>NW_022111309.1:6112261-6136010 GCF_000313985.2 Echinops telfairi | reverse complement strand
TGGGGGGGGGCACTACATGTCAACATCAGCTGGATAACAATGAGTTAAGTCAATATTATCAAAAAATTTTTGGGAAAAAAATATGATGAAAGCAGCTAATGTAGTGAAAGATGTGAAGTCCTTAAAAACAAAATGAAGAACCGAGACCTCTAAGAAATTGAACATGTACTGTTAATTTCGATCAATCAGAAACAGCGCAATGGCAATAGCGTATCCGAGATGGTGATATGCAAGAAGGCTGTAAGTTGCCATAGTGGTTTAATGAAATGAGTTGCAGGAGAGAGTGCTGAGCAGCCCAGTGTTCAAATCCAGCCATGGCTGGTTTGAAAAGTCAGAGAAGACAGGTAGACACAGTGCAGTGAGACATGGAGAAAGTAGCCAGTGCAAATATGGACGGAAATATTAAATTTGTGGCTGTATCTGCTGACCATGTTGGGGCTGGGGGTTTCCTTCCCCAGCAAGTGTTCAACGATGATGAAACCGGAAATTGTGGAGAAAAAAATGATCACTAGGACCTTCATTATGAAAGAAGAAAAGACATTGCCAGACCACAAGTCTGTGAAAGAGAGCTCCCTCTGTCATAGCTGGAGGAATGCTGGTGGGGATTTTAAAGTCAAGCCCATGGTAGTGTACCATTCCAAATACTCACAGGTTTTTAAACAACGAAACGTAATGAAAATAAGTTCATTTTATTTACTGTATTGTGTCATTATATTGAATTGCAGTAGAGCTTTAGCAGGTATTTCCACAACCATCATTGTTAATTTTGTGTTAAATCCTGAGGGAAAAGAAGAAGGAGGAGGAGGAGTAGAAGAAGAAGAAGAGAAATGTATAAGTGTAATTTGGGGCCTCAGAACCAATTATTTGGTTTTTCATTAGTTCTTATGGGAAAAATATTCTCATGCTTTTCAATTTTCATACTTTTCAGTGTTCAAACACAAATTTGGAAGAAATTGAGTTTGACAACTTAGGTATCATTGTCAATGTCATGGAATAAATAGAAAAATATTTGCAATATTTCTATACTGAAAGCTATAAAACACTGAAAAGAAACTAAAGATTCAAATATATGGAGATATATGCCATGCCAATTCTTTAAAAAATCATCAAAATACTCAAGGAAAACCCTATTAAAAATAAAAAAATAGAAAGGATTCTAAAATGTACATAGTCCAACAAAACAAAATTTCAAATGAATAAAATTGGAAGACTGCACAGCAACATGATTTAAGACGTAATGATTTTCCTGGGTTGTTCAAACAGCACACTCTGATGACAGAAGCACTGGAGGTTTGTGTTCCACCAGGAGGAGTTTTTGCAGGAAGACCTGGTAATATATTTTCAGAAAATAAACCATAGAAAATTCCAATTCAGCTCTACTCCGATGCACATGCACGTGAAGTGTGGTCAGAAGCCCAAATTTATCATTTGATGCTGAATTAATCTAATTGGGAAAGAACGGCTCTATCTGTACTAAGTTCTTGGATTATACTCATATAAGGAAATACTGAAGAAACACTGCCTAACCCTGAGTCATCAGCACAAGCATTACTGTTTGAGTCCCTTGTTAGTCACCGTGTAAAATTCATCTTACTGAGGGTCTTCTGATATTTTGCTGAGCCTCTTTTGAATCAAAAAATAGATCCTTCTTCAGGGACTGATTACTCCAGATAACATAAGTCCAAAGTACTTGAGACAATGGCTTGTCATCCTCTCTTTTAAAGAACATCCTAGGTATACGGCTTACAAGACATAGTTGTTCATTTTCTTGGCAGTGACATTCTACCACACTATCATTCAAAGACAATGATTCTTTTCAGCCTTTCTGACTCATTTCCACATTTCACAAGTATATGAAGCCATTGGAAACAACATGGCTCGGGTCAGTAACACCTTGTCCTCCAAATGTCATATTTTTAACACGTTATTTCACAGCAGATTTTCCCAGTGCAATACATAATTTGATTTTTTGACTGTTGCATCACTGAGCATTGATTGCAGATACAAGTAAAATGAAATCCTTGACAACTTCAATCAATTCTCAGTTCATCATGATGTTGCTTATTGGGACAATTGTGAGAGTTTTGGTTGACATTATGTGGAGGTATAATGCATACTGAAGGCTGCAGCTTTGATAGTCATCAATGTTGTTGCTGTCAGAGCTCATCAAGTTGGGTCCAATGCATAGTGACCTTATGTACAACAGATTGAAACACTGCAGTCAGTCCTGCGCCATTTTCACAATTGTTCTTATATTTTTAGCCCATTGTTGCAGCTACTGTGCCAATCGATCTTGTCCGGGCCCTGCCTCTTTTTAATTGGCTAAGCATGATGTCCTTATCCAAGGGCTAGTTTCTCCCTAATAACATGTCCAATGTATGTGAGATGAAATCTCTCCATCCTTATCTCTGGCTATACTTCTTCCAAGAAAGATGTGTTTGCTCCTGTGGTAATCCATGGTACTTTTAACAAGCTTAGCCAACCCCATAATTCAAATGTATTGATTCTTCTTTGCTCTTCCTTATTCAATGCCCAACTTTCAAATGCATTTGAGGCAATGAGTGAGGAGCTCCTTACCCTCAAAGCAATGACCTTGCTTTTCAGCACTTTAGAAAGGTCTTGTGCAACACACTGACCCAGTGCAATCCGTTGTTGATCGCATCTGCTGCTACTATAAGCATTGATTATGACTCTGAGCAAACTGAAATCCTTTATAACTTCAATCTTTTCTCCATTTATGATTATGTCACCTACTAGTCTAGTTGTGAAGATTTTTATTTTCTTTATACTGAATCCTTGATCTTCATTAGCAAGTGCTTCAATTCCTCACTTTTAGCAAACAAGATTGTGTCATCTGCATATCACAGGTTGTTATTAAGACTTCCTCCAATCCTAATATCACATTGTTCATATAAGCAGCTTCTCTGATGATTTGCTCAGCATACAGATTAAATAAATATAATGAGTGGATACAACTTTTACACACTCCCTTCCTGATTTTACACCATGAGATATTCCCTTGTTCTGTCCCCACAACTGCCTGTTGATCCATATACAGGTTTCACATGAGCACAACAAAGTGTTTTGGAATTCCCATTCTTCGAAAGGCCATTCATCTTTTGTTAGGATCTATAAAACACAAGTAAATATCTTTCAAATATTCTCTGCTTTCAGCCAAGATCCATCTTACATCAACAATGATATCTCTTGCTCCATGTCCTCTTCTGAGTCCTGCCTGAATTTCTGGCAGCTCCCTCTCAATACACTGCTGCAGCCACTGTTGAATGATATTCTGCAAAATTTTCTTGCATGTAATATCCACAGTGTTTTTCTATAATTTGTGCATTCTGTTGGGTCACTTTTCTTTGAAATGGTTACAAATATTGATCTCTTCCAGTCAGTTGACCAAGTAGTTGTCTTCTAAATTTCCTAGCATGGACAAGTGAGTGCTTCCAGTGCTTCATCTGCTTTTTGAAATATTTCAATTAGTATTTCACCAATTCCTGGAGCCTTCTTTTCTTCTTTTTTTTATTATTAAAAGGTAATTTTATTGGGGACTCTTACAACTCATGTTTGTACATATGTTGCCATCATTCTTTTTTAGACATTTACTTTCTATTGAGCCCTTGGTATCGGTGTCTCTTTTTTTTTCACCGCCCCCCACCCTCATAACCCCTGGATAGATTATACGTTATACTAATTTTCATATCTCACGCTGACCACTGTCTCCCTTCCCCCATGTTTCCTGTTGTTCTTCCCCCTGGAGAGGGGTGTATGGGTGTGTGTTGATCATTGTAATCGGTTCCCCCTTTCTCTCATCCTCTCCCTTCCTTCCCCCTACCCTTCTGGTATCACTATTCCCACACCTGTTCCTGGATTCCATGTGTCATGAACCCCCATCCCTTATCTAGACCTGTGTACATGCTCCAGTCTAGTCTGAACTGAGAAGCAGAACTGGGGTCATGATAGTTGGGGGTGAGGAAGCCTCAAGGAACCAGAGGAATATTGTGTATTTCATCAATGCTTTACTGAGCCCTGGTTGATTCATCCCTTCCCTGTGCCCCCTCTGTGGGGAGATTGTTCCATTGTCTACAGATGGGCTTTGGGTCTCTGCTCTAAGGCCCGTCATTATCAACAATAGGTTTTTCTTTGTTTGTTATGTGTCTTCTGATGCCTATTACCTGATCCTGATGACTCCTCATGATCACACTGGTGGTGTGCTTCTTCCATGTGGACTTGTTGCTTCTCTGCTGAATGGCTGCTTGTTTAACTTCAAGTCTTTAAGACCACAGTCGCTATATCTTTTAATAGCTGGACACCATCTGCCTTCTTCATCAGATTTGCTTATGTGCCCATTTTGTCTTCAGGGATTGTGTCGGGAGGGCGAACCTCCCAGACTTCCAATTTGTTAGAACAAAGTGTTCTTGTATTGAGGGAGGGTATGAACAGAGGCCCGAAGTCCATTCACTACCTCACTGTATTGCCATATAAATACATGTACATAGGCCAGTGCCTCTATTTTTGTGGATTAATGTATTTACATATGTACACCAATATGCTTATACCTCTATCCATTGTTTTGTTTCTTAGGTGCTTCCTCTGTTTCCTTTTACCTTCCTTCTGCCCCACCATCACCTTCCACCTATTTACACCCCTTGCTACTTCCTCTTAACTAGTTTGCTGTTGCTGACCTCCACCACCAATCCTGATCCCTATATCCTCCTAGTTGTTGACTTTATTTCCCTAGTTGTTCCCCTGTCCATGGCACTACCTGCACCCTTCCCCACCACCGCCACCACCCAAGCCCCACCCACCCTCCAATGTTGGTCCTGCTGCTTTCTCCTCAGGCTTGCTTCACATGCTTATCGTATATAAGTAGGCAAACCAACTGTGACATGGATCGAACACAAAGAAAACAACCAGGATTATAAAAGCCTTTGGTCTCAATTCACAATAACTTTTCAGGGTCATCACAACTCCAGAGATTCTTATAGTATTGTTTGGCACAATCATTGCACTATTGGGGTTCTATAGTCTCGCTCTTCCATCCTTTTTTCATCATTCACATGCAGCCACACTACATCTCAGGAGCACTTTCCAAGAATGAGCTTATGCAAATTCATTTCTGAATCTGCTTCCCAGGGAAGCAGACCGCCAACAATTGCTGCCAAGGTACACCCCACTCCACACCCCCCCACACCCCCACCAAATATCTACCTAGAGACTTTAAACCTGGGTTATGCTCTTCCTGGCTGGCCTGGTAGACTTTATCCCTCTTGATATCCTCTGCTACTATACTAGTGTTGACCTTCAAAGGCATAACAGCTGAAAGGAATGCTCTGCTTAAACAATATGGCAAGCATGAATTTCAATTATAAAGACAATAGACCTCAATTTTGTTGATGAAGTCAGTAATTGCTTTGTAGAAAGACAATGCAAAGCTAAGAGTAGTTAATTAACAAGTAAAGGTCAAACGTGGAAGCCAGAGAAACTTTATCTTCTGTAGTTGGAGGGCAAAAGCACAAGTGGACCCAGGAGCTTATCTGAAGAGTAGTGGAGCTCCACAGAGGCTTGAGGGTCAAGAGGCGGATTGGATGGGACCCTGGGACTGGGCCTGGGCACATCTGCGATTTTAGGCTCACAGAGCTTCAGTTTCCAGAGCCACTGAACCCTCCAGGTATGCAGGGCTAGTCTACTCTTTGTTGCTGGAAGCTAGTTGGTTCCCTTTTTGCATAACTTCTTAGTTCCCTCCAATCGCTTCCCTTCTGATACATGAAAGACATGATGAAATTAAAAGTTAACAAGATGCCTCCTTTCAGAATCTACCTTCTACTTCACTCCTGAGGGTTCCCCGCCCCCCCACCCCCGTGAGGTTTTGTTGTTGTTGTTGTTCATATTTGTAATAACAGACCAAAAACGAGACCCTGGTGGTATAATGGTTACACACTGGGCAGCGCTCCGTGTGGTCGGCAGATCGAAACCACAAGCAGTTCCCCAGGAGAGAGACTGGGCTTCCTACTCCTGTGAACAGTTATAGTCTGGAACACAGCAGGGGTTGCTATAAGTCAGCCATGGCTCAGTGGCAGGGAGTTTTATTTTGAGGGAATTGCGGAAGCTTCCAATGGAGGAAAAAGATGTTACCTGGACTTTTCTCCAGGACCTGGCTCACCTGTACTGCCAAAAGCCAGCTAGATTCAGAAATACTGAAGTGGAGGCAGCAGGATACACATTTGGATATAGAATGTTTATCAAAACTGGGATTCTACCTGGAACACAAAACCTAATACCTCACCATGACCATGAGTAGTGATTTTATAGCATTGTGAGAAAAGGTCTTGAAAGCCTGGAAGAAGCCATGATGAGCCGACGTGTCAAATCTGTCATGGAAGACTCAGTAAGAAGGAACCAAGAGGATCAGAGAATGAGCAGCCAAAAGCTGAGATACTGTCTAAGACTGGGTCACCACGAACTGTCTACACTCTGTAGGAGGGACTAAAGGTCACCCTACTGACATGTAAAACTGACCAGCAATTCACTAATGAAAGGAACCTCAACTGGATTAAGTAGCTCAGTGGTGGCTAAGTGCGTAGAAACGTAATGACAGTAGGAAATGCTCCATTACTTAAACATTCATAGAAATGGCCTCATTATTTTAAAAGGGGTAATAGGATTCAGAAATATTAGCTGCTAAGTGGTAGCACTTTACCACCAGAAGCAAGGTGTACTCAATGATTATAATGAGCAAGAAGCCTGGGGTGCCAGGTAGGGGTGTCCATCCTACAGGTAAATTGTGGAGAGTGTCAATGTTACTCAACATTGCTAGGAGTAATACTGACAGGCAATTAACAATCTATACGTTCGAAAGAACTGAAAATGTATGATCAGAAGTTTCAAAGGATAAAAACTCAAAGTTGCGTATCCAGTTTCTGGACATGATTCAGCTTGCAGCTCCAGAGCTCACTGATAGAAGAAACAGTCAAGTTCCTGGGAGAGAATGTTACAGCAATATCAAGGGAAGTGTATTTGTTAACAATTTCTGATTTCCTCCACAAATTGAGTCATTACTTAATCACAGAAAATACCCAGATCTTGTGAAATTTGGGGAGTGTTTGAGGACATATACACTTAGGGACAAACATCATCATGGACCCCACTATTGGAGCCCAGTATAGGAAGATCAGATAATCAATGAAGCCTTGAATCACCTACCTGGTGATACAAACGTCTTTCATGTTTGGGATCATCCCAGAGCAAGAAAAAGCTCTGAAGCAGATCCAATCTGCGGTGAAAAGCCGCCCTATATAACAGTGTGGGAAACTGAGGAACGTGAAGAGAGTATAGGCGGACAAAATCTTTATTTTCATATTAAAAAGCATGGGAGGCCAGGCGTCGGGGTGGAGGGAGGCCTTCACACTTGTGAGTTAGAAATGAGTCCAAATCACATTCTTATAACTAAGATGATGCCCCACAATATCCTTGCAGAATAGTGCTGCCTTAAGTTACCTCTTAGGAGCCTATGACTGATTCTTATCTGGCCAGCAACTTTATCTATAGGAGCAGATGAGTTGCTATTGCTGTCTGGGCTCAGGGGAGAGTCACTCCCCCTTACCTGACCCCAGCAGTGGTGTTAGGTTACTCCTCCAATGAACTTATATCAGGGGATCTTAGTACAAAGGTAGATTGTAATAGGTGCTGTATGGTGCCAATCTTCTACTTCAGGACCAAAGTGTTTAGATTTTTCTCAGCTACTGAGATGGTAGTTGGTCACAGTTGTGACTCCTCACTTCTAATATGTTCTCTTATGGCTAGCAGTTTACAGTTGAGACACCTCACTTCTGATAAATTAGAAGGTGTTGACCCAGGTAAGTTCAGGTTCCTCCACAGAAACTACCCAGTCTATGTAAAAAGCTTGATTCCTTACCCCACTTTAGAGCTACAAAAATAAAAGTTCATTTGGAATTTAACATTAATTTCCCTAATTGAACTATATACTCCATGAACTAAGGGTTTGGTCTCCTTAGCTCACCTCTGTATGTATCTTCCCAGGGCACAGCATAGGGCCATAAAACGTCAAAGTTGAATCCATATAAAATAAAATAAAATCCATATAAGATAACCTCTGACAGGGGAACATATTCATAGTCCATGTTCATTGATGAGAACCATGGAGATGTTCTCCCTTAATTTTATACAAAACCTAGCTACTAGCTAGAATCAGAAACCAACGTCTGTCTTTCAGTCCATTGCTACTTTTGGAGTTAATATTCACCTTGCCCTTAAATCTTTGTAAACTGCAGAGGATAACTTTGTTTGCTCAGCCTAACACACTATCATTGTGCCAGTAACATTCTTCTTCAGAAGTCTTGACCTTAGAATTTGGAAACAGCCTAAAAGTCCATCAGTAGAAGAATGGGAAGAAACTGTGGGACGTACAGTAGAATACTATACATCACTGAAAAGCAATGACGAATCCATGAAGCACCTCATGACACGGGCAGAGCTGGAGAACAGTGTGCAGAACGAAATGGTCAATCACAAAAAGACAACTATTGCTATAGAGCCAAGCACCAAGACAAAGAAAGGCAGCAGCTCTCACGTTGGACAGTCACATCAAAATCTGCACATGGATCAAGAGGGAATAGGCAAACAGAAAAGGGGACTATTGCATGGCCTAAAGCCAAGAAAGTTGTGCATCGGTATTGCAGCCTCTCACCATTGTTATTCAATCTGTATGCTGATCAAATCATCTGACCACCTGGTTTATATGAAGAATGCACCTTCAGGACTGGAGAAAGGCTTATTAACAACCTATAATATGCAGCTGACACAACTGTGTTAGCCAAAGTAAGCAAAACTTGAAGCAATTACTGATGGAAATCAAGGATGGCAGCCTTCAGGATGGACTACAACTCTATGTAAAGAAGACCCAAATCCTCACAACTGGACAAGTCCATAACAGCGTAAGAAATGGAGAAAAGGTTGAAGTTGTCAAGAAATCATCTTGTTTGGACCCATAATCAATGCTTCTGAAAACAACAGTGAAGAGATCAAATGAGGCATTGCATTGGGTAAATCTTCTGCACAAGACTTCTTTAGAGCATTGTATGATTTCGTGTATATGAAATCCAGGATATGTGAATCTTTAGCTATGTTAACTAGAATAATAGTCTCTTAGGATTACATCAAAGGATATTGGAAAGCTAATGACAATTAGTACAAAGGTGAAGAAAATGTATTAAAATTTATTGTGATGATGATTGTCCAACACTTTTTAACATATTCAAGCCATTGCATTGTATGGTACATGAATATGTCAATAAAACTGTTAAAAATAAATTTTAAATGTTCTTTGCTCATCGGAATTTTGTTATATTTATATATTACTTTGGGCAATAGTAACATTTTGCAAATGATAAGCCTTCCTGTCCATGAACATACTATATTCTTCCATTTACAGAGGTTTCTTTTAGTTGCTTACAATAGTGCTCTGCGGTTTTCTCTGATGAGTTTTTTGTTTCTGTGTTTGTATTTATTCCTAAGTGTTTAATCTTTTGTGTGGTTATTGTAATGATATATTCTTGATTTGCTTTTCACAGTTTTCTTTCTTAGTATTCACAAATCTCATTGATTTTTATAATAGTTTTGTTGGCACATACTTCATATATCATACAATTTAATCATTCAATCATAGAGATTTGTGTAGTCCTCACCACAATGAATTTAAGAATATTTTCTTCTCTTAATCATTGTCAGCTCCCCACTTCTCCCCTGCCATGCCTCTAAGCAACTACCAATCCAGTTACTGTCTCTATGGATCTACTTATCCTGAATTTCATATGCAGACAATCATGCCAAACACAACCAGGAAGAAAACAAACAAACAAAAGGAAGCAATGACTAGAAAAACCTCAGTCAAGAAGAAAGCAGAAATGATTAAAAACTGAAACAACTTTAAAATGGGTCAAAAGGGTGATAAAATGATAAAGTATGATATATTAATTAAACTACCGCTACCATAATTTCACTATGCTCTCTGATAGCAAGGCTATTTCCTAGGGGCAAAGGGCATTCATGGGAGACATAATACATTTGGGGACCCTGAAAATGAATTTTGGACTTCTGTTGTCATCCCACTTCTGCCGTCATGCCAAAACCAGATGGTCACAATTTAAGTTCTGATATCATTCCTTTATTCACATTTGGATTGTATTATGTGCAGTTCTTGGATCATATAGACTGGTATGTTTCTTCCACATGGACTTAGAAGGCATCTCACTTAGATGACTGCTGGTTTTAAGACAGGCCCACCCCAGACACTATTCTTCCTGATGGCCGGGCACAATCTGCTTTCTTCACTACACTTTACTATAGCACCCAATTTCAATGATTTCTTCATAAGGACAATCATTGTCATAAGAATTAATGGTTCTTAGATTGGGTCTAGATTTAAGTGTCAGTTGAAAATTCATTCATATATCTAGGTGTATGTCTCTGCTTCACACTGGAGACATCATCTGCTTCTTCTCACACTACGGTGTTTCAGTCTTAAGTCCAAGGGAGTATGTCAGTTCCTTAAATTAAACAGGTGAGTTTGGGTAAAGCCCAATTCACTTAGAAGGGTTTCCAAATCCAAATGGAATACTTCTTGTGCAGTCTATGAATGAAGTTGTGCACGTTTAAAGAACAGAGTCTAAAGTCCCAGTAGTTTATAGCACACAGCCTGAGTCAGAAAGGGCATATTCTCCCCCTTGGGTTCTGTATAACTATTGTTGTGTTTTCTGTTTTTGTTTTTCCAATAGGAGTTTGCTCCTCTCAGTTTAACTACCAACAGAATTGTAATGGCTTTCTCAGAGACACATGTGCCCACTCCCCCATTTGACTTGAATTTCCAGTAAGGTTTACTTCTAACTCTTGTAGGAGAGTCTGTTGATTCAAGGGTGATCAGTGTTTTATGGCAGCCTTTGAGAAACTGACCCCAACTGAGGTGAGGTCTCTTCTGTTGATGTGGTTCTTAAGATGTTCATATAAAAGGGGTTCATATATATGTCATTCATTTACAGTAGGTAGGCTCTCTTAGAAGACCCTATTAGAAGCTTATATGAACTGTGAGTAAAAGCCCAGCTTTGTCTTGGTATTTATCCTTATAGAAGTGGATTCACACAATATTTATCATTTTGTGATTGACTTCACTGAGCACAATAGTTTCCAGTTTTATCCATATCATGAGGTGTTCTATGGTTTCATCACTGTTTTTTGGGGATGCATAGTATTCCATGGAACACTGGTGGTGTAATGGACTGAGCTTTCAGATGCTAACTGTGAGGTTAGTAGTTTGCTACTAACCGGCAAACTATGCAGAAGAGAGATGAGACTTTCTACTCCCAGAAAGAGTTCCGGTTTTAGAAACCCCCAAAGCCAGTTCTACTCTGTTCTACAGGATCCCTAGGAGTCAGAATTGACTTCAGGGCAGTGATTTTATAGTATTCCATGGTGTGTGTACCAGAGGTGTTTTTATCCATTATTCTAATAGGCATTTGACCTATTTCCAGCTCCTTGCTATTTTGAACATGAGACAATATACATCTGTCCATGTACTGTCTCCTACACTTTTTGAGTATATGGCCAGCAAAAATATTGCTGGGTCATACAATATTTATTTTCCTAGTTGTTTTAGGTAGCACCATATGGCTTTCCACAGTGATTGCCCAACAGCACACCAGCAACCACACCAGCAGTGAATAAGTAAGTGTTCCAATTTCTCCGCACCCTCTCCAGCATTTGTTGTTCTCTGTTTTTTGTTTCCTTGTTTGTTTTGGTGTGCGTATGTGTGTTTAATTGGTATATCATTGTGGTTGCAATGTGATAACTCATCATTGTTTTGATTTGCAGCTCCTGGATGGCTACTGATTGTATTTCCTCATGTATTTGTTGGCCGTGTGAATCTTTTCCCTTGTGAATTTTCTATTCACATCCTTTGCCCACCTTTGAATTGGATTGTGTTTTTTTATTATTGGGTTCCCACAGAGTTTTAAAGATTTTAGTAATTAATCTCTTGTGTGTTAGACCACTTATAAATACTTTCCTCCAATCTGTGAGCTCTTGTTCTACCCTTTTGATGAAGTCTATTGATGTGCATAAGTGATTTCATTTTAATAATCCCCAGTCATTTATTTTCTCTCCCACTATCTGTGCTTCCTTTATTATATTTAATAGACTGTATATGCCTTGCAAAAGTGCCCTTAGGTTTGCTCCTATTTTCTCATTGATGACCATTATAGCTCTGGTGTTTAAATTTAGGTTTCTAATCCATCTTCAGCTCATTTTTGTGTATGAGCGTATATGATTCCTGTTTGATTCTGTAGCATATAAACATAACTTTCCAGCACCATTTTGAAAGAGGTGTCCCTTTTCTACTTGATTTTGCCTCCTGAAAATCAGTAGCCCGTATTCTGTTCCCTTACTCTATGTATCTATCATTTTACAAATACCAGGCTGTTTTGACCACTGTGACTGTGTAGTAGGTTTGAGATCAGGGTGTGCAAGGCATTTTCCTTTTTTCTTCTTTTTGAGACATTCTTTGTTTATCCTGAACCTTTTCCCTCTCCATGTGAACTTGGTAATTGGTTTTTCCATTTATTTAAATAACAAAGTTGGGGTTTGGATCAGAATTGCATTGTATTTATACATTGCTTTAGGTAGTATTGACATTTTCATGACAATAAGTCTACCTATCCATGAACACAGGATATTCTTCCATTTGTGTTTCTTGTAATAATGTCCTGTAGTGTTCTTTTTACAGGTGTTTTGTTTCTTTGGTTAGGTTTAATCCTAGGTATTTCATCTTTTGTGTGGCTATTGTAAATATTATTATTTTCTTAATGTCTTTTTTAAGGTCCTCTTTGCAAGTATCTAAGAATTAGATTGATTTCTGCTTGTTAATCTGTATTCTTCTACTTTGCCAAATTCCTCAATTGTTTCCAACAGTCTTTTTGTGGCATTCTTGGGCTTCTCTCTTTATAAAATTATATCAATTTCAAATAGTGAGACCTTCATTTCTTCTTTCCTCAGTTGTATTCCCTTGAAAGTAGAAAATAAGTACATATCCCTGCAAGCATTTTGTTGCTTGGCATAGCCTCCATTTAGATCTGAACATTCGTTAAGGCAGTGTCTCTATGTACTCAACCCTTCCACCAAAAATTTTATGCTCTTTGATTTACACTACAACACAATATTTTGGCAACATCTCAAGACTTCAGGTGTGCTTCTTTTAAATAGTCATTGAGTTTGGTGAACAAAAAGAATTTAAAGAGGCAAGATCATGCTGTAAATTGGATAGTGTGGGCTTCCCAATAAAATTCTCGTAGGATAGTCTGTGTTACCCTCAAAGTATGAGCAGGTCCCTTGTTGTAAATGAAAAAAACTAAACTAAAAACCTCGATGCAAATTTCCTGATCTTTTTCTCTTTAAAACTATTTTAAATTTTATTAACCCTTCTTCATCATAAACCCTGGTAGTCATCCTGTATCCTTCAAGAAAAACTATGAAGATTATCCATTTTAATTCCCCAAAAAGTCTCTGTAACCTGAACTGACCTCTCTGCTTTGGATTTAAATGAACTAACAGATTCTCTCAGAAGCCACTATTTTGATTGGGCCTTGCTTTCCGAATCATATGCATCAATCCAAGACTTGTCTCTGGTAATGATTAATTCCACAAAATTGCCTCCATTAACTTTGATCTAGCTTAAAAGACTGATGGAAAGACAGATCAGTTCTTTGAGCTAGCAAATCTTTACACACATGTTGGGTAACCATAGAGCTGAAAACTTCCAGAGGGCAAGATGTGGTCTTAAAATGGAAAATGCAGAACCATGTGAGATTCCGAATTCTGTCGTTACGACATCAATGGTAATTCTACCTTCTTTTTCTTCTTCCTGACTTTCCTTAAAATACTTAAACTGTTGTTTTATGGGGACAACATTTTCCATAAGCTTATTGCAAAGCTTTGATGATTTTTAAAGATGTGCCCATGAGTCTTGATAAATATTTGTTATTATCTCTAATTTTCAAATTGTTTTTCCATAGCACCAAAAGTATCCTCTTTTTATTTATTTGTTTGTTTTTGGAAGACACCCCAATGAGACTAATATAATTGTAGTACTGAAAAACTTGTCTCCAACTATTTACTGTTTTTAGCTATGTTCTCTTTGGAATAAACACACACATATATGAACTGAAAACCTAGCAGCATTACATACTTTTTTTTTAACTTCCCCTCATAATAGGTTTTTCTGCAAACCTGAGTGGGCCAGCATTCTCAGTAGCTTGGCAATGGTGACCTCCTCCATGATATGATCTAAATTAACGTAATCAACTCCATGATAGGTTCGGTGGCATGCAACCCTCTTAATCAGGTCACAACACTTATGCAATTGGACGGAAATTTCCTTGGGGGGTGTATATAAGTTGACCCTGTGGAAAGCTTGTTTGCTTTTTACTAGGCTTGCTCCTGCATCTGGCTTGTCAACTATCAGTTCTTTGGATTTGAATCAGATTGCCTGCTGAACCAGAGAGCCATCAGAGCAAGCTATCGGGTACGCGGACCTTGGGTTCACCTGCCTCTGTGTCCAACAGCCATCGTCTTCCTGTGTCATCTTCCTGATCCTGGTTTATCAGCCTTGACAGCAAAGGGACTCAGGAGAAGTTTCTAACATAACACCTGACACATGGACTTAAACCGGGCTAGACTTATGTATACTCCTGCAACTCTATGAGCCACGTTTTAAATATAAATTTCTTTCCACAGAAGTGTCACCTGTGGTGTTTCTCTAGAGCACCCAGCTTCCCATCATGTGGTGATTTAAGAGTTAAGTTCCGGTTGTTCATATGCTGGTTGGTTGCCAGAGTCAGCTCCAACTCATGGTGACTCTAACTCAGCGGTTCTCAACCTGTGCGCCGTGACCCCTTTGGGGGTCAAACGACCCTTTCACAGGTGTTACCCGATTCATAACAGTAACAAAATTACAGTGATGAAGTAGCACCAAAAGTAATTTTGTGGTTTGGGGTCACCACCACATGAGGAACTGTATTAAAGGGTCTCGGCATCAGGAAGGTTGAGAACCATTGCTCTACCTCACAGCATAACAAGACCACAAAAATGCTACCCACATCTGCAACATCTTCACACTTTTTGTGGATGTGGAATGATCTACCCCAAGCAATATATAAAAACAATGGAATTAATTTGTTTTGTTTCATGACTTATGCCTTACTACATCTCATGAAATAAGATCCATTCAACCCTTTTAAAAAATAAATTTCAAACTGTAAATTTTGAGTAATTATTTCAATTTGATTCAGTTAATAAAATTAGTAAGGATGAGATAAGATTTAAGCAAAACGTTGTAATGAGATGACACTACGGGATTCAGTGGCATCTGACACTGTAGCATGCTCAAGTGCAAGCTGATGATACTGCTAAATGTAAAATCCTATCTTAATTTTCTGTATTTTAGATTCCTGCATCGTTTCTTCAAACAATTGAATAATGGATCATTTAAAGCATTAAAACATGCCATTTTTCTCATGCTGATCAACTAAGAAAGAAGTCACTGAGAGAGATTATAACAGAATGAAGAACATGACAGGGAGCTCAGAACAGAGGAAATAGCATGTTAATGACATTCAATATTCTCCCTGTGTCAAGTCATCAGCATTTTTATTGCCACGATTTCTCAGCATACACTATTAGAATTTATTGAGTCCATCTGTCTCCATCGCCCATGATATAATATATTTTATTCAGTAAGATATGGAATAATATTTATCTTTCAACTCCAATGACTGGCTTTCAGGTCAATAACTGCTTATCAACCACGCATTACAAGAGTAGGAGAAGGTGTACATTTTAATATCTGACCTGAGGGCTGTCATTTTAGAATATCTGCATTTGGTATTAAGAAGAGTACAGATTTCAATCCAAGAAATTGCTCAGATCCTATCGTTTCATAAAATGATGGGATCAGACTGCTATTTTCAGTTCTAGCATAGTGAAGCATCCTGCAAGAATGTGGAGAATGAAAAGCCTAGAGGTGTAAGCTTACCCTTTGAGACATTTGCCTTAGGTTTTCTCTATCCTAGGTAACAAGAAGTAAACCCTAGGTGACCCAAATGGTGACTCGGTGTTTGCCTATTCCACAAAAGTTGGGTGGTTCAAACCTACACGGAGACATGGTGGAAGAAAGAGCTCACGATCTGCTTCCAAAATGTCACATACTTAAAACATCCTGCGGAGTACAGTTGTGCTCGGGCACACATGGGCCTTCATGAGCAAGAACCAAAAGATTCATCTTTTTAAATAAGAATGAAAATCCTGTTCATTTACCTCATGTGAAATATAGAAAAGAGAAATGGCAGTGGGTATTGACTTGTTTATTTGGGGTTTTTTTGAAATGCCTCAAACTGTCCTTATTTTAAAATGGTGATAGAAGTGAATCTGAAATTAATGTCCTGGAATTATAAGGCTGAATCAGCTGCCTTCAGGGCTGCACATTACACCTCTGCTTTTCCAGACCGTCCATGCACAAAGAGGCTTCAAAAGGTGTGGGGGAAATTCCACTGTCTCTTCATTCCACTTTCCATGAAAGTCTCCTTGGATGTGATCTGCTATGGCAGCCGTTTGGAAGGGAAACAGCATTATTGATGGCTGCTTGGTTTTTGGGGGGGAAGACATCTGTCTTAGCAATCCGGGTTCTTTTGGAAAAGCATCCACTATTCTATGCTACATGTTTTGATAAATGCTTATTTCATATCCTCTTCTTCTTAGTTTTCCCCCACAGAAAAGTACTGCCCTGGTATAGACAAAGGGCTGTCATAGCGCTCCTGTGAGTGGGTTGGGATTTGGTGGTCTCACCTCAGAAGGAACTCCTGCTGGCAAAAAGCGCTGTCAAGGGCTGTTCACTTTGCTCACCAGGACGCCCCCTGTCCCAGCCAGAGAGCAGAGAACTGCATATAAGCAACTTCCTGTCAGGCAGTTTATTGCTTGGTTATATCAATGATTGCTGAACTGTGTGAGTAGGTCAGGCAGCAGGTAAAATACAGAGAGACAGCTGCCTTCCAACAAACACATGCCATTTCAACATATGTCCTGTTGATGTCATGGGTGTCCCAATGCAGCCATTTGTATCTACTCTGGGTCTCTTTTGTCTCTCAGACTGAGGCTCTATTGTGATTCAAATCAATTGAAAGTTAACTTTCTCCATCCTAAGCCTTCTCCGCACATCTTTATTTATTACTGCACGTTAGAAGTGAGTGAAAACATTTGGGGTGCTGGAAGCATCACATTTGACTTCAAGTCCCAGTTGCATTCTTTACTAGCTGTTTGATCTTAAATTAGCTAGTCTTCTGAACCGCAATTCCTTTGTCATGAGCACCTACCTTTAAGAGGATTTGATTAAAAAGAAATGAAAAATGGATACCACCACAGTGTCTTCCTGACTCATGCTAGGTGTAATTTCATCCCTGTGTGTGTATGGAGGGGCGAAGGTGGGGAAAAGGAAACAACTAAATTTTTGAGTTACACTCTTGAAGGAAGAAGGCATGGACGGTTGCTTATTGGTTCATTTATTTACTTATTACTAGACAGAAAGGGGGAGTCAGGAAGGAGGAACACTGGTTGGGAGAGAGCATGCCTTACCCCAATTGGCACTGCTCTCAGGGTATGTGTTGTGTATCCTGCTTATATCTTTCCAGAGTGCCCATTTCAAAAGCACATTCTTCCTTTACTTTGGCACACCACAAGACAGTAACAATAGGATTAAAAGGAGTGTATCTGGTTGAAGACTTGTCTTGAAACTTTACCAAAGCCAAAAAGAGGTGTTATATTCCTGACTGAGCAAGAGAATGCTTGGCAGAGGAAACCTCAGCCTCAAATCCTTGGCTGTTCCTCCCAGATTTGCGGTTTCTTTGTTGTGTGTATAACTTGGTGTTGGGGTTGGAAGAGGCACGGGGAGGGGTGACGTTTGGAAAAGAAAATTGGGAGGCTGTATAGCAAAGGGATGTTCAGGTTTGTATCCCATAAGGAGTTGTGTGATCCCATTTCAGAGTAAATCTTGTGCTTGAATGTAAGCTTTAGTAATCTCAGCAGGTCTCCAATTAGGCAAATTCTTTAGTCCCTGTGTGCCCATGCCCTATCTGAAGAGTGAGGGGAAGAATGTGTGTCTCACAGGGGGGGGGATCTATGTATATAGATCATGCAGAACCCGTACATATACTATGAGGCAATCACTCAAAGAGAACAAGAGGAAACAACTCATTTTAAAATCTGAAAAGTTGTATATCAGGGCTGTATCCGTTTGCCACACATATTAAATGATCTCTTGAGTAAGCTATCAGAACAGTTGCACTCAAAGTGTGATCTAACTCCATTGATAAGTTTTGAGGGTGATAATTTATATTTTCACACAAATAATGAACAGGTGATGCTGGTTTTTGTTTTTGGTTTTTTGCCTATCAGACAGCCAAACCCTCAGACACTGTCGCAGTAAACAGGCCGGTTCATTTCCATGCGGTATATATTTGGGTGCACCATTTATGTGGGTGTGTTATTTTCTATAAATATGGTCATTTCTGTTGAACAAATTTGTTCTGGTATATCCATGTTGTATTGATGATAAAGGAATAAATTATGACCTTAAACGCTGTTGAATCAACAAAGCAATATGATTTGGTAGGAGGCATGGCAGTAACACAGATAGCATTGTGCAGGCTTCCTCTTACTACAGGGCTGACATTAGGTAAATCACTAACGTTTAAGTCTCAGTGTTCTTACGAATAAACCAGGGGAAAGGATACACACTCACAGGATGATCCTGAGAACTATGTATGAGTACATGTGAAAGTTCCCATCTTCCTGTGTTAACAACCAAAAAAAGTTAATTCCCTGACTCAATGACTCTGTTCCTGACTCAACGACTTTGTAATCCAGTCATGTACGGATATTTAGCCCTTACCATAGGAAGATGCTTTCGTCATTACAAAGTTCGTGAGTTTACACTTCTACCCTGGACAGACTCAGAGTTGTGGGGACAGAGTGGGAGTGGGGCCGGGGAATACTATGGAAGAACAGTGAGTCACAGTAGGTGCTGAGGTGGAAATGGCACGTGCAGTGAGCTCAGGAGGAATTAATTGGGAAGAGGGTTGGCAGAATATGATTATCAAGGATGCTCTCAAAGGCTCTGTGGATGGCCAACCTGAGAGATGAGGAGACTCACTGGGGATGGAGAGCATCTTGAGTCAATGGGTTGAGCAACAGAAAATGTATTTGGTGAACCAACGGTAGGACAGTGTTTCTGGAAAGAAAGTATCATGTTGAGAATTGTAGAAGATAATGTTGAAAAGGTATGCTAGAGCCAGAGTATGGAGGCCCAACGTTATCATGTAAAGATGATTTGTATTAAAAAATCTACAACCTCTAATTCCCAACACTGAAAAAAACCACTATCTTGGATCAGGGAAGTGCCCCATCTGTATTTTGCGTGGCTAAGAAGTAGGGAACTATTGTCTTCAGCTACCACATAATGGGGGAATTTTATAACTAATAATGCTTTCTTTGAACAAACCTGGCTCTGATTCTGAAATGTCATGACCTCGTAGTCATAAGAGGAGTCATATATGAATATATAGATGAAGTCACGCTCATGCGTTGTAAATGTGTTTCTTAAATCACTTATCACACAGAAGGGTTTGGAGGCCAGCTGAGAAGGCAAAGAAGAGGAGAGAGACTGAAAGATAATACTAAAAGATGCTCCCCAGTTCTGAAGCTTTCTGTTGAATCGACATCAGTGGAGAGTGTGAGGCCAGAAGAGTATTGTAGTAGATTTCAACAAAAGGCATGGCTAATGCTGCTCACGTTGTAGATTATAAAGAGAGCAAACAAAATACTCCTTGTTTAAAATTTCAGGTGCACATGATGCACAACTAGGTCAAAGCATTATCATATTTTCTCCTAACACGAAATTCACAAATTTGGTGCTTTTGCAGTGATATCCACACACTAAAAGGTGTCTGGAAAATCTATGTTCTGCTCCACTTGTTAATAAATCTTAGTAAAGCATGGATTGTAAAGAAAAGCAATGTCTTTGCTAAAAGAAATCAATAATGTTTTTTAAACACAAAGTCATTAGTATTACATATTATTCTCATTTTTCACTATATTGAGAAAGAAAAAAATGATAACCGTATCAATGCATATTGCTCTTTTTAGCTGATGAACTAATGTGAGGCCAAATAATTGTGTAATACATTACAGTGATCCATACAAATAAGATAGTCTTTGTCTATTTACTACCCTCTTCCCTGCAATGCCTTCACCCATGTCCATACACTTCTTCACCAAGGGAATCTGAGGCAGCCTACAAAGAATACATACATTGAGATAAAGTAAGTCAAGATGGATCAGAGACCTAAATGTGAAATCTAAACTGGGGAGTATAGAAAAATAAAAGACTATAGTGGTTAAGTGTCATTACCTGCACAATCCTGAAACAATGGGGGAAAATTATTGTTTCATATTCTAGGAGTGGATACATAGGTAGATATGTGCACTGAACATGTGTGGCATGGGGTTATTATTATCATTATAATTAGCTTGAATGTTGCTTAAAAGACTGATGGGAAGATGAACTCTCTGAGCAGGCTGAACTTCATCCAATGTTGTTGGCGTCCGTGGAGCAGAGAGCTTGCTGAGGCCCGTGTGTTCATTTAAATTTGGAAATGCTGAACCAGCTAAGATCCCAACTTCAGCAACTATTGCAATCCTATTCATTCCATTATCATCTTCCACCAGTTTGGGGATTTCAGCCACAGTTTCTTCATTTCACAATATCAGTAATCTCTTGTCTGCTGTCTCATTCTTGAGGTCTTCCTCACCTTCCCTAAAATGCTTGTTCCATCTAAACACCCCAGTTTTATGTTGGCAGCATTCCCATAAGCTTGTTACAAAGATTTGTTGATTTGGGAAGATGTTAACTTCAGTTTTATAAAAACATTGATATTAGCCCTGGCATCAACATTGTTTTTATCCATGACCCACCCCACCCCCAAAATGACCCTTGCTTTTTTGGAATGCTCCCTAACTAGACTGAGACAAATATATTCCTGAGAGAACATTTCTGTAGCCATCCACCGATTGCATATTTTAAATTACTTTGTTGGGAACACAGCCATCCATATATAGGAGCAAAGTTATGCAGATATATTATCCATAACCAAATACCTGAGGGAATGTGTCCATTGGTTTAACATAGACTACACAGAACATGTTTTATGTCCTACTTTGATGCATAGCAACTGGAGATTTAAAAGCTGTGAGCACCCATAGAAGCTACTGTTATTGGTCTCCTCATGTTTGCAGGGGGGGGGGGAAATTAACTCAAGGAAATAATTAGCTCAATTCATTCAGCCTCCATTGCCTGAGACTAGAAGATCTAGGCAGTGCCTAGCGACCACTAACTATTCTTAGCAGGATCACAGCAGATAGACCTAGATAAAGTGTGACACCGCACCCCGCCCCCCCCAAAAAAAACCTGTAGAACAAATTCAAAATCACAAAGCAAACAGTATTTACTGTCTGACAGAGACTGCTGAAACCCCTTAGACTATTGCCCTCGATCATTCTTCAAACCTGTAACTGAATCCACTTTCCAGCCCTCTTTTCAGCCAAACAATAGGCCTATAAAGCAAACAACAGTGTCTATGGAGGCATGTGCTCCCCTGGACAATTAACCATATGAAACAAAAAAGGGAAGCATTTGACAAAAATAAAGTTAAGAAGGGAGAAATGGATGTGGAAGATAGGCTAAACGAAATAGATAATAAAGGAAGGAGGTAGGAAATGCTAATAACCTGAAGGGATTGCTCTGATGTCATGAAACAGAATGTGTATAAGTTGTTGCATTTATTAATGCTTTCTGTAAACTTTCACCCAGATGACAATAAAAAATTTTCAAAACTGATCAATAGATGCATCAATAAATTAGAGAAAGGTAAGAGAAACATACTCATCTACTAAATATAGGCCATGTCTGACAAGAGGAACCATTAATACAGCACGTATTTTTGAATGATCATTTTTAGTCCATCTTCTAAATATATGTTATACATATCAATATATTAAGAGTCATGTTAGTATTACTCAAGGAGTCCTGGTGGGTCTCCTTGGCTTAAGCATTTGGCTGCTAACCCCCAAGTCAGCAGTTCAAACCCACCAATCACCGTGCAGGAGGAAGATAAAGTTGTCTCTTTGTATAAAGATTTACAGCCTTGGAAACCCCATAAAGAATCACTATGAGTTGGAATCAATTCAATTTCAGTGGGTGGGTAAGCTTATATCATCCCAAGTTATTTATTTTAGAGAAGATTAGTACTCAACAAGTATCAAGTAATGAGATTATTGCAAAAACAAGAAATATAATTTTATAACATTACTGAATTTCTTACTTGCAGTGGTGAAAATAAACGTAAAATGGAAAATGCTTTGACATATTTCTATGGGAAACCTAGCTAGAGTATTGTCTGAGCATGCCCACAGAAGTAGACCCGGTAAAATGTGCACATTTCCACACGTATTTACTTATATCTGTGTTTGTGCTCTAGTATACATAGATACAAGGACACTTGCTTTAGAGAAAGAGACAACGATTTTCCCGGAAGGCAACTACAGAAGAAGATATAATATCTCTTATTTCTTGTTGTGCACAAGTTAGAATCTTCCCAAGACAGATAAATGAGTAGCCGTTTTCCAAATAGCCTTGGATTCCTGGATATAGCTACTTGTTCTTACCTGTGTCCACACCGAAAAATAATTGTACACACAAGCACTGAGATTCCTTCAGGTAAAAATGTGAGGGTGGAGACACCCATGCCAATGGGGGAAAGGAGTTAGGAGCAAGGGAAGTGTGGGTATCTTATTAGGAGAGATGTAAATGCACAAGGCAGCCGAAAGCCAATCCAGCTGCTTATTCGTCTTATTGATACCACAGAGATATCTAAAGGAAGCAAAAATGCAGTTTTTAAAACACTCAAAATTTCTACTTCAATTTCACATTGAACATTTTTAATAGAATTTAACTTTTCTTTTCTTTTCATTTTTCTGGTTGGAGAAAACTTCATTAAGAAGTCATGCATATAAAATATGAAATCAAGATTGGCTACTGCACAAACAAAGCCAAACATCAGTGAAAAGATTGCATTTCTTTTACTGTCTAGAATTGTCTCATGGAAGACCTTGGCTGCCCTTTTGATATTAAAACTTCCTAACAAGTATTACACAGAAGTTTTAAATTAGAACTCGCTGTCACGGACATAGTTATATAAACTATTAAGTATGTACTTTATATGTTAAATTCCTGTAAAGTATGCACATGGCCATGGCCAGGAGACGCTTCCTGACTAGTATCAGGGTGAGATCATAGAGGGGCTTGCAAACTACCTGCATGGACGTGTGTGTGTGTGTGCGCGCAAATGTTTGTGACTGTGTATATGCCTATGCATATGGATTTGCATGTGTATATTTAAAATAAATCATATTTCTCTGCCTCTCAACTAATATGGATCCCTCAAATGAAACCTTCCAGTAGATAAGAAAGTTGTATTTTTTTTAAATCATTTTATTGGGGGCTCATACAACTCTTATCAGAATCCATACATACATCAATTGTATAAAGCACATTTGTACATTCATTACCCTCATC
>NW_022111309.1:6109665-6111480 GCF_000313985.2 Echinops telfairi | reverse complement strand
TTATGCACCCACTTTGTCTTCAGCGATTGTGTTGGGAAGGTGAGCATCATGGAATGCCAGTTTAATAGAACAAAGTATTCTTGCGTTGAGGGAGTGCTTGAGTGGAGGCCCAATGTCTGTCTGCTACCTATAAATATATGCACATAAATATATTTCCCTAACTCATATTTAAATATATTTATATATGTACATACCTTTATTTAGACCACTATAAATGCGCTTTGCCTCTTAGCTCTTTCCTCCATTTCCTTTTACTATCCTTTTGTCCCACTATCATGCTCAGACTTCATTTGGGTTTCAGTAATTCCTTTCAGTTACATTACCCATGATCACGCCCTACCAGACCTCCTACACCCTCCTCACCACCGATTTGGATCGCTTGTTGTTCCCTTGTCCCTGGGTTTGTTAACACCACTTCCCTTCCCTCCACCTCTCCTTCTCCCATGTCCCCCCGGAACTGTCAGTCCCATTGTTTTCTCTTCCAGATTGTTCATTCAGTCAGCCTATCTTATTCAGACAGACCTGCAGAGATAATAACATGTACAAAAACAAGACAGAGCAAAACCAAGCAACAAAAGAAAACAACAGCAACAACAAGCCAATGACAAAAAAAAAAGCACAACACAACTACAGCATAAAAGAAAAGTCTTTAGTTCGTTCAAGGACTGTTTGTTGGCCTTTAGGAGTATTTTCGGGTCGAGTCTGATGACCCCATTTTTGGTATTCCCTGGGGACTTCGTTGCTCTGTTCCCCTTGCTGTTCTGTTGCATGCCCTTAGTGTTTTGCTTCAGTGTGGTGGGATCAGCTCCGGTGCAATTCCCACACTGTTTCTCCAGTGTTGTCCCCTGTAGGGCTATGGGTCAGTGAGGGACATCGTGTCTTATATTGGGGCTGGCCATATGGTCTTCTCTGTGGATTGGCTGCTCTGAGCGTAACTATCATCCTCAAGGCTTGGTGGGCCAGGATGTGCTCCGCTCTCTCTTCTGCCCCCTTCATTTGCTCCCGTGTGCTCTGATCAGACATACTCCTCTCCCGGAGCTTCAGATTCAGTGCTGTCCCCTGAAATCAGTTCTTCTGGTGGGAGGGGCAGGTATCCACATAGTTGGGATTGGGGCTGGCCCCTCAGACTTCTCCACTGGTTCCCTACTCCATGCTGGAATGTTGCATTCACAGCTTCGAGCACTGGATTGAAGTCCTGTCCCTCTTTCCCTGTGAAGATATAAACAATACCCTCCCCTTGGGTGGGTTAGTGCCCTGTTCCCCTGCTACCCATTTCTTTTTTTACATTTTTTCCTGTCCCACCCTCCTTTTTAGTTGGCTACCATATATATCCCTGGATTTGGTCTGGCCCCTACCATACTGCCTGATTCTCACCCCAGGAATGTTTGTATACAGTTGCTTTTCCCGTATGCCCTTTTTGTCTTATTTTTTTAAGCTTACCTCAGTGGACTCATGTTGTACTTGTCCTTTTTTGCTTGACTTACTTCATTTAATATGATTTCCTCCAATTCTTCCCATGCGGCAATGTGCTTCATGTGTTCATCACTGTTTTTTAGAGATGTGTAGTACTCCATTGTATGTATGTACCACAATTTTCTAATCCACTCGTCAGTTGATGGAAATTTGGGCTGTTTCCACCTCCTTGCAATTGTGAACTGTGCCGCGATGAACTTTGGAGCACAGATGTCTGCCAGTGGTTTGTTTCTTACTTCTTCTGGGTATATGTCCAGTAGGGGGATTGCTGGGTCATATGATAACTCGATTTCCATCTATTTTAGATAGCACCAGATCAATTTCTATAGTGGCTGTACATAC
>NW_022111309.1:6016485-6108566 GCF_000313985.2 Echinops telfairi | reverse complement strand
TCTTTTGTTCTTTTAGTCAGGTATATCCCTAGATATTTCAATTTGTGCTTGGCTATTGTGAAAGGTTCCACCTTTTTTAATCTCTCCTTCTGTGATCTTATCCGATGTGTATAGCAGTCTGATGGACTTCTGTTTGTTGATCTAGTATCCTGCCACTCTGCCAAACTTCTCTATTGCTTTCAGTACTCACTTTGTGGAGCTTTTGGGATTTTCCATATATAAAATCATATCATCTGAAAATAACAATAGTTCCACCTCTTCCTTCCCCAGACAAATACCTTTGATATATTTCCTTTGCCTTATGCTGTTAGTTAAAACCTCCAGTACGATGCTAAATAAGAGTGGGGACAAGGGGTATCCTTCTCTGGTCCCTTTTTCAGTGAGATTATGTTCATCTTTTCTCCATTGACTACCACGTTGGCTCTTGTTTTTTCATATATAGCTTGTATTGTCTTGAGGAATTTCCTTCCATTCCTGTCTTCCCAAGTGTCTTAAACTGGAAATGCTGTTGGATGTTATCAAATGCTTTTTATGTATCTATTGATATTATCATGTGGTTCTTATGATTTTTCATGTCAATGTGGCGAATGATACTAATGGTCTTTCGTATGTTGAACCATCCCTGCATCCCTGGTATGAATCTCACTTGGTCATGGTGAATTATTTGTTTTATATACATTTGTATTGTATTGGCCAGTATTTTGTTAAGTATCTTTGCATCAATGTTCATTAGGGATATTAATCTGTAGTTCTCGATTCCTGTGGGATCCTTGCGCAATTTTGGTTTCAGAGTTATACTAGCTTCATAGAAGGAATTCGAGAGTTTGCTGTCTTTTTCTATGTTCTGGAAGAGTTTGTGTAGTGTTGGTGTTAGTTCTTCCCTAAATGCTTGGTAGAATTCCCCCTGTGAAGCCATCTGGTCCAGGGGATTTTTTTTTGTTGGAAATCCCTTGATAACATTGTCTATTTCTTCTATTGCTATGGGTCTGTTGAGAGTTGGTTTTCCAAGAATTTGTCCATGTCTTCCAAGCTGTTGGATTCATTGAAGTACAATCCTTCATAGCACTGTGTAATTATCCTTTTAATTTCAATAGAGTCTGTTGCAATGTCCCCTCTTTCGTCCCTCATTCTTTCTATTGAAATCTGTTCCCGCCTTTCTTTGGTTAGGTTTACCAGAGGTCTGTGGATTCTGTTTATCCTTTCAAAGAACCAACTTTTAGCAGCATTTTTCCATTGTGTTTTATTTTCCCTCTCCTGAATCTCAGCCCTGATTTTTTTTATTTCTTTTCTTTTGCTATTTGTAAGATTATCCTGCTGACTCCTCTCTAGTTGCAAATTTTGTGCCAGCATATCAATCATGAGTCTCTTTTCCTTTTTCAGGTGTTCATGTACGTATTGCTACAAAACTTCCTCTGATAACTGCCTTTGCTGTGTTCCAAAAGTTTTGGTACATCGTGTTTGTATTCTCATTAGTTTCTAGAAATTTCCTAACTTCATCTCTGATCTGGGCCAGTACACACTCCTTTTGCAGTAGAGTCATTCATCCTCCAATTATTTGCTCTTGTTTTCTTCATCTTGCTTTGTTGATTTCCAGCCTTATGGCACAGTGATCAGAGAGAGAGTTCTGTATGATATCAATGTGATTAAATATATGTAGAGTCACCTTATGCCCCAGCATGTGTCTATCTTCAAATATGTGCCATGCGGACTTGAAAAGAATGTGATTTTTTTGTATTAGGGTGAAAAGCTCCGTAAATAGCTATCGGGTCAAATTGTCTAATTGTAGTGTTTAGATCTCTCGCCTCCTTGTTGAGTTTCTTTCCCTATGATCTATCTTTCTCAGAGAGCGGTGTGTTGAAGTCACCCAGTGTAATTGTTGAGGCTGTGATTTCTTGTTTCATCTTTTGGTGTGTTTGGTTGACATATTCAGCAGGTCTCTCATTCAGGGAATATATGTTTACAATGCTTAGTGGTTCTTTGTCTACCATTCCCTTGAGTATTAGATAGTGTCCCTTTTAATCTCTTTTTATGGTTTGTACTTTGAGGTTAATTTTATCTGAGATTAGGATTGCAGCCCCTGCTTTTTTTTTATTGCTATTTGCTTGGTATGCCTTTCTCCAGCCTTTTATTCTCAGCCTATTTTTGTATGTGGCCTTGAGATGTGTCTCCTTTAGGCAGCAGATTGATGGGTTGTGTTTTCTAAGCCAGTCTGCTAGCCTCAGTCTTTTAATGCCCGAGTTCAGTCCATTGATATTCAGGGTTATTATCTCCATCTGTGGACTCTGTGATGTCATCTTATACCTTTTGTGTTGGGTGTTTTCCTGCCTTCCTTTCTCATTAGTGTGTTGTTCACATGTGTGTGTGTGTGTGTTTGTATCATTCTTGACTTCTTTCCATCCTTAAGCCAATGCTATCTTGGGGTCTGTTTTCTCTTTTTTGCCCTCTGAGTGAGGTTGTTCTATGTGGCAGTCTCTTATTTATGCTCGGTGATTGTTGTTTTTCTGCCCATACTGGGTCAGCAAGGATCTTTTGTAGGGCTGCGTTTATTCTGACATATTCTTTGAGTTTTTCCTTGTCTGGGAAGACTCTTACTTCTCCATCTATCTTGATCAATAATTTGGCTGGGTAGAGTATTCTTGGGTTTGCGTTGTTTTCCTTCAATTTTTGGAATATTTTACTCCACTCTCTCCTCCTCTTCATAGTTTCTGCTGATAGGTCTGAGCATATTCTTATTTGGGAACCTTTATATGTGATTGCTTGTTTTTCCCTAGCTGCTCTCATGATTTTCTCCTTTTCCTCATAGTTGGATAGTTTAAATATTATGTACCTTGGTGACTTCTTCTTGAGATTCCATCTAGATGGTGTGCTTTCAGCCTCGTGAATGGTTGCCTGGTTTTCATTCATTAAGCTTGAAAAGTTTTCTTCCAAGAATTCTCTCACAATTGTTGCAGATGACTTTGTTGTATCTTTCTCTTGTAATCCAATTATTCTGATGACCTTCCTCTTTATAGCATCAGACATAGCTCTTGGGTTTTCTTAAGCTTTTCTGAAGATCTTATTAGATTTTTGTTTGTGTTTGTTAAAGCCTGCTTGGCTGTCCTCCAAGTCACAGGTGCGGTTCTCTGCTTCCTCCAGTCGGTTCTTGAGATTGTGAGTCTGCTGCTGGTCTTTGTTGTCTCCCCCCTAAGCTCTTGTATTTCCCTTTGGTGTATGGACTTTATACTCTATCATTTCATCCTTTTTCTGTATTATTTCCCTCATATCCTGTATGACTCCAAGCAGCATTCTGAAAATTTCTTTCTGTGGCAGCTCAACTTCTGCTTCTGCTATGCATGTCGTTAGGTTGAGGACATCTTCTGCCATTGCCTTTTGTTTCCCCTGTTTTTCTCGTTGAGGTTGTTAAGGCTGATTGCTTTTTTCATTGCGTTATTTCAGAGGAGCATGGTGCCGTTTTCCAGGGAGTTGAAGAGCACTGGCTTGTGGGAGATGTGTAGGAAAGCTTCTTCGAACTGCCTACAGCTAATTTCACTATGGAATTAACCTACCACTTTATCCTCCTGTGGATTCACTGTCAAGGGGAGTGCCCCAGAAGTCTGGTGGTTTGCCTGCTTTGGTATAGAACACCACAAATGGTGGGCAGAATTGCCCTGGCCAGGTGGCTCACTGTGGAGGCGAACAGAGTTTCATGCAGCAGTTTGGAATGTTGGTGAGTGTTGGCCCAGCTGCCTTAGGCCATTTGAGGCACTTAGGTAGGCGGGAGGAAGTGCCCTCAGTCACATGGAACAACAGAGGAAAAATAGGGGCTCCCCCAGGCATACAGGCAGGAATTCTCTGGTAAGAAGTTGGGCAGAGTACCCCCTGGTGGAGACCTGCTGGGCTTTCCACAGGCTCGGGCTATGCTGCACAGGGTGGAGCTCACTCAACTGGGTGGGGGGCAGGCGTAAATGCCTTAGGCTAAGGGGAGTGGTCTGGAGGTCCGCAGTGGTGTGTGAGAGAACAGCGAAGAGACAAAGGAGAGAAAAAAGAACTAATCCTGATGAGACTGTGGGGCGATAGAAAGATTAGAGGGAAATAGAAGTAACAATATAGCTGAGCCCCGATACCTGCCCATGGGACTGCAAGGGTTTAATCCCAGCCCCGAAAGTGGTGGCAAGCTGTGGCTACGTTGAGCTTAAGCACTACGCTGGTTCCAAATGGTCCCGGCTCTGGCCGAGACAGTGGTGGGGCTAAGGTTAAACTGTAGGTGGCCTCCACTGTGGTAAACTCAAAGCCCCCAGCCTCTCAAAACCTTGTGGATCTGTGCCTGTTTATCTTTATGATGCTCTTCCTGCCATCCAGCAGTGTTGAATTTCCCTCTTAGTAAATCTCCTGGGCTGATTTCTGCAGAGTGGTATGTGTTACTCATTTGCCATCTTTCCGGAAGTCCCCTTAAAGTTGTATTTTCAATGACATCCAGAAACCACCCAGTTATTTTCATGTGTTGGACTAATTTAACATAGCTTCTTCTCAAGTAGAAAGAATTTTGATAACCCACCCTATCACCCTATCAAAAAGCAGAGCCTAGATAATTTTACTGTGAAAAACATGAGTCATCTTCTAAATATTTATTTTCTTGTTATCATTATTTCTTACAAAAGACAAAAGTAAATTCTGAAGTAAATGAAAACATCATAATACTGCAGGTGGGAGAGGAGAAAAATTGATCCTCCACTTTTTTCATTCCAATGTTTTGTTTTGTTTATTTTGCAATATTTTTTAACAGCACAAATGTTTCCCAATGGCTTGTTCTAGAGATTACATAATGTTCTCTGGCTGGTTTTTTTTTTTTTTTCTTATCTGACTGGTAGAGCCCATAATTAGTTCTTAATTATAGTTTATATGGCTACTCTGACCAGGAAGAAAAGAGCAGCTTTGTTACAGTCAATGAAGTATTTAAAGCTATGTGCAAGATGGGGATGAGTTTATTAAACACTTGGGTAAGCAATAATAAACTTACATTGATCAGGTAACTTGATAGATCTCTTTTATGTGTTGGTTACAAAAAAAAAAGAAATCCGGGTAGAATTAAAAATAACTGTGGTCCCTTTTGAAGGTATTAACAGTACACAGTGCCTTGCAAGACTAACCTAATAGGAGTAACACAATTCTTACTTCACTGGGAAAAGTGGCTCACCCCAAAACTGGGCTATTTTATACTGATTTTGATCAAAGGGATGGAGAACACATCTCACTTTACTAAATAATCAGTATTATGTATTGAGAGCGAGGCACTAGCACAGCATTTTGCTTGTGAATAAAGGTTAAATAAGGTCAGAGCAAGGTTCAAATTGAAACACTTTTTGTTTCACAATGGGAACATTTAAACTCTATACTATCTTGTATTCAATTGAAGACTTTATCTCTTCAGATTAGGTAAGGAAGGATGTTGCTTGCATGGGAATTTCACTTTTATTATTTGCACATGATTAAAGTATATTTTTAGTGGAACTGCCTTTTGTAATTAACATTTCAGAGAGGTATAACCTCTCTCACTATAGAAAATAGAGAGGTCTGTTCTTTATTTTAATCCTCGACTTGGTCAATGATGCCAAGAAAGCCTTTTTTGTTTTCTCTCAGCCTTCATTTAGTCAAGGCCGGTACAAATCTTGATCAGCTGATAGAGTCCCACTGGTTTAAATAGGGAGTCAGTAATGTTCAGGAAGAGGAATGAGTCTCAGCTTCCATGAGTTGACAATGACTCGTGATGTCTTCAATTCATGGTAACCCATGTCAGAGCAGAACAATGCCCCATAGCATTTTCGAAAACTGCTGCACATGCATGGCTATCCTTGTTTGTTTACTACATAAAGAAATACATTGTTTGGCTTCTTCAAGCCAGTTTTCATTACACATGAAGAATTCCCCTAACTCTAGATGAGCTAAAAGTTCAGGGTATGTTGAGCAATTTGATCATCTGCAAGCCAAACTATTAATTGGGCATAATATTGAGAATTGACAACAAAAATATATTCAAGTTAATGAATTTTTTAAGGTGGCTCTTGTAGCCACAGTCTTTGTAACTCTCATCAAACAATCTTTCCTTGTTGGGGCTGGGTTGTGAGTATTTGTTAACAGGCTTCATTGTGATTGCCACACTGCTAGACATAAAATGAACCATGTCAGACCAGAAGGGAGAATTTCACTAACAGCAAGAGCCAGGAGTGGAGCACACGCTCCAGACTCAACAAACTCCGAGGAGTGATCCTACCTGATCAGAAGAGAGCTCAGACAGCTGAGAAGTGACAGGAGAGTAGCAGCCGCAGTCCCAGGTGCCAGAGCACGAGACAGAGTGGGGGGCTTCCCAGCCCACAGAGCGAATAAAGTTGCCCGTGTTTAGACAGGAGGTTGGCTTGTGGAATGAGCACCTCTAGGCCCATAATTCTGGAAGTTGGGTTTGCTGACTCACAGACCTAGAGCTGAAAGCCTTCGGTTTGAGGCTTACAGCAGAGTGATATGTTTTGGGGGCAGTATTAGCAGTCCTAAAAGTACTCTGTACCATGTCCTGAGCGAACAGTAGTATCCTGAGCACGTATCACCTGAATTATAACCAATTAACTTCCATACTAAACCGCGTACTCAGGAGCATTGTCTGTGAGCTCTGTTTGGCCATTGTAAGGAATGATAAAGCATAGCAGGAAAGTAGAGATCGCTGTGGGAGAGAGAACAGGGTACAGTTTTCAAAAGCAAAATACCTGTTAGAGTCCACCTAGAAATGAGTGAAATTAAAGCAGGGCACTGAGGGATACATTTCTGATTTATCGGGGTGCCATTGTGTCATGTAGAGGTCTCATTTGGTTCATTTATCCATGTCTACAGTAATGCTAGGTGCATTACTATCCCCAAGTACTGAGACAGTCAAAGAATCAGAATGATCATGCATGGGTCAAGGAGAAAGGCGAGATATACAGCATTTGGCTAAATTGCTGGCACCAGCTACAGACTGAGCCAATTTCACAAGTATTTTCTCAGTATGCTTTAATGGGAATTGTCAAAATCAGTTAAATAAAACTTAAGAAGGGGATTCATAATGAAGAAAAACTACTAAAATAATATAATGAATCAAGTAACATAACAATAACAGCATAATAAATAAGGTACTTCAGTCACTTGTATGAGAAAAATAAAATTGTACTGAGGAAGAAATCTACAAGTATGAAACACAATAACAATACAATATAGCCAATAACTGTAAAGCAAAGTCTAAACATTTTAGTAGGTTTCATGGAGTCTTGTTCTCTGTTCTTGGGATTAGCTGTCAACTGCTTCTGGTCACTAGAACAGTGTTAAAATGTTTTTCAGTTCTCCAGAATGTTGGCAGGTCTATAAGGGTTTTGGGCTTTCTTTGGTTGATACAATTGCAACCAATTCTTAATTCCTTGTAATTTAGCAGTGCATGGGTTAGTCAGGAGGACTGGTTGTAGTCTTTTCCAGTTAAGCACTAATCATTCTTTTAATTGATGTATTTTCCAATATTCAGTCTCCTGAAATGGCATCAGGAAAATCCTGACTTTCAAGGATTCCAATAGAAGTTGTAACAGCAAAAAATAAAAAAACAAATAATAATAAAATTTTAAAAACACACACACACAAAAAGTTGTAACAGCACAGCAAGCTTTATAGCAAGGATTTGTTTTCAGATCGATGCCATCCACAAACCAAAGTAAATCAGAATCAGTCAAAGGAGTTTGCTTTAAGTTGTGCTCCTTAAAAGGGAGCAGTTTTCGGGTAAATCTAAACAATTATGAAGGAAAGATATTTTCATCAACAGTAGGAAAAGGTGTCCCAGAGTACAGTAACATTGGGGGCAGTTAGAAGAATGGCTTTATAAAAAGTGACCCTTCTGACATAAAAATACTGAGTTAAAACAGTAGTAAGTAAAGCAGGCACCATGCAGGGCACATGAACACCCAGATTGTTACTCAGCACTATGTCAGCTGTACTTTCTACTAATTCGGCAGTGGCAGCTACAGCTCTAAGACAAGCAAGGTGGCCTCCAGCCACAGGGCTGAGTGGCAGACTGTAAATCCATAGGTCTCAACCGCATCCCCACCCTCATATTTTTCCTTAAGTTAAAAAATGTATGTATATTTATAAAATATGTATGCATATTTATAATTGTCCCAGGTGCAGGTAAACAAATATTGGCTTTCAGTGGGTATAGAAATATTTAAAATAGTACTATAAAAGTTAAATAGGTGGCACGTGGAAGAACAATAAAAAGTAATAAATAGGATTATTTGGGGGCCAAAGAAAATCTAGTATAATGTGATTAATAGTTTTAAAATCTCAAACACACTCATCCCCTATTATTTATTATTTTATTAAGTGAACAGACTGGGCTGGTGCAAGGCCTCCTGCAAGGAATAATGAGGACAGAATCGGAAAATTTTGCATTATTGGAATAAGTATGTTTTTGGCTTCTCCTTTGAAAGGCTACTGGACATTTTTTGACGGAGGCTTGCATAAGTCTGTTCAGGTTTCAGTTGGGTCTGTGGACAAGAGCCATCCCACGACAGTGGATGTAGCAGACCGCACCGTTTCAGGAACGAAGGAAAGAACCTCTTAGGGGGAGAAGAGCCGGCAAATATGAGTCTGGAAGAGGCCTGACAAATGTCTGAATTGAGCAAATCGTTTCCTCTTTTCCTTGAATGTTATCCACCTCGGGATCTTTTTGCTTTTATGTGTCAAGCAAATTCCATAAACTTTTCTCATTTATTCAATTAATCATTGTATGTCCATTAGATAGACAATCCCTTCACAGCAAGTATCTGGGGCCGAGGCTTTGTAGAGATGGGGGTTTAAGCAAGAAACAAAAGCTCCAGTCCAGTGCCCCATGAATATTTATAATCCTTTCGCCTTGCAAGTTGCCTGCCACCACCCTGGGAAAGCCCACCAGGGTTTCCTCAGTGCTCCTTCATGCAACATCAGATGAAAGGGTACCCTGTGAAATGTCTGAAGTCACACTACCCCTTCCTGGAAATCCCATTGCATTCTAACCGACCCCCATTTCTAGTGTCGCTGTACTGGGGTTACTACACTAGAAATATTTGGCATAGCAGATAGCCTCCTATTCCTCCCATGAAGAGGCTGGTGTATTTGAACCACAGACCTGACAGCCGGCAGTCCAATGTCTATCCAACAGCACCACGGGGGTTCCTCATAAGACAACACCAAGTTAAATTCTACAAAGCTTGATGATTTGCTTTCTAATATAGACTCCTTGGAGCTAACTTAGCCAGTGATTTTATGAGATGGCTTCATATACATTCTTCGGAGGACAGGCTCCATGTTTTCACAACCATCTCCACAAGCAGAGCACCTGCAAAGACCCTGCTTCCAAACAAGTGCACGATCACAGGTACTAAGGGTTAGAAAATCAGCTTATCGTCTGAGGGGAAAGTTCAACCCAAAGCACTCTGCATAAGTAATTCTCTTGGTCTAAGGAGTGCCAGAAGTAACAGGGCTGAAGAATATCCTGCCAGGACAGCCTCTTACCCTTCTTTTTCTTGCCTCAATCCTCATGCCTTCCTGTCTTTTGCTAACAAGGATAGGTGTGATTACATTGAACCCATCTGGACAATCCAACCCAATCTTGCGATCTCAGAAGGATGAGCAAATGGCAAGGGTACTTCTTCATGCAAAGTAGAGTTTAATGGGAAAGACGGACAATAACTTATCTGGTGACTGAATATAAAAGTTCACACTAAGTAACAGGAGACACAGAATGAGAGCTAACTTATAATGAAGAAACATCACTGAGATGATTGGGTAGACAGACATATTACGTCGGCTTGGGATTGGGTAGACAGACATATTACGTCGACAGGTTTTATCCTCTAGATGAGGTCTGAAATAAATATGAGGCGATAAAGAAATAGCATGTGCAAATATGAGAAGAAAGCATGTAGCATATAAGAAAATGGAAAAACAGTCAGTGGTTCCACTGAGGGAGGCACTGACTGGTACACATGTCTTCTAACAAAAGGGTTGGTGGTTTGAGTTCTCTCAGGCATCTTGGAAGGAAGGCTACCTTTACGGATCTACTTCCAACATATCAGCCATTGAGATCCCTATGAAGCATCGTTCTACCCTGTCCCACATGGGGTCATGCAGTTGGAATCAACTCAATGGCAACTGGTATTGGTGGCCTTAGTGGTGGTCTTCGTGGAAGAGCATAGAGTGTATTGACAATAGTGCAAATAACTGAAAACGATTGTTATTTAGATGTATTTGAGAGTTAAAACCAACCGGAATTAGTAATGCATAAGAAAGAGAAACAAGTGAGAAAGGAAAATAATAAGTCTTGGTGAAGTTGTGAAGGGAGTGGATCGCTCGTCCTTTGCTGGTGGGAGGGTAAGATGATGGATGCTCACCCGCTACAGCCAAAACAGTTTGATGAGTCATCAAAATGTGAAACACAGAATTATCATCTGACTCCATGATTTTACTGTTAAGTGTAAACCCAAAATAATTGAAAACAGAAACTGCGATACCTATATACCAATGTCCATTGCAGTAGTACTCATAATAACCAAGAATGTGAAAAGGATAAAAAAAAACCAGTCTATGCATGCAATGGAATATTATTCGGCTATAAAAAGAAATGAAATTCTGAGACGCACTACCCCATGGACATGCCTTGAAAACATTGTGCTATGTAAATCAGTCAGACACTCACAAAATGGGATGGCTATTGTCTGTATGAATATCTAGATAAGTAAAGCATATCGAGCTAGTTTACTAGTGCTTACCAGAGGTTGGAAACAAATGGAAGGGACAGGTATTCATTATGTAAGGGATGCTGAGTTATTTGGGGGCTGGGGGAAGGAGTTGAAGGAATTTTTTGGTAACAGAACATGGTGGTGGTTTCAAAGCATCCCCTTGTCGCTACCGTTGATTGAATTGAATGAATACCAACCCATTGCAACCCTATAGAACCGACTAGAACAGCATCTTCAAACTCGTGTTAACCCCATGTGTGTCAGAGTAGAACTGGGTTTCATCCTGTTTTCCAGTGCCTGATCTTTTGGAAGTAAGTCTCCAGGTCTCCCTTCCAAGATGGGTGGACTCAGTTAGCCATCTTTCCTTTCAGTCAGCATCTGAGGGCATGGACCTTGGGCACGTTCAGGAACTCCATTTAGAACTCAGCATAGTGCATCTTGGCAAGAGGCAGAACTGCGATTGTCCACTAGAAGCTTCCACAGAGTTAAAAACTACGGATCAACTAGACTTCAGACTCATTTGGGAACGACAAGGGTTTCAGTTATAGCAATAGTCACTACACCTAAACATGTGTTCAAGAGCATAAATCTGGAAGGTCAGGGAAACAAATCAGTGGGGTCAAAACAGGTCCAAAACAACCTGAGACAGGCAAGTTCCAAAGCATGCAAGGTGTCTCTATTACTGAGTGGGGTGGTAAGCAGTAATTTAAGTATATTTTCATTCCTATTATTTACTATTACTTGCTATCAGACTCTTGCTATAAGCTAGGTATGATAAGTTTCAGCGAAACCTAAAGACAAGAGAAAATAAAATTGTCTGGGATCTTCAAACTTTAATAGTAGTCACAGAGGCAATATCCTCTTTCCCCAAACCTACTGTATTTCATTCCTCCTACGTTTCCTCTTCCTACCCTCCTCTTTGCTCCATTACACTTTATTCTCTTCTAGGGGGTGAGGGTGGCAGAGGGAGAATAAATCACGCTGCATCTTCAGACTGTGTGCAGAACGTGCCTTCCTTCAAGGTGAAGTGCACAAGTCAAACTCTTCATTAAAAGGAGGAAAATGGCACCAAGAGTCTGCAAAAGAATTAGACCCACAGACCAGCAGACTTCTGACTGAAGCCAACCAAGAAAAAGCAGAGAACTAAAAGGAGGTAGTTGTTTGTTGCTAACAGAGCTAAGAACAGATTTTAAGGCAAGCACAAGATTGTGGACTTGGAATGGGAGGGCTTGAAGGGACTTTTTATGATTATTCATAATTTTATCTCTTTATAAAGGTGAAGAAGTGACGGACTGACACTAATTGATCTGTATGAAGTAACAAATATATTAGTCGCTTTAATTATATTCGATTTTCCTGATACACTTGATGTAGGTAATTTCACACCACGAAACGTTTTATGAGGCCAAGTAAAAGACATTCCTCCAAAATCCCAGAAGCTATTATTAAACAAAAGTATCCAAAAGTGAAGCAATTGTTTTTTCTTAACAAATCCTCCATCTAGGTCTATACACCTCTGAAAACATATCTCTAACCCTTCCCTAAAGAATTCTCTGCTCCTCAAATTATTTATACCACATCTTCTAGGAACTCAAATCAACTTTCTTTAAAATACTCTTGGAATTTTGAGAGTATAACATGACTGTCGCGTGGCTGGGCTAAGATTTTCCAAGCAAATTTTTGTTGGGTTTCTCTTGCTATGAAGAAGGTGTGTTGGGAAGAAAAAAAACAAAACTCCTCAATACCAATTCCCTGGCTTTTTCTCACCCACAAAGTTTTCCACTGCATTAAATCCTCTTCTAATAAGCCCCTCCAACCCACCCGACCACCCAGTACTGTGTTCTTTGAGAAAAATCTATGAAGAATAAAACCAAAAAAAGTCAGTAACCATAATATGAGCTGACCTTTCTGCCTTACGTTGAACTGATCTAGCAGAGTCCTCTGGAAGCCACTGTTGTTATTGGATTTTTTTTTCTGAAGGCATCTGTGTTCGTCTGGGTAAACTAGAGAAACAAATCCACAGAAACTCATATATGTATAAGAGAGAGTTTTATATAAAGGGTAAGTGTACATTAAGAAAGCATCCCAACCCACTTCTGTCCATGCCCATAAGTACAACATTAGCCCATATGTCCAAGACCGATCTACAAAATCCTCCTCCATCTCACAAAAGACATGTAATGACCCCAACTGCAGGAGGAAAGCTGATTCAGTGAGCGTGTAAGCATCTCAGCGCTGGCAGGGGTCTCCACAGGGCTGCTCAGCACCCAGTGCTGCATCGGGGTAGGTCCATGTGGCTTCTCCTCAGGGATGTCTTCCAAGAAGTGAGCCTTGCAAGCTGAAGAAGGGAACTGGCTAAGGCAGCTGCACCATGGTCTGACTATCAGAAAGGAAGAGACCCCAAAACTAGAAAGGTGAGGCTCACCAAGCTATTTATTTCTCTGCCCTTCAGTTAATGCCACATGCATTCATCAGCCAGGTTAGCACAATAAACCTTAATTATCTCAGCACCTATTAAGAATGAGACAATTGTTCGGACCGTGTAAGACATGAAAATAATAATAATAACTTATAAATTATCAAGGGTTCATGAGGAAGGGTAGTAGGGAGAGGGGGGAAAATGAGGAACTGATACCAAGGGTTAAAGGTGAAAGAAAATGTTTTGAAAATGATGATGGCAACAAATGTGCAAATCTGCTTGGCATAATGGATGGATAGATGGATTGTGATAAGACCTGTATCAGCCACCAATAAAAATATTTTTTTTTAAAGAATGAGACCAGTGTATTACTGAGAGAACTAGACTGTAGCTATCTACTGATTGTAGAGACGTGTTGACATGTTTGTTTTGGTGTTTTTTTTGGAGTAAAACAAGTAACACTTAGAAGTTAACACTCCAGTATTCATACCTTTTACTGCTCTGACAGCTGCTCGTTGGCAGAGCACACCATTCAACTTTGGTTTCTCCAGAAGCCTGATTCTTGATCGGCATCGAGCATGCTTTTGCAACAAGGGAATCACAATATCTCGTCAAATATGAACTCAGTGACAGGGATTTGCCCCGGTGCTTCTACTTTATCCATAGGTAGATTTTATTCTCTATTATCATTTGTATCTAATATGAACAATTCTACACAGTCCCTGGAGGAGAACATTGCACTTGGTAAAGTGGAGAAGCAACAAGAAAGAGGAAGGCCTTCGATAAGATAAGGTTGCCACAGTGGCTGCGACAATGGGCTCAAATACAAGAATGATTGTGAGGATGGCAGAGGACCAAGCAGTGAGTGTTTCATCCTATTGCACACAGGGCACCTACAAATCAGATTGGCTCCACAGCACCTAACACCGACAGCAACAGGTACCATTGGGTGTTGCTTACCTCTCATCTTCATGCTTATTAAGGATTTTCAGAGCAGAGGTAGTTGATTTCAGGGCCTTGTGGAGTTCATGGGCCAGGTCATTATTTCTGTAGACTAAAAAGGTAATAGATCAAAGATTCATCACAATTCCCAAAGTTTGGCTCATTTGTTTCACTAATTAGAAGCTAGATTGAATGCATATCTAGAGACTTTTCCACAAGCAATCAGTACTTTGCCCTCGAAACAAGTATAGAAAAGTATATTTCATACAGCACTCTCTGTGAATATCAACTTTTCATAAAAATCATGTTTTAACATGAGTCATGCTAAGACCATATGACCACATACTTAAAAAGTAATGCTATTTTTGCTCTTCTCAGTTGAATGTACACACATGAATGTACTCAAATGTCTGGTCTATCTGTAGTTTAAATATGAATGCATGTAAGTATATATGTATATATGTACTCATGAAAAAGGAGGAAGTTATATAAACAGCAATGTATAATGTATATTTTAAGCATTGTTCCTGTTTTTTCCAAGTTTGGCGGGGTTTGTAATTCACATAGCATAGAATTCAGTAGTTCAATCACATCAAGAAGGGTTTTACAATCAGAACTACAATCTGTTTGAGAACATTTTCTTCATTCTTGTACTCAGTGTTATTACCTCCTCATATCCCCCCAACCTCCCCTGAAATACCCTCGGAAACCATTGATCCAGTTACTGTCACTATAGATTTACCTATCCTGGATTTCCTATACAGGAAAGCATTTAAAAACCAGCAAGCAAACAAAAAACCAACAGGAATAACAAAGTAAAACAGATAAAATCCTCAATTGAAATGAAAGCAGAAAACATTAAAAAGTAGAACAAATTTAAATGGATCATAAAGGAGATCAAATGATAAGGTGCTAAATTTTAACCTAACTGCATCTGCACCAATCCACTTTCTTATGCATGCTATGTATTAGCAAGGCTTGTCACATCACTGGTCCATGGTCAGAGGGGATTCACCACATGTGTTTTCCCTCCCCCAACCCCTTTTTAAGCTTCAAATTAGTGAAAAGTGAGATCAAATGTTAATACATGACATTGTTACCTAACCACATCTGCTACAATCAACTTTACAATCATTGGAGTGGATTCACTAGAGGCGTAAGGCTTGTGTAGACCCTGCAAGAGGATTTGGGGCTCCCACTATCATTGATAGCCTTCTGCAAATCAGGTGTTCACATTTAAGCTATGATGCCATTCTCTCCTTTAGATTTGAATTATATTACTTACAATCTTTGGATCACACAGGCTGGTGTGTTTCTTCCATGTGAACTTAGTTGATGCCTCACTTACATGGCTGCTTGTTTGAAAACAAGCTTTTAACACTTCAGATGCTATTTTTTTTCTGTTAACCAGGCACCATCTACTTTCTTCACCAAAGTTTGCTATAGCACCCACATATTCAATGATCTCTTCATGAAATTGAGCATCAAGCAGAGCCAAAATAATTTGTTTCAACACGCATTTCTACCTATAGTTATATATTTCATTCCTCTAAGAAATGAAAGAGTGCACTGATTTGGTGTGTCTGATATTTGGAATCAGCTAATTCTTGTTTCAGATAATTATTGATACATTGATTATGAATATCCATCACTTAAAATACTGTATCCTTTCTAAACAGAACCACTACTGCAAATATGAGTCTTCATATTTATGTTTCTGACCACCCAAATATCTTTCATATAGCAAACAAACTCACTGCCATTGAGTCAATGCCAACTCACAGTGACCTTATAGGACAGGGTCGAACTGCCCCTGTGGATTTCTGAAACTATAAGTCTTTACAGGAGTAGGAAGACCAGTCTTTCTCCCTCAGAGCAGCTGGTGGTTAGTAGCTGACCATGTGGTTAGTAGCCTGGTGGTCAGTAGCCCCAAACAAGTAATCTAAGAAAGTTTAGTGCTTGTCAGTGTTCTGAAACATTGAACCAACTCAAAAAAGAAAGAAAACTCACTCAATACCTATCATTGAAAAATCATAGGAGGTTTTTAGCAAATTGAAGCATGTAAAGAATTTGGTGACAGGTGCCATACATACTGATCAGTTATTCCACATTTTACAAAGTACCACCAAATGGTAGCAGTACAGGCGACTCTGTTTATTTAGTATTAACAGCTGGATGGAGTGAGACTATCGGGTTGACAAGACAATTTTCTGTGTCCTGCACTAAATGGACTTCTTGATTGCAGCTCATAAAGAAAAGAATATGGCATCAACTTAATCTTTACTTTGTAGAACATTATACTAAAGTCCAGCAAGCACAAAGTATGTTGGTATCCTACTTTTGATATTGGGGTTATTTAAAAGTGGTTTAAAGGAAAGGGGGTGTCATTTTAGAATTAATTACATAGCAAAGTTGGGATCATCTATCAGGTCATAAAATAGGATCTTCTGAGAACACATGCTTGCAAGTGTTTATAAATGTTTAGTTCTGCTTAATTGTTATGTATCCTAGATTTAGGCTCAGACACCCTATTGACCTCCAGGGCTGATGATGGATTTGGTCCATCTGGCTGATAAATAAGGCATTTCTTTCTATATTTATATCCCATATATCTTGCACTAAAATTGGATCTCCTTCACAGGGGCAGGAGAAAATGTCTTCAGTCACTTGCATCCAAGTAACAGCTAGGCTATCCTTTCCTAGAAGTGCCAAAGAAGCACTCAGGCCCCTTTCACCCCGCCACGCTAATTGTAGTCTCTGTAACTATTCATTCCACTTTAAGACAATCCGCCCTAGAAGAGTTTTGGCCAGAATTACTAAGCTTTTCTTAGTTATATGTCCATTACCTAGAATTAATATTTCTAATGAGAATCACTTTCTAGTTTTATTTTTATATAGATAGACCCAAGTTTGAACTCTGCCATTATTTCATGTAAGACAATTTCTAACTTAATTGTCCTAATTGCTAAGGAAGTCCAGGTGAAATGAAAGATCACTTTTTTTTTCTCCTTACAATAAAAGAGCTCAAATCGCTTAGAATACTCTAATGGAGAAGTCCCCCACATTTCCAGATTCTTACCCACCGTGTTATTTATGTGGCCACCTTCTCTTCTCCTTCTTTCCTTGTCAACACATCCTACATTCATTTTGTATGTAGAATAGTTTGGTATGGCCTGAAAGAAATACTAAACTGTTCTATAAACAAAATGAGTAGAGATGATGATGCTGTAGGGTAAGTGTTGAACTACTAACCACAAGGTTGTTGGTTCAAACCTTCCAGCTGCTATGTGGGAGAAAGAAGGGGCTATTTACCCCCATAAAGATTTACAGCCTTGGAAATCCAGTATAGGGTTTATTTGAGTTGGAATAACCTCAGTGGCTGTGCGTTTGGTCTTGGGTTCAGTACCTCTTTGATTGTTCATTCCGTACAGATCATGCATTTTTCATACATATTTTCAATCTCCTATGTAGGTGAAATTTAGGTGTTGAATAAAGAATATTGAAGAATTGCTGCATTTGAAGGAGGGTCCTGGAGAAGAATTAAAAATACCATTTACTGCCAAAAGAACAAACGATTCTATCTTGCAAGAAGTACAAACAGAATGCTTCTTAAAAGTGAGAGGAAATGTTTTGAGAATGATGAGGGCAATGAATGTACAGGTGCGCTTTTCACAATTGATGTGTGTATGGATTGTGATAAGAGTTGTATGAGCCCCTAATAAAATGATTTTTTAAAAAGTGAGAATTGCAAGACTTTATTTCACATATGTTGGATATGTTATCAGGAGAGGCCTATCCCTGGAAAAAGGACCTCATGCTTTGTAAAGGGATAGCAACAAGAGGAAGACCCTGGAGAAGCTGGATTGACAGAGTGGCTGTCACATGAGCTGAAAATGTAACTATTGTCCTGCATAAGGTAGAGTTTGAATCTGCCTGAAGGCACTGGAACATGTGGGACTTTCAATATTCTTCTCCAGTACCATAATTCAAATGCTTTGATTCTTCTCCAGGCTCCCTTATTTAATGTCCAACTTTCACGAGGTGATTGAAAAGACCAGGGCTTGGGTCAGTCTCACTTTAGTCCTCAAAGTGACACCCTTGCTCTTCAATACTTTAAAGATGCCTCGTGCAGCAGATTTACCCCATGTCATGAATGTGTCCTTTGGTCTCTTGACTGCTGCCTCCATGAGCATCAATTGTGAATCCTGGACAACTTCAATGTTCTCTCCATTTAGCATGTACCTATTGGTTCACTTGTGAGGATTTGTGTTTTCTTTACATTGAATGTCATCCATAGTGAAGTCTGCAATCCTTAATCTTCATCAGCAAATGCTCTTCATTTTAGCAAGCAAGGTTTTCTCATCTGAATATGGATTGTGAGTGGATACAACCCAGACGCACACATTTCCTGCTTTTAAGCCATTCCCTTGTTCTGTTCTAACCACTGCCTGTGATCCATGTACAGGTTCTGCATGGGCACAATAAAGTGTTCTGGAATTCCCATTCTTCTCAGTTCTATCCATAGTTTGTTATGATGCATACAGTTGAATGCTTTTGTAAGCTATTGCGTAGTGCCTTCCAATCTGACATTGTATTAGAAAATATACATCCTAGGCCTCACTTTATCAAAGTAACTTTAAAAAATATTATTAATACTGTGAAAGACCAAGCAACACACAAGAGCATGTGTTTTTCTGGAAAAGATAATTTGTAAACAAATACAACATGAGGTAGAGTAAAATGCCCTTTACCACTCCCCAATACATACAATGAGCTATGGATGCAGATAGAAGAAGGTGACTAATTCTATGTGATGGGGAAAGTTTTCTCCAAGATGGTAGTCTTTGATCTAACTAGATAGTGAACAGTTTTGTGTGTGTCTGTGGCAAAGCACACATAACATAAAAGCTATCATTTAATGTGAATGGATATGGTTTTGATAGTCAGAGGAAGATATTCAATTGCAGGATTAGAACAGCTGCATATCGAAATAGGACATTTTGAAGGTACATAAATAGTCTTTGTGAATGCCTGGGGTGTGTGGTATTCAGAGAATGTACATGAGATAGGAACAGGAGATTGGAGCAGAAAACAAATGTCTTTGATTTTCTTACCAAAAATTTTGTAATTTATTATTGCAGTTATGAGGAAACCAATGGTATTTGGGGATTATTTTTGACACTGAACAATCTCTTTAAAAAAGCAATCATAATACATTAGGAAGAGTTCACCAGAAATAAAGATAGTTGGAATAAAACGAGACAAGCTATTATTAGAAATCTCTACATAAAACAAAAACGTCGACATCGTGATTATAATGGCAATATGCATAGACAATTGATACAGAAGGGCAGGAAGCATTATTTTGCAATATTATGCTATGTGTCATTGACTCATTTCCAACTCATATTGACCCTGTAGGGGAGAATATACTTGCCCCATAGGATTTCCTAGCCTTTAATCTTTGCAGGAACAGATCACCAGGTTGTTGGGGTTTTTCCCCCATAGCCACTGTGGGGTTCAAACCCCTCCTCTCGCAGTTAGCAGCAGAGTGCGTAACACTTCAGCACCAGAGCAGCGTTCGGAGTCAGGAAGTTTGAAGCTAAATTATGATTAAGCTATTAAGGAAGCAGGAAGAGAAATAAATTCCCAAATAGCATGGTTTCAGGAACGATACGGCAGTCGATATTGTCAGATTCTCCAGAGACTTCAAGTGGTCTAAGGGAATACCCACTTACCCTTGCCTCGTGGCGGATCATACCATTCAGTGGAAACAACTGGTTCCAAATTCTACATTTACAATTTTGAGAGCTATACAGTGAAACAGAGTTTAAGAAAAGTGAAATTGAGAAAAACTTGTGCATTAATATCATAAATTACAAGGTGAGCCAACTTGGATTTTTTTTCAGTTTCTTTTTTTTTAATGTCCCTCTCCTCTAGGCTTACAGTCTCAGAAACCCGCAGGGCAGCTCTGCCCTGTAGCTTCACAGTTCCACCCTCTGGGGTCCTACAGAATCACTATGAGCTGGCATCAACTCAGCGTGCAAGGAAACTAGCTATGCAAAGTTGAATATGAAATCTAGGAGAAAGCCTAAAAGTTAGAAGTTTTAAAAATCACGATTGAAACCATGACCACATCTAAATTGCAGCTGTAGACATACGAAATATATTTGTAAATCAATGGTAAAGGTGATTTATGAATTTTAGGTGGGAAATTTAGACAAGGAGAGAAAACAATACCAAAAGTAAATAAAAAGTACAAATCAATTACAAATACTACTAAGAACCTTCTAATAAGGAAACATGGAAGGTTTGTAATTGAATACACATATATTTTAACTGACTATTTCCTTAATTTATTCATTTACTGCCCCAAAGTAATTTATTTATAAATTAAAAGTGAACTGATGTATATGCCCAAACAGCCACAGATTGCTTTAATATAGAAAACACAGCTGCTTTGAATGGTCCTCATGCAGCTTCCATGTATACATGGCAGGGCCTGCATTGTCAATGTGCACATAAGAACACATATTAATGATTCAGGAAATACATCCATCTCATGTAACCATGTGTCTGTATAATAAACTGGAAATCAGTCAACTTTTAACATGAACAGATATCTACCATGGAGCCTGGTGGTGTACTCAGGACACATTGGGCGGCGATCCACATGATAGGTACTCGGAAATCACCAGCAGCTCCAGAAATCGCCTCGGCTTTCTACCCTGGTCAACAGTCAGTCTTGGAAAGTTTTGACAAAGTACTGAATCACTCTAAGTCAGATCTGACTCAACAGCACTTAAAAAACAATCAAGGTATTCATAAAGATCTCATTGTACTGCCCTTGTAGCCAAGCCCTCAACAGGAAATAATAATCAAAGAAGTTTGTAGTTATGCCCTATCTTAAATTGACAAAATGGTTGCATTCTGTTTACCCACCTGTGGTCCTCAGGGAAATATAATTATATCTCCATAGAAAGACTTGGTCCTGCAATCACCACACTAATGAAAACCTGACAATTTCTGCTTTGACTACCTTGCCATGCCATGCGTGTTCCTCTTTGCTTCAAAGATCATCAGGAGAAACCGGTTGTTGTGCAGTATCTAATCACTCAGTCCTTCCCCTGATGTGGCTCAGATCCCCTGGAAAACCGAGCCTTTCTTTCTCTCTCTCTCTCTCTCTCTCACACACACACACACACACACACACACACACACACATCACCTCACCTGGTAAAGAAATAACTAGTTCAAGAGATAAATAAATGTACATTAGAGGTTGAAAATGAGGCATCACTAAAGAGCCTACAAACTTTAAAGCGCTGAGAATATTTTAAATATATTTATTCCAGAAAGTTCTAAAATTGAGATGGAGGGGAGAAAATGCATTGATGTATCAACACTGACACAAGAAGAAATATTAAAATTAATTAATAATTAAATATCTTTTCACAAAGGAGTGAGAAAGGGAGGGAAGGAAGGGAGGAAGGAAGAAAATGCATGGTCCAGATTGCTTAATGGGTTTGCTGTTGAATTTCACCAACACTTAAGGAAGAAATCCTACTCATACTTTATCATAGAGATTTAAAAGAGGAATTATTCTCCAATTCTTATTTTTTAAACTTTTTTTTATGATGGCTATAAGTTTACAGAGAAAATTGGTTTAACATTCAACGATGAAAAACCTTTTTTGGCAAAGTTGGTTAATCCCTACAGTTTAAAAGCACGTTTCTTTTCTTCCCTTTTTCACAACTTTCATTCGTCTTCCTTTTCTATCCATCCTGCCTTTTACTCTTTTTTCATGAGCAAAGCTCCTTTTTATCTTGTATGGCTGATTATTGAAGGGAGGCATAGCTCCCTGGTGCTATTGTGAACCCTATTCATCTGTGGCTAGGCTGAAAGTGTCACAAGATGGGTCAACAGTTTCAGGTGTGAAAATTGGATAGGAACCATGGTGTTGAGAGTTCTACTTGTCTCCACAGACCAGTAGGCTGAGACTTTTTATGAGCAAGTTTTGTTCCACATTTTCCCTCTCACCGGGTCCAGGATCTCTTTCATCGTGATCAGCAATGGTAGCCAGAAATCATCTTTTTTTATCCAGTCTCAGAGTCATAAAAACCGAGGTTCCTGAGGGCCATTAGACCTTTGACTCTTTCCACACTTTCTGGATTTTCTCCACTCTTTTTTGCTCCAAAAGGGAAAAAAACAACAGTTGCACACTCAATTGATGCTCACAACTTTGTAAGCCCCCAGTCGCTATTTCTCAAAGTCGGAGTGGAATGTTGTCTTTGTGGAATATGCTATGCTAATTGATCTTGATGTCTCTGGGACATTGTTCCAAGCCGCCAGGGCTCACTCCCTCACTATGTTTAGTTTTGGCTAACACATTCCCTACTCTTGCCCACTGTTGCCTCTATTATTTCCATAAATTTGTTTATAGCCCAAGCAAATATCTACACAGAAATATCTTCTGCCAAAGCAATAAATGGTCACAAGTATAGTATCTCATGCATGCACATACTAATTCATCTTGTCTGCTGGCTTATGCATCCACTTGATGTTTGTTATTAGTGAGCATGCAGGGGTCTGTAGGTGGTAATAGTTACCTTTGTTAATTATATTTTTGTCCATCTTCCTTTGTTTTAACTAACATTGTATTGATCACTCCTTTATTTTACATTTCATTTTCCTTCACTCAAATTAATACATACCTGTTTTCCAATTAGTGATTCATTCTCTTTCCTATCCCATCCTGGGTAACCATAGAAAAATGTTTTATTCGGTGTATGAATCTTTCCAGGACTATGATACTTGATCCACACATTATTTGTCCTTTTTTGTTTGTTTGTTTTCATGCTATTTTTAATTTGTTTTTTATTAAATACTTTTATTGGGGTTCTTACAGCTCTTATCACAATCCATACATTCATCCTTTGTGTCAAGCACCATTGTACATATGTTGCCATCATCATTCTCAATGCATCTCCTTCTACTTGAGCCCTTGATATCAGCTCCTCATTTTTTTCCTCTCCCCCCTCGCTCTCCCTCCCTCATGAACCCCCAATAAATTATAAATTATTGTTTTCATATCTTGCATCATCTGCTGTCTCCCTTCACCCACTTTTCTGTTGTTCATCCCCCTGGGTGGGGGTTATATATTGATCTTTATGATCAATTTCCCCTTTCTCCCCCCATCTCCCCCTTACCCTCCTAGTTCTCTATTCTCATTATTGGTCCTGAGGGGTTTATCTGTCCTGATTTCCCTGTGTTGTGGGCTCTTATCTGTAGCGGTGTACATGTTCTGGTCTAGTCAGATTTGTAAGGTAGAATTGAGGTCATGATGGGGGGTATAGGGGAAGCATTAAAGAACTAGGGGAAAGTTGTATGCTTCACTGGCGTATTTGTCCTTTTTTGATTGACTTATTTCATTCAGAAAATTGTCCTTTAGGTTCCTTCATACTATGAGATGTTTTCTAAATTCTGTATTACCCTTTTACGTTATATAATAGTCCATGGTGTATATGTAGCTTAGGTTCTTATCAATTCCTCTGCCAATCACACCAAGGTTGTGCCTTTCTCTTTGATATTATGAATAATATTGCAATGAACATGGGTGTGTGTATATAGCTGCTCTGGCCTGGCTCTTAACTTTTATAACATATATCAAGTATTGGGATATATCAAGTATGCTGGATCAAATAGCATTTCAGTTATAAATGTCTAAGGAAACACCACATACTGTTTTCTGTCGTGATGGCACCTGTGGTTCCACCAGCCATGTTTTTGAGCTTTAATATGTCTGCACGCTTCCCATCCTTGCCTTTACGGAGCATTCTGGATGTGCTTCCCCAAGAATACCTGCTTGTCCCACTGTCAGCCCCCTGTACTTTCAATATTCTTTGCCAGTCCACACGTCAAATGCATCAGTTATTCTGCACTTCCTTAGTTATTGCCAGCTATGAGGCAACTTACAAAACCATGGTTGAGTCAGGGGCACTTTAGTCCTTAAAGTGTTTATGTTTGCTGTTTAACATTTTCCAAAGGTTTTGTATAGCAGATCTTCTCAGTGTGATATGTCTTTGCTGTCTCAACTACGGCTGGCATAAATATTGATTGTAGATCCAGCTAAAATGAAATCCTTGACAACTTCAATCTTTGCTTTATGTATTATGATGTTGTCTATTGAGCCAGTTGCAAGGCCTTTATTTTTAAAAACATTAAACTGTATTCCACACTAAAATCTTTAGGCTTTGATTTTTGGCCGTGTGTCTCAGGTCGTTTCTCACAAGCAATCTTTATACAGTCAGAATGCTTCTTAGAAGCGAGGATGGCGGCACTTACACTTTGCACGTGTTATCAGGGGTGAACAGTCCCTAGAAAGTAGAAGGGCAGCAAAAAAAGAGGAAGACCCTGGAAGAAATGGATTGACACGGGAACTGCAACAATGAGCTGAAACATAAGAACAATTGTAAGGATGACTTGGGACTGGGCAGTGTTACATTCTGTTGTGCATAGTGTTACTGTGAGTTAGGACTGACTTCACAGCACCTAACAATACCCAATTCATAAAAACGGATTCCATTTTGTGGAGGTAGTTCTTTGAGTGCCTTCCAACGTGAGGGCTCAGATTCTTGCACTCCATCAGACAGTGCTCTGCTGCTATTCATAACGTTTTCAATGACGCGGTCCCTAAGAGGTGGGTCACCGATTCCTTCGTCTTAGCCTGTTCTTAGTTTGGAAGCTCTGTTGAGACCCATTTAACCCGGTTGACCCTGCTGGTATTTGAAATGCTGGTGGCCTGGCTTCTAGCACCATAGCATTGTGCAAGCCACCACAATATGATAAACTGATAGGTGAGTGAGTATCGCACAATAGCTTTTAAGCAGAGTTTATCAGTTTCTATGTATTTAATTTTTCATAACTCTTCCTGTTATTAGTTTCCAGTGTTGTAATCCTATAAGACACACAAATATTTTGATGTTTCTTAATTCAGTGAGGCTTGCTTTATGGCCTAGCATATGATCTACTACCATTAATAATTCATGTGCATGTACACTGGAAAAGAGCATACATATATTGTATTTTCATTGGGTCAAGTGTTCTTCATATTGGTTGATTATGTTGTTAAAATATGCTGTGACTTAAAAATTATTTTAATGTTTGCTTTATGAATTTGTAGGCTCTTTCACTAACTGAATAGTTATTATGGTTATATTGTCTTGCTGGATTTATCGTTTAATCATTCCATAATGCCTTTCCATATTCGTTATGTTGGCTTTTGCCTTAAAGTTTGACTTATCCAAAATTAATATTCCCACTACTGTTCTTTTTGGGGTGCCATTAACCTGATATTTTACTTTTTCCTTTGCTTTATAATTTACTTTTATCTTTGTATCTAAGGTGAGTCTCTGACAGGTAGTACTTGGATAGGGTCTGTTTCTTCTCCAGCCTACCGACCACTTTCAGCCTCTTCACTGCTACATGTACTTTGCTTACATGCAATGCAATTATGATAGGTATTCATTAATTGCTGTCATTCTCTCATGTTTTTTGTTGTCGTATTGTTTCTTCATTCTTTATAAATGTCAATATAAAGTACTCTGTCCATTTTACTAACATTTTCTTTATTACTGATTTTTACATTTTACGTCCTATGGTTTTCTTCTTATTTTTGGCTAGAAGTTTCCTTTACTTTGCTCAAAATTACTTCGTGATTAATTGTATCTTCCTAAGTTTAAAATAGCTATTCTACCTTGATATCTTCCTGACTTCCTGTGGGCTTGGAAGTTGAATAATAATTCAACCATTTATTCCCTCTTTTTGCATCATAGTGGTGGTTGTTGACAGATTGACCCCTCTTTATTTTCAATCTTATAAGTGGATCTTATTTTTAAGAATAACTTCTCTGAGCTGATTTCCAGGTGATGTTACCATGTGTCTTATTCTCGGGTTGTTTTCTGTCTGAAGTACTCACTTTAGCATTTCTGGTAATGTTGGTCTGTTTTTTACAAGTTCCTTTCATTTTTGTTGAACTGGGAATATCCTGATATACTATTTTATTTGAGGGACAGTTTTGCTGCATATATAATTTTGGTTGGCTTTTTTTTTCCCTTTCAATTTCAATTTCAACTACTTTTATATGCCATTCCACTGCCTTCTTGCCTGAATATTATCTGCCAACAAATCAGAATTTAACCTTATTGTTTGCCCTTTGTAGGTAAGCTTTCGTTTCTCCTGAGCTACTCTCAGATCTTTTTTGTATCTTTGGTTTTGGAAAATGAACAAATCCTAAGAATTATGTGGTACAGTATCAATTTTTGAATTCACAGTATTAATCAAATGAACTAAAAATGTTGTCTAAATATTTTAATAGATGGGTAAAATAATTTAAATATATAGCAATAGTAAAATGGATAAATATCTTGTGGCATTCAAAGGAGTACTATTCAGCAATAGAAAAGAGCATCCTACAGTAGTCATGTATGAAAGGATATCAAAAAGGTTGTGGCAAATGTGATGTAAAGGTAAGGGAATTTTCCTGTGACTTTTGTCAAGTCCCCTCGTACTAGAGCCAGGTGAATAAGCTACACAAAAATAATGCTGATTAGACATAAAAGTATATGTACAATTGCCTTATGAAGCATGTTCAGGTGGTAAAACAATAGAAAGAAAGTGATTATATGTCAATATGATTAACGAAAGTGATTATATAAATGTCAATATAATAATTATTTTTGAAAGGATAATCAGAGGCACTGATTAACGGGATAACTGCTGGGATCCTGATCATATCTGTTTATTATATGGGTGGTGATTGAATGAATGTTCACTTTGTGATAAATCATTCATAAGCATATTTTTGTTTTGTACAATTTTATGCAAAAAATTGCTACATTTCATAACAAAGCATTTATGAAAGTTTTTAACAAATGTTATTCTTCCTCACAAAGGAGAGATCGAGGTGATAGTATCAGATCTCCATTGAACAAAAATGTGGGAATCTGATCTTTTAGAAATCAATATTTTAGTTACGAATGAACAATTAGAAACTGCACTTATTTGGCCTTCTTTTTAAATTTACTTGTATTTCAAGTTGACACCAAGCCAAATCCAGCTCACAGCAACTCCACACGTGCCAGAGTGGGGCTGTGCGGCACAGGGTTTGAATGGTTTTTTCACAGAAGTCCGTCGTCAACTCTTTCTTCCAAGTCATCCCTGGGTGGATTCTAATCTCGAACTTTTCTGTTAGCAGCTGAATGTGTTAACTATTTGCACCATCCAGAGACCAAAGGAAGAAAGAAGGAATACATTTTAAAAAGGAAAATACATAGCTGTGGTAATTACATAATCTGATGTCAATTTGGGAGGATTGAGAGCATTAAGGTTAAGTGGTAGACTCATCTGTCACTCAGGTCATAGCCTATGAGACCTCTGTGTGGGCCTGGCCTTCTCCTGAGGATTCTGGGAAGTCAGGTATTCCTCCCTGGAGGTGGGAGACACACACACTCTCTCTCTCTGCTCACTCCCTGCAAGACATCCCTGTGGAGAAGACACATGGAGAGAGACTGATGGAGCCAGACCTCAAGCCAGAGAAGCCACATGGAGACCCCTGCCAATGCTGAGATGCTTACAATGCCACTGGATCCACAAGATTTCCCACCCACTGACCTGTGAGCTTCCTGCATTTGGTGCCATTGCATGTTTTTGTGATTCTGAGGAGGACTTTATAGATTGGTATCAGACATATGGGCTAATATTGGACTTAGGGACTTTATCTGGACTGGGCTGGGAAGTTTTCTCAATATTCAACTGCTCTTGTATATAAAGCTCTTTCTTATACACATGTAAGTCTCTATGAATTTGTTTCTCTAGTCCACCTGAACTAACACAGTATCCCACATAAAAGTATATTCTTATTTAAGAGCACAGTAGAGGTTTGGACATATCACATTTTGGAACAGAAAAAAGTATACCAATTTTTTTTACTATGCTATATAACTTTGAAAATTCTGCTTGGACTATGGCTCAAATGAAACTATAGCCAATGATCTATAATTGAATTATTATAATTAGTTATTCCACCACTTGTCTGTCAATTTGGCACATACTGTCATATCTTGTGTGTAGGTGTATGCTGGGAAAGGAATGTATCAGGGTTGTCTTTTCATTATACGTACGCAACCTGAATTTAGAGTAAATAATCTCATACACTGGATGATATAAAGAACACTGCATCAGGCCTGCAGGAAGACCCATTAACAACCTATGATATGCAGACAGCACAGTAGTGTAGGATGAAATGGAAGAAGATTTGAAGCATTTACTAAGGAAAGTCAAGGACTACAGCTTTCAGCATGGATTACACCTCAACATTAAAAAAAGAGAGAGAGAAAGAAAAAAAGCAAGCATCCTCACAACTGGACTGATAAGGAACATCACAAAATTCAGGAAAAATGGAAAAATGGAAGTTATCAAGATTTCAGCTTACTTGTATTCAACAGTCGATGTCCAGGGAAGTAGCAGTTAAGGAATGGAACGATTACTGCATTGCTGCAAATGTCCTGTGTTGTGGGCTCTGCGTTGGGCTGCTAACTGCAAGGTGGGCCATGCAAACACTCTCCCCCCCAACCCCACCAGCCATCTTTGTCTGCTCCCCTCAAGGTTTACAAGATCAGAAAGGTATCTCAGGTCTCTATTCTTTGGAATTCATTAGATGGCAGTGGGTCAGTTTTAAATGTTAAAAAGCAAAATGTCACTTTGGAAGGGAAGTGAGTAAACAATGCATTTTCCATCTCCTCATGGGTCTGAAGCCAGACCACGAATTAAGAAGAGCAAACTAATTGACACTTCGAATTAAGATGTTGGTGGAACTGACTCTGTGGTACCTAACAGCAAGAGCATGGTAATAAACAATTCAATTTTAAAATAATAAGAAAAGAGAACAGAATCCACGCTGATTATATACTGTAATATGCAAATGTTTAATCATGAACTCTATTAATTAGTTAGCTTGCCACTTTAGATCTTTCCAAACTGCTCTACTTCAAAGGCCCAAATCTTCACATTGATTTTCTTTTATTGTTTCTAACAGAACCAACCAAACAGTATTTGTTACCTTAGTGAACACTTGAATTTTTTCTAAAACCCAAATATGAGGCACAAACTGTGTGTAAAAGAAATTAGGCAAAGATCATAGAAGTCACAAATGAGGAGGGTAGTATCTAAAGAAGGATGAGCCTGTTCAAGAGCCAATTAAGTGTGCAGAGGAAAATAGTCGGACCGATGAGTTACCTAGGAGGTACAAACAGTTAATGATGATTGGCTGCTAACTGAAATCTAGGAACTTTACACCCGCCCAGAGGCACACAGAAAGAAAAGGCCTGGTGAGCTACTTCCCCAAAATGAGCCATTTAAAGCCATATGGCGCTGGTTCTATACCCACACACATGGATTGCCACGAGTCAGAACTGATTGAATGAGTTACCCAAATTGGCTCAGCAGGTAGATGGGATCAAGGTAGATTCCCACTGAAAATCCAACGTTTCAGAAACCTTTACGGCATGTTTTACAAGGTAATGTTAGCATTAAAACCAGAGAGGGACGAGAAAGCAGAGAAGGTAAAATAGAAAGAGAGAATGAAAGGGGAGAACTGAGAACAATGGCGGGAGGGCCGGGGTTTCAGGCGGGATCACCGCAGAAGCAAGTGACGAAGAGGGACAGAGGAGGAGTGTGTTGGTCTGGGGACTTTAGAGAAACAAGTCCACAGAAACGCATGTATAAGAGAGAGTTTTAGATAAAGGTAAGTGCGCATCAAGAAAACATCCCAACCCAGTGCTGCCCAAGCCCACAAGTCCAACATTAACCCAGTAACCCATATGTCCAACACCAGTCCACAAAGTCCTCCTCCATCTCACAAAACATACACTATGATGCCGACTGCAGGAGGAAAGCCGAGTCAGTGAACGTGTAAGCATCTCAGCACTGGCAGGGGTCTCCGCACGGCTGCTCCAGCACCCAGGGCTGCATCGGGGTAGGTCCATGTGGCTTCTTCTTTGGGATGTCTTGCAGGAAGTGAGCCTTGTCAGCTGAAACAGGGAACTTGGCTAAGGCAGCTGCACCCTGGTCTGACCATCACAAACAAGGGACCTGAGAACTAGAAAGGCGAGGATCACTGAGTCATTTATCTCCTGCACTTCAATTAACCCCACATGTGTTTATCGTCCAGGTTGGCACGATAAACTTTAACAATATCAAGGAAATAAACAATTATTTTGCCTAAGCCTAAATATGTATCAACCGATTCCCCATGCACAGTCATTTCAATGTTGTATGTTTTCAGGAGTTGTGTTCGTTTCATTCAGGGTGTGTGGGGGAGATGGGAGTACATGACCCATGTACAACAGTAGCAAGTGCATAGGCCTTGGATTTTTCTCCATTTTTTACCAATTCTTTTAGAATCCCAAATAGATCCAACCAACTTTTATCAGCTAACGGAAGCCCTCACCATCCCTTTCAACTGATGTAAAGATGATTTTAAATGACTCCCTTGCAGGGATAGATAAAATTATTAAAAATAGACTGAGGCCAGGTGCATGGGAAAAGTGTAGATCATGCCCATAATGGCCAGTCCTCTGAGAAATCTGTTTCTTGAGCACAGAGATTAGGGGACTGCTTGGTCACGGGGCAGCAGAGGGCACTCCAGGGCAAATCAGGTTAAGTCGTGGTCACTTTATCTCTTGTTGACGCAAAGTCCTGAGGCCATGGCCCGGGGTTTTTCTGCAAAAATGTGTTTACAAGCAGGTCACACAGATAACCATTAGCAAAACAACTTTCCTATTGACAACCAGGCAAAGAAAGGTGTGTTTGCAGATGAATTATCCCTGACTTCTTAAAGGGGTGGGGGTGGGGGGTAGCCTCAATCAAATCACCAAGTCCCAGCTTCCTTGCCCGAGAGGCAGAATCTTCTGTCTTTTCTCACAAGAACGGTCACATCTTATCAACTGAAGATGCGTCTGAATGACACTGTTATCCTTTAGTGATATCTAGAAATTATCAATATGGTTCTTATTAAAGTTAAGAAATTATTTTATGCCAGAGCTAGGGAGAGGAAACTATAAATGCTGGAAGAACAAGAACATATTTAAATCTCTTAGACAAGTTTGAGAAGTACCTTAATGAAAATGGATTTTCAAAGAAACTGCACACATTTTCTGGTTTGGGCCCGCTGTGAAGATCTTTGGGCTCAAGATATTTGAGTTGTGATCCTGAATTTGCCAGAACTGAAGACAGGAGTCAGGAATAATTTCGGAGCATTGAAGTAAGTGTGTGTGGGGGGTGGGGAGGACGGGGGGCGGGGAGAGCAGGGAGAATAAATCCAATCAAGCTACCAGAAAGATTTGAAATAAAACAGGTTTATCAGAAACAACATGAAGGGAAAGCTTAAATAATGGGCATATGTGAAGCTTTGAAAACTGTAGCTTATTTCAGCTTGGTGTGTGATGTAACTCCTATATAGAAGTTGAGGTGGGGGGGTTGGGGGGGAGCCTCTCATGGCTCCTCTACTCTTATGCTAAAGAAGTGCTCTCACATTTTCACTCAAAGGAGAAAAATCTGAACTTGAGAATCTGCACATGGGTAAATATGAGCTGTCTCATTAGAAAGATACTTCTCAATTAGTTTTCTTTTCATCTCTCTTTCTTTAGGCTCTCAGCCTTCTTACCCACACCCACACAGACACATAGAGTCTTGCACTGGGGAAGGGTCAGAAAGGGTCCTGCCGATTTCTCTCCATAGAAGTCCTGACAATGTGGCATGTGCAGCCTCAACAATGGCGTGCCACTCAAAGTCCCTCCCTTCGGATTGTCCCTCCCTTTAAAGGAGACAGGCAACGTGAATGAAACACTTTTTTCCCCCTGGGGACATCTGACTTGCTTTTATTAACCCAGATACAAAGTGCCACTCAGATGTCGTGGACAGTAGAATTCTTTATTCTCTTAACTAGCAATTCATTTGACCCTCAAGAATAGTTTTAAACCTCTAACGTTTTCTATAGTTCTTATTTATTTTATGTCCCCACTGCTCCATGAAGCATTTTTATAAAAATATTGTCATGTACCATAAAATCTTCATATTCAGAGGCTGTTTTAAATGGGTTCATCTTAACATGGTTCTGTCACTCAAATTGAAAAACTTTATGCTAGTTCCTTTCCAAGCTGTTAAAGATTAGCTTGATGTAGATAAGGCTATTCCCCAAACTCATTATCTGCCTTCCAAATGCACCTTAAGGACTCCTTAATAAAGTCAAGGTTACATGAAGAGTATTTTACTGAAAATCAGAGAATGACTATTAATAAATCTGCATTACAGACGAGTTATTTTGTCTCTTGTCTCTCATCTTTACAAAAGATGATTCTTCTTTTCATTAACTGTTTAAACAATAAGTTGATTTCTTAATTTTACATCATGCATGAGTCATTGAGCACAATATTCCACACAGGTGGAAATATTTCTGCCAGTTTATAATTAAATGTAGGCCATGCACTCTGCTTATATTACAAAAATATCTTTGACCTCTATATCACCCTGAAATTAAAAAATTAAAACTTCTCCACACCCCACTTCCTCTCGATTAGTGTTGACATATTGAATACTTGCACATACAGAGCTCTCACAAGAAAGCAGAAAACTATGTGAGGCAGAAACCTGTCAGAAAAAAATAAAATGCAAATAGTTTCCACTCTAAGGAAAGAGAAAATAAGATGCAGTCTTTCAAAGGTGGACACTTGCAAGACTTAGGAAAATCAATACATATATATATTTATATATTATATGTATTTAAATAAATATTCTGTATATGATATATATATATATATACACATTCCCTATATGGCCATTATGTTTTAGTCTTGGTTAAAAAAAATCCAAAACGTTCATATATTTCATGTAAAAGCTGTTTATCCAGCTCATACGGTCTAACGGTACAACTAACAAACTCAGGAATTCCATGGTTAACCAAACTCCTACCATGCAGTCAATTGTGATTCATCATGAGTGACAGGACTCAGCAGAATGGCTCCATCAGGTTTTGTGACATCCCCGATGCTTACAACTCAGAGCAGCCTGAGGCTGTCACCCTTCACAGACTGAGTAGCAGGTCTCATCTTTCTCCTTCAGAGAAACTAGTGGTCTCTAACTTCTGACCTTGGGGATAACAACCCAGTGAGTCACCTCCTACACTAACAGGGTCCTATGAGTTGGAGACACTTGATGGCAGTGAGTTTGGAGAGGGTCTTTTCTTTATCAATCTTTACAGGAGCAGACAAGCTGACTTTTCTCACAATTACTCCTGACTAGCTAGACTGTCACCCTTGCTGCTCGTTTCTAGTGCTCTAGGGGCTAGCCTTTCACTACATCTTCATCTTACTACCATTTGCGTCTAATACCACATTCTACTTGCATTGGAAGCACCTCCTTTACTCTAGAGTTCAAATTGCTAATTCCTCGGCATTGTCCTTCATTTGGCAACAAACTCCAGATCCAAGCCCTCTTTGGAATGTGGATTTATTAATTTATAATAAGTCATCAGTGAACATATCTCAAAAGACATTTTCTTTGTTTCAGATTCAAATTTTTACAACTTTATTTTGGATTTGTTAATTTTTTTATTATTTTATTGGGGTCTCTTACAGCTCTTATAACATGTCATATATCAATTGTATCAAGCACATTTGTACATATGGTGCCATCATCATTTCTAAAACATTTTCTACTTGATCCCTTAGTATAAGTTCCTCCCTCTTTCCCACCCTCCCACCCGTTGCAGCCCTGATCAATTATGTATTGTTATTGTTATTTCGTATCTTATACTGTCCATTGTCTCCCTCATAAGACTTTTTCATAGTGGGATACTTTACTAACATGCTTTTTATTAAACGCAACGAATCTATAAAAAACATTAACATGCTTGCTAACTAATAAAAAGAGTGCTTTCAGCAATTTCTCCTTTCTCATAGACTTGAGCTCTATTACGATACTGTTACTGAAATTTTATACTAGGAATCTTCCAAGCACTGGGTATTTTCAGGAGGGTTTTCTGAATTACTTTTCTGAATTACCAGGTTCGGATTCAGTGTGTGTAGATTGCATTCTTATCTTCCACTCCTATAAACGCAATGCCATCCATGGATGACTGCAAGTCTGGGAGCCGGCTCTAGGGGAAGCCCCTTTCTCTAGATGAGCTTCTGTTTCCTGGTTTCTCAGAGCTCTCTGTCTTTCTTGGTATCTATTTTCTTCCATGCGTCCTCTACTGGTTTATTTATTCTTTTTTTATATCTCAAAAGAGCTTGACTACAGATACATCCTATACTAATGAATTCTACCTCCTTAACATAACAAAACAACCTATTCACAAATGAGACTATAACCAAAGGCATCAAAGTTAATTTTTACAAAATTATCAGGGAACATAATTCAATATATGTGTTTCCCATTGACAACCCCTACACTAAATCCATGTCCTTACCACATGCAAAACAAATTCACCTCATCACATCCTCCCAAGAATCTTCCTTCATGCTGGCCCATGAACAGGGTTGACATTTACGCTACTAATGGGAGGATTTGGATGAAAAGAAGGGGTTACAGGCCCTGAGAAAATCCATAACCCTAGAAAACAAACGACTTTAACTCTCAAAGATTAAAAGTAATCCTCTAATCTGTGATACTATCTGGGCAGTGGTCCCACTCTACAAATATTGAGTGTGGGCTACAACCTCTAGATTATGGACAGAACTTGGCTCTAGGTTCAGGACTACCTACTAGGATATCTGGAATGGTAATTTGGCTCCCTCAGCTTTAGGCAGCCCAACTATCTCTGTTCATCTGAGTGGACACTCCACCTCTCAGTTCTGGTGGACACTATTCTACCTCTTGTACATGATGGTCCCACTCCCCTTAGTTGTGGATGGTAATTTCCTCCCTGCTAATTCACTGGGATAGCAGTCCCCACTCCAGACCCAAGCTGGTGAAGATCTGAGTATTACAGTTTAGAAGGCTTTGGTCTACCTTCTGAAACTGAAAAGACTGCTTACTGAGCTCCTTCCAACAGTCACGCTGCTTTCTGAGCTGCTCCCGGGCTGTCCTTTGCTTAGAGAACAATGGGTGTAACTTATTGACCTTATTTTCTGTCTGTGGAATCCCAGGGGATAAGCATTCTTTCCTTTGTTCTTTGTTCCTTTTGGTCTAGGATGGTGGTTTTCTACTCTGGTTGTTAGATTCATTAGGAACAGGCTGGATTTCTGTAACAAAATATTTTGGAGCAACATCTTTGGTGAACGTTGGTAGCACACATGTCCTTAGTATCTACAACAGAATTTTCTGGATCTTCAAGTCCTGTTTTCATTTTGTGCAGTTCATTTTAATTTCTTCTCTTTCCTCTAACACCTTTTAGAAACAGCAAGGAGAAACCACACAACCCATTTTTAAAGTCTTGCTTAGAAATATAATCAGCTAAATGTGCTAGTTCATCACTTACAAGTTCAACCTTCCATCATTATTTTAACATAATTCAAGTGAGTTCGTTGCACAGAAAGCATTACCCTTTCTCCATTGTCCGACTATATGCTCATCGTTTTCTCTTAATGATGCAACGGAAGTACATTTAGCATCCACAACTTTAGCAACATATTTTGCTTGCCCTGTATGTATTCTCTAAAATAATAGACTGTTTCTGTAGCTCTCCTCACTTTCTTCTGAGCACTCACCACAATTGCCTTTGATGTCCATAATTTCATTTCATGCCTTCATCCTGTCTCTTTGAAGTCTCTTCAAGGCAATCTACGTTTTTAGTATTGTTACTGGTAGGTGAATTCTTTTGGCTTCTGGTCATTATCTAATTCCAAAACCACTTCCACATTTCAGGTATCTCTTAGAGCAACACCCCATCCATCCTTCCGGAACCGACTTCTGTTTAAGTCAAGGATTCCATCTTGCTTGGATCCACATGTAATGCTCATGGAAGCAGCAGTCAAGAGATCAGATGATGCGTTGCACTGTGTAAATCTGCTGCACACGATCCCTTTACAGTACCGAAAAGCAAGGAGGCTACTTTGAAGACTAAAGTGCGTCTGACCCAAGCCATGGTATTTTTAATTGCTTCACATGCATGTGAAAGTTGGACATTGATTAAGGAAGACTCAATGTGTTTGAGTAATGGTGCTAGCAAAGAATATTGAAAGTACCGTGGAAAGATCAAACGAATCTGTCTGGAAAGAAACACAGTCAGAATGCTTCTTAGAGGCGAGGATGATGAGACTTAAATCTCACAGATTTTGGACAGGTTGTCAAGAGAGGCCACTCCCCTGAGAAAGTCATCATGCTTGATAACATAGAGGAGCATTGTAAAAGAGGCAGGCCCTCAACAAGATGGACTGACACAGTGGCGGCAACAATGGGCTCAAACATAAGGACAATCGTGAAGATGGTGCAGGACTTAGTGGTGGTTCATTCAGTTGTACACAGCATTATGAGTCAAAACTGACTTGATGGTATCTAACAACAAGTAGTGTTATAACAGAAATATCACCTGGCTTTAGAAAGTAGAAACTACATGACTTTAACCCAGAGAAAGTTATTTATTACAGATTACGAGGACAGAAGTTGGAATTCAGAGTACAAATAGTAGAGGAGGGCTTTTTTTTTTTTTTTTTTGATGGCTCTGCAGGATGGTCCTTCTATCAGTTTGCCATGTTGTGATGGCTTGCTGTGATGCTGAAAGCTATGTTACTTGTGCTTCAAGTATCAGAGTGGCCCAGAGTGAACAGGTTTCAGCAGTGCATAGACTAAGAACAGACTATGGAGAAGGAATAGGCGATCTATATCTGAACAGATACTCAAAACATTATGAATGGTGGAAGAACATTTCCAGATACTGAAAACATCATGAATAGTGGCAGAACCTTGTCAGATGTAATGCCAGAAGATGAGTCCATCAGATAAGAAGTCACTCAAAATCTGACGGGGGAAGAGCTTCCATCTCAAAATAACATAGACCATAATTAAAGGATGGATTTAAATCTCTAGGACCATCATTTGCCGATGGAGCATGACTCAAAATGAGAAAAAAAACAGCAGCAAATATCAATTGATAATTGGAACTGGGAATGTACAAAATATGGACCTACGAAAACTGGAAGTCATAAAAAAGTAAAATAGAACACATAGGGATCAATAACCTAGGCATTAGTCAGCTGAAATGTGCCAGTATTTGCCATTTTGAAGCAAACAACCTTTTAGTTGACTGTTAAAAATGGAATGATAATTCCAAGAAGAATAGCATTGCATCCATCATCAAGAGAGATATTCAAATATCTACCTTAAAGTACAATGCTGTCTATCCTATCCTATGTGATAGGATGATGTCTATATTCACACAAGGTTATGTAGTCAATACAGGTATTATGCAAATTTATGCACCAACCGCTAAAGCTAATGAGGAAGAAATCGATGGATTTCACCAATGTCTTCAGTCTGAAACTGATCAACCATGAAATCAAGGTGCACTGATAAATATTGGTGATGGGAAAGCAAAATTATAAAACAAAGAGGAAGGAACAATAGTTGGAAATATTACCTTGGTGGTAAAAATGAAGCTAGAGATTATATGATAGAATTTTGCAAGATCAATGACTGTTTTAGTGGTAATATCTCTTATTAACAAGACAAATAATAACCATATATGTGGATGTTTCCAGAAACAAAATTGTCGACATCTGTGGCAAGAGACAATGGAGAGACTCAATATCATCAGACAAAATGAGACCAGGAACTTCTGCAGAACAGACCACCAATTGCTCATATGTAAAGTCAAGTTGAAATAGAAAATAAATAAATAAATAAATAAAGTCCAGGAGAGCTCAGATATGACTTTGAGTATATCCCACCTGAATTTCTAGGAAATCTCAAGATCAGATTTGATACACTGAACGCAAGTCACAGGAGACCTGCTGAGCTGCGAGGTAACATCAAGAAGGGTACCATCCATGAAGAACCGGAAAGGCCGTTAAATGACAGGAAGGAAAGAAAAGATCAATGTGGGTGTCAGCAGAGACTCTGAAACTTCATTTTAATCATAGATTATCTAAGACAAGTGGAAGAAATGGTGGAGCAACAAGGTGAACAGGAAATTCCAAAAGGCAGCTCGAGGGGATAAATCCAAATATAATGAATGTGCAAAGATCTAGATTCAGAAAACCAAAAAAGAATAAAATGCTCCGCTTATCTTAGACTGAAAGAACTGGAGAACAAAACAAGACTTGGGTTGCAAGATGAAAGATTTTACAGGCAAAATAATGAATAATGCAGGAAGCATCAAAAGAAGAAAATATAATACAGAAACAAATTCTATCATCAAGAACTAGTTGATGTTCAACCATCTCAGGAGGTAGCATATGATCAATAATCAATGGTATGGAAAGCTGCACTGAAAACATTAGATAAAAATGAGGTTTCAGGAATTGATAGAGTACTAATTGAAATGTTTCAACAAGTTGATGAAATACTCACTCATCTATGCCAAGAAATTTAGAAGACAGCTACTTAACCAACTCTGTGGAAGAGGTATATATTTATACTCATTCCAAAGAGAAGCGACCCAATAGAATGTGAAAATTGTAGAACAATAATGTTGATATCACATGCAATACAAATTAGCTGAAGATCAATCAAGGGAACAGTGGTTGCAGGACATTGACTGCCAGAAAGACTGGCTTCAATAATGATGTGAACGAGGGATAGTATGCTTGATGTCAGATGGACCTTGGCAGAAAGCAGAGAATACCAGAATGATGTTTACTTGTGTTTTGTTGGCGATGCAATGGCATTCGACTGTTTGGATCATAACAGACTATAGATAATAACAAACATGGATAGCCTTGAGAAGAATGGAAATTCTTAATTGTGGGCTGACACTTAATTGTGCATCTGGATTGTTCGAAGGCTTACTAACAACCTACAATATGTCTTCGTAGGCCACACCACAGGGGCTCATTGTGGAAACCCCACTAAGTGTACTGTGCTTCACCTCAAACTCATCTGTAGTCCTTGGACTTAAGAGTGAACTTCCCTAGTGTGAGAGGAACCAGATGACTGCTATCCCGGGGGTGGAGAACTGGTAGTCGTTGGACTTGGGTTATTGATCTCTTGCCCAATGAGTGGTGGGCTGGGATTACCAAAAGTTTACTCTTTTTAATGCCCTCCTTGCTTTATTATGACTTGTACTAATCTGGGAGGTGTCATTCTGCCGATGTCACTGAATATTATTGAAAGGTTTGCCCTTTCACCAACCCCCACTGTTTGGATAAACAGTGTCCTGTTACTTGAGAATTTAATCTGTGCCAGTCAACAATTCATGTCTTGTGGTTCATAGCCAGCCTATGCTTGTACAATTTCCTTTTCTCAACTATGTATGGGTGTTTTTTTTTCCAAACCATTTTATTCTGAGCTAATCCAGACATCATACCATTCCATAGTTCAACCATATCAAGCAGTATTGGACAATTACTACCACAATCAGTTCCAAAACATTTTCTTCCTTCTTGAACTCCTTGACATCAGCTCCCTTTTAATCCCTTCACCTTCCCTGCTGGATCCCTCCTCCCCCTAGAAACCCTTAGTCTATTTGTTGTCTCTATAGATTCCCCCTACTCTCAACTGTGTTTTAAATTCTCTGTCATTGGCTAAATTAATGATACTATCACGTGAATTACCTTATGCCCCAGGAAAATAATGTTCTTTAATAAACATCAATAATGTCTCTTTAATATAAAATGTCGATAATGTCTCTAATATAAAATGTCGATAATGTACCTCAAACATATATGAAACATAAATATATGAATGGGTTTGAGGATGACACTTAATTCTAACCTCAATCTCAGAACAGTAAGCTCTTACGACTTGGCCCTATTTGGTGTTCTCACCCTCATGAATAAATCAATGACAATATAGGTGCTATAGCAAAATGAGGCAAAGAAGCTAGATAGTACTTGGCTATCAGAAAGAATAGCATCTAGCATCTTAAAGGCTTGTTTTCTAAGTCCAAATGGAAGGACCACACCAGCAGGTGGGATCCAAGCTTTGTAAATAATATAATTCAAATCCTAAGGAGGGAATGGTATCAGAGCTTACACTGGGAACACCTAGCTTGCAAAAGGCAGAGGATGACAGTGGAAGCCCAAAATCTATTGCAGGTGCACATATAGATTGAGCCTCACTTGCTTCCCCTCTGACTATTGTTGAGGGTTATGAATAGCCTCATACTCAGACAGAGAACACTGTAAAATTGATTATGACAGATACAGTTAGGTTAAAATGTAGTATCTTATCATTTGACCTCCCTTTTGACCTATTTAAAAGTTATTTCAGTTTAAAAAAAAGTGAAGGGAACATGCACATGAATTAAGACCCCAGTGAATCCTCTCTGACCATAAACCAGGGATGTGAATAGCTTGCTGTGCTGCAGGCTGCATTGGTCAGTGGATTATTGCAGATGGAACTAGGTTAAATTTTAACACATTTTAATTTCATCTCCTTTTTGATCCACTTTAAATTTATTCTAGTTTTGAATGCTTTTTACTTTTTTTTATTGGAGTTTTCCTGTGTTTCTTTGTTATTGTTCTTAATTTTGCTGTGTGTGTTTTCTGTATTTACTGGTACCAGGAACATTAAATCTAACTGGATCAATGGTTTCTTGGGTTTCTTGGGGCTATAGAAGAAGAGGTTTGTTGGAAAGTGGGTAGCTAATAGCGATGAGAAAAATAAAGAAGAAAATGTTCTAAAATTGATTGTAGTGATGATTGTACAACACATCTTTATATGGGTGAACTACTGAGTTCTTCGATATGTGGATTATGTGCCAATAAAATTGTTGTTGTTTTTTAAAACATGGCCTACAGTATTCAGATGACACAACCTTGTTTGCTGAAAGTAAGTGCTTGAAGCACTTGCTAATGAAGATCAAAGATTGTAGCCTTCAGTGTGGATTACAATTTAATGTAAAGAAAGCAAAAATCTTGACTACTAGACCAATAGGTAACATCATGATAAATGGAGAAAAACTTAATTGAAGGGTGGAGAGATAATTGGTTTGGCGAGCCTCGGCTTCCTTGTCTCTTGCTCTTTGATGATTGGACCAGTGTGTGGTTGCCTTATCTTGTTCTCTGCCTCAATTTGCAAGCTACACTACCTACCTGTGGGACACCTAACCCGTGGATTGTTTCACTGTAGTTTGAGGTTCCTTCAAGACCTGCTTCGCCACACTACTGGAGTAAACATTGCTTGGGCTGGGGACTGTCAGACCCTGTCATCTGGCTGACTGTTGGTGACCTGCCTGGGTGTTTGCTGTCTGTGGCCAGATAGCCTGAATTGCTCTACAGAGAACTACCCAGCGCCCTCAAGACTTGAAGGACTGCCAGTGTATTAGCTGTCTCATGGAAGTGAGTTACACTAAGCCATTTCTACTGCTCTATAGATTAATTATTTATTTCTTATGGGATATATATAATCATTAGTGTCCTGGTTTTGTTTCTCTAGAGAACACTGTTCAACATAACTCCTTTAAAAACAAAACAAAAAAACCTTTACAACTATGTACATTGAAATTTATGAAAAACGGAACTTGAAGGGACAGTTTTTTTTTTCTGGGTCTCACAAGTTTTCTGCCTTTGACAGTCTTACCACATTTCCATTGATCATTATAATGGAAAGCATTAGCGTTTCCCTTGTCTGACAGAGCTCTACCTTACACCGGGTCAGATTTTGCAGATTTCAAAGAAATTCAATGGACATTCTTCCACCCTTTATTCTCTTCCTATATTCAATTGTTATGTATGTTATACATTTCATTATGTGTTATTTTTATCTAAACAATCATTAATCTTTATATGATATATACATGTAAAATGAAGGTACTTCAAAAAATAAGTATTTTGTGTTTATCAAGATATTTAACCTTTCCAGTATTCTTCAATCCTCAATCCTTCCTATAAAGAATTCTGAGTCCCATCTGCTATAATTTTCTTTTGGCTAAAAGAATATATTTTAGCATATACTATAGAGCTGGATTTTCTATGTTTAAATTGCTTTAGATTAACTTCAGCTGAAAAATATTAAAAAGTCCTATTAGTTCCAAACTTTTTAGTTTGAAATTAAAAAAAAAAAGTAGGCTGACTATGGTGAATAACATTTCAGATAGCAGGCAAACCTCAGGAGCTCTATACAGGGACACTGTGTAATTAGACTCAGTGAGATTTAGACTCAATGAGAGTGAATTTTATTTGGGTGAATTTCAGGCTTATGAACTAAAATACCTAATTTCCAGGTGGCAAATACTTAAATGTCAAAAGACTTTCAAGTTGTGAACATAGACATCCAAATGTATCAGAATGTATCTTTCAAATTGTTGATCTGTGTCATTAGGTTTCCTGAGAAATGATTCAATTAGCAGGAAGAAAAAATGACACAGAACTATCATTACCTATCTAATAATGGAGCTAAAATTCCTTGAATACTTTTAGAATGAAAGGTAGTGAGTTATGGATCCTTTTCCATGAGTACATGTAGAAAAATCTTTAAGGACACTCATAAGAAAATTAAGAGATGTGAGCTGATAAAAATCTTACTGTTAAAGTGATCTTTACATTTATGTACTTATATTTATGTGAGACTTGAGATGTGTGGATTATATAAAAATATAATTGGTTTAGCCTAAACCAGTGGATTAGGCTAAAAATCAATATGACCTTCTGCACTACAAACTTTGAAATTAACTAAAAGATAGATGATTATCTCACACAAAAAAGAAAATATTAATAATCATTACACATAAGTAAATCTTGGAAAAGATTGCCAATATTAAAATGATACAAGCATGAAAAGTGGTGTTTCACAAAATATAAGCAAATGGATAATAAACATTTTAAAAAATATTTTAATGAAAGCAGTAAACCCAAGGAAGAAATGCTATAAGTTATGTTAGGTTGTAGGGCTTGCAACCAATGAAATGAAACAAAATGTGTATGAAGAATTTAGTGAAACAAAAAATCATATCGATGTGAATGAGGGAGAGGATGGAGTGGAGTTTCAAAGCCTATCTGTAGACAATTGGACATCTCCTTACAGAAGGGTCAGAAGGAAGAGACGAGCCAGTCAGGGTGCGGTATAGCACTTACGAAACATACAACTTTCTTCTTGTTCTTTAATGCTTCCTCCCCACCCCACTATCACGACTCCAATTCTTTTTTTTTTTTTTTCAATTTTTCAATTTTATTTTACTTTATTATTTTTTAAACATTTTATTAGGGGCTCATACAACTCTTATCACAATCCATACACACATCAATTGTGTAAAGCGCATTTGTACTTCAGTGTAAGTCATGAAAAAATAATAATAGTTTATAAATGATCAAGGGTTCATGAGGGAGGAATGGTTGGGGAGGGGGGGTGGAATTGAGAAGCTGATACCAAGAGCTCAAGTACAGAGAAATATTTTGAAAATAATGATGGCAACAAATGTACAAATGTGCTTGACACAATGGATGGATGGATAAGAGTTGTACGAACCCCCAGTAAAATGATTTTTAAAAAATCAGAAATACACGTGATTTCTATTTAATTCATTGCAGATTATGCTAGATAAATAGAGGGGGAAAGAATGTAATGATCAAACATAAGGGATGCCACAAAAAAAATGTTTCACTCATTGATGGAGCTCTATGCAGACATTCAGCATCACATACAAGACATCATGGCATAGAAGAAAAAATGTTTTTTGTTTTAGAAGAAAAAAATGTTATATTCTCTCGTGGATTACTCATTGGCTGTTAACTGCAAAGTCGGCAGTTTGAAACCACCAACTACTCTGGGTTAGAAAAATGAGGATTTCTATTCCCTTAAAGAGCTACAACATCAGAAACCCCATAGAGACAGTTTTACCCTGTTCTATATAGTGTTATGGATAGGCATTGACTCAATTGCAATGAGTGAAATGTTTTAAAAGACTGTTTCCCAAAGTAGGTGATGAGAGGCTACAATAGTTTACAATAGTATAGCTACAATAGCTGGACTTTATCTGGTATTATGGAATATAGTACAACAGTTTCTAATCTCTGGGTGCTGAGTAATTCTTTACCCATGCCAAACAGAAAAATGAGATATTCCATTTTTTTTTTTACAAAATATTTCATGTATTTTATCAAGAAAAGTATATAACATCTAGGAATTCATGTGGATAACATGTATTACACCTTAAACGACACAAAGGAAGGCAATGCAATGAAATACACCTGCAAACAATAAGACCTAGAAAATGACCAAGAATAAAAACATCTCAGCAATACCAAGTATTGATAAAAGGATGATGAGATGCTGTTGCTGTCGGGTACCATTGAGTTGGCGCCAACTCACAGTGACATGTCCAACAGAATGAAACCCTACCAGTCCTGCTCCATCTTCACCATGGCTGCAGTTTGAGCCCATCGTTAGAGCCACCATGTCAATCCATCTGATGGAGGACTCTTCTCTGCTTTGTTCACTCGCGACTTTACCAAGCTTAATGTCCTTTTTCTTTTATTTGTTTATTAAATACTTTTATTGGGGGCTCTTTCATCTCTTATCACAATCCATACATTCCTCCAGTGTGTCAAGCACATTTGCACATATGCCACCATCATCATTTTCAAAGCATTCTCTTCCCACTTGAGCCCCTGATAGCAGCTCCCCATTTCTTCCCCCTCCCTCCCCTATCTGCCCTGCTTCATGAACCCTTGATAAATTAAAGATCATTATTTCCATATCTTACATCATCCTCCGTTGCCCCTCACCCACTTTTCCATTATCCGTCCCCCTGAGAGGGGGTTATAGGTTGATCCTTCTGATCAATTCCCTCTTCCTTCCCCACCCTCCCCTAATCTTCCTGGTATAAATGTATTTAAAAAAACCAAACATTATAAGTAGGATTCCATTTCTATAACCCATATTCATATTGAAAAAAAAAGATTTAGAAAATCAATTATGACTAACTTAATGTCATTCCACATCTGTTTTCTGGTCATTAGTGTTCAATGCATGGAATTGATTCTTCAGTTGGTATTTAAGCTCAAGTGGGGTATACATAAAAGGCAAACACTGGCTCTAATTAACCTGTTTTAATTTTCTTTGCCTTCAACTTGAATTTTAGGTGTGAAGTCCCTAGCTTTGGTCTGACGGATGATATTGGACTTCTTTTTCATCTCTTCCCACAGATATAGTCTATTTGATTCCTTTGTTCCACCAGGCATGATTCCTATGACGGGCATGGGAGTAGTATAATAAGCTTTTATTGTTTATTTATGCCTTTAAATATTGTTTGATCATGTGTATACTATCTTTTTAATCTTATTTTTTAATTTAAAAAGAATAATAAATTTAATTTTAAAAGTAAAAAATTTTAGATATGTAAAATAAAAAATGGGATGATTGTAGCTAAACTATATATACACATATAGAAATTATATTCTCAGGACTCTACTGAATGGCAAAACCTCAATTTCAAGGATTCATTTAAATACAGGTTTTATTGGAAAATAGTGAAATGTATTATAATTATAGCAAATAAAACAATTAAATGAAAAGGCTCTAGAATACTTTTTAAAATCTGTTAAACATACTTCATTTTATCTTCTTTAATCTTTTAGTGGAATATTTTTTACAGCTTATTATGTGCTAAAGGCAATGTGCCCACTTGTTTAATGTTATTTTATGCTCCTCCAGTATAAACTCATTTTAATCTCTGTTACAGTGTTTTGTTATTACTGCCCTGTTTTTCCCTATTCTTCTAGGAGGTTTCCATGGTCTTTGGACAAAGGTACAATTTATCATGCCTCTTCTTCTTTTATTTTTACATAACAGGGTGGAGTTTTAAAAATCCATCAGTTTGAATTTGATTAAGAAAAATTATCTGAATTCTGTATATGTCAATAGGTTGTGGAATTTTAAATTTTGGAACAATAATATAAAATATTGCTATGTCAAGACTTCAATTGGCAAAAATGTGGTTGGCAAGGAATTATTACATCTTAAAATATAAATTATCATTTTCAGGATAGAATTATAAATGTATTTTTCCTGTATGATTTTATTTATAAAACTTTCCAACATTCTGAAATAATATGCCATAATCAGAAGAAACACAAAGTGATACAAATGGACATACATATAAATCTGTAAGGCTTGAGGGAAATAGGTCTAAAAATCACTTTTAGGGTGTTCTGTATGAACCAGAAGATGCAGCAGGTTATAAATCTTTGAGGAACTAGAGGAAAATAAATTTGGATCTTCCAGTTCAGAAAATACCATATTTATCTATTGTTAAGAAGAAAACATAATATAATAATTTGAGGAGTCAATAACAATAGTTTGCATAGCAATAACCAATTTCATGACATACTTAAAGCTTGGGAAAATTATTTACCTGTTGTTGGCACAAATGAAATTGGATGTATGAGAATGCCAGTTCTCATAGAGATTGCCATTTGAAAAAGGACTAAAAACATAAAAAAGAAAAAAAAAAGAATAAACCTCTTCCTTTAAAGGAAAATAGGATTTTCAGCATTTTAGTTTGAATTTCACATAAAGATGACCTTAAAAACAGTGGCCATTAAAATAGTTGTTAGAAAAATATATTATTTACACAGCATGCACTTTTGAAATAGAGGTTACAGGAAGACATAACCATACCATATAAAGTAACCTACTTTGAAAGGTGTAGGCAGCATAGCAAAAATGTCCTTACATCAGACTTGTCAAGAAACAGAAGTTTTATTACCGAGGAATTTCACTTTTGCTGCTTATTCTTAACACTAGCCCAGGGACTGAGAGGATTTGTTGATCTAATATAGATAGTGATGTCTTGGGTTTGTTCAGATTTATATGGACAGCATCTGGGGATCAGGAATTACATTTAAAATGTAATAAAATGTTCCTGTGCACTTTAACTTACAAATACTATACTTAAAAAAGTAAACATCAAATAATTGCAGGTATCTTTCAAGAAAATGTTGACATAGCTCAAAGAGCTCACACAGATATCTTTGAAACATTTCTAAGTAAACTTAATAAACTCATTTTTGTATTCTATTGCTGTACAATAAACTGTCACACCTGGGAGGAGAAGAGATGCTAAAGCATATGCTCCCATTTGATCCAAAAAGTATATTTTTCTAGCTTTAAAAAGATGATGATTTTCAAGCACTACCAACAAGATACATTCAAATTTAAAGTAAGCATTTATTAAGGACAATCTATTACCAAGAGGCAACAATAAAAATATCAGTAGTAGCACATAGAAAACACCCTCCATTACTCTCAAATTAGTTATATCATGGTCAAAATTATTATTCAAATCTAATTTTCTAGAACAAGAGTTCTTTAAAAACTTAAATTTTATTTAAACCTTTGAACTAAAAATATCCTTCAAAAATTGTTTTTTATAGCAAAACTAGAAAAAGTACTCTGATAAACTCGCTGTGATTGAATCGATTCCAGCTCACATTGACACTGTAGGACAGGGTAGTCCCATGTCTGTGGGTTTTTGTGACTCTAATTCATTCTGGGAGTAAAAAGCCTCATCTCTCTCCCACAGATTGGCTACTGGTTTGGAATTTCCAACCTTATCATTAGCAGTCCAGGGTGATAACAATAAAAAACAAAAAACTCCTCCATTTTTCAAATCAGAAATTGTGTTTCATTTTATAATTTTACATGTGACAGAATGAAGGATGCACCCACCCATAACTCCCATCCCATTCCGTATTTACGATGTATTTGTATTTACAACTAGTTATTGGGAATGCACACTCCTGATCGAAAAACACTCGTACAGGCTGGGAAGAAGACTAGCTTACAAGTTTGCAGAGTACAAAAAAGAGATTATTCTAGCAAGATTGTTAAAATCAAATAACTTTTTACAATCATATATCGAAAGATGATATATTCAGCTAGGTGGTTTAACTTTGGAAACCTCAAAATTCTGTGAACAAGTACAAAACTAATTATACTTTTTAATATTTGAAGGGCTTTGTTTCAAATATTCTTTTTATAAAAAATAGCATTGGTGGCAGGCTTTCAGCAATATGGTGGCTTGGAGAGACCCACTGTACATATCCTCTACAATAAAGATGGGACAGAACAGATACAGAGAAACCTGGAGCCCTGGGTCTCTAAGGAAAAGATAGTTAGGTAGACTAGCCACACTGAAAGGAACAATAGACCAGTGACTTACCCCTTAGATTGCCACAACCCTATCAAAATCAACTCCACTACAATGTAGGGTACTCTTAGGCTGCTGAAAATGAGATAGTGTCCCCTTTCACTCCTCACACCCTCCTGTTGAAGAAGTTCAACCAGCCCCCACACTCCCACACTCACTCACTCTTCACTGCTTCCCCTCCATGCCCCAGGGCTGATAAAACACAGGCTGAAAGGATGTGAAGATAATTCAGGAGCTACCTGCCTAGGGTAGTGGCTTTGATAATGATAATGGTTGCTGAAGAAAAGAAAGCAGTTGCTTGTTCGGACTTGGGTTTCTCTTTTGCTTTTTGTTTTCTCTTGGTTTGTTTTTGCTTATTTGCGTATATAGTATTTCTCATACAAGTTTTGTTTTCCTCCTTTCTTGCCCTACTTGACAAGAAGCAATTGTCCACACGCCATCCAGCCACTCTTCATTGTATAAGTCTTTTATAGCCTTGCTAGATTAATTTCTAGGTGTTTTATTTATTTATTTATTTATCTTTTTTCTTACATTTATTGGGGATTCTTACATCTCTTACCACAATCCATATATTCATCATCATTTGTACATATGCCACCATCATCATTTTCAAAGCATTCTCTTCCCACTTGAGCCCTGATATCAGCTCCCCATTTCTTCTCCCTCCCTTCCCCTCCCTCCTTCCCTGACAAACCCTTGATAAGTTATAGATCATTATTTTCATATCTTACATCGTCCTCCATTACCCCTCACCCACTTTTCCGTTATTTGTCGCCCTGGGAAGGAGGAGGTTATAGATTGATCCTTGTGATCGAGTCCCACTTTCTCCCCCCACCCTCCCCTAATCCTCCTGGTATCTGTACTCTTATTGTATTTTATGATTATTATTATTATTAATTAGTCATTTGGGGAGCTATTTAAATGATATTGCTTTCTTGATTTCCTTTACAAGATATTCATTGTTATTGCTAGATGCTATCAAGTCAGTTCCAATTCATAGCAGCCCTATGTCCAAGAGAACAAAATACCACCCAATTTGTCCATCCTCACAATTGTGCTTATGTTTGAGAGCATTGTTGCAGCCACTGCGTCAATCTACCTTGCTGAAGGCCATGCTATCTTTTGCTGCCCTTCTACTTTCCCAAGTACGATGTCCTTCTTCAGAGAGTGATCTCTCCTGATGGTGTGTCCAAAAGTGCAAGAGACAAAGTCTCAGCATCTTTGCTGTGATGGCTTGTTGGCTTGGGTTCTCAAGAGAAGCAAAATCAGCAGAGCTTGTGTTTGTTCGTATCTAGGAATAGATTTATATCAAGAAATGGCTTACACGGTTGTAGAAACAAGGAAGTACAGACCTTTTCAAGCAAAGCTTCTCTGGACTTGTAAAAGCTGACAAATAAGAAGCAGGGTGATGAAGCAGAGAGAGTAGGGGACACAGGCTAGTGAATGCAGATATCCAAATTTGCATAAATAAATCCATCATTAGTAGTCCACTGACCATTTCTGGGATTGGCAGGCAATGGAGTAGGAGATTGAGAAACTAGACACAAGATTCATCTCAGGCAGAAGGCAAAGGGCTAAAGGGCATTCAACTCCACTTGACCCAAGAGGTGTCATCAGGCTATGAACCAATTGATAGGCTGGGTTCTGCCTTTACCCCTACTCAGGAGTGTCTAATTGACACCATCCTTAACCATCACCATTGGGTTGTCTAGAGAAACAAAACCAACGAGAGTCATATATGTATAAGGAGAACTTTATATCAAGAAGTAGCGGGATATCGAGAAAGCACCCCAGCCTAATCCAATGCAAGCCATGGGTCCTGTGCTAGCTGGAATCTTCTTCGGACTCATGCAGTTTATGTCATAGAAAATTGAAGTGGGATTCAGAGAGATTACAGAAGAGTGGGTGCAGCATCTGGTGAATCCAAGATTGTTGGGAAGGCAGCAGGGCAGGAGCTCCCAGGATTTGATGCTCCACATGCAGCCACTGTTGGAGGCAGACACAGTTCCAGCAAGCAAGGAGGGTGAAGGGGAAAAGAGAAGGAAGAAGTGCTCACTGTTTCTCTTCTTGAAAGGCCACACTTCCAGAAAGGCATTGTGACAGTTAGGCTTATTGTGCCAACTAGGCGTCCATAAGAACATGTGAGCAGAGTTTAATCCAATCGCAGCTTGATTGAAGGGTGCCGAGATAAATACTTTTCTGTGGCCAGCAGCGAGTCTCTCTTTGTCCCTGGTGATCAGGTCAGCATGCTGCTGCTTGAGCTAGTCCTTTGCCTCAACCATTTGGTGCACTACCTGGGGGCTGAGCTAACCAATGGATTATGTCACCAGAGCTTGAGGCTCCTTTGAGACTTGCTTTGCCGCACTGCTGGTGCATACATAGCTTGAGTTTGAGATCCCATCAGGATCTGGCTATGTTAAGCTCTAGGAACTATTGAATGTTGCTGCCCCACCCTGCCTGTCTTGCCTGAAGGCAGACGGCTTTCTGCTTCCTTGACCTTGGACTGGCAACTCCCATGAGTTAAAGGACCTTCAGTATGTTGACTGATTCATCAAATTGAGTTGAATTGAACCCTCTGTACTGCTGTGTAGGCTAATTAACCATTATATTTCTTCTCTCTGTATAAACCAATACACACGCACACGCACATGCACGCGCGCGCGCGCACACACACACACGTGTGTGTGTTCATAAGTGTCCTGGTTTTGTTTCTCTAGAGAATCCTGCCTAACACATCATGCTATGACCTGATTGACAGTATGGACTCCACCCCTACACTTACATACAAGTTCAAGTTGACATAACTCTAACTGCACAGACCATCTCTTGTGAACTTGACAGCTGCACACCACTCTTTGATCATACATAATCTCTAAATGAAAGCAATAATAAAATCATGTCAGCACCTAACAGGATACAATTAAAATGGCTACAAAAGAAAATTCACCGGCCCCACTTAAATCTTATATTCCATAAGTGAACCACAAAAAAAAGTGCTATGTTTGATAATTGCAGTTTTGTGACCACCTATATCTGAATCTTCTCAACATCTTCCTCACCCATAAGTTTGAAAGCCAGCTACCCCATGCCTTTATCTGCCTCTATCTTGGGGGTCCATTTTCTAAATTGCTCATTTCTATCAACCCAGTGCTTTGTGGAGACAAGCATGTTCTTTAATGTGAATAGTCTTCCTTTCAGAACTTTGTGTGTCTGCATCTATAAGTAAATCCAATCAAGAATAGACCATCCATTAAGTCAGTAAGCAATGTGCATGAGCTCACAGGGTCAAAAATCTTCCTCTTCATCCAGCTGGTTTCTGGTCAACTCAGCCCTAGCTATTCGAAGAGTGGACAATGGGTGCGGTAACATGCTAGAGTTTCCCACACAACTTTCCCAGCTTCAGGCCACTGGTCCCCACACATATTCTTGACAATTCTACCCCATTGGGTAGGTCATGTTATAGACTAAGGTTACGTGCAACTCTTTAGGCTTCAGGCCAGAAAATCCATTCTCATCTCTCCTCTAGTCCTTGTGGACCAGGTCCATGAGTGTCAGACTCAACCAGTCTCATTATTGCTGCATTTTCCCACTTCCTCACTCCTTCTAAACAAGTGAATCCAGATAGTCACCCAGTGAGCATTGCAGGCCACCCTTAGGTTCCCTTTAACTTTCCATGCTAGAGGAGGGTAGTTCTTTGATGGGCACAGACTTTTCTGGGCTAGCTGAAATATCAAAAAGTGAAAGTCACCTTGTTTTCCCCCTTCAGCTCCCAATGGTTTCCTGCCTTTTCAAATGCAAATGTTTGGATACCCAAGGCATTGGGTGGGGCTTACTCTTATAAACCCTTTGTCTTGTCTGTAAACCAAAACCATTCCTTGCAGGAAATTCCCAATACTGCTTCTTGTATATCAAATTGTAAAGGCTGAAGGTAGCAGGTATATAAGCTCTCTATAATCATAATTTTTAATAGTCACACATTATGTCAATAATAGTAGGTAGGAGAAATCAATATATTCCTAGTACAGCCAGATCTTCAACACAATTCTTTTTAAAATGCTCAAGTTCAAAATTCTTGAAATTTGGGGAAAAAAATAAAGTTCTCCTAGACTACCCCATTTATATGTATATGACCCTGGACAGAGGCAAGGGAAATCCAGCAGGCCCTACCTTCTATCAGTCATTTGTCTAAGCACCAAGGCTTTTATTGCCTCAGGGAAGTCCAAAAGCTACTTTTATTCCAAGTTGCAAGTTTTACATATCTACACTCTTTTCAGTTATTTCAGATATGAATAACCAAAGAACAGGTATAAGAATTTTCAGGTCCCGTGCACGCTTTCCATATCACAAGTTGTTAATAAGTGTTCCTCCAATCCTGATGCCACATTCTTCATATAAGACATCTTCTCTGATGATTTGCTCAGCATACAGAGCGAACAAGGATGGAGAGGGGATGCATCTCTGATGCACACCTTTCCTGAGGTTAAGCCATGCAGTAGTCCCTTGTTTTGTTTGCACACCTGCCTCCTGATCCATGTCCAAGTTCCACAGAAGCCCAATGAAGTGCTCTGGAATTTCCCATTTTCTCAGGGTTATCCATGGTTTGCTATGATCCACAGAAGCCAATGCCTCTGCACAGTCAATAAACACAGGTTAACATATTTCTAGTGTTCTCTGCTTTCAGCCAAGATCCACCGGAAATCAGCAATGCTATCCCTCGTTCTATGTCATCTTCTGAGTTTCCTGTCAATATACTGCTAGGGTCGTTGTTGGATGATCTTCAGCAAAATTTTACTTGTGTAGATAGAGAATGATATTATTCTATAGTTTGGACATTCTCTTGAGTCACCTTTCTTTGGAATGGGCATAAATACAGATTATTTATAGTCATCTGGTCAAGTAGAAGTATGACCGCCCCATTTCAGAACAGTGTCTTAATTCATTTAAGGCAATCTCCACTATGAAGGCTGACATAAAATAATGACAGTAGTCTTCAGCGATGCTTTTGTGCCTCTCTTCACAAATTTATTTCTTACTGCTAGGGTAAAAGCTGTGTTCTGGAGGCACTTCATTTGCAGGTCCATGGATTTTCCCTGATAAATCCACTCAAACATGCCAATTTCCCATACTCTTTGGAAACCTTCTTCTAAAGTATCCTGAGGTAGGTGTGTTACTTCAACTTGACTTAGTGTAGGCCATTTTTTCAACCCATGCTTCAGCAAACCAACCAAATGAGCCATTAGCTCATCTCCTAAGCTCTTGAGCCGAAACATTGAATAAAGAATCTGTGCCTCCTGGGCCCAGATCAATAAATTCAGATATATTCAAATGTATGTTCCTTGTACCATTACCACACACCTTTACTAACCATTCCCACACATATTATACAGGTATCTATTTGTACATATTAGGAAATTTTATCAGTTCTTTAGAAGCGTAGCGCAATTCTGAATCACCATCTGGACTTTACCTTTGGACACTTACGGTGGCTTAAGTCTAATTATAAGTCTAAAGAAGCCCTGGTGGTGCAGTGGTTACAAGTTGGGCTGCAACCCGCCTGGTCAGTGGTTCAAAACCACTAGCAGCTCCTCAGGAGAAAGATAGAGCTTTCTAGTCTCATAAACAGGTACAGTTTCAGAAACCCACAGGAGGTAACTTCTAGCAATATATATATATATGTAACTTCTAGCAATATATATATATATATAAAGAATGGCATTTTTTATTTCAAATTGGGACCAAAGAAGTATACAGTGACTACTGGTACAGCTTACTGCCTCTGCCTTGATTCATACTAAGATACCCTAGTTTTTTTGGGTTTCTTTATTAATCATTTTATTGGGGTTCATACAATTCATCACAATCCATACCTAGATCAATTGTGTAAAGCACACTTATACATTTGTTGTCCTCATCAATCTCAAAATTCGCTTTCCACTTGGGTTCCTGGAATTAGCTCCTCATTTTCCTTTTTCCCCTCCCCCTCCCTTCCTGCTCCCTGCCTCCCTTGTGGACCCTTAATAAATTATAAATTATTATTATATCTTATCTTACACTGCCCTGCGTCTCCCTTCACCCACCCTTCTGTTGCCCATCGCCCAGAGAGGAGGTTACATGTAGATCCTTGTGATAGATTCCTCCTTTGTAACCGCCCCCCTTCCCTCCCAGTATCGCCACTGTTACCTGAGGGGTTCATCTGTCCTAGATTCCCTGTGTTTCCAGTTCCCATCTGTACCGCTGTGCATCCTCTGGTCTAACCAGGTTTGCAAGGTAGAATTGGGATCATGACAGTTGGGGGGAGGAAACATTTAAAAACTAGAGGAAGGTTGTGAGTTTCATTATTGCTATACTGCACCCTGAGTGACTCATCTCCTCCCCACTACCCCTCTGCAAGGTATGTCCAGTTGCCCACAGATGGGCATTGGGTCCCCATCACACACTACCCTCATTCACAATAATATGATTTTTTTTTTACACTCCCTCCCCCCCACCGTGGTGCTTGAAGCCTGGTCCCTTCGGCCCTTCATGATCACACATGTTGGTATGCTGCTTCTGGGCTAGATGGCCGCTTGTTTACTTTCAAGCCTTTAAGTCCCCAGACGCTATAGGTCTCGATAGCCGGGCACCATCAGCCTTCCTCACCACACTTACTTATGCACACATTCGTCTTCAGCGTTTATGTGGGGAAGGTGATCACATAGTGATAGTTTTTGTTCTTTGGTGTCAGCAACCTGATCCCTTCAACACCTCGTGTTCGCACAGGCTCGTGTGCTTCTTCTCTGTGGGCTTTGTTGCTTCCGAGCTAGATGGCCGCTTGTTTGCCTTCAAGCGTTTAAGACCCCAGACGCTATATCTTTTGATAGCCGGGCACCATCAACTTTCTTCACCGCATTTGCTTATGCACACATCTGTCTTCAGTGATTATGTCAGGAAGGTGGGTATCATGAAATGACCATTTAGCTGAGCAAGGTGCTCTTGTATTAAGGGAATGCGCATGAGGAGGCCTAATGTCCACCTGCCACCCTCCTACTAAACCTATAAATATATGCACCTAGGTCCATTCCCCCCATAATCTTAAACATATTTACATATGTACATGTCTGTATTTAGGCTTCTATGTATGCCCTTTGCCTCCTACTCCTTTCCTCTATTTCCTTACGCTTTCCTCCTGTCCCACTACCATGTTCAGCCTTCATTCTGATTTCAGTAATTCCTCTCAGTTACATTGCCTTTGGTCACTCCCTACCAGTCCTCCCATCCCCTCCCTGCCATTGGTTTTGAACCACTCGTTGTTCCCTACTTCTAGCAATATATTTTAAGGCATTGCCTCAGGCAGTATTCCAGATACAGCCCTGAGTGTCATACAAACATGCACAGTTGGCCTAGTCTCCTCAAAAGAAGGTGGGGAGAGGAGAATGGTTTTACTGAGAGTGGATTAATATCTTCAGATGGGAGATTTGGAGCAGGTGGCTAGAAGGCTCAATGGAATCTTGGGTCTCTGAGTCCCCATCTTTAGGATGATCAGCCTTTTTCTATCCCATGTTTCAGGGTTCTATTTATTTCCAGTAATGTCCTTACTTTTGTATCAGGTACCTTTCTAGGTTGAGAATTAAGCTGGCATTGTAATTCAGTGACTGATATAAAACTCTGGGATTTTCTGCTATATCAGTTTTGTTAGTAGAAAATATAGGGATTTCTTTAATGGTGAAAGTAGAAGGTTTAAGGTCATTTATACAGCATTTGAACCTGGTTCCTTAAGATCTGAATATATCTCTTTCATTTGCCAGTTTGTCTATCATAAGTAGTACCACCCAACCAGCTTCCCTATACTTCTCATCCTTACAAAATTGTAGAAAGATATCAAACAGAGCATCCCTTCTCACCAACACTTCATCTATTGGTGGTGTTATTTTGGGTATTAACTTAGCCACCTCCTGGCATGGATTAACAGTACTCTCTTTATTAATAGTGACAGACATCCACACTAACAGAGACAGAGGCCATGTTTTCAGTAACTTTAGACCTAGAAAACCAATTTAGAAAATCTATCTTTATGAATTTGTTTCTCTAGCTAGGTTCTCTAGAGACACAAAACCAGTAATGCTTGGGTCTGTATGTCTCACACTTTTGTAGACTTGGCTGTGACCATTGGTTCAAACAGTGAGTCAGATATAAACTGAAGGTTTTTCCTGGCTCCTGGAGCTGCAGGGGCTAGTGAACAGCAAGAAGGAATATGATGGAAGAAGACCACAGGCTGGTGAATACTGTTCTGAATGAATGTGAGCTGAATGAATGTGAGATTGCAAGGCCTGCAGTCCACTGATGGCTCCTGGGGCCAGCAGGTGTCCTCATGTTAATGAGGTCAAAGAATCAGATCCAAGATCCAAATCCAGCAGATGGTGTGAGATAGCTGTTAGTATATACTATGAGTAGGCTGTTCTCTGAAGGAAACCTCTGTCAATTACTATATATACCCGTGTATAAGCCAAGTTCTTCGGCACATCTTTAATGCAGTTTTTGTTGTAAAATTAGGTGCCTCAGCTGATAATCAGGTCGACTTATACTCAAGTATATACAGTATATCAAAACTGTGACCAGATTTAGCTGTTTCACAGAAGATCCCAACACAAAATTGAACACTCTATGTCATGTCAAGCGACAGTCCTGGTTCACCCAAGTTGACATAAATCATAACTATCAGACTAACTCTCTCCTTGTTCAAGCATGCTGTCTTTCTTCAAAGACTGTCTCTCCTGATGCCATATTCAAAGTACACAAAACACAGTCCAGCCATCTTGCTTCCAAGGAGTATTCTGGCTGCACTTATTCCAAGGCAGATTTGGGACTTCCAATATTTTTCGCCAACACCATAATTCAATCCGATCAAATTTTCTTCAGTGTTCCTTACTCATTGTCCTTCTTTTCCATGCATGGAAGGCACTGAGTTGGGACAGGGGCAGCTTAGTCCTCAATGGGACATTGCTACTTTTTAACTCTCGATTTGTAATTTTCACATGAGCACAATTAAGAGTCTTGGAATTTACATTCTTTGCAACATCATATATAGTTTATGATTCATATAGTCAAATATCTTTTATATTTAATAAAAAAGTAAAATCATTTCCATTATTATTTGTTTGAGTTAAGATCTATCAGGTGTCAGCATGATATCTGTATTTCCACCTCCCAAGAAAATGTTGTGCTGCTATTCATAAGTTTTCAATTGCTTAATTTTTCAGAAATGGATCACATCTCCCTTCTTTCTAGTCTATCTTGGTGTGGGAGGGTTACTAAAACTTGTTCACCATGTGTGACCCCACTGATATTTGAAATATCAGTAACATAGCTTTGAGCAGCACAGTAACTCTCAAGCTAAAACAAATTGACAGAGACGTGGTGGAGAAGATGGATAGATGTGTTCAGTCTTATTTTATTTTGAAAATTCCTTTTCTGGGTATTTCCAGATATTTGTGTCATTTGTCATAATCTCAAATTGGTGTTTTATGTTGTTGGTCTTTTCAGAATTTCTTGTTAGGTAGATCACCTTTTAAATTTTTCTTTAATTTCTATAAATACCTTAATTTTCCTTCATATTTGAGGGACAGTTTAGCTGAGTATATACTTTTCAGTTAGCATTCTTTTTTCTTTCAGGTTTTTCTATACGCCAACTCATTGCCTTCTTACTTGCATGATTTCTGCTGAGAAATCAGAGTTATGTCTTATTGGTTGGCCTTTGAAAGTAACATTTCATTTTTTCTGAGCTGCTCTCAATATTTTAATTTTTTTCCTTTTCAATATTTAGCTTTGGAAAGCTTGATTATGGTGAGTCTTGTTAAATTTGGGAAGGGGTCTATTCTATACACGATTCATTGAGCTTTTTGGGTGGGTATAATTTCGCCTTTAAAATCTTAGGGACACTTTTCTGCTAAAAATTGTTCAACAATTCTTTCTATGGTTTTGCTGTTGTTGTTCGGTTTGGTCCCTACTTCTGTCTTAGAATTCTGCCTCCACACAATCCTTATCTATTGATATTGCCCCCACATAGTTCTTAGGTTTTCTCCATTCATTTTTCCTTTTTTTTGTTCCTAACCCTAACCCTAACCCTATCCATTCATTTTTCTAGGTTTTCTTACGCTCATGTAAATTTGTGTCAAGGGATTTGTGTTCTAATATAATGATTAATTTTTCAGTTGATTCAATTTTACTTTACTTTTTTTGTACTTTTAGTGTGTTAGTTAGCAATATAATATGCCTCTAACATGTTAGTGTTTATACTCTAGATTACTAATTGCTGTTTTATATTGCTTCTAAGTTCTGTTAATTTCATCATTTTGATCTTGTATTGTTTTGCTAAATTCTTCTGGGGTATTGTCTATGTTAATGAACTTTATTTATGATTTCTTTGTACTCTTGGAAGACCCTATTTAAAAGTTTTAAGTTCCTTAACAGATGGTTTTATTACTTATTTCATTTAAGATATTTATTGATTCTTATTTTATTTTATTTACTTGCTTGCAACGCTTTGTTCTGGCTCTTTAATCTGAAGTTGTTTCTTGTCTCTGAGACATTTTGAAATTGTACTTATTTGTCAATATGTGTTTTTCATTTTACTTTGTTTTGATATATCCATATAGGTGCATTGGGTTAGCTACTTTGAACGACATTTTGGCAGCAATGGTCTATTTCCTTATTGTGACTTGGCTTTTAAGGTTGTACATGACTTTTTATTGCAAAAAACACTGTGATTCTCAAAATATATTTAAATGTATTTCCCTTAATATGCATATTAATAACCATAGAGTATGTATTCATAAATTTAACATATTTTATAATTTCTTCGCTTTTGCTGCCCAGTTTTATTTAAATAATTTGGAAGTTTACCCAAATTGTAATTAACCAAGATTCATATACCATATATACTCGAGTATAAGCTGACCCGAATATCAGCTGAGACATCTAGTTTTGCCACAAAAACTGCATTAAAAATGTGTTGAGAAACTCGGCTTATACACGAGTGTATACAATATATAAATTTATATATACATATATGTACTTAATGTTTTCTGGTTTCAATATAAATACTTTAATGCTTTAAATTCCCCATTTTAATAATCTTAATTTTGATTCATCTCTCGGTCAGCTAAATTACATCTCAAATTTATCTTTTTTCTTTCTCAAATGAACTTATGAATTCTTCAGGGCATTTCTTTTCTTCTACTTACATTCTAGTTTTAAACATAATGAAATCTTTTTCTTTGCTTAGCCCCTTGCCACCCAGTTTTCTATTTATTATTACAGTCAATCCCACACACTACACTTAACATGTCCACACAAACAAAAAGTCTATTTGCTATTTTGTTCTCCCTGAAGAACTGCAGTATGTCCTTGTTATGTATCTTTCTTTCTCTTAGGAGAAGAATTGTGATGCAGCTTTTTGACTGTCTTACTATCCCATTCTGGTATTTATTGCTTTTCATCTACATAGATTATTCTAAATTTTTATTCTAGAGATATCCGTTCCCTAAGGTTGAGGACTGCTGTTTGATTTTCTTGTTTTCTTGATTATTTCTATGTAGGGTTGGCAAGATATAATATATCAAACAAACAAACAAAACAAAACATGTTTTGGTTAGGTAATTCCCATGCAATTTTTCTGTTTGGCAATATTTTTTGTTTCACTAATTTTCTTTTTTTTTCCTTGCTAAAGTTGAGCAAGACTTTAATTAGATTTTGCACTCTTGAGAAGGTGATGCATTTCCTCTGACTTGTTTGATTCAAGAGGTAAAGAAAAGATGGACTCACAGGGAGCTATGTATAACCTACTCTCTGGGGGACGGGCAGCAGGGGGGTGGGTGAAGGGAGATGCCAGACAGTGTAATATGATACAATAATAATTTGTGAATTATTAAGGGTGCATGGGGGAGAAGGGAGGAGGAAGGGAAGGGGAGGGGGAAAAAGGAAAATGAGCTGATTCCGGGAACCCAAGAGGCAAGCAAATTTTGGGAATAATGAGGGCAACAAATGTATAGATGTGTTTTATACAATTGATCTATGTATTGTGATGAATTGTATGAGCCCCAATAAATTGATTTAAAAAAAAAAAAGCTGAAACAACAACAACAACAAAAAGAAAAGATGGACTTAAAGACATAGTACTCCATCTCTAAATAGAGAATAGAGATCTCCATGAAACCTTTCTTTGCTATTTGCAGGCACCTCCCGTACATATGAACAATTACTTATTGAGCTATAAACTTACGTACTTGTTCAGTGCTCTTCATAACTCTTCAATCCAATTGTCTCTTCAAGGATCTTGCCCTAAGCCAAGTAGCTGAAAACACGAATGAAATAATGGGAACCTCCATATAATTAAAAATAGGGACACTGATAAGAAAGGAAGAGTATTTTGACCACGGGAAAAAAGATTGATAGACTCCTCCTCTCAATGGCCTACCATCTTCAGAACCCTTCTGGGGAGTGAGTGGAAGAATAAGAAGGTGCATGATCAGTGGCTCAAATGGAATCAGTAACCCTTTGACTTGGTTCCAATTCATGGAAACCTCATATGTGTCAGAGAAATATTACTCCATTCAGTTTTCAATGGCCGACGATTAGGAAATAAATTACTATACTTTATTTCTAAGGGTTTTTGTTTGGGGCGTGTGGGTGTGTATGTATGTGTGTGAAGGGGTGGGGAGGATGGGGAATGAATTAGAACTTCCAGACTTTTGGTTAGCATCAGTGCCTTAACCATCTGCATCACTCGTACTCTCAATGATGCCCTTGGTCTCTTCATGATACTTCCCATGGTACCTCAATGTAACTTAAATAATTAACTGTTCCATTTATTAAGTACCTAGATCCAAGCCTATCTAAACTATGCCCTAAAAGCTTAATAGCTGCTTAAACAATTTCTAAATAAATAGAAAGTAAAAATACTTAATTTTATTCTTAACATAACCCGAAATAATTTATTAATGGGAAATACGTGGTTGTTGTATACTGCATAAATACTCAAACCTGGAACCAGGTTAAATATCACAATCTTCTTAAACTGTTATCCATTGATGTTCTGGTGGTTCTTCATTTTTATTGTTAGAAACCTGTTGCTGCCAAATTTGCTCCAACGCATAGCAACTCTGAGGCCCTATAGGAAAAAGCAGAGTTGTCTCATATTTTCAACATTATAATCTTTATGGAAAGAGATGACAAATCTTTATTCAGTTAGCATCCCAGTGCTTAACCACTGTGCCACCAGAGTTTCTCCTTTTTATTACAGCAACCAGGAAAAAGCCTGCTTTGCAAAGATCTGATCTGATCTAATGGTTCCATTAGTGTGATCTAAGAGTGAAAGTGTACGCTACTTGTTTAAAGTAGCGCACATACTGACCAACATGTTTCATTGTGGTTTTCTCAAAAAATGTAAATGTCCCAAAGAGCAATGGGGAGTTTTCTATAATTCTCTGTAGCACTTCTGACTCAGGGTTGAAACTCACTCCTAACTTATCTCTACATTGTAAATTTTGTCAATCTGGTGGGGGTAAAATTGTATGACATTAATGAGCTTGCATTTCACAGATTATTAAGGAGATTGAACATTTTTGTTAGTTTATATATATTTTTCAAATTAGTTTAGTTACTTTTCATTTATTTCTACACTTCAATGGAGAGCTGTTTGTTTTTGTTGTTGAATTCCAGGAGTTCTTTCTGGGCTTTCTATATTAATCTATGTATATAATATACAAAGACTTCTCTCAGTTTATTGGATTATTAGTTACTAAATAGTATTTAAGTAGGATTACAATGCAGGCAAAATTTAAAATGAAAAATTTCAATAGATTTCTGTACTTTGACTTCCTTGTTTCATGAAAGAGGAATGTGAGACCGATACAACATGTGGTTATTAGCTCAAAGAAAACTAGACATAAGCATTTAGAATCACACCAGCATATTTTTCATTGAGTTATGGTTAAAGTTTTATTTTTAGGGAGGAAAATAAGATACAAATGCATATACACTTGCACACATACCACTAATTCATTTTGTCTTGAATTGCTCATCTAATCATTTTTCAAAAAAGCTTCCACTTAGGCATAACATACTTTCTGAGAGTTCTCTGTCCTTTCTCTTTCTTCCCTCGCTGCTGGGCTCCATTTGATAGCCATGAACTGTGGATAAAGAATAAATATGCTTCTCTGTGCCCTAGGACTATTCTCTCCTTATTTGTGTTTGACCTGGTACAACATTGCTGACCTTAAAAAAGTTTAACTGAGGTTGGAATTAAATGGCACAGCTTGAAGTCACATGAATTTAGAGGGTGTGACGTACACAAAGACAAACCAATGTTGGCAATGCAAAACCTAAAAAACTGAACTTAACTTTGCTGAAATGGCAATTGTGAAGCAACCTATTTTATTTTTTAGTGAGCAAAATCCTTATAAAACAATAGAACATGTCTCAATTCTTCTATAATTAGGCATAGAACTTATTTGTTAAATAAAGAACGACTTAAGTGTGGAAGCAATTAAAGTAAAAAAGAAAGAAAGAAGGCAATTGTCAGGTTTAACTAATTCAAGGCACAGCTATACTGAGAAACATTTCTTCACTTTTGTAAAAGTTCAAGTTCCTGATAAATGCTAACCTTTCCTCTGTGAATTTAAGATAATTTAATAACATAAAATCAAATAAGAATTTAATTGATCTAGTTTAGATAACTATTTAAAATTTTTAAAATCTATCTTACATAGTCAGTTATAAAAAAATAGCCTATTATATTAATAAGATTATGGCCAAGACTTGAGATAGGAGCTAGAAATGAAATCAAAGGAATGGTTACCAAGAAGGAAGAAAATGAGTTTATTTTGTGTGTTAGTTAATTAGATTCAAGATCACTTTCCTAGACACATATTTCCCAATTACCGTTTTACAACATGGTGGATTTTGAATGATCTTATCATAGACGTCATTGTAGGTAAATCTGAAAATTAAAATAAGCAATGCTCATTCATGAAACGTTCATCTAATTACGCAAATAATTATAGCATTATTTTCAGAAGTATCATTGCATGTCCTGAGTAATTAGAAACAGCCCTAAAACATTGGCAAAAATGCTTTTCCATGAGAGTTACAAAGCCTGTTTTTTACTCCATCCGGTCCTAATGAAACTAGTTCCAAGAGTCTGAGTAAAATAGACACAATAAGATTGAATAGATCAATACATGATACTTGGGGTGTGTGTGTGTGTGTGTGTGTGTGTGTGTGTGTGTGTGTGTGTGAAAGGTTTCTACAGGACTTAGGTTTCACTAACCAAAACACTAAGGAAAAATATTTTCTCCCTTTTCTCTCTTCCTTTCTTTCTTTTTTGTTCTTTTTGCACAGAAAATCTCATAGATAAGAATAGAAGAAGAGAGGAAGAACTCAAGTTTGCCTACAGGGCATGCTAGATCTATAAACATAGAAGCTGGACAGAAAATGACACCCATATGCACCCATACAAGCTCACCCACAACTGAGCTTTACAGTTGTAAGTGAAACTCACGACTTCACCAAGTTATAGCACAGCATCATTCATCAATATAGTACAAATTACTTTAAAATGATTTTTCAAAGTAATGGGGTTTTCTTTAGTCAAAGTAGTTTATCTCATGGAATATAAAATTATGATCATGGAAAAACATATAAATAACTTTAGAATTCAAAATCAGGATTAGAATAATTAAAAAAGAAAGAGTCTGTAGTTATTTCTATACTCAGCCAAGAGTACACTGTTATGTAGATTTTGTTTTGTTAGGACATTTAAACAAATTAAGTTACCCTAACAATTATGTTGAAATATACAAATCTGAATTTTAAAAGGATAATCGTAATAATAAATTAATGCTAAGTATAATAATCAGTACTTACATAGTACCCATTAAGTACCAGACACAATTGTAAACACCTCACCTAGCGAATTCATTTAATTATAGTTACTAATTAATAAATGTTCTTCTATATGGAAAGAATACATATTTTATGACTATTCCGAAATGATGCGGAAGCAGAGTTTTCAGACACATAGTGGCGAACATGGAAACCGAGATGTTCAACCTTTGTCCAGCCTTACATTCATTTATTATTCTGGCCCAAATCACAGAAGCCATGAAATTTATGAACATCCCGTTTATAAATAAGAAGAAATCTTCTTTTTTGGAAAAATTTAATCATTTTATTGGGGCTTATACAATTCATCACAATACATAGATCAATTGTGTAAAGCACACCTATGTATTTGTTGCCCTCATCATTCCCAAAATTCGCTTTCCTCTTGGGTTCCTGGAATCAGCTCATTTTCCTTTCTTCCCCTCCCCCTTCCTTCCCCCTCCCCCCTCCCCCATGAACCCTTAATAATTTATAAATTATTATTATATCTTATCTTACACTGCCCGGCGTCTCCCTTCACCCACCCTTCTGCTGCCCATCCCTCAGAGAGGAGGTTATATGTAGATCCCTGTGATCAATTCCCCCTTTCTACACCCCCCTTCCCTCCTGGTTTTGCCACTGTCACCCCTGGAAATGTTCTTTTGATACAACATCTTAAATTGTTTTCAATAAGAGAAGTATAGAATTCTAAAAATCACAAAAATAAGAGAAAATGACCAAAGTTAGATTTTCTAGCTGTAATGAGTTTCTAAGTTTCTTAAGAACTAATTTTGGGAGATTTGTTTTTTATTATTTCTGTTCTACAAAAACTTGTATTACCCAGTTAGCTTCTGGACATGAGCATCATTTCAGATCCGAAATATCAGATATTCAGTAATGTGAAACAGCAGGATATTAAAAATTGAACTATTTTAGAAAATATATATTGATTATGAAATTATAAACACCACCAGTCGATCACACACCATATTCCTGACAGACTCTTATTTTGCTGGTTGATGGTTAATACTCACTGATGATTTGATACCAGAGTTGTTGTAATAATATATGATCTATCTATAGACATTTACTTTGGCTAGGAAGAATCTGTTGTCACAATTTAGGGAAATTTTAAAATGAAACTAGTTCTTTTGTATCCTCTGATCTAGCAGAAATCACAGTGTGTAGAGTTGTATAAAATCTTGTCTATATTCTTTTATTCTAGAAAAATACAGATATATAATCCTGTGAAATTCTTTCAAGCATAGAATTGGCCAGATAGTATGATGACATAATAGCACATATCACATCAGAGTCAAAGAGAGACTAACCTGAATATGTCCTATCCAAAGAGGGTGATCTTTCCCTTTTGTGAATCTTCCCAAGACAGACATAAACTGAGTGAGTGGGATCCTAAACCTGACAGATGTGCTGTATTATGCAGGGAAACATTTTATGGTTTTGGACTATTGCCCCCCAGAGAAGAAGCAGACACAAGGGCAATCTCACCTGAGACGACAGATCACACTCTTGTTGTGGGTCCCAGAGGCATCTATATCTAGAGAACTACTCTACTCCCTCTTGTCTTCCTTCTTTTTGTATCTTTCTCCCTTCACTGATGTCAAAAGGGCAAAAGGCATTGGGATGGGCTGAATTTTCGGAGGTCCCCTCTCTAAGTCCCACCTGCTTTAGCTCAATTTGGAACTTGACATATGAACGTGTATCTTATACTCATCTGTAGATCCTTGGAGATTTGAATAGATATAAAATAATGAAAAATAAAACATTCTGAGTTTCCCCTGAAGAGAAATCTAAATAAAGTCCCTGCCACATGTTGTGAACTGTTTTGATGTCTGGTGAGTTACTCCTATGAGGTTAATTCCCTGACTTGTAAGCAAAGACCATTCGAAGAGCTTTGGAGATGCTGTGGGGTAATGTTGAACTGCTTACATCAAGCTCAGTGATTCAAACCCATCAACCAGTCAGGAGGAGAAAGCGGAGGCTATCTGCTCCCATAAACACTGCCTCAGAAACCCTGTATAGGGTCCCTTTGTATCAGAATAAACTCGATTGCAGTGTGTTTGATGTGGTGGCATTCAAATGACAAAGTACTGAAAGAGTCACAGGACACCAATCTGAAATTGTCCTATCTTTAATGTAAATATAGACCAGCTAACTGTGAATAGAATCTCAGCATTGATGAAGATTCTGTGCATTTATGGTGAGTAATATTGGAACAAAATATAGTACTGGACCTGAGAAGAAATATTTTTGGCTTTCTTATTTATTACATTTTTAATAGAAACTCAGGGAAAATCTTATCTGCTGACATTTGGTTTAAATTCCACAGTGCTTTTTGTATTTGACCAAATTCCCTTATCTCTTATTTCCTTGTATTCTGCTGTGCCAGCCTCCTCAGAGTTGATACACTTATCTGTGGTTTTATAATAAAGTTTTAGCTTCCACTGAAGGCATGAAAAAAAGAGAAAGAAAACAGAGAAAAAGCTTCTCTTAGATACGAAGTATCCCAGCTGTCTGTGTCTCTTATGCACATGGGAATTGTGACCCGTTCTTGGCCTATTTGGGAAGCATCAAGATCGGTTCCATGCATCCAATTTAGAGATACATGCGGTAACTAGTGCAGCAGCCTCTGATTTCTTGCCAGAGCAGGAGACACAGTATAAAACAGGGAAGAATCATATATATATCTCCTGGTGGTAAGGCAGGAATAAGAGGGTTATTTGTTGTGACTGCTGTGCACTCATATTTTACTCATAGTGACCCCAATGTGACAGAGTAGAACCGTCCCATAGGGCTTTCTGGGCTGTCATTACTATGGGGGCAGATCACAGTATCTTTCAGAGCTGCTGGGAGAGTTCGAACCATTAGCCTTCTGTTAGCAGTGAACCATTGAAACATTTGTGCCTCCGAGGCTGAAAGTCATACATTCCTAAATTGATCATCTATTTTTCTTATGCTAGTGAAAAAGCAAGCAGTCATCTTTGTTTGAAAATGGAACTAAGCATGGATAGTGCTTTCTCAACTTGGCAATGAGAACTACCCTTTTAAAAATCACAATTCAGCAGTTAGAGACAATTCAAAATCAAGTACGATAGAAGTATATACATGCCTGTTGAAAATGAAGCCTGAATAAAGATGTGATAACGTGTGGATTCTGAAAGTCTCATAGTCTTCATTTAAGGAGGGCACATATGAATGCCTAACAAATTAATACAGCTTCAAAATACTTGCAGACAGAAACATTGTCTTTTCAAAGGCTCATGGGAAGGTGAGTTTTTCAGTTATTTTTGCAGGGTGGTTTATAACTTAATCAATTCTGAGTTGTAAGCACATGCAATTATTATCTACAAGTCAAAGAACCAAAGAATATCTGGGACTCCTTTAAGGAAAATGTGTACATGGTTGAAATCCTGATTTTATACTTTTAGTCTCCATAACTATACGAAAAATAAATGATTATTCTTTAAAAGCGCCCGGTGTGCTTTCTGTGCAGCAATAGGAAACGAAGACAGGTTTCTTCTGAACCACCCCTTCTGTGGACACAGGGCCATCTTTGACACTAATGTGCAGTTCTGTCGTGTGGAAAATAGACACTTCGTTTGCCCTTAGTCAGGACCCATTTAGCGCTCCCCAAACGGGGATCTTGGAAGCTGACAAGCTGCCACTTGTCAATAGCAGTCAATTCTGCAGAACTTCTTTGGGAACATCCATAAGGAAGATGAAGGACGTCTTTCTCCTCCCTTGTCTTCATCGCCGATGTCGTGCCTCTGTGACAGAGGATGCTACACCTTGAAAGAATGCAAGTGGACTCACACTGAAACACGGGCCACTTTCGAAGAGAGCCAAGTGATTGGATCGTTTCCAAGATATTCTGCCGTGGCAGAATGTGACAGCTATAGCTTTTCATTTCCTATCCAGCCTCCAGGAGATGGAAGATTTAGTAGCCTTTCGTCCGCTTTCAGTCTGAGAAACTTCTCCTTATGGCTTCTGACGAGTCCTGGAGGCTGGAAAAGAAATCAAGTTGCTTTAGATGGGCGGCAAGGATTCTCATGAAGTTGCTTCAATTTGCAGTATGGATGCTGGTGGCACTTTGTAAATAGCGTCACCATTGACCTGCAAAGGTTGTACATCTAAACCTCTGAGCGCTGCTCTCATGTCAGCAGATGAGCTGTTTTCAATCCCAGCTCCACCTTTTTTTTGCCGTTTTGCCAGGTTCTAAGCTAAGACTGTCAGCGTTACTATAACTTGTGATCGTGCACAGCCATCAGTTTACAACAATTTCCATGCACATTTATTCAGGCCGAGACACAAGCAGGAGGTCCCAGGGTGGCAGGTCCTTGTATGACTTTAATCCAGTTACCACTGAGTTTAAAATGCTTTCATTACAGTTTCAAACCTTGGGGAGAAAGTAAGTATGCCAAGCTGGGGTCTGCTTATCACGTTTTAAACCAAGACCGACGACAGGAAACAGTAGCAAGACGAAACAAGTACATTTGTGCATGCCTCATTCCTTCTGCCTTCCTGGGTTCATAGTTTTAATTCTTCTTAATTTGAACTCTCGGCGAGGTCCTTTTAGCCCACCTTGTTGTGGATTTGGTGAACAGAAATACAAGCAATGATTATGAAACAAATTACTTATTTATGCAAAGTCCTTAGGAAATCGTATGTGTCTTGGGCTGCCTGCCCCCCCACTCAATGAAGATATTTTGAAACTGTCTAAACCTGTCCACATGAGTCTGGTGAATTATTAAAGATTACATACTTCCTGAACCCCTTCCTAAATCATTCCAGATAAAAACTCTAAATCAAAGAGTGAAGATACAATTTGACAGAAAGCGATGCGTTTAGTCCATATTTAAGAAATGGCTATTTATACACCATATTGTACTTACTGATCATCTTAATGGAGGAAACATAGGCATAACCAGTGTTTTCACAGTTAACAGTCTGGGTGGGAAGACTGGACAAGTCAGTACCCAATTGAACACATTAAAATGTGAGCTGCCATCAAGTCTACTTCAGTTCATGGGGACCCCACGAGGGTCAGACTAGAAATGTGCTCCAGGGGTTCAGCCCTTCCCCGCCCCAATATTCAGTTAACGGCAGAGCACATTGAAGAGGTGCACCTCCCACCCACGGGCTTCTTGAAGACATTAGGTTTGTGCTCTTGCAGGAGAAGGAAAGGCGGAGAAGGGAATCTTCAGACATATGGATAAAGGCACAGCTAGACAAGAAGCTAAAAAGGCTTCCTGAGAGAAATAATGCATGACGTTAAGGGCTATAATGGATTTCATAGGGGGTGGGGGAAAGATCTCTTTCGTGCAAAATGATTAGCTGTGTGTTTTAGAGCCTGGCCAGAATTCAGAATTCCACTCGCCGTTGGAGAGAAGAGCCAGAGTTGGCCCACTCTGATGCATATGTCTGCAACTTCATTTCTATGGCATTCTCTAGGATAAGTCCATTTTCTACATGTGCAAAATTTACATAATTGACGTATTCAAAATTTATTTTGGTTGCAGTCGAAAAGAAACATCTATGTTGAAGAAAATACCTCCTCTCCCCCTGGCTTCTGAAACAGTGAACTCGGATCATTTTGCACAACATGTTGTTTAGTGAAACCACACAAACAAAAATGAGAGAAATAAGTATGAAAGCAACTTCTTTTTTTAATTGATAGGGTGTTTGTGATTTTCAATCTTAATTTTTATGCTTTGTGAATTCTTAGTTCCTATAGTGTTCTCTATTTATTTTTCCAGAATGAATAAAGCTTGAATGAACACAGAAATTAGTACATGAATTAAGAAAAAAATACAACACAAGAAATTATCCTTCTGATATTGATACAGTTTAATGTAGAGAAATATGCAAAAAAGATTTGGATTTTGGCATTTCTTAGTATTCAGCTTTATTATTTCATTAATCATTTTAATAGATTTTCTAAGTTATCACCCATCTTTAATCTTTAAAAAATGTATACTTTGGAGCTTAATAGAATGGTGCACATTTGAAGACTTATATGAAATTCACTGATAAATAATTCAGCATCTGAACTACAATATAATATCTTGCCCATAACACGTAAAAAAATTTTTTTTCTTTTAAAAAAACTTGTTTTCTGCCTTTGGTTGTAATTAAGAAAACTAAACTTGAGTTTCTCTGTATTTGAAATCTATATTTGCAATAGTAAAATCACGTTCCCGAATGCCCATGCAAATTCTTTGACAAATGAAGGCAAGTCTAGAGACTTTGATTCAGCTCAAACCCATAGTTCCAGAGGTGGAAAGTTCATGGTGGTACAGAAGGAAACATGATATGCTTTTGTAAGATAATGTGTAGATGCATTACATGAAAAGCTAAATTTTGTAAACCTCTGAAAATGACAAGCCAATTGAGCAAAGGAAATCACCCTTGATATTTGATTACTAAAATCTATAATTATTGTGCTAGTCTGGATAGACTAGAGAAACAAATTCATAGTGACTTATATGTAAATAAGAAAGAGAATTATATACAAGAGTGATTGAATATTGAGAAAATGTCCCAGCCCAGTCCAGATCAAGTCTATAAGTCCAATATTAGCCCATATGTTCAATACCAATCTATAAAGTACTCTTCACACTCATGATGCCAAATGCAGGAAGATCACAGGCCAGTGGGTTGGACGTCTTCTTGATCCAGTGGTGTTGCAAGCATGTCAGCGCTGGGAGGGGTCTCTATGTGGCTTCTCTGGCTCCAGAGATCTGGCACACAGGGTAGGTCCATGTGGATTCTCCAGCTCCCAGGGAGTAGTGTCATGTGTCCTGTCAGTAGAGCGTCTCTCAGGAAGTGAGCAGAGAGAGGGTGTCTCCCCCATCCACGGAGGAAAATACAGGAATTCCCAGAATCCTCAGGGGGAAAACCATGCCCACACACAGGCCTCAATGGCTATACAATGATTGACAGGCTAGACTCCACCCCTTGACTCATAATCCTCTCAAATTGGCAACAGATTATATAACTACCACAATTGTCCATCCTAATATATTTCCAAATGGTCTCATTTTCATCTAGGTTGAAGAACACAGGTAAAATACTAATGAATGTGAAGGTATACAAGATTTACTGATCCCACGAATACTTCTCCAACATCTACTCTGTGTAAAGAAAGCATTGGAATAAACCTAGATATATGCTGTGAACAGAACAGACAAAATCCCTGCCCTTAGGGAGCTCACATTCTACCGGTGGTGTTGCACATCATACAAATAAGTACTAAAAGTTTACACTGGAAGGAAGGGAGTGTTGTGAAGAAAAATAAAGCAGAGAGAGGGCAGTTATCAGGCATCTTCAGAACAAAAAATCTTACCATAGTGAATGAGGGGGGGAGTGTGGAGTGGAGACCCAAAGCCCGTTAGTAGGTCACTGGAGATCCCTTTGCAGAGGGGTCTCGGGGAGGAGAAGAGCCAGTCAGGGTGCGATGTAGCAATGATGAAAAATACAACTTTCCTCTAGTTCCTAAATGCTTCCTCCCCGCCCCCCGCCCCCCGGCCCCCCACTATCATGATCCAAATTCTCACCCGCAAGTCTGGCTGGAACAGAGGATGTACACTGGTACAGATAGGACCTGGAAACACCAGGAATCCAGGGCGGATGATCCCTTCAGGACCAGTGGTGTGAGTGGCGATACTGGGAGGGTAGAGGGAGAGTGGGTTGGAAAGAGGGAACCGATTACAAGTATCTACATGTGGCCTCCTCCCTGGGTGATGGACAACAGAAAAGTGGGTGAAGGGAGACGTCGGACAGTGCAAGATATGACAAAATAATAACTTATAGATTATCAAGGGTTCATGAGAGAGGGGGGAATGGGGAGGGAGGGGAAAAATGAGGACCTGATGTCGGGGGCTTAAGTGGAGAGGAAATATTTTGAGAATGATGAGGGCAATGAATGTACAAATGTGCTTTACACAATTGATATATGTAGGGATTGTGATAAGAGTTGTATGAGCCCCTATTAAAATGATTTTTTTAAAAAGGAATGTAATAGGGCGGAGCTAAGAGTATCCAAGAAATTTAATTATCGCAAATAGAGAAAAATCTAACCGAAGAGTAGACATTTACCAAAGATGTGAAGAAAGCACACACAAAAAAAGCCAAGTGAATCTTCCTGGGAAGCATTACCATGTCTTGCTTTTGCAAAATGCACTCTCCCTCAACTAGGTATTTTCACAAATTTAACATGATAATATTTTCACAGCAATATGCAAAAAATAGCATATTGGTAAAAACACACATGCTATTTGTGTAAAAAAATATGGTACAAGTAGAGACAAAGGCCCTGGGGTAGGAATAAATCAGGTGTTCAAAGATTAGAGAGCAGTTCATGAATCATATAATTATCATATAAATGATAATTAAACCAGCAAAGTAAATAAAAACCAAATTCCAAAACGCACTGATGCAAAATAAACTCTGACTCATAGTGGCACTACAGGACAGAGTAAAACGGCACCTGAGACTATATATCTTCATGGGAGCAGACAGCAGGGTGGCGGTAGATTTGAACCTCCAATCTCTATTTAGCAGCTCAAAATTCTAAGCCAGTTCTCAACCTGTAGGTTGAGACCCCTTTGGCGGTGGACCAATCCTTTCACAGGGGTTGCCTGATTCATAACAGTAGCAAAATGACAGTGATGAAGTAGCAACGAAAATAATGTTACAGTTGGGGGTCACCGCAACCTGAAGACCTGTTTGAAAGGGTGGCGGCCTTAGGAAGGTTGAGAACCACTGGGTTAAGCCATTGTGCCAGCAAGACTCATTTGAGGAAAGTCAAAGCCTACTGCCATCAAATCAACCCCGGCTCCTAATAACACCATGTACTTTCTAAGACTGTAATACCTCATGGTAGCAGACAGCCCCATCTTTCTCTCTGGAGCAGGTGGGGTTTTGACCCCAAAACCTTGCAGTTAACACCACAATGCTCTGACCCCCAGCACAACCAGGGCTACTTTGAATAAAGACAAACTCGCCAAACCCAAGCTCATTGCCATCAAGTCGGTTCTGACATGAGTGACACTGTAGGACAGAGTAGAACTGTCCCTTTGCGTTTCCAAGACGATATTTTTACAGGACTAGACAGCTTTGTTTTTCTCCCATGGAGCCATGGGTGGGTTCAAACTGCTGACTTTTCAGATAGCAGGCCAATGCTTACCCCGCTACACACCACCAGGGCTCCTTTGAATAAGGACAGGCAAAGGCAATCCTAAAGAGGCATTGTAAATACTTGGTCTTTCCTTGTAAATGACATGGGACATCTTTGGGATTGAGCCTGTGAGTGTCATGTTCTCACTTATTTTTTGCCAACTATTCTCTGGCCACTGTTTGCATAATGAAATGTAAAGATGCAGGTAGTGGGGAGGGGTACCGATAGTAACATCATAACAATCCACGTGAGAGTTAATGGTGCCTGGGACCAGACATTAACAGTCTAAGTGATGAGAAAAGACAGATTCAGTCTGAATTGATTTTGATCGTAGAAATGGCAGGATTTGCTGATGGACGAGATGTGGAACATCAAAGAAAAGAGAAAGATACATTGAAAGCATGAGATTTTTATCTCAGTAACCAGTGAAGGAGCCTTGGTGGTGTAATGAGTTAAGCATCAAGATGCTGGCCTCAACGCAAGCAGTTCAAACCCACTAGTTGCCCTGTCAGACAAAGATGAGCCTGTCTGTTCAAATACAGAGAGACCTACAGTCCCCCAATCCGGAGGAAGCAGGTCCACCTGAGTGGCTCGGAGCTGGAATTAACTCTGTGACAGTACGAAGAGCCAGTCAGAAGAGTCCATTCTTAGAAAAAATAAATGAGGCATAAACAAGCAACCCAAACATCCACAGATCAAATCCAAGCTCCCCCGTGCCCATCTTCTTGAAAAATGAAGACAGAAGATAGATTTATTCATGGAACTTGTCAGGTCCCAAGTGCAGGAACTGATTTTGAAGGTGTGATTTTCTGCTTATTCCCTAGCCCATATGACTATCAAGAAATGAGTCGCTTGTACTCCGTTTTCTCATGTCTGTAGCTGTGTGGTCCACTCGGCTGTCTTCCAAGGGACCCCAGATGGGTTCTAACAGCCCATCTTTTGGTTCATTGAGCACATACACTTTGTGACACGAAGGCTTTCCACATTCAGTATGACCAGAGGCCGTCAACAAGAGGGACTGGCACATTGGCTGTACCAATGGGTTCAAGAACAGGAATAATCGTAAGGGTGGCACAGGACCCTGCAGGGTTTTGTTCTGTTGTGCAGAGGGTCACCAAGGGTTGACACCAACTTGATGGCACCTAACAATAACAACAGAGGAATTAAAGATATAATAATGTTGACAGTGACCATTGAACTAGTTGGGCTAGTTTCTAAATGGAAATATAAGGGTTAAAATATATTGACAGTATTTTCTGAGAGCAGAAACCAATAGTTGTGATTTCATAAAGGTAGTTATGGGGATAAAGTCAGATATTTGACTATTGTACAAAGTTTGGCATTAATCATACCCTTAATGTTAATTACCATCATAACCATGATGACCTAAGCAGCTGTGAAAATGTCTGCATATGACAATTCATCAGCTGAACATCTCTGTTGAGGTAGGCCAAGTTCATTTACTTATTCATTTTGCTAACAGCAGCCTGGAAACCCACTTAGGTAACTCTTGAATCTGGAGTACTTATCATCACTAAAAGAAGCCTGGGTGGCATGGTAGGCTGCTAACTGCAAAGCCAAAGGTTTGAACCCACCAATCACTCACAGTGAAAAAACTTTCTGTTCCCATAAATATAAACAATCTAGGAAACCTGATCCGATGTGCTCAATGAACAACCCAAGCTTCACTATGGGTTGGAATCAACTCAATGGCAGGGGGATTGGAATTAAAATAAATTTTGTGAAGCTTCTTGCACTGTCATTATTCTATTTTTAAAATACTATTTTATTGAGCTTGAGCTGAGAGTTGAAAGAGCAAGTGCTGTAACCATTGGACAGTTTAGTGGCATTAATTACATTTATCACAACATGTAATTGTGTTTTATTTGTTTCAATTCCAGTACTCTAGTTCCCTTGCCCTCTTTTGTTCTCAATTTTGTTGTTGCCTAACAGTTTTGGTCTTCTAATTATATTTTTAAGTAAAGCACCGATCTTATGAGTAATGTCCTCCTATTTTGTGAGCCACACTGCTATTTGCTAAAAGGGGGTAGGTGCGGTTCAAGGCGAAAAGAGTGTCTCAGAATAATAGTCTCAGGGAGCCTTCTATTCTTAATTCTTCCGGTTCCTCTGGCTTTTTTTTTTTTAATAAGAAATTGAATTAAGCACAACACTTTTCTTCCATTCTATTTAGCACCATTTGTTGCGACCCTGGTTAAATGTTGGTAGACAGGCACCATCTAGTCTCAGCGAAGATGAAGCATGGTTCAGGGAGACTTGTGTTACCTTCTTACTGCTTTGTTATGGGCAAAGAGAGACCCACAGTTGTACCTCAGTAGCCACTCACAAAATTTTTAAACCAGAGAATATTCACTTCACTAGATCCTGATTTTTGTGAATTATGTTATGACAATTGACCACACTGTTCCACATGACCATGGTCTTGGCTTTGAAACACCAACCTGGAAAGGTGTTTATGTCTATGGAGTATTTATATCTGTGTCTTCAATGAATATATGTGCCTGAGCCCACGTATTTGTATTTCCATGTACCTAGAGATATTTCTATGAATTGGAATCAACTTCATGACAGTAGGTTTGAGTTATTGATACATCAGGGAGCTTTGAAGGCATTGGGCTGTTAACCACAAAGTCAGTAGATCAAATCTAGCAGCCCTTTCATGGGAGAAAGATGAGGCTTTCTTCACGCATAATGACTGACGACTTCAAAAACCAGAGGAGCATTTCTCCCCTCATAGCGTCACTATGAATCAGAATCAGTTGAGTAGCAGTGAGCTTAATTTTTTTAATAGCTCATTTAGGGTTCTTGGTGGGGCAATGGGTTAAGCATTAGACCACTTATTGAAGGGCTGACAGATTCCATCAGCAGCTCTGAATGAGAAAAGGAAGCAGTCTGCTTTAGTAAAGATTTACAACCTCAGAAACCTTTGGGGTCCCATAAGGCTTTGTATGAGTGCAAATAGCTTAGATGGCAGGGAGTTTGTTTTGGTCTTTTTTTCCCCCCTAGATATTTCTATGCATTTTCCCTACGTACCTACAGGTCATTACCCATATACCAATATACCTAAATATATGCTCAAAGGCATGTTTTCACTTTGCTTGTATTTACATTCAAATTGGGTGCCAGTTTTTCCATCACTGAAAAATAAATAACACGTCTCTGCCATCCAAAGCATTGATTCCCTTCCCTGCCCCTCTCCCTGGCAACTACCAATGAACATTGGTCTTTCTCTATATACCTGTTCTTGTATTCTTATAAAAGAGGGATCATACAATATTTATCTTTATATGCTTGGTTTATTTCACTTAGCATTAGCTGCCATTATTAATGGATGGTTAACACCCTACTAATCTGGTCTACCACTCAACCGTTTTCTTTTTAAGGTTGGTTGAATAACTGGTATTCTTCCTGCTCACACAGTCTTTGTTAATGTGCATATTGCAAAATCTTCCTACGTAAACAATCTGTGTTGTCAAATTGACGGGAAGTAGTATGTGGATTAGTGCGTAAAAGCATGGGTTCAGGAGAAAAGTGAGTCACCAAAGGAGCTGGTACAAAGGAATAAGCAACTAAATCATTATGGTAATGCTTGATTTAGAAAGCTTTAGCTCTTAAAGGCATAATGTCTAAGCTAAAAATCCCATTCTGGGTGGCACACTTTCATAGTTTGTGATGAAAAACTATGGGTCGTGTCTGCACTTAAAACACAGAATTAAGAAGGAAAAAGGAAAGAAAAATTATAGTGATACTCAGCAAATTTTCCAATACCCGAGTGTGAAAATCAGACGCCATCACTGTGAAACAGGTACACCATGTAGGAAAAAATTGCTAGCCACATCAAGCATGGCTGCATCTGGAAGCATCTGTGGTAAAATATGTTTACTCATTTAGTGTGTTCGTTTTTTGTTACTGCTGCCTGAGTAACAAACAAATAAGATCCAATGCTCATGATCATCAAGGACTTCACAATCATGAGCAGAAAGAGCAAATAGATTTTATAGACATATCAATACCAATCGTTTAGATAAGGTTATCAGTTGTATTCTTTTGAGAGGTGTCTTGGCTCAGCAGGAGAGTGTTCTGTAATGATCAATTATCAATAGTTAGCATGCTATACTAAGTGAACACCCAGGTTTCCGATGTCCCATAGCAGTGGCTGAGTGGGAGTGACAGACGGGTTTTAAAAGGCGTGCAACACCATGTTAAAGTTGGGATATTCAGGAAGGACTGCAGAAGAACAAAGGAGGCCATGGGGCCAGGGAACTGTTAAAGGAGAGAGCATATTTAGTTGGAGCCTTAAAGAGTCGTCAGGGTGTGCACAAGGCAGCGAGTGGAGAGAACGCCACCCCCAAGGAAAGAAACAAAGAGAGGCATGAAGGGAGCATACATGTTCAAGTATGTCTAAGGGGTTTTCTATGTCCAGAACAAGGGCAAGCCAACCTCTTTATGCCCACTCGGTTCCCAATGCCTTAATTTGATTGTACACCTCAGTACTTAAAAAACTAAATTTAGAGTGTTGTCCAGCCGTCATCACAATTAGTTTTGGGATCTTCCTATCAATCCCAAAAATATTTATTTTGAACCCTTGGAATCACTCTCCATCCCTTGACAACCACGGATGTATTTTCTGTTTTGCGTTTCTGAATATTTTATATAGACCATAGCATCGAGGGCTTTTCTTTCTGGCTTCTGTTACTTAGTACAGTGTTTTTGAAGTCTTATATAGGGACTTCAGTCATTTTATTGTAGGACCCTATTCCATTGTATTGCTACACCACCTCTGGTTTACCCATTTACCACTTGATGCACCTTAGCTAATTCTAGCTATCATGAATAATGCTGCTATGGGCTTTCACATCCAAGTCATTTTGTGGACCTGTGTCTTAAGGTCACTTGGCTAGATACCTATGAATGAAAAATTTAGGTCATGTGATAAATTTAAGAAACTTCCAAACAATCTTATATCCCTAGTGGAATAATGGGAATTATTTTTCTGTCTCTCATCTTTAATCCACACAGTTGCCTAAAGGGTCTTCCAAAGTGAAACTATACCATGCTACTTTGTAGCTCTTAAATAGCCCAATAATTTCTGGTTGCGATCAGAAGAAAGCACTAAATTTTTAAAGCAATAATCATCATATTTGGAAATTGACAACAACGTTAACACTTTGAACTAAATGAAAGTGCAAGTATTAAAATGTCCTTAGTCTGTAAGGTACTGGCTGCCTCTGAGTCTTCATATGGCCTTCCTCTCAGTTCCAGCCACATCGAATTCCTTTAAATTCTTTAAACACAATATACGTACTCTCTCTCAGGAGACTATATGCTCTGGGTCCCAAACCTGGACTACTCCTCCCTTATTTGCCAACTTCTCTTCTTTCCTTCTTTGTTTATTGCCTAATTAACAGCACTTATCCATCCTTTGTTCCTGGTTGGTACAAGCAGTTAATGTATGTGGCTGCTAACTAAAAGACTGGAGGTTCAAGCCCACCCAGAAGCACTTCAGTAAAAAGGTCTAGGGATCTACATATGAAAAAATTAGGCATTAAAAAATCCTATGGGGAATAGATTTTGGGCTATAATGAATCCTAGCCCCAATTTAAGAGCAATTGGTTCTTACATCATGGCTCTGCTCAACACTCACCTTCATGAAATGGTCACTGGTGAAGAAAGCAGATGGTGCCCAGCTATCAATCCGAATAGTGTCTCAGGTCTTAAAGGCTAGTACTCAAACAAGCTGCCATCTAAACAGGAGTCAATTAAATCCAAGCGAAAGAAACACGGCAGCTGTGTCATCCACAGATGACAATTCAAACCTCAACTATGGTTTGGAGCAAAGCATCAGAGCAAAAATTAGGAACACCCAACTTGTGGAGGCCTATGGGGGACAGTGAGTGTCCCAAACCCATCTGCAGAGTGTCTGCTCAGCCTGAGCCACTGGCCGAGATCTGCTTGCTCTGAATGATCAGCCTCACTATCTGGCAGATACCATGGTAATCTTGACTCTGCTGCCTTGGACCCGACACTTGGCCAGGGGACCACCCGATGGAGGCGATCTGAATCTGTTCTGGGGGCAAGTTTCTCTTACTGGTTCCATGACTGACATTTCTTCCTTTGCATTTTGATTTATTATGGGGGTCTTTTGTTTCTTACACATTGTTAGTATTTTTGTCTGTATACGATTACGTTTCTACCCTACCACCTGAGTGAGATTTTCTTTTCTAGCGTTTTTCTGTTGGGTCTCCCAGCTGTGAAGCACAGGAGGAGTGGATGCGTAATGATAATTACAGATAAAAGGGGATATAGGGTATACAGGGGTCAGGGGATGGAAGACAGGGAAGAAAATGGGATTTGGAGAGTAACTAATGAAGACTGGAAGGGGGCAGGTGGAACACTAGAATGGATTGTGGATGTATAAATCATCTTAAAGGCGATTTAACCATGGGGGAAGGGAAAAGCTCTAGGATTGATGTGGGGGTGATTGTACAATTCTCTGTGATATGATTGAATGATTGAGTTATGAAATTGTATGATAATTATATGCTATTCTATGACAAGTAACTTACTTGTCCATCAGTTTTTAAAATAAAGGAAATAGAATGCGGGGTGCAAGTCCAGTGTGACAGACAGTAGGTTTCCATGAGCTGTCACTGAGGGCACAGATATTGGCTAACTGGTATTCCTCAGAGATCGTAAATCAAATGATACATTCACAGGGAAAATTTACTTCACACCCCAAATTAGGCGGGCTTATTCATGATATATCTTTACGTTTTATTTATCTCCATTTATAAATTTACCATTTAAAGAAAATAAATTAATTAGCCTATCTCTCCACCAACAGAATTAAAGCTCCCCAAAGAAGAAATTAGGCTGCCCTTTGCTCATAATGGGAGAAAGACGTGGCTTTCTAATACTGTAAAAAAGTTATAATTTTGAAAATCCACAGGGACAGTTCTACCCCGTCCCGTAGGGTAGCGAGGAGCTGGAATCTGCTTGATGGCAGCGAGTCTTAAGAGTCGCTCATAATAGAATATTGGAAACATTCAGTGACTAGTTATTGAATGAATAAAGAACTTAGATATTGGAAGAGATGGCTGGAGAGGTAGTAATAGGTCAGATCATGGAAAGGCCTATGAAGAATTTGGATATTAACCTGTGGGGGATGAAGAGCACTTGACGTAATTTTACCTAGATATATAGATCTGTGTTTACATAATCAGCTTATTTCAATTTGTTTGTAAAAAGGGGATTAAGAGATATAAAAACAAGAAGCAGGAAACCAACCTAAAAGGTTGACATTGAGCTGGCTTAGATGCAAGAAATACTAAATGACTCCATGTTCTTGCTTACGTGAATGTTTATACACTACTCATAAAAACAAATTTCAAAAAAGGATTATTAGGCAATTGACTTCATGAGTTTGAAGTTTAAGGGAGTGATCTGAACATATCCGCAATGTTCTTTGTCTTTGGGGATCAAAAAGGAGCACGGAGGGGAATGATCAGGACGACATGTTGGATCCGGTAAGGTTTTCCAATGAGAATTTAACAGGTAGCTCTTCCTACCCTTTACGAATGAACAGTTTCGTTATTGTGATGGGAGAGAAAAAGCAGTTGGTGTAATTTTCATGGGATTTTTCTTACAAATGCAATTTTCAGTTTTTTTTTAAAAAGTTATCCTAATCAGCTTCATGATCATCTGGTGTCCTTCAAGAAAACTTATCAAGATCCTCTCTTTTTGGAATCCCCCAAGTGCATTGTCATAAACTTCCAAGCTCACTCATTTGCCTTAACTATACTTAGAACCGCAGATTTTCTCCAAAGCTACTGTTTTAATTGGACTGTGTTCTCTGGATCTTATTGGTAAATCCAATACTCATCCTGCCTATGACACTGAATGTGAATAGCAAGAACAGGTGAATGGACAGCTAATTCAGACTCAGACACAGTATTTTAGCTATTGGCAGATGTCAAGATAACCAAAGACTTGGTGATTACTAAGCTGCATACCTGCCATGCTTCCATGTCTCCAGCAGAGTTGACAAAACAAGCTGTTCTTGATGTCAAAACAGATTGGTAAGGAAGAGAGACAGATACTTGGGCACAGTCAAGGAGTCTCTGGCTTTTGCATTTCAGAGTTTATGTTTCATTTTGCATTATCTCCTAAACTAACTCTTATTTGTACCCAAATAAAGCATTTACTAAATCACATAAAATTAATAAGAAAGCTGTTCTGAGCCACTAAGCGGCCATTAAGCTTAGAAGCAACAAAGCCCACATGGAAGAAGCACACCAGCCTATGCAACCACGAGGTGTCGAAGGGATCAGGTGTAAGGCATCATCAGAACAAAAACTCTTACCATAGTGAATGATGGGGGGAGTGCGGAGTGGAGACCAAAGCCCACTAGCAGGCCACTGGAGACCCCCTTGCAGAGGCGTCTTGGGGAGGAGACGAGCCAGTCAGGGTGCGATGTAACAATGATGGAAAACACAACTTTCCTCTAGTTTCTAAATGCTTCCTCCCCACCCCCACTATCATGATACGAATTCGGCCTTGCAAGTCTGGCTAGACTAGAGGATGTACACTGGTACAGACAGGAACTGGAAATACAGGGAATCCAGGGCCGATGATCCCTTCAGACTTGTGGTGTGAATGGCGATACTGGGAGGGTAGAGAGAGAGTGGGTTGGAAAGAGGGAACCGATTAAAAGGAACTATATGTGACCTCCTCCCTGGGGGAGGGACAACAGAAAAGTGGGTGAAGGGAGACATCGGATAGGGCAAGATATGACAAAATAATAATTTATAAATTATCAAGGGCTCATGAGGGAGGGGGGAGCGGGGAGGGAGGGGGAAAATGAGGACCTAATGCCAGGGGCTTACGTGGAGAGGAAATGTTTTGAGAATGATGAGGGCAATGAATGTACGAATGCGCTTTACACAATTGATGTATGTATGGATTGTGATCAGAGTTGTATGAGCCCCTAATAAAGTGATAAAAATATATATAGTAAAATAAAATATGTAGAAGCAAAAATCCTCCTGAACCTATCTTACCCCACCCCTCAAAATACACACAGATCACCACAGATTTTATCTGAAAGATCATATTTGAAGCCACCTCATATTTATAACATGTATATTTTAACACACATACTTATATTGTATACATTATATTGAAGTATTCTAATGATCTTGATTGGTCTAAAAGTATTATGACTACTGTGGTGAAGTGAAATTACTTGATAAAGCTCTTTTATCAATAGTCTTGTAATTCCCACCAAATGATTGGGTGGGAACAAATGTATGCACCAACCACTGAACCTAGTAATGAAGAAATTGAAGGATTTCACCAACTTCTTCCATCTGAAATTGATCAAACATGCAATAAAATGCATTTATAATTAGTGATGACTGGAATGCAAAAGTTGGAGACAAAGAGGAAGGAATAGTGGATAGAAAATAAAGCCTTTGGGACAGACCCAAAGCTCTAGATCTCATGAAAAAATTTTGTAAAACCATAGACTTTTTCTTTGCCAATCCTATCTTTAAACAACACAAATTACAACTCTACAAGTGGACTTCCCTAGATGAAATGCACTGATATAAAATTAACTACATCTGTGGGAATATACCATGGAGAAACTCAATATCAGCAGCTAACACCAGGGTAGGGACTGACTGTGGAACAGACTATCAATTTTCTCATACACAAGGTCAGGTTGGTGCTGAAAAAAAATTAAAACAAACTCACAAGAGCAAAATATGACCTTGAGTATATCCCACCTGCATTTCAAGGACACCTCAAGAACAAAATCAACACCTTGAACATAATAAGAGAAGACTTGATGCGCAGTAGAAGGACATCAAGACCATCATTCACGGAGAAAGCAAAAGATCATTAAAAAGATGGGGGGAAACCAAAAGATCAAAGTGGATGTCAGAAGAGACTCTGAAACTTTCTCTTAATCATAGAGTAACTAAGGCCAATGAAAGAAATGATGTAGTAAAAGATTTGAATGGAAAATTTCAAAAGGTAGCTTTAGAAGACAAAGTAAATATTATAATGAGATGTAAAATGACCTAGAGTTAGAAAAGCAAAAATGAAGATACTTAACATACCTTAGATTTAAAGAATTCAAGAAAAAATTTAAGCCTCAAGTTGCAAGATTCTATGGGGAAAATATTGAATTATGCAGGAAACATCAAAAGAAGATGGAAAGAACACAGTCACTGTATCAAAAGAACTAGTCAACATAAAACCATTTTAAGAGCTAGCATATGAGCAAGAACCAATGAGACTGATGTGAGAATTTCAAGCTGCACTGAGGTGTTAGCCAAAAGCAAGGCTCCAGGAAGTAACAGAATACCTGCTCAAATTTGTCAACATGCTGGTGAAGCACTGGAAGCACTCACTTATCTATGACAATTAATACAGACACCCAACTGGCCAACTTTCCTAAAGAAATTCATATTTGTACCCATCCTAAAGAAGGGTGACCTATCCCAAAGAAAGAATGTGCACATTATAGAAAATATCATTACGATCACATGAAAATAAAATTTGCTGAAGTTCATCCAACAAAAGTTGCACCACTACATTGGCCAGGGAGCTGCCAAAAAGTTCAGGAGAGAGTCAAAAGAGAATGTAGAAATAAAAGATAACCATTGTTGATATCAGAAGTATCTTAGTTGAAAGCAGAAAATTGTAGAAAGATGTTTACTTGTGGTTTTTGTTTTTTACTATGAAAAAGTAATTTACTGTGGATCATAATAAACTACGAGCCTAGAGAAGAATGGTAATTACAGAAAACTTCACTTTGCTCATGTAGAACTTATGCATGGATCAAGAGGCAGTTGTACAAACAGAAAAAGGGAATACTGCATGGTTTAAAATCAAGAAAAGAAAAAATAAATAAATACAATCAAGAAAAGGGCGAGTTTGGGTCCAGATGTACCTGACCCATCACATGGAGAACAAATCCTTCTCCAAGAACCACAAAGAAAACTCTCAGAAAAGACAGAGGGGTCACAAGTAATCATAGAACAACTCAATAAATGAGTGAGTCAAGCCCTGCAAGGTCTAGGGAGGGTGGGAATGTCGACCCCAAGATGTGCAAGAAACAATAAAAAAGCACAGGTTCACAAGAGGAATAGACACACGTGAACGAACAACAGTCAGCGCTAAAAGAAATGGCTTAAACGGAACAAGCTATGGAATTAGTAGAAAGAGAATTCAGAAAAAGGATGACTGCACACATACAATGGATGAAGAAAGGGGCGGAGAGAGAAAAGGAAAGAATAGAAAAGCTAGAAACTTCACAATAAGCCTTACAAGAAAAATTCCAAACCGAAACACGGAAGTCAAAAACCAATACAGAATTACATAACAAAGAAATAGAATTTAAGGGCTAGAAACAAGAATTAGTGAGCTTGAAGACAAATCTTTGGACTGCAAACTAAGAGAATAATAAGCAATAACAACAACAACAACAACAAGAGACCACAGAACCTTAAGGACAGTATAGGATACAATCAAAAGAAACAGCCTGAGACTTACAGGGATTCCCAAAGAGGAAGAAACAAAAAAACCCACAGAGAGAATAGTTCCAGAACTCCTGGAAAAAAATTTCCCTCACTGCTTGAAGGATGAAAAGGTAACTATCCAGGAAGGTGAGCGAACCCCCATCAGGCTAAACCCCAAAGAAAAACACTGAAGCATAATGTAGTCAGACTCTCATATATCAAAGACATGGAACAAAATCTAAGAGCAGTCAGAGAAAATACAACAGTCATATACAATGGAGGAAATTAGAATATTTTTAGATTTCTCATCTGAAACCATATGACAGTGAAGCGATATTTTCTTAAGGGGATAGAAATACCATTTACCAAGAATCTTGTGTCAAGCAAAATAATCACTCAAATATTAGGGAAAAATAATATGTTTCCCAGACAAAGAAATGAAAGGAATCTGCAACAACAACAGGAACAAAAAAGACCACTACACACACACACAATGGAAAATTATCATTGCAATTCAGCAAGAGCAGCACACAAAGGAGACACCAACACAATCGACAATCCTTACAAAACCAACACAATCAAAGCAGTATCCAAACAATGCAAATATATAGGAAGAACGAAGAAATGGATCACAACATATGCAGACTCGAGTATGCACACTCACACACACAAATCAAAATGACAGCCTGAAGCCCATACCTGTCAATAACCTCAGTGACTGTTAATGGACTAAATGCATCAGTAAATAGACTGGGAGTAGCAGACTGGATAAGAAAACAACACACTGCTTATGATACACACTTCAGATATAAAGACAAAAAACAGACTAAAAATCAAAGCCTAGACAAATGCATATCAAGCAAATGGAGAGAACTAAAAAAGTAGGTGTGGCGATGTTAATATCTGAAAAACATACTTTAGGGCAATAACAGAATCAGTGACAAGAATGGTCATTACCTGCAGGAGCAGTGAATTATTTAATGTGGCTCTTCTCGCCAAAGTCTCTAACTCCCACCAAAGACCTTTCTCTGCCTGGGACAAGGTGGGGCAGGCATGGATTTTCATAGGATTCACCTGTGAGTAATTGGAAACAGGATTCCTGGAGTGGCATTGTGATGTGTATAAAGTGGGTCAAATGAGCCCTCTGAGAAGTGAGAGGAAGGGTCTCATGACCAGAAAGAGCCAGTAATGGAGTGCATCCTCTGGACCCAAGTGAATTTCTTGGGTCCTGATGAACTATACCATCAGAGCAGCAGCAGCAGAACCAGGATCCAGGGCATATCACTGAATAATGGACTTCCCAAGACACAGAGAAAGAGAAGTGTTTTTGTGCAGGAGGCTGGTTTGTGAAACTGGGTGCCCTTGGCCACTTAATTGGGGAAGTTGGACATGTTAAACCATGGAAGTGGAGCTGAGCTAACCCATGCAGGTGGAGCTTTGGGCTGAGACTTACTGGAGTGCGTGCCTCTAGGCACTTGTTTCAGGGAACCGGGTTGGCTGACCCACAGAGCTTGAGCAAAATGTCTTTGGGTTGAAGTTTACAGCAAAAATGGTATACCCCTTTGGGCATTCATTTATTAGCAGACTTTAAACTTTGTAGCATGTACTGGTAAACAACTATTTTGAGCATCTCTCAATGGCCTTAAAATTTAACTTCCTTAATAAACCCTTTTATCATGAATTTGATATCTGAGTTTCTGTGTAGCCACCACTGCAATCGCTATTAGAAACTAGAAAAGTAAAATAATGGACACTAATTAAAACTGTATACTACATAATGTTTGAAAGAACCTTAGCCCAAGAACACAGAACCATAATAAGCATAAATGCACTGAATGAAAGACCCTCAAAATACATTAATCAAATCCTCACCGAATTGAAGAAAGGAAGAGACAGCTAAAAAATAATGGGAGACTGCAACACGTCACTCTCAGTGAATGAGAGGTGATCAGGAAAGAAACTCAGTAAAGACAGAGTTAGAGAACACAATCAACCAATGTAACTTCCTAGACGTATGCAGAACACTCGTCCAATGCAAACACAGTACACATGTTTCTCTAGTGCAAACGGAACAGTCTCAAAAACAGACCACCTGCTAGAGCACAAAGCAAGCCTTACAATTTTTTTAATTGGGATCCTACAATCCATTTTCTCAGATCACAATTCTGTAAAATTAGATATCAACAACAGAAGGAACAGAAACCTAAGGAGAAATACATGGAGACTGACCCACATACTACTTAAAGATAATGAATCAAATAAGGGATAGGATTTAAAAATTCCTTGAAACAGATGAGAACAATAACAAACACAACAGACCAAAACCATTGGGACACAGCAAAAGCAGCTAACAGAGATAAATATTTAGTAGTTAGAGAACATATGAAAAAGGAGGAGTATTTCCAAAATCAACACCTTAGCACACACCTTCAGGAACTGGAGCAACTGGGGCAATAACATAAACCCTCCAACAACAGAAGGAGAATCATAAAGTTCAGAGCAAAAATCAATGAACTGGGAAACAAGAAAATAAAGGGGAAAAAATCAGCAAGACAAGAAGTTGGCTTTTAGTAAGGATTAACGATTAACAAAATTGGCAGGCTACTGGCAAATGTAACAAAGGGAAAAAAAAAGATAAGATGCAAATACCTAGAATACAAGATGAAAAGGGTGACTTCACAACAGATACCAATGCAATTTTAAAAATAATAAAATCAAGAAAGGTGTGTTTTAGTGCTATATCTTCTCATTATGCTTATTCAATCTGTATGCTGAGCAAATAATCAGAGAAATTCAGTTATACTAAGAAGAGTGTGGTAATAGGCTTACTAAAATCCTGCCATATACAGCTGTAAACTTGTAGATTACAACTCAATGTAAGGAAATCCAAAATTCTAACAACTGGAACAATAGGTATCTTTATGATAAATGGAGAAAAGATTGACGGTGTTCAAAGATTTCATCTTGGTTGGATCCACCACCAGTGCTTATGGAAACAGCAGTCAAGAGATCAAAGAACACATTGCATTGTAAATCTGTTGAACAAGACCTTTTTAAAGTGTTGCAAAGCAAGGTTGTTACTTTGAGGATTAAGGTATTTTCAGTGGTCTCATAGGCATGATTTGTGCTACATCAGCAAATGAAGGCTTTGAAACATTTTCTTTATCCATGCTATTAAGGTTGATGCTACCTTGAGGAAAGGACCATGGTGTTGTTGTGGATTAAATATTGGCCTCCCACCACAAGGTATTGGTTCAATCTCAACAGCTAATTCTCAGGAAAATGATAGGCTATCTGCTCCCATAAGGTATTGCCCAGAGGGTTTCCATAAAACCGAATTGACTTGATGTCCACGAGTTCTACTCTGAGGAGGCTCCCCAGTCATACTTTGAGTGCTGCCCAACCTTCGGGTCTTACCTTTCAACACTATAACAGACAATGTTCTGCTGCTTTTAAAGAGATTTTCAATGGCTAATTTGTCAGTGGTAGGTCTCTGCTTCCCTTTTCCTGTCTTCCTTAGCCTCCATCACTACTGAAAACTGTCTGTCAGTTACCCTGCTGGTACTTGAAATATGGATGGTAGAGCTTCCAAGCATCATCCATAGTACATAGGCCAGTCCCACAGTACAACAAACTGTCAAATGAGCAGATGTTTAATACAAAAGAAACGAATTCAAAGGATTATGCTTCTTCTAACTGTGAAATGACATCTTTATTAAAGAATAAGAAAATACATATAAAACTTATTTGGCAAAATTCCACTTTTGATCCACACCACAAACTATTGTTGCAATTGTTCTAAACACCACTAAAATAAAGTCAAGCAATGAAATGTATGATCAGATCATTATAAAGAATAATGCTCCCAAGATATTTTAAAATGTATTTGCTATCTGTTTATTATTTTGAAAGAAATGAATATAATTCATTATCCAGAATTATTTTTATATATGTATAATTATATTCAAATATAGCATAATATAAATATGTGTATGTATATATTGCTTTATCTACACACATAAAATACAAATATATATGCATAGGGCATAGAAATATGTCATGTTTTCCTGAAACTGGTAATTTTTACTAAGCAAACTCATTTAAAGTTCTTTCATGCCAATTGATTATTACCTTTTATATTCACTCTTTGCTGATCTATTTATCTGTACCACAGGGTTTTGAAACATCCTCCTTAGTACATAGCATGCTACTATTTATCATTGGTCACCTTTACTTTATATCTAATCCTTTTATCTACATTTGCCACTCTTTTCTTCACACACATCCCCAACCCCAAGCAACCATTCTTTTGTTTGGGTGTTTAAGGGAAAAATTAGTGTTATGACTCATAGACAATGCCTGGGGCATATTTTATTTATATTCATCCTTAATTCACAAAAGTGGTAATTGTTACATCCAATTCCTTAGTCTTTCCCCCACAACACTCTATGTACTATCTATTCTGTGTTTTCCTCCCAACTATATGATATTCCATGATGTATATCTTTTTAAACATCACACTCCCTGAAATAACAATGGGGAAAATCTCATGCTGATCCCTTATGGACCTGAGTGAGACTTTTCTTCAGTAAGTACATGTAGTGACAGAATTGCTGATTTATCTGGTATGTATATTCTAACCTTTAATAAATACCGGCAAGATGCTTTCCAAAATGGCTATGTCAGTTCCATTCCCACAAGTATCATGCTTGGGTTCCCATATCTGAAAGTTATCAGATTCCTAGTATCATTACATAGCTTTCAGAACTTTGGTCACTTGAGTTAGTTTATTATGCCAACCTGACCAATAATCACATGCGGGGTTAATTGAAGGGCAGAGGGACAAATGAGCCTCAGTGAGCCTCACCTTTCTAGTTCTCAGGCCTCTTGTTTTGTGATGGTCGGACCAGGGTGCAGCTGCCTTAGCCAGTTCCCTGCTTCAGCTGGCAAGGCTCACTTCCTGAAAGACATCCCCAAGAAAAATCCACATGACATGGACCTACCTGAATGCAGCCCTGGGTGCTAGAGCACCCGTGTGGAGACCCCTGCCAGCGCTGAGGTGCTTACACATTCACTGATTCGGCTTTCCTCCTGAAATCGGCATCATTGCCTCTGTTTTGTGAGGTGGAGGACTTTGTGGACTGGTGTTGGGTTAATGGGTTCATGTTGGACTTGTGGGCTTGGGCAGCACTGGGTTGGGATGTTTTCTTGACGTGCACTTACCCTTTATGTAAAACTCTCTCTCTTATACATAGGAGTTTCTGTGGATTTGTTTCTCTAAAAGTACCCAGACTGACATAGTCACTCAATAAATAAAATAATATCCCATTTTAGTATGAATTTCTTTCACTTATAAATGCTTGAATTTATACTTACATAAACAATTTTTTCTTTCTGCTTTCCTCTTGGGCTTGGAGTATCTTTTCTTGTTAAACTTTACAACCACCCTATATTTTCTTGAGTTTTTTGCTAGGTTAGTTAGGTGCTGTCCAATTGGCTCCAACCCATAGTGACCACATGTACAACAGAACGAAATGCTGCCCCATTCTGTGCTACCCTCACGATTGTTCCTATGTTTGAGCCCAGCAGTGCAGCCACTGTGGCAATCCACCTGGTCTGAGGTCTTCCTCTTTTCCTTTGTGCCTCTGCGTCACTGAGCACTGTGTGGCCGCCAGAGCCTGCGCTCTTCTGACAACATCTAAGTCTCGCCATCCTTCCCAGGAACATTAAGGCTGTGTTTCTTCCAAGACAAATGTGTTGCTTCTTTTGGCAGTCCATGGTGCTTTCAATGTTCCTCACCAGCACCATAACTCAAGTGCATTTATTCTTCATTTGTCTCCCTTATTCAGTAGCCAACTTTCATATGCATATAGGACTATTGAAATACCATGGCTAGGGTCAGGTACATCTTAAAGTGATCTTGCGCAACACATTTACAAAATGCAAAACGTCCTTTGAACTGTTGACTGCTGCTTCCGTGAACCTTGATTGTGGATCCAAGCAAGACAAAATAGTTGACAACTTCAATCTTTTCCCTATTTATCATGATGTTTCAGAATGGTCTATTTGTGAGGATTTTGGTTTTCTTTACATTGAGTTGTGATCCATACTGAAGGCTACAATTCCTGATCTTCATCAGCAAGTGCTTGAAGTCCTCCTCACTTTCAGCAAGCGGGGTTATCATCTGTGTATGAAAGGTTGTTAAAAAGCCCCTATCCTGATGCAGCACGGTTCTTCGTACACACCAGGTTCTCTGATTATTTGTCTCGCATGCTGATTGAATAAGAATGGTGATAGAACGCAACCCTGGCGCACATCTTTCCTGATTTTAAATCATGCGGTCTTTCCAGGTTCTGTTTGTACAATTGCCTCCTGATTCATGTACAAGTTCCACGTGAGCAAAATGAAACGTTTTGGGCTTCACGTTCTTCTCTAGTGTGTTAGCCTGGGTAGATTAGAGAAACAAGTTCATAAACACGTATATGTGTATAAGAAAGAATTCTTATATACTTTATATATAATTTTTTCTTTTTCTATTTTTCCCCCTAACCCTAACCACCTCATATAATTTTTTAATAAAAATTAGATGGTGATAGAATGGGGGCAGAGATGTTAAAAGAAAAAAAATATTGTAAAATATAAAACTTCATGGTTGTGCTTCTCCCTCTGGGAAGGTTTATGGTTTTTTGGGGTTTTTTTTTTTATTGTTTTCTGAACCCAAACCAAACTCACTGCCATTTTTTTTTATATAAGAGAGAGTTTTCTTTAAAGGGTAAGTGTACATTGAGAAAGCATCCCAACCCAGTGCTGGCCTAGCCCATAAATCCAACATTGCGCATATGTCCAACACCGATCTACAAAGTCCACCTCAATCTCACAAAACACATGCAATGACGCCAACTGCAGGAGGAAAGCCGAATCAGTGAGTGTGTAAGCATCTCAGCACTGACAGGGGCCTCCACACGGCTGCTCCAGCACCCAGGGCTGCATCAGGGTAGGTCCATGTGGCTTCTCC
>NW_022111309.1:5910543-6015049 GCF_000313985.2 Echinops telfairi | reverse complement strand
AGATGGGCATTGGGTCCCCACCATGCGCCACCCTCATTCACGATAATATGATTTTTTTTCTCCCCCTCCATTGGTGCTTGAAGCCTCATCCCTTCGGCCCTTCATGATCACATATGTTGGTGTGCTGCTTCCATGTGGGCTTTGTTGCTTCTGGGCTAGATGGCCACTTGTTTACTTTCAAGCCTTTAAGTCTCCAGACGCTATAGGTCTTGATAGCCGGGCACCTCAACCTTCTTCACCACACTTACTTATGCACACATTCGTCTTCAGTGTTTATGTGGGGAAGGTGGTCACACAATGGTGGTTTTTGTTCTTTGGTGTCTGCTACCTGATCCCTTCAACATCTCGTGTTCACACAGGCTTGTGTGCTTCTTCTCTGTGGGCTTTGTTGTTTCTGAGCTAGCTGGCCGCTTCTTTGCCTTCAAGCCTTTAAGATCCCAGATGCTATATCTTTTGATAGCTGGGCACCATCAGCTTTCATCACCACATTTGCTTATGCACACGTCTGTCTTCAGCGATCATGTCGGGAAGGTGTGTATTATGAAATGACTGTTTAGCTGAGTAAGGTGTTCTTGTATTAAAGGAATGCGCATGAGAAGGCCCAATGTCCACTTGCCACCCTACTACTAAACCTATAAATATTTGCACCTAGGTTCATTTCCCCCATAATCGTAAATATAGTTACATATGTACATGTCTGTATTTAGGCTTTGGTACTGTGCTGTGAAAGCCATCCTCAATTTTATGCACATATTAATATACCTGCACGTCCACCTAGATAAGAGAGGCTGGACAAAAAAAAAAAACCAATGTGAGAAGAAAGTAAAGCCCAGGAGGGACATGGGAGTGTGGGAGGTAGGGGAAGGGATGAGGTGTTGGCCAACCCAGGGACAAGGGAACAACAAATGGTTCAAAACCAATGGTAGGAAGGGGGTGGGAGGACTGGTAGGGAGTGACCAAGGGAAAGGTAACTTCGAGAAATTACCAAAACCAGAATGAAGGCTGAACATGGTAATGGGACAGGAGGAAAGCGTAAGGAAATAGAGGAAAGGAGTAGGAGGCAAAGGGCATACGTAGAAGCCTAAATATAGACATGTGATTACCCAATCTTAATTGAAATAAACTTATGTATTTTCATTAAAGTGTCCTTTTCTTATCAAATGGAAAGCTGTAAGTTAATACCAAATATTTTGAAGGCACTTAGCTGTAATATTGGCCCAAAATAAAGTATTTGCTAAAATCAGAAAGCATTTAGCAGTTGGTCCTATCCTGAAAGACAGATTTTAAATTATTTGGCGGAAAAATCTACTTGGCATAGAAATAATATCTCTAACTCCTTTTAAAACGAAATCAAACGTGTTTTTTTTTTTTTCAGAGACAGAAAAACATCCCGGTTGAGTGAAATATTTAATGCCTGAGTTAAAAGGAGACACACTGATACAGTTCTATTTCAAAACCCTGTTGACTAGAGTGAGGTTCTAGGTACTTTCATTCATAATGCAAACGATCTGAAAGGCAATTTGACAACACATGCAATGCATTAAACATTAGATAGTCTTTTGGATTGGATTGCGTCACCCCAAAATATGTGTAAATCCTAACTAGTAAATTTATGGTTATAATCCCATTTGGGAATTGAACTTTATTTGTGAGGCATAGGTTATTTTAATATAGGGTGCGTTTAAGTTAATATTTTTAAAGATATTAAAGCTCAAATTAAGCAGGTGAACAAGTTAATGGAGAGGAAGACACATACCACACAATTGAGAAGGGATCCAGGAATAGAAGGTGCAGAAAAGTGGACGTCTTCCCCCAGAGAGGACAAAGAAAGTCTTTCCCTAGAGCTGAAATCCTCTATTCAGACATCTTATATGATACTAAGTATAACATTCTGTTGTTTTACCAAAGAAAATATTTATACATGTAGAAAATTAATGAAAATTTGTTAAATGAAAAAAGGTAGCTCTTTCTGTTTCTTTCCTCTCTCCCCTTCCCCCCCACCCCCCACCCCCGCCCACCACACCATGAAGACTGTTTTAAGCTGGGTTTTCTAGAAAGAAAACCACTGAACCACTGACACTTTGGTGTGTCTGCACGTAGAAAGAGATGTTTATCTAGAAACACTGCACATAGTGAGCCATATCATCAACTTGAGATGACTCCTAACTCATCTAATGAAGCTGTGGGGTTGAAGAACCAGGAAGTAAGATGATGAACCAGGGAGACCACAAGCTGGTGGATGCATAGTCAAACAACTCCAACTTCAGTAGTCTGCTGATTACTCTTGGAATGGGCAGGCAATATGGCAAAGGTGGTTAATGAATCAGATTCAGCAGAGTTGACACGTTTTAACATGGCGTCTTCTTCAAAGGGAGCAGGCTGTAGTAGTCTTGAGTAGTCTTTGTTACATTTTAAGTAATGCTGTGATCTGATCAAGAGGGCTGCATTCCACCACACTGCTGGCTTTCTCAGAGTTAATTACATTAGGTTAGATTCCCTCATGGAGCTGATTACAATGCATTTCCTTACATATTGTGGGATTAGTGCCAAACTACTGAGACACCTGGCCCAGCTAAGTAAACACAAAACCTTATCATCACAAAGACTGTGCTATCTCTCTCTTCCTTTTGCTGCACCGTTTTTGTTCATTAATTTTCAGTTGATTCTGAATCCTAGTGATACCTGCCATGCAGAACAAAGCTCTGCATTGGTCTTGCTTGGATCCCAAACCAATGCTCATGGAAGTAGCAGTCAAGACGTCAAAAGATGCATTGCATTTGGTAAATCTGCTGCACGTTTTCTGAGTGTCAGAAAGCAAGAACGTTGCTCTGAGGACTAAGGTGTGCCTGACCCAAGTCATGGCATTTTCTATCGCCTCATATGCCTGTGGAAGTTGGACACTGAATAAGGAAGACCTACAAAGAATCAATGCATTTGAAGTGTGGGGCTGGAGAAGAATATTGAAAGTACCAAGGACTGCTAAGAGAACAAACTGACCTGTTTTGGAAGAAGCATGGCCAGAGTGTACCTGAGAGGCAGGGATGGCAAAACGTTGTCTTCCATACTTTGGACTTATTGTCAGGAAAGCCCAAGCCCCGGAGAAGGACATCATGCTCTGCAAAGTAGAAGAGCATCGGAAAAGAGGAAAGCCCTCAAGGACATGGACAGAAAGTGTGGCTGCCACCGTGGACCAGGGCATGGGAACGCTTGAAGGAGGGTGCAGAAACAGTGGGTGTTTCGTCCTGTTGTGTGTCGGGTCACTCTGGGTCAGAACCAACCCAATGCCCTCTAACAACAACATGGGTTTTTCAAGACTGACTTTTAGAGGCACATTGTTGGGTCTTGCTTTTGAGGCCCCTCTGGATGGATTTGAACCACTAATTATAAGGCTAAAAGCACAGTGTTTAATTCTTTTGCACTATACAGGAACTCTTTTTTTTTAAAAAACATTTTATTAGTGGCTCATACAACTGTTATCGCAATCCATACACACATCAATTGTGTAAAGCGCATTTGTACATCATACTCAAAACATTTTCTCTCCACTTAAACCCCCGACATGAGGTCCTCATTTTCCCCTCCCTCCCCGCTCCCCCTTCCCTCATGAGCCCTTGATAGTTTATAAATTGGTATTTTGTCATATCTTGCCCTGTCCGACGTCTCTCTTCACCCACTTTTTGGTTATCTGTCCCCCAGAGAGGAGGTCACATATAGTTCCTTGTAATCGGTTCCCTCTTTCCTACCCATTCTCCCTTTACCCTCCCTGTTTTGCCACTCACACCACTGGTCCTGTAGGGCTCATCCGCCCTGGATTCCCTGTATTTTCGGTTCCTATCTGTATCAGTGTACATCCTCTGGTCTAGCCAGACTTGCAAGGTCGAATTTGAGTCATGGTAGTGGGAGTGGGAGGAAATATTTAGGAACTAGAGGAAAGTTGTATTTCTCATCGTTGTTACATCGCACCCTGACTGGCTCATCTCCTCCCCGAGACCCCTCTGCAAGGGGATCTCCAGTGGCCTACTAATGGGCTTTGGATCTCTACTCTGCACTCCCCCCATCATTCACTATGGTAAGATTTTTTGTTCTGATGATGCCTTATACCTGATCCCTTCAATACCTCGTGGTTGCATAGGCTGGTGTGCTTCTTTCATGTGGGCTTTGTTGCTTCTGAGCTTGATGGCTGCTTGATTACCTTCAAGCCTTTAAGACCCCAGATGCTATACTTTTTGATAGCCGGGCACCATCAGCTTTCTTCGCCACATTTGCTTATGCACCCATTTGTCTTCAGTGATCCGTTCGACACCTCGTGATCACACAGGTTGATATGTTGTTCCATGTGGGCTTTGTTGCTTCTGAGCTAGATGGCCGCTTGTTTACCTTCAAGCTTTTAAGACCCCAGATGCTATATCTTTTGATAGCCGGGCACCATCAGCTTTCTTCACCACATTTGCTTATTCACCCACTTTGTCTTCAGTGGTTGTGTCGGGAAGGTGAGCATCATAGAATGCCAATTTAATAGAAGAAAGTATTCTTGCATTGAGGGAGTACTTGAGTGGAGGCCCAATGTCCTTCTGCTACCTTAATACTAAACCTATAAATGTAGGCTCATAGATCTATTTCCCCATCCTCATATAAATATATTTGCATATGTACATATCTTTATCTAGACCTCTATAAATGCCCTTTGCCTCCCAGCTCTTTCCCCTATTTCCCTTGATTCTCCTCCTAAACAGGAACTCTTTTGGCATTATCCCACATTACTAAAAATCATGAAACAATTTTGATTTAACTTCCAATGTATGTCAACTCAACTCTTTTTCATTTTGCCTTTTCCTTTGGACTTCCCAACTGTATCATTCTTATATCTAGATTGTTCCTGGCAAATTATTTTTACTTTATTAATCTTCCCCTTTCAGACTTAGAACAACCTTCTATTACATTTTATAGTTGTAGCTTGCAATAAAAATGAGTTTCCTTTCATATCAATATTTTCATTGACATGATATGCCCTCAGTTTTGCTTTTGTTATTTGGTTCATTTTTTAGTTACTAAAACATATTGACTATCCTCATGTCAAAAAATAAATAAAGCTTCTATCTGGAGGCACAATGAAGGTTATATGATATACTGGCATAAATGTGGATTGTCAAAACATCCTTAAGCAGCAAACAATGAATCCCCAAACTTAATGCTTAAGATCTATTGAACAATGATGATCAGGGAAAGTCAGCGCAAGGCTTGGTGACGATTATAATTAAGTCACATGTGAACCAAACTTCCACTTTAACAACAAACATTACTTTTGGCATGCACTCATTATCAATTCCTCTGGGCTATAATTCTTAAACATGAATTAGTTGCAAAAAATCCCTTTGGAATTGTGTGTTTTTAAGTAGTCAGGCAGTTTAAACTTCAATCTTTAGTTTTATTTTCCTTCCATTAGATAGCAAAACAAGGCATCTTGCTAATGGCATTTTAATAGAGTCAGCTGATAATAAATATCAGTTTTATTTCCCTGACTAACATTTTAAAGAGGAACACATTTTTAAAATGAAAACAATTCAAGATATGGCAGTTTCCATTGATGACTAACTTGGCCAGCTTAAGCTCTAGTGAACCAGGAAGGAAGCATGTTGTTGCTGGTTGCTATCAAGTCAAGCTCCTGGCACCCAGGCATCCCATGCACAATAGACTGAAACATTCCCTGCTTCTTTTTCACCTCTATCATCCCATTTGGATCAGACACAGGTAACCCACAGAGCTTTCAATGGTTAACTTTTTGAAGTAGATTTCTAGTCCTTTCTTCCTAGTTCATCTTAGTCTCAAAGCTTCATTGAAACCAACATCATGACAACATGCAAGCTTCTACAGACAGATGGAAAGAGCCTGTGTATGAGTGAGATGCATTCGCTGGGAACTGATCTCACATCTCCGCAGTAGAAGAGACGAGTTCTACCAGCAAATCCGCAATGCACCTCTCAGAAGCATAGTTTTGCAGAATATTCACAGTTACCCATGAGGATAAGGAAGGACTCAATTCTACAAGGGGTTCTATCATGTTTTCTTCTTAAATCCATTGGTCTTTTAATTTTTTATCAAGGCAATCATCAGATAACATTTTTGCTTCCTCTCCCAAAATGTTGGGAGATGTTTCACCAAAACTGGGTGAAAGCATAAGATGAGAATATCAAATTGCCTCAATTTTTAAAAAGTTGATTTTGGTAAACAAGCGGCCATCTAGCTCAGAAGCAACAAAGCCCACATGGAAGAAGCACACCAGCCTCTGTGATCATGAGGTGTCGAAGGGATCAGGTATCAGGCATCAAAGCACAAAAAAATAAAATCACTGTGAATGAAGGGGAGTGCAGATTGGGGGCTCAACACCCATCTGTAGGCAACTGGGCACCCCATTACAGAAGGGTCTTGGGGAGGAGACGAGACAGTCAGGGTGCAGTGTAGCAACGATGAAACATACAACTTTCCTCTAGTTCTTAAATGTTTCCTCTTCCCCCACCCCCCACCACCACTATCATGATCCCATTTCTACATCACAAATCTGGCTAGACCAGAAGATGTACACTGGTACAGATAGGAACTAGAAACACAGGGAATCCAGGACAGATGATCCCTTCAGGACCAGTGGTGAGAGGGGTGATACCGGGAGAGTGGAGCGTGGTAGAAAGGCGGAACTGATTACAAGAATCTACTTATAACCACCTCCCTGGGTGACAGAAAACAGAAAAGTGGGTGATGGGAGACATCAGGCAGTGTAAGATATGACAATATGATAATAATTTATAAATTATCAGGGGTTCGTGAGGGAGGGGAAGCAGGGAGGGAGGCGAAAATGAGGATCTGATACCAAGGGCTCAAGCAGAAAGCTAATGTTTTGAGAATGATGCTCCAACAAATGTACAAATGTACTTGACACAGTGGATGGATGTATGGATTGTGATAGGAGTTGTATGAGCCCCCAATAAAATGATTTAAACAAAACAAATAGATTTTGTTTGCATTTTTCAATATCATAGAGTGTTACATCAGAGAAAACTATTTTGACTCTGTATGTGTATCTCAAAAAAAAAAATATATATATATATGTATATTTAAATGCAGGCAAAAACACACCTAAAACTCTGAATTAGAGCTGAAAGTAAGTTGAAAGTATTGTTACTAGTATTATAGTTCATACGTGCAATCAAAATGTATTTAAGCATGTCGCTGTAATCAGTGGATGGCTGCAGACAAGTTCTTTTTAACTGTTATATTTGTCTTAGTTTAGTTAGGGTGCCTTCAAATTAAGCTTTAACATGAAAACAGTGGCACCTGGGTTGTATAATAGTTACGATTGTGTCTATTTGACTATTCTTAGTGGTTTGGTGGTTTAGGCTTAGTAATCCCCCATGATGCTCCATAACACAATGAAACCAACTCCACAATGGGATCTGCTATGAGCAGCGAAGCATTTGTAAGATTACCCTTCCTCAGATCATAACCCTTATGGCATTGGCAGGGATTTTCCTAGGGGATACGGCCTAATTACTGTAGAAACAGACACTTCAGGGAAGTTTGATTGCTATTTGCTTTGATTGGATCCTGCAACTGGCTCATTGACCTCTAGTTCTTTAGACCTGAAGCATGGCCTGCCATATTGCCTGCCAATCTAGGAGTCATCAGCCACCTGCCATTTAACTTGCTGATCTTGAATTCGTCCCCTCTCCAGGAACAAGCCTGGCCTGCTTACCTTGGATTTATCTACCTAGGCAGCCAGGAGACTCTGGTGCTCCTGCCAATCTGGAGTTCATGAGCCCTCACAGTTGTGAAAGTCAGGTGAACACTACCTTAACACCTGACCCATAGACTGGGAGCCTGCCTAGACTTGGACCGGGCTTGCCCACTTCTACAATTGTCATGTCATATAAATAAATATAACTATATAGATATATATTTATAAGTATCACTAGTGTTACTTCTCTTGAAAACCCAGCCTAAGGCAGAAGGGATCTGCTGGGCCAGTTAAATTCAAAGCCAGAAAAGTCAGCTCAGAATGTTATCATGATGATTTGGGGATCTGTGATAGTTGGATGATTTTGTGTCAGATAGACACTCCTGACAAGGGGTGGAGTCAAACCTGTCAATCAAACTGTAGCTTGATGACACCTTCTTAATGGGGTGGCTTTCATAGGAATGTGAGGGACTCTGGGAGCCACCTCCCCTTTGTCATTTCTTTTTCCTCCTCACTGGGACTCCATGTGTGCCTCCAGGGGTAGCCCATGTGTGCTACTTGACCCTGACAGCTGTCAGTCCCCTTTCATGTTTCCGTCACCAGCCTGTGATCTCCCTGCTTGCTGCTTGACCTTTCAGCATCAGCTACATGAGTCTGCAGAGGGCTTCAGCCACCGCTGCCCTTGAGCTGGACTGGGCTGGGTACCTTTTGATGTAAAGTTTTTCTTGATTTAAAGCTATATTTTGTACATAGAGGAGTGTGATTGGATTTGTTTCTCTAGACAGCCCGGCCTATCATAGGATCCCCAAGAGGTGACCTTGGTAAATCTTCTTGAAGGACTCAGGGTGACAAGGGGGACTTATTATGAAAGAGATCAAGGAAATTAAAAATGGAGTTGATGAGGAAAAAGACAGGAAAGGTTATGCTGAGGAATTCTTTTCCATCACAACAATGCACTTTGAGGATAGCCAGGGCTGCCTGACAAAGATTTCGCGGAGCATCATACGGCATCCACCCTGCGGACCACGTCGTTCCCTTTAGACGTCTTTCTGTTCTCCAAAGATGAAGGACACAATCTGAGTCCCTCAAAGACACCAAAACTGCTATTTTGAGGGCTTTGTGGTATAAATTGAAGGGTGTAGAAGTCTTCAGGGAAGGATTAGAGAGATGGAAATACTGCCTTAAGACGTATGTAGACATGGATAGTGTATATATTAAAAAAGAAGCTTCCCATTTTGATATTTTTGCTTAAAAAGGGTTCCTATTATTTTGGAGAAATAGATTTGACTTTCGCTTATATTATAAAGTAACTGATTATTGAATCATACCTAGCCTTTTCATTTATGGTACTGACAGATTACACTGTCATAAAGAATTGTGATTAGAAGTAACAGAGGAAACTTTGAATGCTAAAGAATGGAATTCCAAGTTAATGGTATGATAATGCAACAGTTTAAGTCTCTGATTGCCATGCCTTTGGGCTACATCTTGCCCACGTACAATCTCTTATTTTCCAGGAGTCACAGGTAGTGGCCCCAGTGGTAGTAGGCAAAGGAACAGCACCACTCCACAGCCAGTGCACCTTAGAGTTGAGGACTTCCACAGAGGGCAAATATTCTAGAACATGAATAAGAAATAAATCGCCCCGGATTAATGCTATCTAAATACATTTGCCATAGGTTTCATCAAATATTAATGGAACATACATGTACAGGTCAAATTACCTTTAAATATTAAATGTCTTTGCAGCGGTGGACAATTTTAGGTTATTCGGGGTTTATAAGGAGCCGGGATGGACAGACCCTGTGAAGCATTCTCTGCTGGCAAATTGAGCTTCTGGCTTAACTGGGTCCCTGAGGTCAGAGCAAAAGCCCTGGATGTCCTGTCTCTGCTCCGAGTAAGAACTGAGACTGAAGCAAGTCTTCAACTCTAAGTCTTTTACGCATCCTTTGTGGATTGTTTGGTGCCTCCTGCCTAGTATGGGTGAGGAACATTACACCGATCTCGTTAATACAATACCAGAGCACTGAAGTAGGAGTTATTATCCATCCACACACCAGTGATGAAAGGAAGGTTCTGAGAGATAAAGTAAGTTGCATATGATCGCAGTCAATGATAGACTCTGGATGGAACTCTGCATCCACAGAGCAGAGCCCCGAGAAGACTGTCCCTAAGGATGATGCTTGTCACACAGGGCTCCACACATCATGGTCTTTTCAGAACATGAACAACTCCAGCAAGTTTGCCATGAGATAATTCCCCTTCACATGCTGGGAAAACACATAGGTTACCATATGAAGCATTTGAATTAAGGTCCTATTTGGTCCCTGGCTATTTAGGTACATTTGGGTAGTTAGCATTTCATATATATATTAGCAATAATATATATATTTCATCTAGGTAGTGCAGATTCTATTACAGATATTGCCTGCCTCATAGTCCCATTAAAGGGATTGGCTGATAGATGGGATGACGGTTTGTGAAATACTAAGTTCAAAATGAATAGACATTATAAGAGTCTCATTACTCATCTAGGGAAAAAGTTGGCCCAGCATATCGCCTCTATTCATTTTTACTTCTGGTGTCCTGTCAATGGGGGTGACTCCATTGTTCTCAGGGTGTCCCCAATGCGCCTCCCATTGAGACTTTTGAAACTTTCTAAATGTGCTTCATGTAGATATTGAGATACTTGACTAATGTACAAAGAAACCATTCAGCAGACATATTTAAGCACTTCCCTCCCTCACTCATGGGTCATCAAGCGACTCCAACTCAGCGACTCCACAGGACGGGGTCGAACTGCCCCTGTGGGTTTCCCAGACTGTAACCCCTTTCGTGAGTAGAGAGCCTCATCTTTCTCCCTTGATGTGATGGGCGGTTTTAAACTGCTGACAGGCAACCTCTATGCCACCAGGCCTCCTAAACACAAGTCTATCAAATAACTTATTATCTGTCTGAAAGCACTTTTTTGAGGGAAACTAAATTCCAAACTCACTGCCATCAAGTTAATGCTGACTCATAGCGACCCCCTGTAGGCTTCCGAGACTAGCTGTTTATGACAGTAGCAAGCCCCGTCTTTTCCTGGAGCTGCCGATGGTTTCAAACTGACTATCATGTGGCTGTCAGCCCAACACCTAACCACGACACCACGGGGGCTCCTGCAGTGGGGTGGATAAAGAGTATAAAGAGTATAAAACAGGAGCTACTTTGCAATCTTCCAGACTCAAATATGTTCTAGGAACTCTACAATCACCTTAATAAAAAAAAGCAATGGTATTGTTTGTGCATATTCAAAGGACTTTTTGAGAAATAAGGCACTCTGGTGGCACTGTTGATGAAGCATTGGGATGCTACCTGCAAGGTTAGCGGTTCTAACCCATAAACTGCTCCAAGGGAGAAAGATGAGGCTGTCTGCTTCCATAAAGATTGATTGTCTCATAAACCCTCCGGAGAAGTTCTGCTCTTTTGTACAGGGTCACTATGGGTTGGAATCCTCTTGATGGTAGTGGGCTTGGTGTTTTGTTTTTACTTTTATAAATAAAATAATTTTAAGTACATCACATTTTGTAAACCGGACTGCCTGGCACTCTTTTGTCATTTTTAAATGTCAGTTACTTAAAACGATGTAAGTATTCAGAATTTTCAAAACTGAGAGGTGAGAGCTACCATCCATACCCGTAAACTAGACTTGACTATGTTCCAGGGTCTAATATTGTGATTTCAACTATCTGGAAACGTTCATTTTGGTACCACCTCAAATTCAATATCAGTAAAGTCAAGCTCTGTAGTCTCTTCCCTGGACTGAGCATTAGGGTCGTTAGGTGACTTTCTGTGGCTCCATCTACCATGGGTTCCAAAACCTGTCGCAAATATCACACTGTGCCAGTTTTCAATTCTTCAGCTACCAGGGAGGCAGAAGATCTGAGCGATGTAAATGAGAGTCAGGGCCAGCACGCCTGCTCTGGTGGCACCACCTACAGCCCCGGTGCCTGTGATTCCTCACACTCCACAGGGCAGGGCGCAGGAGCAGCAATGCCAAAGAGAACTCCAGGAGCAGGGCAGAGAGCCAAGCACCTGAGCTTCTGCTGGCAGTGCAGCGAGAGCTGGGGAAATAGCTTCTGGGCCAGGGGAGGTGACAAGGAAACATGCTGGCTCCCCATCTGACACTTCCCTGCAGCACCATCTGTAACACCTTCTCTGGGCAGGGAAATCCATGGCCTTGTAGGGAAGAGGAAGAACTCTGCTTCAATCCCTCAGTCCCAGAGCTCATGGACGCCTGCTTTGAAAGAGCAACAGAAACAAGGTTCATAAAATCCCACCAGGCTGAAGACCTCCGCCGAGAGTCCTTCAGCAGGATCAGAGCCCAAAGCCTGCTTGAAAGGGTTACGTTGCTTTCATTCGCCTAATCCAGGAACTCATTTCACACACACACACACACACACACACACACACACACACACACACACACCAGACACACCCCTTCAACTTACAGATATACATCCGCTCAGATATACACATATACATTCAGACTCATTCTTAAAGACATATACATCTACCCCAAACAAACACACACTCACGCATATTCATGCTTACACATGTATACGCATGTGCATGCATGCTCACACTCACACACAGATACCATGCAAACATGCATACTCACATTCATGCTTACATACATATGCACATAAAACACATAGACACATAGTTTCATGTACTTACACATGCAAACACCCACATCGTGTTTTCCTAACTTTAAGTACATTACACTCTCAGAAAAGGAAAAACACAAACAAACACACACATAAGTTGTGATCGCTGCTGTGAGGAAATGCTTTGGGGGAGCATGGGTATTCCACAAAGCCATGAAATGAAAGTCAGGATTGGAAGTCACCACTCATCTAGGATTCTTGTGTTTGCACGAAAGAGAGGTCCCTGGATGCCCTCATACCTTCTGGTCACTAATAGTATCTCAAGTCAGTCTGTTGTCTGTCTACCTGTCCTGACGGCATTTACCATGACACAGAATTATTCCCAATCATGACTGAGACTTGCGTCACTGTTTACTGGTACCACTGAGCCGACACGATGAACTACCCCCCCATGCTGCTTTGTGAGGCAAAAATAAATTTATATTTGTACAAGTCACCATATTTCAGGGTTTCTAAGGGCCACCATGTGTCAGAACTGCTCCAACAACAAGATTTTTTAAATCATTTTATTAGGGGCTCATACAACTCTTATCACAATCCATACATACATCAATTGCGTAAAGCACATTTGTACATTCATTACCCTCATCATTCTCAAAACATTTCCTCTCCACTTAAGCCCCTGGCATTAGGTCCTCATTTTTCCCCTCCCTCCCCACTCCGCCCTCCCTCATGAGCCCTTGATAATCTATAAATTATTATTTTGTCATATCTTGCCCTATCCGACGTCTCCCTTCACCCACATTTCCAACAACAGTTTTTATAACGTTTGGTAAACTTGTCAAGGATTTTATTTTCCTTGCTTCCACAACCAAGGCTCATGGAAGCAACTGTCAAGAAATCAAATGACATAATTCATTGATAAAATCTATTGTCAAAGGCCTCTCTAAAGTATTAAAAAGCAAAGGTGTCATTCTGCAGATGAAAGGTGCCCCTGACACAAGACACGGACTTTTCTGTGGCCTCACCTGCGTGCAACTCAACAGCACATCTATGCATGTACATATAGTTATACACATTAAAGGTGTACATAGGATTATGTATATGTTTATATCTATAAACATTTAATGTTTACATTTCAGCAAGGGTATTATTATTATCCCTTTATATAACTAAATCAATATCACTGCTATCAAGTTTTTTGCTGACTCATAATGACCCTGTAGGACAGAATAGAATTGCCCGGTGGGTTTCCAAAACTGTCATTCTTTACAGGAGAAAGCCTCATCTTTCTCCCAAAGAGTGACAGGTGGTTTCAAACTGCTGGCCTTTTGGTGAGCAGCCCAATGTACAATGGACTTCTCTAACAGGGCTCCTACCCAGTTGTAGAGGCAAGGGCATTGAAGTTTAAAGCTTAGGTTTCTTTCTTAAGTCAAATAATTGTCAAAAAAAGAAGGATCAAAATCTAAAATACTTCTGTTGTTTTTTCTTCAACTTTAAAAACTAGTGAATATTTTCTGTTTACTGTTGGAAATAATTTTGGTTTATAAACATTACAAAGAAAAGGAATTAGAATTCAGTGATCATCATCAGTTCCCCAAGCAATATGAAACTAGGAATTTATTTATCAAGCTGGATATAACCTGTTACATAAAGGTGAACAATTTGATATTTTTGAAGGAGCTTGGTGGGTGGCATATTTTAAGACAACTGGCATTATTTTTGAATGTGGATTATCATCAACACTGACCTGGGATTCACTACAACCCCATAAGAATTCAATGTGGGTGACCTCACCCAGAAAATGAACCACTTTTTATAGAGTATTGTAAAGAGTAGAACTAAGGGAATGTTTTCCCATAGACTCTAACTTTCCTGAGGATAGAATCTCAGGCAGATTTGGGGTTTCTTTTATTCCTAAAACTCCCACCATAAGGTAGGTGCTCAGAATATGCTTATGCATTTATCTTCTACAGCACTTGATCCTATGATAATAACAAGCATTTATGTCGAATGGCAAGCTTTTTACTCACTGACTTGGGACAGGTCAGCAGAAAGGACCAATCACATTTGTAAAGTCAAAGGTCAGGGAAAATGAAGACGATCCTAAACAAGACGGGTTGAGGCAGCCACCCCAAAGAGTTCAAACAAGATGGTGTCGGGTTGGTAACACTTTGTTCTGACCTACACATGGCCACAACGAGTCATATCCTACTCAGTAGCAACTAATAACCGCATGATTTATGGTTTATAAATAGTTTTTATAAAAATTATAGCTTTAGGCAAAACAAATATTATCTCTGATAGAAGATAGGAAAATTGTTGTTCTGCCTCATCCAATCAATTCCCGTTCACAGTGATCCTACATAACTGAATGCCACTCCCCCGTAGGGTTTCTGAGGCTTTATTCCTTATGGCCACATGACAATGGTCTTTTCTGCTACAGAGAAGCTAGTGGGTTCAAATGCCCATTGGAAGCTGAGCTCTTCGCCAGTGTGCCCAGGACCCCTAAGTGAAGGCTAGAGCTGCGATAATTGGGGAGAGTGTCTCAAGATAGCATGGCTTTCAAAAGGGTTATCTTCCTGAGTTCAACACCTTTCATTTGACCCCAGCTCCTCTGGTCTTTCTTATATGACATTGCGGGCTTTGTTGAGTTAATAGGTCATCAGTCAACCCATCAGTACATGTAACCATCAAAACTAAGAAGCACAATCACGGTGCAAAGCAGCCGGCTAATTGATTCATCAGTGTGAAGATTCTACTTATGTGCTCTTAATTTTTATTATTCTTTCAGATAAGACGGAGGCAGATGAGAAGAACAAAAGTAAGAAAAGGGGGATTTCACCAAAAGCAAGAGGGAATAAAATGTCTGCAGCTCGACCCAGGCTGTTGTCAAGGGCATGCCCATATGTTTGCACTTGAAAGGGCTCACACGTGCTTGCTTGACCAAAAGAAATTGCCAAGAGTGGAATATTTGGCATCTGCACCCAACTGGTTCCTTACTGATGAAGGCCATTGACATTTAGCTATTTCTTCGGGGGTCCTCCATGCCTAAGGAGCTACATAAAGGTGTATCTATTTTTATTTCTTTACATCATTTTACTGGGGGTTCAAACAGCTCTTACCACAATCCATATGTATATCCATTGTGTCAAGCGCATTTGTACATTTGTTGCCATCATCATTTTCAAAACATTTTCTTTCTACTTGAGCCCTTGGTATCAGCCCCTCATTTTTTCCTCTCCCTCCCCCACCCTCCCTCATGAACCCCTGATAATTTATTAAAACATTTTTTTTCATGTCTTGCACTGATCAATGTCTCCCTTCACGCACTTATCTGTTGTCCGTCCCTCTGGGAGGGGGCTATAGGTAGATCATTGTGATCGGTTCTCCCTTTCTCCCCTCCCCTTCCCCTCCTGGTATCGCTACTCTCATTATTGGTTCTATTTTTATAAGCTCAAATTCACAGCAGGGAATACTTACTGTACACAAGACAAGTTGGTTGTGCTTCCATTTTTATTGCAACTGACTTTCACCAGCCTCCCTGGGGGCCTCGGAGTGGGTGGGCTCCTCTCTCTGCTCCAGGTCTTATCTCTGTGAAGTGGTCTGATTAGGATCCCAAAGTCACTGAACAAACAGAGTCAATTTTCCCATAACAGACCTTTTGTTCATATACATTTCCCTGACTTTCGTTCCCGAAGTCATAGAATGGCTCTCATCTCCACACTAATAATACCCTTCAGCAATTGATAAAGTCAAGTCCAAAGTAAACGGAGACGCTTTATCAGCATGTCAAAACTATCCCCTTACAGCTCAGGACTTGCCAACTGTGCATCCTTTTCCTAGACAAAGGCTTGATGCACATTAAAAGGCACTTACCAGAGTGGGTGTTTGTTTGCCAAAGGAGAGCAGGCTGCCCTCTGATTCCAGTCACCCCAGTTGTCACTCCCATTAGAGGAAGAGAGGTATCCTTTACAGCCAGACTCTAACCTCAATGATCTCTTGACTCAAGTTTGAGGGAAATTCAGAGTCCTGCCAAGTTATTCTTTCTCTTTTGCCCTGTTAATATTAACTGATGGACTTCGCAGAGGGAAAGTGTATTTCTCACTGTGAACAGAGAGAGCACGGTGGTCGGTCATTTACTTATCCCCCCTGTTGTCAGAGGTGATCCCAAAAGGATTTATACACCCAGTTCATCCTAACAGATGGTCCTGTTCTTGCAGCCAGAGAAAAGTTGAAAATCAATCCAAACACTGTTTGAAATTGGGCAATTCGCACACTGGTCTTGACGGTTGGTAAGCAGATTTAGCAAGATAGACACAATGAACAAACTAAATGCAAGATGTGTAGGAAGGCCCATACTTCACCTCAGTTAATGTGCCCCTCCCCCCTTGCATCTGACACACAAACGATGCTTATCTACGAAAATGAAGGCAATAGTAAATCATCTCCCTTTTTTCTGCAGGCACATTCATTGTGGTATGTTCAGGAAGGCCATTGCGTATGCTCATATACTGGTATACTCTGTGAAAGTGAATAGGTATATGTATAGAAGGCATAGAGCGCATTTATAGCGTTCACCCAACTAGCGTGTGATCTTCTGTAATTAACAGCAGAAACCGGAGAAGGCTGACGACTTTGGAGAGCAACACATTGGCAGATTTCTTGGCATTTTTGCAATTGTAGACAGACCTTCCCCTGGGAGTGAATAGCTCAGGGAAGGTGTGATGAGATACGAAGCCCTTCATCATACAATCCCCATATAAAACCCCTGTCAAGAGTGATGGGGACTGAAGTGTACATAACACCGTGGCTGCAGTGGTTTCCGTCTACACACAGCGTGCGTCTGAATGATCCGCTGCTCCGATCAGAACCCGAGGGAAGAAAAGCGCCAGAGAGAACCCTCCCTTTGCCACCATGGGCTGCAGGGAGAAGGTGGGGAGAATTCCCACATTGTCTAAGGCCACGTATTTCAGTCCTCCCGTGAGCACTTCAGCCTCCTTCCAAGGTTTCCTTAAGTTCGCTCCAGGTATTTTCTATTCATTGTCATGACACTACCTGGAAGACATTCTCATGGTCAAATTCACGCTTACACCGTTTCATCCATGCGTTCACCCCCAAAGCATGTTTTGGTGCCAACACTGGACTCCATGCAATGGCAGATTAACGTGAAATGAAGAAGACACGTACCTTCTCCTCTTCTACTGAATGAGTCCATTCAGGGGACTTGAGAAGGACTGCGGCCAGCCCAGTGAAGGTAAGAGCCGTCTTCCTGAAGGCGATGGCAGTGAATCTCACTAACAGATCTGAAAGACCGAATAAAAATGTTCCAGCCCGAGAAAGTGGTTGTGCTGCAGGTCATAGAGAAAGGAATAACTAGAGGGGAGATATATATGTATATATCATGTCCAAGGTGTTTGAAGTGTGAGTAGACATTTTTCTATATTACATAGTAAGGATCACAACCCATCATCCTCTTTGTCATGCTGTGGTGGCTTGCATGCTTCTATGACTCTGGAAGAGACGCCACCAGTATTGCAAATACTGTGCCATGGTGTGATGTTTGAATTTCAGCCTCGGGTCAAGATGACTTTCTGTTCTGAGTCCATGGTATTATACCACTCAGACTTGAGAGTATTGAAGATCTGCTTGTGTCTGATATAGAATTATCAGTAGTTTGAGCAGCAAAGAGAAAACCAGAGGGGAGAAGAAACAGCAGTGCAGCTGAAGCTCTACGATTATACTGTTGAAACTTTGCCACATTTTTCTGAATCATTAATTTCTATAAATGTAACCTTGGCATTATTCTAAACTTTAAGCTCTGATCCTCTGAAGTATGAGCAGTATTTTCAAAATGTGAGAATGTTCATTACAAAATATGAATACATCCATTACAATTATTCTACAGTTGTAATGAGCATATTTTGGGGTGTATATTCAACACCCACTTTCTCCTTTCCTGGAATTCCATGCTTTCTGCAGGGGAGGCCCCTGAACATTTTGCATAATTTTGAATCCTGCAATATTATCAAATTCCTAGACTCCATCGGGTAGGTCAGTTTCTCTTCCATAAACTTCTTAACTTTAACAGAGAAGGATGGGGAGCTGAATCGATGTAATGACAGGTTCCAAGAGGCAAGGAAAGCAATTATTCTGCTTCCCCATTTCCGAAGGCCCTTGTTCCAGTCCTTCCATGATAAATTCAGGCCCTTCCCAGGTATTTCTCCTATGTTCTCCTAATGGCAACGAGACCAGTAATACAGTAGTAGTCTGGTCACTTTTATATTTTATTCTTAATTGGTATAATTATTCTTAATGACTTTCCCATTGATGTATAATGATTTATTACCAGAACATGTTTTACTTCTTTTCAGAGCAATATTATGAGAGACCAGCAAACACACAGCCCAAAGTTAAATTGTAAGTTCTTTGATGAAAATGACTATATCCTTGGTATCTCCCCCAAATAATTTCCCCAGGTAGTAATTGGTTAGTTATCCCCATCATTGAACAACTCACCAAATAAAAGGTCCAGTTTTTATTAAGATCAGAGAATTTAACAGTCCATTGGAAAAAAGGTCTAAATTCCAATAAAATATCCATTCAATTTCTACATTTAATTCACTTAGTTAGAGTTGGCTTTCTCTATTTCAGCCATGTACTTAAGAATAACAAAATGTTTTATGCATCTACATAGCAGCTTAAAGGGCACTCATCCATAATATTGAAATATCTTCGTGAATTACTGTTGTTATTAAAGATAAGTTGTATTCAGGGAAGACATCCAATATCTCTCACTGTGTTTCAGTATTTCAAATGAAAAGGTTTGCCCATGAGTACGATTTCTTTTGCCCTCCCACCTTCCTTCTTCCTGAGCCACCATCTGGGAAGAGATATATTAAGGGATTACCAAAAGTTGCTTCACTGAACAATAGGTGAAACAATGTGACAGTATCCAAAGATTAAGCTGCTACCTACGGGTAGTGACAGGGCCAACATTTTAAAAGTCCATAGACTTTAGCTCTAGAGCAGACACAACCTAGCTCAGAAGTTCAGAATGCGTTTTATTCTAATCAAATGGAAGCACATATTCCTGAATCTCTGTTGTCCAACAGCCTCGTTGATTAGAAAAAGTCACCAGGGACATTTTGTCCTTGAGTTAACGAACTTGGAAAGCCTTTGTGGGGGTGTCACTAGGGCCAGTGGTACCCAGCATGGTAACCCATGATGTTCCCTTTCCACTTCCCATGTGCCTCCTTCCATATCTGACCATAGAGAATCATTAGTAACATTTATTATCCATTATAATCATAGAATAAATATGTGAAAAATATGGTGATAAATTGCTTACATTGATTATATGAATTCTATTAACAAACATTTTTGGAAAATCTTTCTACATTGAATTGCAATAGTATTAGTGACAGTATTAGTAACATAACAGAAGACACTAACATTTTTTTTCTCCTTCTGTTCCTCGAATTTGTACTTCATTCTTGCAAAAAGTTATTTGGCATAGGTTCACAAAATCGAATTACTACAATATTGTATCTAAAGCACCAGAAAATTGGACAAAGTCAGCGACTACGAAAACACGGACAGCAATGAAAACAACAGTACAGGTAGACAAAACCCACCTGATTCCAAGCGGCATTGTACATGGGGTAATGACAGCTTTTATGGAATGCATTAGGGGGTTAAAAAAGAAAATTAGCATAATTATTTTGCTGTAGAGGTATATTAATAGATGTGCACAGGGCTCTTGCTTTAGATGTTTTTATTGTTGTAACTAACTACAGGGATACTGTTATAAAAATCATTAATTTCTGCTGAAACAATGCACAAAAACTTTATAGGCAGCCACTTGGCCCCTTTGACAGTATCACCTGGTATGGTCTGCTCCCCCCCCCTCCCCAGGGATGCCACTGAGTCTTTTACTTGTGAAGGAGCTGTAAACAGTTCAAGGCCAAATGCAGGTTTCAATTCTATAATTTCACTGGTGAACAAGCTATCATCCCTTATGACAATTAATTCTCCCATCTCTTTTTTAAAAGGTTTCAGTTCTGAAACTACATTCCCCCATCAGATAGAGTATGAGATATGTTGAGATGAGATTGTTAAGAGACCAGAGAGTAGAATTTTATCTGGCCATCTGAGTCACTCAGAAAGCCCCAAGCACTCTCCTTTTAACATGTATTATAATAAAACAAATTATTCTGGTGTCATGGACCTTGAATACCTACTAACCTTGATAAGCACTTACATCTAAACAAAAAGAGAATCAATTTGCATTTTCCTTTCTGCTGGCTAACAGAATGCTTCATTTTACAGTTGCCATTAAGGGTTATTGCTATCTTTACATACCACATGAGGCAGTCTGTGTCCATTGTTCATACACAGTTCCATCAGAATGTTGCAGGTTGAAGGCATTTTCACAGTGATGTTGCTTTTGTCCTGCCCTGATGCTATTATCTTGAATGTGTTTATTCCAACAGATCTCGTCAAGACCAGAAAACTGCCCTCTGTGAAGACATGTCAGCCATCCCCTTCACTCAGAATCTGAGAATCTGCAAGAACAATGTTCAAGGTCTGATCTCCCTCTCTCTCTCTCTCTGACACACACACACACACACACACACACACACACACACACAGATTATAGAGTAGAACTGCTCCATGGGGTTTTCTTGGCTGTAATCTTCACAAAAGCAGATCACCAGGCCTTTCTTCCATGGTTCCACTGGGTGGGATTGAACTACCAGTCTTTTTAGATTTATTAGTTGCACGCACACCATCAGTATACTCCAGGACCCAGAAGTCCACCTAATCTCTAGAAGAACCTTGAAGAAACCAGGGGATTCAAAACCATCTTATCAGGCTGACGATGCTTTAAAGCTCATTCGAGTTGGCCTTTGAATTAGCATTATCTCTTCTGATCTATGGCCTCAAAGTTTTCTGGGGGCAAAGGTAATAGCCCACAGGCATTTATTAAGCAAGCATCTGTAGACTGGAGCAGATGGGAAGCATACTCATTCCAGAGACCACAAATATTTGGGTTAGAATAATGGAGAAATGGCCACTGGCAGGTAGGATCAGACAATTATTATAGATGTAACCTTTGAGGAAATAAAAATAGAAACCCTTAACCAAGGAAGATAGATGTTCCCAGCGCAAAAGGATGACGACCAGAGACCCTTTTCACAAAGTGAAAGCCTGTCAGCAGTGGCTGGGCGATGCCACTCCAAAAAAGACAAATAGCTTGGTCAAAGATCAAAAATTAAAGCGTAAAATATTGATATTTTAAAATTGAGTTTCATAATAAAAACGAACACATACAAAGGAGCCATTTTCTCCCAGTATATTTGGCAGCCACATTTTAATGCATATTTGACTATTCTATATTGCATATTAGTCTTACAGGTCTTTTGTGTCCTGAGTCCATTCTAAATCTAATAAGAATATACCTGGGATATTTTTATATTTGTGAAACACTCAACAGTGAATGCCAAATACTTAATCTCTTCATTACTGATTAATCACATCGAGTCACAAAGGAAGTAGATTCTAGAAATGTAACTTGATGACAGAGAAGAGGTGAGGAAAAAAAACAACAAGGGAGGTGCTGTCAGCCCTCCAAATATTGCAGATATATTGAGCATTTACCTTCAATACTGCAGACATATTGAGCATTTGCCATATGATAAGTTTTCACTGCTTCTTTGCTGATCTCCTTCGAGGATTGTAAAATTCCATGATTCACTATCAGGCCTCATCCACTTTCCTACCCCGGGGTTCAAGAAGTTGTTTCCTTAAATTTTGTACAGTCCTTTGTGTACAGTGGTTAATGAGGGAGTGATGGAGGAAATGCTGATAAATAAGAATAACAGAATTCAACCGCCAAACTATTGATTCTTAGAAAATATGAGCACCCCACAAAGAATTTAAAATATTAGAGCACTCCACTCAGAATTCCTAGGCAGATACTGTATGTACAGTCCAGTGGAAGAGGAAACATAAACTCATAAAATAAAAAAAGAATAGACTGTATGCTATGTCTGGAGTGAACCCCGGGGTAGAAAGTGGATGAGGCCTGATAGTGAATCATCTGAATTTTAAAATCTTAGAAGGAGATCAGAAAAGAAGCAATGAAAACGTATCATATGGTAAATGCTCAATATATCTGCAATATTGAAAATTACCATCACCTTAATCCTCATGATTTTCTTAGGAACTTGGTGGTAATTTTCATTCGAAAACACATAGGAACATTTAGAAAACAAAGATAATGCACTCCATATTTAGAACAATCTTAAGTTGACATAAGTACGTTGTACGTAAAACACACAGTTGGCTTATATGTTATATCCCATCCACACGCAGCTTCTCTTATTATTAGCATGTTACATTTCCTAAATTATTGCCTAAGTGTTATCATTACCTAAGACTCATAGCTTAAACTAGAGTTCACTCTTTGTGTTGTATATTTCTATGGGCTTTGACAAATATATAAAGACATGCAGCACTGAGATTTCGTGAGAATTAGGTAGTAAATCGAGGCATAGAATGACAGTTTTTCTGCTCATTCAGCATCAGACAGGGTTGTGATTTTCCATTTCCACAGGAGGTTACACCGTGGGTATTTCTAGGTGTCTATATGTCTCCCTGAAAGGCAAGGTCCATGTAAGTCTGCTTAAATTAACTTGTGCTTGCTATATCACCTTTTCATCTCATTTGTGCCACCAGAAAGTTGGAGATACGAGGGGGTACCCAGAAAATAACAGTGTTTTCCCCAAAGCTATGTATTTAGCTTTTTTTACAAAACCTTATCACCTTTAAAATACTCTTCATTACACTTAATACATTTGTCAGATCTGCGATTCCATGCTTGGAAGCATGTTCAAACTCATGTGTTTGGAGGGCTGACAGCACCTCCCTTGGTTGTTTTTTTTTCTTCACCTCTTCTCTGTCATCAAATTACAGTCATTTCATGTCCCTCTTCATTAATGGAAACAAAAAGAAGTCACACGGAGTGAGGTCAGGTGATTAAGGTGCCTGGGGCAAGAGAGGCATTCTGGTTTTTGTCAAAATCTAGTGCACTGAAGATGGCTGTGTGAGCATGTGCATTGTCGTGGTGGAAAAACCAGTCCCTACCTGCCATGAATCAGGTCTTTTTGTCTCACACTGTTATGCAATATTTTCAGAACCTCTCAATAGAAAATTGAATTAACAGTCTGACCCAGTGGAACCAACTCCAAATGCACGAGGAGCCAACATTTTCATCCGTTTGAGAAGTTGACGGATGTCCGGAACGAGGTTGGTCATCAATCAACATTTCACCTTCCTTGAAATGAGAAAACCATTCATACGCTTGAATTTTCCCCACAGCACTGACCTTGTAAGCTGTGTTCAACATCACAATAGTTTTGGGGGCATTTTTCCCTAAGCAGGAAACAGCAGCTGCATGCTGTTCTCTGAAATCGACCATGACAAAACATGAGGTTTGAATGAAACTGCTTTTACGAAAAAATTCACTGTGACCAGAGAGAATCTTCCCAGGTGCTGCTACTGGGTGCACTAACTCAGAGCCCGTTGTTGGATGCTCACCTAGAAGGAAAAATGTGTACAATGAAGCATGTGTGTGTGTATGTGTGTGTGTGTGTGTGTGTGTGTGTGTGTGTCTCCTGGTATCTTTATGGGGTTCCGCCAATACCAATTTTAAAAATCTAGAACTTAAATCACTGTCATTTAGAATCTTTCTCCCTCTATAGTTAGTCCCACTGCAAGGCCAAATGAAAGTTTGCTACAGAAGGTGAACAGACCCTTGGTGGCACAATGTTTAAGAGCTTGACTTCTACCTGAAAGGCTGAGGCTTTGAAGCCAACATAGGACCTCCACAAAAGTGAAAGATGTGGCAGGCAGCCTGCTCAGATAAAGACTCCAGCCGTGGGACCCCGAGGGGTGGTTGTCCTACAGGGTCACAAAGAGTCAGAAGCAATTAGCAGTAGCTTGAGTTTTTTTTAGTTTAAAGAAGGTAGAGAAACATTGATTTTAAGAAAATGTCAGCATTTTTTTTTTTAAGAAATAAAGCCACTCTTCGTCTGATGGGTAGCTCCACTTTAAAAATGTTAAACAATTTTGCAATCCAATAAGAAATTGTTTTGGAGAAATATTTGCATGACCCAAAGACTTTTATGAAACGCTTTCCTACAGAATTCTTCTCAAGGGTAAATTACCCTGGTGCATTTAAACAATTGCTTACAGATCAATAACTACTCCCAAACATGTAGGTAAGGAAAAGTTACTAAATAGGAGATGCTACCATCAATGAAACAAAAGGTAAGTGAAGAATGAGGAATATGATGAACTTGGGAAATGGATTTCACATAGAAATAGATTTGGGGGATGATTGTGAGGCTACGCTTTTGGCACACAAGTGATTGTTATACAAATGTTCTTCCTTACAGACAAATAACTCGAATTTTAAGAACACTATTCTACATGGTGAAATATTTGGGGACCACATGCAACTTAAAATTTATAAAGCTATTGGTGATAGTAAATGGTTTTTCAAATTTTAATTTAATGAACAATAGCTATAATTTTGTAACGTACAAAATTTTACTGGTATTTCCAGTTGCTCTTTTGAAATTAACAAATAAAAATAGACTTACTGCACAATTGTAAGTTTTTCTCAAAATGCTTTTCTTTTTTGTTCAAAATGATTTTCTTATTGACTTCTCTCCGGAAGCAAGTATGAACATTCTGAAAAGGTTCCTTCGGGTTTTGTTTGGAAAAACACCATCAACAACAAACCCAACTTTTTTTTATTAGTTAGATTACAAACCAATCTGGGCAAATTTATATTTTAATGATTGGCTTGTATTTCCTCTTGTAAAGTAGCTGGCTTTGCTCTCGTGATGTTTTCTCATTGGAGAATTGTAGTCCATTTCTTGTTGATTTGTACAAGTGATTCATTTATCAAGGCCAACACTTTTCCATTTCATTACTCTTTTCCTAGGTGAGAGTCTCCATTTGATTTTTCTTTGTGAACTTTTAAAAGGCTATTTTGTAGAGCTCGTAACATGTGCCTTCAAATTTTTAAAAATCAATTTTAGGCCTAGAAAAGGTTTTCCCCAGAAATGAAATAATTTATTTTCTTCTATTTTCATTTTTTTTAAGTATTTGGTAGCTGGATGAGTTAGACAGTCTCCTAATCATTCTGAAACTATTTTCTCCTTTATAAAGAAGCAATTGTAAAAAACGATTTGGTGAAGTTCTGAGTCATCTTTGGGGTGATATTTGACATTTCTTTGTCCACACAAAACAAAATAAGACAAAAGCCCTCCACACCCCCTGCCATCAGGTCGAGTCCTGGGATCCCTCCTGGTGACCCTGCAGGAGAGCTGAACTGCTCACGTGGGTTTCCATGACTGTCAACCTTTTCCGGAGCACAGCACCTCGTCATTCTCTCAAGCAGCAGCAGCTGGTGGGTTTCAACTGCTGAGCTTGTGGTCAGCCGCCCCACATGAAACCACTATGCCCCCAAGGTCCCTTTTGTCTTTAGAAGGTAATACACTGTCTCCCTGAAATTAAGACATCCCCCCAAAATAAGACCTACTTATAGTTTTGCCTCTCGCTGAAATATAAGGCATCCCCCCAAAAATAAGACCTCCCTGAAAATAAGGGTTTAGATTGTTATGATGATGTTCCAGAAGATGATGACATAACTCATTGAATAAATGAGTAAATGTACCATAGATTATTGTACATGGAAATAATGGTAGTAACAAGAAATTCTTGATTCTGTAGGATTCACAGTTCGTCTGGTTATGCTGGTTTGTGATGACAAGTACTACCGTACCGTATACAGGTAATAAATTTCCTTTTCTGTTGTTCAACAATAAATGTGTACCGTATTCTTCTTCATGGAAAACTATGAGATCCTCTGAAAAGAAGACCTAGCACATCTTTGGGAGCAAAAATTAATATAAGACACAGTCTTGTTTTCGGGGAAACGGGGTAACAATGCAAGGTTCAGTAATACCTGTTTTTATAATTGACAAAACAAAACGAAACACTAAAAAATTCTAGCCTATCTTGACCACAAAGACTAAACAGAAATATATCCTTTACGATATTTGAACAACAAAAAAAGTCACTCTGGTCACAGGTGAAATAACCCAATTACAGAGGAGTTCTTGAGCCAAAATTTATGATGACCTATACCCTCAGGGTTTTGTTGAATCCTCAGGAACCTTCTCCAGATAATTTGCAGCAAGAAGACGAGTCCCAGAGATGAACTAAACCTTCTCAACTCTTTGCACTTATGATCTTGGGAAAATATTTTTCTCCCCACAACCTGGTCCCCACCAGCCCCGCCTCACTGCCCAGTTTAATATGACACGGAGTGGATTCCCCTATCCTCCGCACCTATATGAATCATTTTCAGTACTGAGTTCTGATCATTATATACAAGGTCACTTTTTAATTAGAACAATATAGTAAAACATATGCTCAGAAGATAAATGAGGTACAAAGCTAGCTGTGCTACAGTGAACCCTTTTATTGGAAAGACCTTAAAAATAATAAGCGTCATGTATAGTCCGGGGGCCTTTGCAACATATTTCAGTGCAGCAAAGTGCCTGCCATGGTGAAGGAATGCTCTGTTAGAGTGAACAATCATTTGGCAGCATAGGTTATTTTAATGGACACATCACTTTAAACGAAGCCTTCGCCATCTGTTCTGCCCTCTAATTACAGATGCAAAAAGAACATAATTCACAATTGCATCATAAAAAAGTAAGATATAAGTGATTTAAATGCATGGGTATCTTCTTTATTCAACACAGCATGCAGCTGTTAGGTTGTTTTCATGTTTCAAACACAAACGAGGAAGGAAATTGCTCTTCTCGGATGGAGTGAATTCCCCCATATCGTGTATTTGGGGCTGTGAGTAATGCATGTGCTCTTGTAGTGCCTTCCCCTGGAATGAGGGAGGTGGGGATCTTTTCTGTAATGCCCTGGGATCGAGGGTATGTGGGTGAAGAACCTTCTTTTTTGATTGTTGTTCATGCTCTCAAGTCAATTTTGATTCATGGCAACCTCAGTTATGCACGGTAGAATCACTCTGTAGGATTTTCAATGCTGTAACCTTTAGGAAGAAGATCCCCAGACTTGCTGGCCCAAGCAGCTCTCAGTGGATTCAAACAGCCGACCTTTCAGCTCATTGAACACTTAAACATGTGTGCCACCAGAGAACTCTTGAGTCTCTAGGAGGCTTGTCCATTTCAATGACTAATCAGTTCGTTGTACTTTATAGCCACCAAACAATGCAGATCAACTTGTAACTAAGCAATCTTGTTTCAGAATAAGACGAGAATACTGGTGTCTCCCAAATCAAAGGGCAGCTTTCTTATGGAAACTCATTCTGATTTTGCAAGCCTAACACTTCAGAGTTATAAGAAGATAAGTGGACTGCATTCTCTTTGCCCAAATGCCTCAGAACACTTTCAAGACTCCCTCTTGAATTTACAAGGACTTAATGATTACTCGTTTTGGAGAGGGTGTTTTAATAGGCAAGCTTCAAGGTGAACTTAAATCCTCCTTGGGAGTTTATAAAAGTCCCACTACTATTGGGTCCTGACACAATCACAGTGCATGCAAACTTTAAAGAAAGAGCTTGTCAAATATGTTCGATATTCAGTCAATCTCTTTTCAATGAGGGTATTTGGGTAGTCAAAAGGATTTAAAATAAAGTAAAATATTTGCCTTGTGGGATGCTTAGGATGGCGGTGCTAGGCAGAAAAAGCCTAATTGGAGGAAAGTGTAATGCATAGCTCAAGACGTGAAGGAGAGGACCGCTTATATGTCATGCTATGGCTCTCTCAGTGATTGTCTTGCAAAAATTCTTCCCTCAGCTTCTCTATGATTTTTTCTGAAGATGATTTAAAGTTAACATAAACTCAAAACACCAAAACCAAAACCTCACTGCCATTGAGTCCATCCATTGTCACTGGGGGGACCCCGTGTGACTACGAAGAACTTCCCCTGTGGGATTCTGACGCAGTACCTCTTGGCAGGAGCAAATGTCTCCTTTCTTCTCCCACTGAGCCTGGTGAGTTCAAACTACTGTGCCTTTGCGGCTAAGTGTCCAATGCTTAATTCACTGTGCCACCAGGGCTTCCTACACATTACAAGTCATTGTTAATAAGCAGGTGCTTTGAAGGGGTTTTTAAAGTCGCTTAAAAATCTCTTCATCTCCATCAATCTAATTTATATTTCTATTTTGTGTCATACCTTTCCATTTGTTTGTTTTAGGATAAACCATAGGAAAACAATCGTCAGGACAATGAACACGAGCACCGTGATGATTATATTCGAACAGTGTAAACATAAAATTGCAGGTACCTATACCTTATAGAAAATATAAACTCACTGCCATACAGTCAGTGTTGACTTATACAGACCCTAGGGACAGGGGAGAAATGGACCCTGCAAGTTTCTGAAACTCTCTTTGCAGGTGGAGAAAGTGCTGCTTGTCGTCTGCTAGTAAATACACAAACTTATAAATGTGTTGAGTTATGATGTCCCCCCCACACACATACGCATATACATGTGCATACACACACAAACACACATGATGTGGGTTAAAATTTACTTTATGGGGTTTTTTTTACATTATGTTTTAATTCAATTTTTACACAAACTCTGGAAACCTCTGCATTTGACTTTTGTATCTACATGAACATAGTCATTATCTGTCGTGGCCGACGACAGAATAGAACACTGCCTGGACCTGTGCTGACCTCACGGCCATTGTCCAGTTTGAGCCCCGCCTCCTAAGGAGTGTCTTCTTAACTTTCTGCGGGCCTGCGCTTTCCCACCCCTGATGTCCTGCTCCGGCGATTGGTGCGTCCTGAAAACACCCAAAGTAAGTAAGGGAGGCTCCCAGCCTTAAGGCTAAGGAGTATTCTAGCCGGACGTTTTCCAGGCAAATTTGTTTATTCTCGTGGCCCGCCATGCTACTTTCAATACTCTTCACCATCCCATAATGAAAGTGCAAAGATTCTTCGGCTCACTTTTGTATTCACTGTCCAGCGTTCACACACAGATTAGTACCATGGCTTTTGGTCGGGTGCTGCATAATCTTCAAAGTGCCATATTGGTTCTTTCATAATTAAAGAAGTCTTTGTCCGATGCAGTAAGTCATCTGATTTTTTGACTGCTACTTCCTGGAGTGTCAGTTGTGGATATAAGCAAAATGATATCCTTGACAATAGAAATCAGGTTTTCATTTATCATGATCTTGTCTACACTCTGAAATTGTTAAATGCCAACCAATTCTTTTTGATATAGTGACTCTGTAGATTCTCCCCATCTTCTCAGGATGCTTCCTGCATCATCCCATAGTTTCCCCTTAGAATCCTTCAATATTTCAGCTGGAGGCTTGAATTTCTTTCTTCACTTTGAGGTATGCTGACTGTCTTTTCCTTTTTTGCTTCCTAGCTCCTGGTCTTTGCACATGTCATTACTCTGTCTTCTTGAACTGTGTTTGGAAGTGTTCTATTCAGCTCTTCTATGTTAGCATTTCTTCCATTCCCTTTATCTACTCTATCTTCAAGAGCAAGTTCTGGAGTCTCCTCTGACATCCACGGTGCTGATCTTTTCTTTCTCGCATCATGGCGTTCTTGACGTCATCCATAACTCTGCTCTTTGATCCTGAATGTTCAATGAGTCAAATCTGGTTTTGAGATAGTCTCAAAATTTAGCTGGGATATTTTTATATTTTGGCTCTCATGGACTTGTTTGAATTTTCTTCATTTTCAACCTGAGCTTTCATATTAGTATGTGTGTGTGGTAGGGGGTGGAGGGAAGGGAAGGGGGAAGTGTATCCCCATTTACAACAGAGAAAATACTCAGCAGAAAAAAGATCATTCATCCAGATCGACTGTTGATATCTAGTTATGGTTCTGCCCCAATTGGTCAAGGCCAGATACAACTCATTGTTAAATATTTTGCATGATTCCTTTCTATATTGTTTACATGGACTTAAAGCATGATATTAACCATGAGTGTTGTCCTTGAATGGTTATATCAACGAAGAGTAGTCCTTTTAATACAGTATATGAATCCTTAAACAACAGGATTGTTTATACATTTATTTATACACATTTTGTTTCAATCCTGTTGCTATTACAGTGACATCAAGTGTTGACATGGGTCTCCACATCCAAACTGCTCATTTAGAGATGATTAAGTTCACAGGCTGTTTTACCTGGACACTTACAACACCTGAGGTCACCATAATGCAACAGGAAAAAAATTATCATCTAAGTGGACCCTCATACCACAAGCATGTGCCATTTAACGGTCAATAGTGTGTCAAAATTCTAAAATGTAGGTAGCAAGTATTGATAGTTTTTGAGTGATCAGAAAAAAATATACTTATTTTAAAAAAACAAAAAAACAAACAGAACTTGAGGTATAGGGCGCTCTAATCCAATTTCCAACCTGCTGCTAACATCCGTGGTTTACTGAGATGGCTCTGGTTGCTGTATATGGTTCCCCTGCACAGTCATCAGCATATGAGAACTGACTTTAAATCAGAAATAACTATGGAGTTTCTACATTAGTTAATTTGTGAAACAGCATGACCTTAGCATTATTTATAAAAATTAGCACTGTTTCATGAAAAATAAAGTATATGATTAGAAATTCCCATAAAATTATGTAGCTATGAGTTTATTTCATTAATGATATTATTTAAGAAAGAATTAGAGGGAGCCCTTGCTGTCTGAATAAGGGAATAAAAGGTAGGGACTACGTTGGCGTGCTAACCACAGTCAGGAATTGGAACAAACCAGCTGGTCTGCAGAAGAAAGGCAGGGGTTCTACTTCATAGGGTTACAGCTTCAGAAACTCACAGAGGCGGTTCTACCCGGTCCTATTGGGTTGCGATGAGTTGGCATCAGCATCGACTCAATGGCACCGAGTGAGTGAGTTAGTATGAATTTGGGGTAGAAAAACGAAGTTGAAGCACAAGGCATGGGAACAGAGGTATACGAAAGATGAAGCGGGAGCAGAGAATTGTATTATGTAAATGATGAAAGGGGACATATGTAGGAGTTATTACAATCATTTAAGCAAGAAACTCTCACATTCTAACTAAACAGAGCAACAGAATTCAAAAGAAGAGCATCAGGCCATACTATGAAGAATGATTCATTGGCGCTAAGTCACTGTGACAACAGAGGGAAAAGCAGACAGAGGAAAATAACTCAAAGTTTAGGCTGATTTTTTTTAGTTTCTGCAACAAGGACAATGACAGTAGCACAAATGGGGAAAGGTGATGGCCTTTTCCTCAGCGGGAGGGAGAAATGGAGTTGGAGCGACCTCTGATTTGAAGATTTCAGGCCATCAAATGTGGTGTTGTTAGGCGCGCTCAAGGGGGTTCTGGCCCATAGAGACCCTCGTCGCGACAGGAGGAAACACTGCCCGGTCCTGCACCATCCTCATATTTGTGCCTGTGCTAGAGCCTGTCGTTGAAGCCCCTGTGTCAATCCATCTCAAATTTAGTAAGCTTAATAAATTTCGGACCAATGAGGAGAAAGCATTGAAGAGAAGCAAAACTAGAGGACAAGGAAGTAATTCCTTAATTCAACCACATCTTTGTCTTTTTTAAAAAATCATTTTATTGGGGACTTATACAGCTCTTATCACAATCCATCCACCCATCCATTGTGTCAAGCACACTTGAACATATGTTGCCATCCTCATTTTCAAAACACTTTCTTTCTACTTGAGCCCTTGGTACCACCTCCTCATTTCCCCCCTTCCTCCCCCACCCTCCTTCCTACACAAACCCTTGATAGTTTATAAATTATTATTATATTTTCATGTTGTACACTGACCAATATCTCCCTTCAGATCTTTGTCCTTTTAAAGTTGACATCAATATTCACAATCAAATAGCCTCAATAGAAGTCTCTTGATGCCATTGTCAGCAAGGAGAGGGACAAAATCAACTCAGTCATTTTTTTTTTAATTCAACACCCATGGTCTTGGCATTGCAAGGACCCAGTGCATAGGTGGGGCAGTACACAGAACATGTGTACATGGCTGTGCACATAAAAAATCCTTCAGGCTTTGGAATAAAAAGAATTTTTCTCTTTAACCACAGCAATAACTTCCTTCCGGAAACGCTGTGAGACAAAGGAAGGCCTTGCTCTCTCCACACATTCCCACTACACAGACATGAGTCACAATGTACATTCATCCCCAATATTGGCACACATGAAAATGGACAGTTACCTTGATTTGGCTAAAATAAAATATTTTCTATACTACAAATAGGTTTTTGGATCTTTTGGGGGGTCAGAAACTAAGACCTTTAACATGCCAGAACACAAATGTTTACTTAAAAGAATGGTTAAACTCTGATTCAAACAAGGGAGTCTAGGCTCATGGCTGAATCCCACGGGAACACCCACATGCTGAGTTCTCTGCTTGGAAAGCCATTTTATAATGGTGTAGTTAAAAATACTGTGTATCCTCAAGTACAACTGAGAAAACTTCAAGGACATATAAATTCCAATGTTGTAACATATGTCTAAATATAGAGAGGGAGAAATGCATGCTCATGTAGACACATCGAATTCACTGATCCATCAAGATGTAATCCTAACAGTACCTCATATTGAGATAATATTTTTCAGAAAAATAGACCTTTTAAAAACACTGTCTTCTTTGTTTTCATATATAGATTTATATATCAAGGGCTCATTATAAAATTTTTTTTAAATAAACTAAGCAAAGGAAAAAAAGAAATGTCAGAAGCCAATATTTGGGCCCTTCTTGACCACAGCATTTGACAGCTAACTCACAGAAGAAAACTGTCCATGTGTGCTTACATCTGGGTAAGAGACATGAGTAGAGTAAAGGCTGGAAGGAGGGGGAACAATGGGTTTCGTCAGATTTTGTTTGTAAGAAAAATATCTGCTGTATCTTTCCATCCCTTAGCATTGAAAACCTGTGGGACCTGTGCCCTCTGGGGAATAAAGGCAGTGCTAGAAGATGCACAATATGTGTATGACGATTTTTCCAGTAGCCCATGCCTTATCCAACGGAAACCACCAAGATTCCACCTTGACCCTTTCATCTCCTTACCTGGAAGTTCTACTGGATCCTATTCAGTCAGGGGTTCTTCTGATAAGAAGAAACTCAGAAGGTTGACACTGAGAACTACCGAATGATGATCTATGTTGAAGCTCCCTGAGGAGGGTGGAATCGTGGGACCGAGGGCTTTGGGAAAGGGAAGGGAGCAGTTAATCAGACAGAGGAGGGAGAACATGATTGAGTTCTCATGGATGTTTACCCAGAAACCCAAGGTGAAATGTGAAAATGGGACTGACATTCCAAAGATACCTGGCAGAAAATAGCATGGTATAGCTGACATATATTAAATTCTGTCACGCTTAAATTCATCTTCAGGACACGATGCATGTATCAACAAATCAAAAGAATTGTCAATAACCATTCAAAAGCAAATAATGAGAAATTTAAGACCTTGAGTTCATGAAGAAATGTATCAGCATTTAATCTCAAAAATATATATTATTCCCATCAAAAGAGGTTCTTTTAAATTTCACCTCAAGTTATACTCTTTAGAACAAAATTGTAGCTGATTTGTATAGAATGGAGTTGGTGGAATAGTTTGGATCTATTATTTCTAAAATATATGCTCATAATTAAAAGGAGTTGCTAAACTTGTGCATATGGGAGAATGGGCAAATGGGAAGGAGATTTTAGTAAATTATCAAAAACTAGCTGAAGTGTTGGCGTTAAAGAGGACAACCCTCTAGAAGACTCTAATCAGAAACACATCAACCAAAATGGTTTTGAAAAAGATTTCAAATCATACATGTCTCAAGTCTATCTTTTTTTAACCTGGGCCCAAAAAGCTGAGAGTTTTGTAAATCACCATACTTGTTCTCAGTGCACATACAACACTCTTGAAGCCGAGTTTCTCTGAAGCTCCATGGCTCCCTTTGCGCGTCCAGACTGGAGACAGATGCTTACAGCAAGCCGGGGTTCAGTCATTTTCTCCTAATGAGCCCCTTTCAAGTGTGACACAGATTGACCTAACGTTAAAAGCGACATTACGCAGTTTGCAGATTTAGGATGACAGCCCGTCAGGCTAATCACCTTTCAATTTAACTTGTCCATAACCTGTCAAGGTCAAGTGGATCCCATGTTCTGTCTTCCATTTTCTTCCGGAGGGAAATAATGCAGAAGGTTTACCTATGCTTAGACCCAGTCAAATTAAGCCTTGTAAGAGACAAATAGATCCAAGAGAGGTAGCTAGCTAGATGCAAGAAATAAAATTATATGGGTGGTGGGTAGGTGGAAGGATGGATAGGTGGATAAATGGATCGTTGCCGTGAAGTTGGTTTCAACTCATGCTGACCTTATGTGTCACAGAAATATGGCCCATTCTACCTGATCTTCCCCATAATTAGCATGTTCTAATCTACTAGTATGACTAATGATAATAGCAATCAAATGCAACAGACCTATGCGTAGACCACATAACCTTCTGCAGGTACAACGTTTAACGTACAATTGAGGCATGGTTTTTAAGCCTTACTATCAAAATGTTCTTATGAAAACACTTTATTTTCCAGCCTTGGGATAATGAGAAAGATATAAACCAAGATGGTTTTGAAGAAGATTTCCAACTCATATAATTGTACATAATTTTGAGTTTTGCTTCCTGCATCTGTTTCTTCACTCTCACTCTCGCTCTCCCATTTCCAGGAATCTCAGAAAAATGCAAGAAACCACCTGAGCTGAGCTGGAAGGCACATTGAGGGTAAGGACCACCTCCCAGGACTCCGTGCTTGTCTCTCACCTACCAACATCCCTCCTTCAAAATGCAGACACACTCTGAACTGTGAACCCAGGTTCACTCTACCTACACTTCCTGGCAAAAGGAAAGAGGCTTATATCTTCTGGGGTCCTGATGTATGGCCTGAGAGGAAATGTTGTCTTTTGGGAAATAGAAAAATTATGTGACTACATAAAAGTCAACACTATTTATCTTCACCTCTTGCCCACTGGACCGACAAAGAGACACCACTGTTAAGCCCAACCCCCATGCACAGCTGCAATAGAACGTAGGCAGGGCCGGGACTTTCAAGTGTCAGACCTTTTGTGGCCATCTACTAGTTTATGAGGCTGATGTCAAGCCTTGCAGTCAATGAAGTCTTTGTCCTAGGTGTACAGGGCAGGACAGTGGAAAAACTACCCTCTCTTATATCCCAGGCCCATCCATCTTCCCCTTACCCTGTTTCTCAACTTTTCTGTCTCTTGAGCTGATGGAGAGAGGATACCTCCGGGCTTAATGTACTGGAAAATTGCTCTGCATGTTTATGAGGGGCTCCCTTCCAAATGAAAGAAAAAAGGAAAGGAGAAAAAACTAGGCAGAAGAGTCATTTTTCCCACTGAACTCATTGGCCTTATGCTTGTGGGCCTGACCCTGATTAAGAAAATCTCAAAGCCCTGCTAGGTTTATTGTGGAGTTTGGCAGAATGCACTTCCGATTGAATTTTTTAAAATATTATTTATAATCACAAAGTGATTTTGAACAGCTTCCATCATCCCACCCACCCCACCACCACCCTGACCCAAACACACACACACACACACACACACACACACACACACTCAAACAGAGTTGCCTGAGAATCATCTATTCATCTTCTGGGAGCTGGTTTCCCCCATGCCATTTCCCTATTTCTAACAAACATGTGGCTTTCGTAGAGGTACATCAAAGGTTAAATTGTATGAACTTTGTTGTGGACATGGAACAAATAAGGCTACGTTACATGGTATCATAATCTTGCTTATTTTAGCTTCATCTGATTTAAAATAACAGCCTGCATCTCTAAACCCATTCTCATCACTACATTTTTTTTTAATTCCTCTACAGGTTTTACACTAAAACTACCTGCCGTGTGGATTCTAAGAATAAAGTCTGGGATCAAAGCATCCGTTGTGTATGTTGACGAAATAAAGCCCAGCATCACGGTGATTCTTTCCCACAAATCCCTGCAAAATCATGGGACCACAGAGTCTGGTTCATCGTCACTGGTGAAAATGACGCTTCTTAGATACGCAGACACCTAATTGAGTTCTTTAGAAGGGCAAGAAAACAAAATTTCGGAGTGCCTCTAAACCATAAAATCTTTTCATGCCTCCCCTGATTATTAATTTGACCCGAGCATTGGGGTATAGGTACTAAGGTTTTAATTCTTTGATGATAGGAGAAAAGGGTTCTGAAGGAAATTTGTTGGAAAGAAGCAGAACCGCGACGCCGACAAAAAGCCAAGGAGAGGAGAATCAATGATTGCAACCAGGCCTCTGTTAGAGCATGGGCCCCGCCTTCATTCTGGATGTAGGACTCAAATTCCGAGGTGAGTACCACACAAAGTTATAATTTTCTGACAAATTAATTACCAAACGATTTCTCCTGGGAGGAGGCTTATTGCAGAATTTGACAACATAATTACTACTGATTTTTTAAAATCCTATTTACTATCTCCAAAGGTCAAATAAGTTTGTGTGAAAATTTTTTATTTGAACATGTGAGGAATTTCCTGTTTTTCTTTCTTCTCTTTTCTTTGCCCTTTCTTGGTGGGTTCTTACTGTTTCCCATCCCACAGTCATCGCCAGGGTTTTCTCTATTGAAATCTAACTTCCTTCTCTTTGCTTTCAAATGCTATCCCACTGAAAATGTTGTGGCTCATTTAAACATTGAGCACAATTATAAAAAGAAGTGGGGCAAAGCTGACAGTTCACGCCCAGGAAGAGGGGTTCTAGGAGTGAAACACAGTGTTAATAGGGACCCCTAATCTCTTAGCCTGCCCCCTTTTGTAGAAGAAGGTCAGAAATGTTTAGTCCCCTTGTCTGGTCCCTAAAGATCCTTAACAAGCAGATGTTACTGTAACATGCTCAGGGGATCAAGCATAAATGTGGCCCATGACCCTGGCTGTCAGCTGATCCACCGACTCTCTTAGAAATATACTCTGAACTTTTCTAAATTCCCCCTCTTTCCCACCATCCCCCTCCGTTCTATGCCTGTGGCTCCCGCCCCATAGCTTGCTCAGTTGCTCTCAGTATGACCTTTCCCCTGACGGGGGTCAAAGGCCCAAGACCTAAGGCCATCCTCTTTTCTTGTTAAAGGCCAGCTGATGAATCATTCCCAACTTGAAGGGAACAGAGAAAAGGGAGGGCTCTGAAGGCCCTTTGAGAGACAAACAACTGGGGCCTATACATCAGCATTTACACTATGCTGACACTTTCAAAACTCACTCTCCTCTTGGAAACCACAAAGAGAAGAGACCAGAGATGGGCCAGCAAGGTCTCCCTGAGCAAGACGGACGCAAATAAGAACAAGAACATGATATCATCCCACCGGGGTGTGTAATGGGAAACGGTTCATTTAAAAACAAAGAGAAATGAGAAGTATGTGGGCAGCATTCAGCACGCTCAAACCCTCCCCCAGATTTCAGTATGATTAGTCACTTTTCACAAGATGAGGGAAAAAGAGTAGCTATGTTTGTGCTTCTTCCCACGAAAGTGCAAGTTTTGTCAAGAAGCTGAGCTATATTAAGTTCTCTTATTTAGGAAAATACAAATAGTGGTAACATTTAGCAAGTGCTAAAATGTAGGTTATGTCTCACTGCCCTATTCTTCTAGAGAGGTGCCCAGGTAGTATAGTGGCTTGGTGACACATTGGCCTGTTAACTGCAGCATTAAAAATCACCAGTTGTTTTGCAAAAGGAAAGTGGAGTTTTCTCCTTCGGTAAGGAATTAAGCGTCTTGGAGTCTTTCCCCCAAGGGCAGGTCTACCCTGTACAGAGGGTGGCAGCATAAATCAGAATCCACTCGATGGCAGTGGATCCTCCTGTAATGTTCTGGCTTCACTTTTAATCTGTCAACAGCATTTATGCCACTGATATGATTCAGGAAATCTTCAGGCCAGGTAAAGCGCTGGGTGATACATATAGTTAAGTGCTTGGCTGATAACTTATAGGTTGGCAGTTCCAGTCCACCCAGAGTCGTCCCGGCAGAAAAGGTCAGGCATTGTACTTCTGAAAATTCCACCATTAAATACACTATGGAGGGCTTCACTTTTCTGACACACCGGGGGTGCCCTGAGTCAGTCAACCTGATGACAACTGGTTTTGCAGTCGCTTTCTAGAAACACTAGGGTTTGTACCTACCACTGGGAGCACATACCACTGTGTGCACGGAACAGGAGTAGAGGTGATCTAGCTGACCCCTCAGTCCCCAAGGAACTTCCAGGTATCATGAGGAGGAAGCAATGGTGCTTAGATTGGATGCTGATTTTGCATTCACAGTCCACCAACTGACAGACCGCCCAGGAATGAACCTTAAGGTTTCTCTTTGATCCTTAAACGAGAGTCAAAGAAAGCCAAGGAACCATTCATACCATCCGACATGTGGGTTGAGTTTTCTTTTTCACTCGTGTCGATAACGTTTAAACATGTATGATGATTTTTCCCGATGACTTTTTAAATGCCCTCATATAGTCTGTGCTAACTTCAAGTTTCTCACATAAATCGTTTCACTAAGATATGTCTCAAAATGTATATCTACTTTTATCTATGGTTCGCAATCATGTTGCTATGCATCCCAGTGGCTGTCAAGTGGATTCTGGCTCCGGGGACCTCGGGGGTGTCAGGGGAGAGCTGTGCCCTGTGTGGTTTTCAATGACGTTTTTTTTGGAAGGAGACCCCCCAGGCCTTTTCGCTGTGACTTTTGATGGTTTCGAACCTTCACTTTGGGTAGCAGAAAATATGCTAACGTATATTATACGCTAGTTGATGCTTGCTTGTTTGCTTTTTTTTATTCTTGTTTATTTCTTCTTTTAGCTGCGTGCCACGTAGGTGTAGGGACCATGGCCATTGTAACCATATAAAAAACGAAACTGCAATTACAATGGCATTGCTTCTGCTATAAATTTCTATTCCTAGACAAAGCACTCACTCTCTCTGTTCCTCTCATTTGTGACTTTCTACTGCCTCCGTGAAGTCGTGAAGCGTTCACTTCCAAGCATCACAGGCTACACATTACGTTCACTTGCTCCTTTGATGGCATTTTCATGGAAGTGTCACCAAACACAGGTGTTTCGACCTTGGCTGATGGTTACAAAGACTTGGAAGATTTAAAGGCATACTGACTCCTGAGCCAGGTCTAATTTTTAGTGTATCTGAATGCCTACCGATTTTTCCAAGAATCATATATACATTATCCAGGGAGAGGGTGTATTTTAAGTTAGCTAACTTTATAACACCTGCCCTAACGAAACACAGTTCAATTGCAAAACCATTCCTTCCAGACGATGTGTTCTCTCTAAGTAAAAAATCTGGATATAAGTGATCCTATTTACTTGAGTGAGCTTTCCAGACAGACAATGAAAGAACCGAGTTACCAATTAAGACTTCTAAAATTAGCTGAAATCCTTACTCAGGATTTCTATTCCTCTATGTTGGAGGGTTTTTTTTTCCACAAATAAAACAAGATGCTTTTCAATCTCCCTATTCCTTGATGCTTGAAGAACCAATTAAGGCCAATTCGTAGCTATCCTCTTGGAGAAAAGGAAGAGGCCCAGGAGGTAATGTCTCTTCTGACAGGTAAGCCAGCTGCTGCCAAGCTGTTGCCACCAAAATGATTCCTACTGCCACAAGATCACTAAAAGGACCACACTTCTAGATGATTTCCCTAAAATGATGAATCATGTCTCTGATTTTACCAGGCGTACCAAATTACCACAATAAATGCTCATGGAAGCAGTAGTCAAGAGATCAAACAACAGATTGCATCGGGTAAGGCTGCCACACAATTCTCCGTGCAGTGTTGAAAAACAAGGATATTACACTGACGACGCAGGTGCACCTGAGCCAAGTCAGGGTATTTTCAATTGCCTCACATGCATGTGAAAATTGGACTCTGAATAAGGAAGACTAAAGAAGAATCAGTGCATTTGAATGTTAATTCTGGCAAAGAATATTGAAAATACTATGGGCTACTGAAGGAACAAATGTGTCTTGGAAGAAGTACAGCCGGAATGCTCCTTAGAGACAAGAATAGGGAGACATAGTCTCATTTAGTTTGGACATGTCAGGAGAGACCAGTCCCTGCAGCAGGACAGACTGCTTGGTAAAGAGACAATTACAGCGAGGAAGGCCCTGGGCAAGTCAAAGCGCAACGAAGTGCCTGCGACAATGGTCTGTAACATAAGAACAAGTGCGAGAAGGATGCAAGCCTGAGCATGTTTCATTCTGTTGTACAGAGTCAGTGCAAACTGACCTCACCTGAAAACAACAACAAGCAGTGCAACACAGACTTATGAAAAATAATATTATAATCATATTCTTTGTTGCGCTTTGCTAAGCAAGCATCACTGATTTACCTTATTTATCTTAGTCAAATGACTTTCCACTTAGGTTGCCTGAGATCTCAATTCCCTATCAGCACATCCTAGTTTCCTTCCTTCTTGTCTCTCTAACCCCATTTATCTTTCCATCTATATTTACAGGCTTTTTAACATCCCCCAACTAGGATGCAAACCTAATACCACATCTGGAAAAGGTAAAATTACAATAGTTTAAATTCTAGATTGAAATATACAATATAGTTGTTCAATCATTTACTCATTCAGTAAAAATTCACACTGTGACTATTAGTTGTCGTTAGAGATTCAGAGAGAGGTGCAATATAAAATTACCTGACAGGAATATTCATTCTGTTCATGCAGCTCAGGCAGTGCCCAGATCGATTTAAAATAAGATGGTAAATGTAGGCGTCATAACAGAGGTGCTGACTAACTTTTATGACAGCTTTTAAGATGACAATACTTGTATGGAGTCTTAAGTGAGAGGTAAGACTTGAGACTGCAAAGGTAGGTGTAGACCAGCAGAGAACACAGAAGTATGGAGGCCAAATGGCACAAAGGATTGTTTGAAAGGGTCAACACATTTGTTTTGCCAATAATGTGAAAGTGCACAGAAGAGAGAGGGAATAGATAAAAGACTAAAAACTAATTACCTCAAAAATTTTAAGAAGCAAAACTACAACATCCGAATGTGTCAGGCATCTCTGGGTCTATCAGGGGAAGGAAATTCTTGCCAGCTCCAGGTAGCATGCAAGTATCTTCAAAATGTTTCTTTTTAGAATACTCTAAGTTTTCAATCGGAGAACTGAATTGCTGTTTATAACTTCCAAATTAGTTTAAGTACTGACCCAGAATCCTGGGTCTCTAACCCTATAGGGGCATCCTGGGTAATATAAAAGGTTAAGCTGCTAACAAAACGTTGGCGTTTTTGAGTCCATCTAGAGGTACCTCAGAAGAAAGGATTGGCAATTTGCTTCAAGCAACTCAACTATTGAAAACCATATGGGGCACAGCTCTCCTCTGACAGACATGAGATCACATTGAGCCAGAGCCAAAATGATGAAAACTGTGAGTGTGTGTGTTACCTTGTGTTCTAACTCAATGAAATTGCCCGTTGGTAACTCCAAAGAAGTATGAAAAGATAGACATGATTCCCTTTTCTGACGCTAGAGAGATGATTTATTAAACACTCTGACATGACTCAAGCCTCTGACTCCAGGCTCATTAAGCAACCCCTTCCTACAACCAGTACAAGCACCCCTGTCTGCTTGACTATTAAACTTATTATTAAAATAGTAATTCAGCATTTTTTTAATATAATCATGAGTTAGAGTTCCTGTTAGAGTTACTCAGTGCCAAAAATTGAGTATAATCATAGAATAGACATTTTTATTTAATAAAACTGGTGACTCATATTAACAAATGGATTATAAAGCAGCACGGTCTCAGTCTAACATGGAATTAACTGCCTTCATTATTTACTCCCGAAATCCCCTTTCCCTCCTTATCACCCTCCCCCCCTTATTCCTTATATCCCCTCGAATCAGCTATTATTCTGCATCCACTCTTTCTGTGCTTCACAGCTGGAAGACCCAACGGAAAACAATGGAAAACAAATTGGACTAAGGTGGTAAGGATACCATCATAATGGTACAAAGTCAAAAATATGAATGACGCGTAAGAAGGAAAAGACCCCATCAACATTCAAACATCTAGGGAAGAAATTTCTAAGAGATACTTGCACCCAGAACAAATTCAGACTGCATCTATAGGGTTGTGTCTAACTGGCCAAGTGTTGGGTTCAATCCAGCATAATCAAGATTACAATGGTCTTTGCCTGATAGTAAGCCTATTTGAGTCTCCAGCCTGTGGCTAGACTGGATCTTCCAGTGGCTCAGTCTGATTACATATTCTGAAGATGGCTTTGGGGTTCCCACCACACCCATAGCCCTCCACAAATTTGGAGTTCACAATGTTAGCTCTGTGCTTTTCTCTTCACCACATTTGTATTTTGTAATTGTCATCTTGGGATCACACAAGCTGGCATGCTTCTTCCATGTGAACTTAGTTGACACCTCGCCTAGATGACTACTTGTTTGAAAGCAATCCTTTAAGACTCCAAACACTACTCCTATAGGTAGCTGGGCACCGTCTGCTTTCTTCACCACACTTTGCTGTACACCCATATCTTCAGTGATCATTTCATGAAGGTGAACATTGAGCAGGTCCATGATGCAAGAATTGATAATTCTTAAGTTGGAGCCAGGAATTAGTGTGAGCCAAAATCCATTCTTGAATCTATGCTTTTTTTAAAATGTTCTGTAACTTGGAAGTTAATACATATGTCATATCATTGCATACTTCAATCATGTCAAGCAGAATTGTACAATTGTTCCATAATCAGTCTCCAAACATACTTTACCTTCCTGGACTTCTTGACACCATCTCCCTCTTATCTCCCCTATCACTCTATATCCCTCATTCCCCCAAATCCCTGTTATATTTTCTTTCCCTATAGGCTCAACGTCCCTGGGTTTCATTTACCAAAAACAGAGAAACAAATAACAGTTTCGAGAGGGTGATCCCCAATGTCAATGCACCTTTGAAATATACCCTAATAAAAACAAGCAATACACCCTAACAAAAACAAGCAATACACCCTAAAAAAAACAAGCAAAATATAACAGAATGGTTGCCACAGGATTCCCAGAATAATATATATCCCAATATAGCATATAGGAGGGCATTGATGTAGTAAGGCATTGATGTTCGCCAACTAACAGTACACGGCTCTTGGTATAGCTGTCTTCTGCTTTCTCAGACACCAGAGTTTTCTGGCATAAGTCTTCTTGTTACAAGTGTGTCTGGGGTAGAGTCCAGTTAATCCTGTGGAGTTCCCATATGGGGCCTTACCGATGCAGCCTCTGGAGCATGACATGCACCCCGATGATGCAGGATTTAGTGTCCGAGTGTTCTGTAGCACCCGGCCTGGCTTCCCAGGATACCCCCAGAGTCCCTATGTCAATTCTGTGCTCCCGCTACCTGCCACTAAAGAAGACTCTCACCACTAATGATCCTAAGAGCATCCTTAGTCTCACTCAGAAACCAACACACTGAAAGCAGTACCCAAAACATTATATATCCAATGGAGAAACAAAGACAAGAATAAATTCCTCTCACACACACACCATCCTATAAAGGAAAGGAAAATGACAAACACAAATAGTATGAGATGACAGCAACTAATCTATATTTAGATCTAATTACACTGAATGTTAATGCTTTAAATACACCTACTAAAAGACAGAAAGGACAAAGAGTAACAGACTGAATTAGATAACAAAATCCACCAGACTGAATTAGATAACAAAATCCACCATTTACTAACTTCAAGAGACACATCTCAAACTCACAGGAAAAAAAGGACCAAGAGGCAAAGGATGGCGAAACATTACCAACCTAGTGGCAATCAGAAAAAGCAGGGTGGCAATACTAAGCTCTGACAAAATAGACCTCAAGGTACATGACCTAAGAGGAGATAAGAATGGGCATTACATAATGCTCAAGGGATCAATAGACCAAGAACTCATAAACGTAATAAACATATATGTGACCAAAGAAAGACTCTCATAATTTGTCAACCAAATCCTCGAAGAAATGAAAAATCATCAGATCAACAAATATAGTAGGTAATTTCAATAAACCACGCTCAAAGAAAGTTAGATCAACACATAAGACATTCAATAAAGAAACTAAAGAGCTGAACAACACAATCAAACAACTTGACCAATGGATATTTTCAGAGCTCTCCAACCAGCAGCAAAATAATACACAGTCTTCTCCAATGCACACAGTTCATATTCAAAAATAGACCACATAGTGGGACCCAAGGCAAGCTTGAGAAAATTCAAACACATAGAGGTCACTCAAACCATCTTCTCTGATTACAGCACCATAAATCTGAATATCAATAGAAAGAACAAAAACACACACTGGGAGACTCAATAATACACTTCTCAAAAAAGAATGGATAATGGCCTAAATTAGAGAGGAAATTAGGAATTTCCTAGAAACCAATGAGAACGTCCGTACAACATACCCAAGCCTATTGGCTTCAGCAAAGGCAGTTATCAGGGGTCATTTTATTGCAATAAATGCACACATGAAGAAAGAACAATAGTAGGGCCAGTACCTTAACACAGCAGCTCCAGCAGTTAGAACAAAATCAACAGCGAAAGAAAAATCCTTCCAACAGCAAAAGAAAAGTAATCATAAAAATTACAGTGGAGGTAAATCAACTGGAAAACAGAAGAACAATGGGAAAAAATCAACAAAGCAACATGTTGATGCTTAGAAAGGATCAACAAAATTGACAATTGCTAGCAAACTTAACAAAGAAAAAAAGGGAGCAGACATCAATATCTAGAATTAAGGATGAAAAAGGGGAAGTCACAACAGACTTTAACGAAATAAGAAGATTAACTACACAGTAGTATGAAAGACTGTGTTCCAACAAATTCAATAATTTGGAGGGCCTGGACAAACACTGGGAAAATCACTCTCTCCCCAAATTAACACAGATGGACATTAAGAACTTGAACAGACCCATAGCAAAAGAAGAAATAGACAAGGTCATCAAGAAACTCCCACTAAAAAAAAGCCCTGGTCCAGATGGCTTCACAGAAGAATTCTATCAAGCATTCAGAGAAAAACTGGCACCAATTCTACCTAAACTCTTCCAGAACATAGAGAGGGCCAGCAAACCCCCAAAGCATTCTGTGAAGCCAGCATAACCCTGACACCCAAACCAGGCAGATACCCCCAGACCGATATTCCCATGAACATAGATACAAGAATCCTCAACAAAATATTGACCAATAGAATCCAACAACATATCCAAAAATAATGCATCGTGACCAAGTGGGCTTCATACCAGAGATGCAGGGATGGTTCAAAATTCAAAAACAATTAACGAAATCCACCACATCAACAAGAAAAAGGACAAGAACCATATAATCTTATCAATTGATGCTGAAGAATCATTTGATAGCATCCAATGCCCATTCCTATTAAAGACTCTCAATAAGATAGGATTAGAAGGGAAAATCCTCAATACAATAAAAAACATATATGAAAAACTAATAGCCGGTTTTACACTCACTGGAGTAAAGCTGAAAACATTTCCACCGAATGAAGGATCCAGACAAGGATGTCCCTTATTCCCACTTCTACTCAACATTGTACTGGAAGTCCTTGCCAACACCATAAGACAGCACCAAGATATTGGGAGTGTACAATCGTGTAAAGAAGAAGTGAAGTTCAGTGGAGCAGCAGGATGGATGATTAACCAGGAGAAATCAAGTTGATCCTATATACCAGTGATGGAAATGCAAAAGAAGAGATCCCGGAATCAGTTCCATTCACAACATTCTCACCACAGCGGAAATACCTAGGAATAAACCTCACCATAAAAAACAAAAGACCTGCACAGTGGAAACTACAGAATAGTTCTACAAGAAACTGAAAGGAATCTACACAAGTGAAAGCATATTCCGTGTTTGTGGATAGGAAGACTCAATATTGTGAAAATGTCAATGCTACCTAAAACAAACTACAGATTCAAAGGAATCCTGATCCAAATTCCAGCATCATTCTTCAGAGAAAAGCGACAACTGATGATCAACTTCATATGGAAAGGAAAGAAGCCCAGAATAGGCAAGGACTCCTCAAGAAGAAGAACAAAGTAGGTATCCTGCATTACCTGATCTCAAAACCTGCTCTACCGCCACAGTTTTCAAAATAACCTGGTAGTGGTATAATGATAGATAACCAGACCAATGATTTGGGACAGAAAGCCATAAATAAAAACATCTGCATACAAACAACTGATTTCTGACAAAGGTCCCCAAAACAATAAATGGGAATCAGATGCCCACCTACGTAAATGGTGTTGGAAAAGTTGGATGTCCACTTGCAGAAGAATGAAACAAGACCCATATCTTACTCCATGCACAAAATAATCGTAAGGTGGATCTAAATCCTAAATATAAAATGCAACGCTATCAAGATCATCAATGAGAAAATTGGGACAAAGCTAGGAATCCTAGTGCAGGAAATACACAGGCTATTTGAAATAATAATGGAAACACACTCCACGAAAGATAAAATAGATGAGTGAGACCTATTAAAAGTAAAACATTAGTGTACATCAATAGAAGGGTGGATATTAAAAAAAAATCTGGTACATACACACAATGGAATACTATACATCCCTAAAAACAGTGATGATACCATGAAACACCTCAAGACCTGTTGGGATCAGGAAGACATTATGCTGAGTGAAGTTAGTGAAGCACAAAAGGGCAGTTGCTATATGAGTTCACTGTGGTAGGAACAAGCAGCAGAAGGACACGAGCTCAGGCTTGTGGGGCATCCAGTCGTCTGCCTGGGGACCAGACAGTCTGGTAAAGAGCTGGACCAATGCCAGTGAACCACACATCATCTGCTCCAGGTAAGTATAGTGTAGGTCGCTTGGCTTGAGGGCACCTCACGACAGCTGGGATCAAACGGTTGGGGGAAAGTTGGGGATGCTCTCTGCTCAGTGGCTGCCATGCATATCTGGGGTGAGGAACCCTGAAGAGGGAGCAGCCACGGAGGAGAGAGGAGAGGAAATGGTCATGTTTGGGGGAACATATAGTGCATGTCTGTTGAGGGGAGGGAAGGAGAGGTGATCTCCAGGTCGGGGGAGGCGTGATTGAGGATGTTTTGAGGAAAATTAGGTGGAAAGTGTCTTTACTGGTGTGTAGCGGGTGCGCAGAATTGGACTAGAGTGTTTGAAGTTATCCCAGGAACCCAGGCCGGGTGCCATAGAATGCTGGGGCACTGAATCCTGGCTCATTGGGGAGCACAATGTGCATTGGTGAAAGCCCAGGCCGGAACTCCAGAGGGTGAACTGGATTCTACCTCAGGCGCACCTGTAACCTGAGGACTTAAGCCAGAAAATACATGATGTCCACGGTGTCTGAGGAAGCAGAAGACAATTGTACCAAGCGTGATATACTGTTGGTTGACGGACAAACAAGGCCTTGCTACATCAATGCCCTATATGCTGTATTAACATGGGTAGTATTCCGGCAATCCTGTGAAGGTCATCCTACTTTATGTTGCTTATGCTTTTTCAAATTAGGGTGTATCTCTGAGGTGTGTCGCAATTTGGGGGTCACCCTCTTGAAGTTGTGTAATTATCTGTTTCTTTTGTGTTTTGGTAAATGAAACCCAGCAAAGCTGAGCCAAAGGGGTGGGGAGAGTGGGGGAATGTGGGGAGATACAGAAGTTTGGGGTGATAAAAGGGAGATGATATCAAACAATCGAGGAAGGAAAAGTATGTTTGGAGACAGATTATAGAAACTATTGCACAATTCTGTTGGATGTGATGGAACTATGGAATGATATGGCATAGATATTAACTCCCAAGTTATAACAAATTAAAAGAAAAGGGAAAAAATCATAGATTTGGGCTCACACTAAATCCTAGCTCCAATTTTTTTTTCTTTTTTCCCCCAATTAATTAATTAATTAATTAATTAATTTTTAAACATTTTATTAGGGGCTCATACAACTGTTATCGCAATCCATACACCAATTTAAGAACAACTAGTTCTTACCTCATGGCCCTGCTTGATACTGGCCCTAAGGACGGGAACAGAGAAGAAACAGGTGGTACAGCAAAATGTAGCCGAGAATCTAGATGGTGACCAGCTGTCAGATCAAGCAGCACCTGGGGTTTTGTCTCCAACCAAGCAGCTATCTAAGAGAGATGTCAACTTCATCCTTATGGAAGAAGCCCACCATCATCAGTCACTGAAGGATTGGAATTCACATGACCTGAAGTTGGAGGAGGGATCAGTATCCGAGCCTAAATTGTGAGAATCCAATGTCCAGAAGGTGATGGATGACATGGGAACCCAAGATTCCTTTGTGGAACTGCATAGGTAATCAGCCTCCACAGAACTCCCCCTGTCTAAAATTGAGGGAAGGGAGGAAAGTGGTCACTAAACAGAGAGTTTGGGAGGGAGGTGTACGGAAGGTCAGAGGCATAAATCTGACCTGAACAATTAAAACTATATCAATAGTCCCCCCCCCCGCCCCCCACCCCATGATACAGACTGGACCTAATCTGGTTTTTAAAACTTACTGTATTTTCGGTTTGCATTGTTTTGTTTGGTTCTTGATCATTCACATTAGAGTGTATCTAGAGGTGGGGTTGTGTCAATGGAGGTCACCCTGTGTTCTATGCTTTTCTGTTTTTCAGTAGATGAAACCCAGAATTGATGAACCTATAGGGACAGTAAGTAGAAAAAGGGGTTCAGTGGGGGTGGGGAGGGTTGCAGTGGTGGTGGTAAGCTAAAAGGGAGATGATGTCAAGGAGTTCATGTAGTAAAAGAATGGTTGGAAACTAATTGTGGTAGAAATTGTATAATTCTACTTGATGTGATTGAATTACGGAATGATATATGTATTAGATTCCAACTAATAAAAATAATAAATATGAATGAGTCAATAAAAAATAAAAGTATACCAAAAGTTTTAAAAATTTCATTTATTCCAAAGACAGTTATTCCCATTAGGACTCTCTGTTTGGTTACTATAATAAAAAAATAATTTGTTCATCTTAAATGAAGGGAATACGATCTCCCTTCATTTTGTAGTGCCTTGATAAAGACCAAATGTGGTGAATGTGAGTGTGATAGTACTCTGGAAAAGTAAAATACTGCCCATTCACTGCAAGCAGCAACTTAATTTCATGTGTTCTTAACTTGACCCAATTTACGGATAGTGTCATGATTACTTACAGAATTATTTCGGGGTAGGTCTTGAAATGTTCTTTATAACCATGCTTGCAAGACAATTCCTCTTCAATTTGTTATTTCTGGCATAGTAAACTATTACGTTGGTCAGATGCAAGTTGGCCAATACTAGCCAAATTCGACTCGCTAATGGATCACTCAATTCACTGCCAACGAATCAATTCTAACCTATAGCAACACAATAGGGCAGGGTAGAACTACCTCTATGGGTTCCACAGACTGTAACTCTACAGGAGCAGAAAGCCTCCTCTTTCTTCACAGGAGCAGTAGGTGGGCTTAAACTGCTACCTTGCAGTTCGCAGACTAATATGTAAACATTTTGCTACTAGTTCCACAGGTTGCACAAAGACGACGGGTCAGAGCAAGGCAGCTCTGTTGAGATCAGGGGCCAAGGCAAGGAAACCAGGAGCCAGAACAGAGGAGTCGTGCTGAGACTATCGGGCTGTGAGAGAGACGGAGAGGTGGGGCTCCTGGTCTATGGAGGACGAGGACAAGGGACTATGTTGTTAAGAGGCGGAGAGAGACTTGGTTGCTGGTGGAAAACAGGTGTTGCTTTAGACCAATGCTTTGTATCCTGTTTACAAACTCTTATTTTTGGTAATCTATTAACTTCCCTAATGAGCCCCCATAGTCATGAGTATTGTCTATGGGTTCTATGTGGCTATTTCAATGAAGTATTGATCCAACATAGAAGCTGGGTATTGTGGGAAGAATAGGGTCAGAATAGTGTAAAGAAAGAACAAGGATGAAGGTATATCTAACTCCTGCTTTGTGACAGTAGGGAAGCCAGAAGAGGTCAGCTATGTCTTCTTCTTGACAGCATTTGCACAGTCACTTAGGAGAAGAAACTAATGGGAAGATATTTGACAATGAAAGCAGTCAGCTAGGACATGATTCTTGCTAAGTGGAAACACTGAGGGTGGTGGAAACCCAGGGTTTGACTCTCTTCCACTACTGATCATGATGATAACGGTTTGCCGATCATTGCAGCGTACAATGAAACTAGAAGCAATTTGAAGTGTTCCAAGTCATTTTCAACCTGATTATTGTGTAACTTGTACTTCTTAATAGATGCACTCTTTCATTCAGCATTTAACATGGGCATCTATTTATTTTTGCCAAAGGTCCTAGTCTCTCCATTTCCCGGGGTAGGTGTCTGCATTGGCACAACTGGAACTTGGTTTCAAACCCATGTTGGTCTCATCCCAAAGGGATTAGTCCTTCTTGTATTGACGAGTTTCCTATTAAAATAGTCATCTCTATAGGTGGAATGGATGACCATTGCCAGTCTCTATTTTTTTAGGAAATTTTGTCCTCTTGGGATGAAGAGGAACAATGGTCTCTGTGCTGGATGAGGAAAACGGGACGCGGTGCAACGGGAGACTGACATAGGAATCAAGAGTTGAGAGTGTTACTTTAACTGTGTAATCTGTGGGATACACAATGTTTCTCCAATGATACATGGGAACATGAGAAGTTAATGAGCTGGTTTTAGGTAGCTGTGTGAAGAATTGCTTGAGAGAGAGGCTTGATGATTCAATGAAGTGATTAGTCTAAAGAAAGCAATCAAGAAAACCATTTATTAAACTGTTATTGATAGGAGCCAATGCCAAAGCAAATATTGTAGCTAAGGGAGCTGTAGGAAATAAAGGGAGTCTCTGAGACTAGACACCCACGAAATTAAAATGAAGGTGAAAGCATTTGAGAAAGGAAAATTAAGCAAAACAAAGGTAGCTGTGGAGAGGTTATAATTCTATTTTGGATGGGAATTGGTTAACTCAAAATAGTACAACAAAGAACTCGCATCCAAATGTCAGTGACATAGCATTAATTGATAATCCTGTCATATTCTGTAATGATGCCACTTTAAGAACAGCAACCAAGGCTAAATGTGGTTAAGAATATTTCAAAGTTTATGGTGGGATTAAATAATAAAAGGACTCTAAGTACTTAAAAGTTGAATATAGTTTCATGGGAAATAGCAAATACTTGGAAAAAGACATGGAGAAACAAATCTTTAGGGATCTAAAATAGGTTCGATGAAATTTCTTGGTTCTGCATTTTTAAAACCCCATGAGGAAACGGATAGACAGATGGTTCTTTAAAGCATAGGCTGAACTTCTATTTTAATTTTCTCTAGGAAAGAAAAGCTACACGTGCCCTTAATTTACCCTCAATAAATCTATAAATAAGTTCATGCATGCCTTTCACTAAAATGCAACTGTCAGTAAACACAGCAAAGATAAAATTTCCATTTTTTTGAATATCACCTACTACTGAATACAATCTAAAAATGAATTCATTGGATGTTTTTCCTTTACTGATTTGAACAGAGAGTATAAGAAAGTAACTTCGTAAGTAAAAAGTTTTGCAATCATAATGATGAATGTTGATTCAGTAGCTCTGATTATTTATACATATTTTCTTAAACTGGATTACATAAATACATTGAAACTTTGCAGTTAGTCGCTGTGATTTGTTGAATTTTTCCTCATATAGGTTGTGGTAACTTACATCAGAATGTATAGGAATGACTCCTATTCAGATATATTAATTCCTGGAATTGGTATATAGTTAAAAAGATTTCTCTTTAAATTCAATCAGACTTGCATAATTCAACTCTATAATAAAAGAGATGAGAAATTGCAAACAAGTACCTTATCTTTTTAAAGGAAGCAAAGATCTGAAAATATCTTTAAAATGTTGGGTCTGCTTTCTTGACCTTGGCCCCAGCAACCCTCATGAGTTGACAGTCTTCCAGTATATTAACTGTTTCATGGAAGTGAGTTGAGCTGAGCCCTCTGCACTGCTGTGTGGACTAATTAGCTGTTACAGTCACCAGGGTTGCTGGGGCCAAGGTCAAGGAAGCAGAGAGCTGAGTCTTTCATAGAACACTACAGGCAGTCCAGCCACAGGCAGCAAACAACAAGGAGGGGCACATCCAACAGTCACCAGCTCAAGCAATGTATACACCAGCAGTTGTGGTGAAACAGGTGTCGACAGAACCTCAGAGGACACGGTCCATGGGATGTGTAACCCACAGGTAGTGTAGCTCACAAGTTGAGGCAGAGAACTAGCTAAGGCAGCCACACACAGGTCCAATCACCAGAGAGCAAGAGAGAGAGAGAGGTGAGGCTCACCGAGCCATTTATCTCTTCGTCCTCCAATCAACCTGTGACCTTATTAATCCAACATGTTCTTATTGGCCAGGTTGGCGCAATAAACCTACCTATCACATGACCATAGTGAAAGTCATCAACTCAATTAAAACACTAACAAGCATTTATTAGTCATAGGTTATATTAAAGTACTTTTGAAGATTTTTCTTAGATGATTTACTTGGTTGTTTGATCAAACTTGAGGGATTTGTAAAAATGATTCAACTGAGTCTGTGTGTAGGTACATCAACGCATCAATATCTGAAAAGACCTAGATATTTAATGTCAATGTACATAATAATTAGAAAAATTTATACAGATGATAAAAAGTTTCTGCCAGCTGATTTTTTATCATGAAGTTAGTTATTGAAGTGTGTCAATGAATTAATTTTTGAGTGGGACCTGGAAAGAATATGTTTGTTTTTCAGCATATCCTTAATGCCTGTGATGGGCATACATTAGTATTTCTGACAAAATGTAAAACACTCTTTATTATGCTTATGCTGTCTATGACAGGTGAAAGTTACCTTTTATACTTAATGACATCAACATTGATTTCTGCAATATGATAAACCATGCATAACATATAATAAATACTCTTTCACCAGTATTAAAATCCTGAAAGACTGATAAGGTGTCTGTTTCTACTCCCATTCAGTTCTAGCAGCTACTCTCATTCTTTTATTTAAATTGTGTGGAACATTCTCTATTTCATGTATGACATTAGAAGCTGGGAATATGGAAATGAGAAGAACATGGGAGACATGAAACTTAAGCAAGTATCTGACCAGGGACTAAATACTACATTGGAGGCTAGCATGGGGCATCGTTCTGTAAGAGGGCTGTGAGAAGGCGAATGGTGGTGCCGTGGTATACCAGAATGCCGTTGTCTGCCCCAGGGAGCTTCCAAAGCTAAGGTTTGATGAATAGAATTCATGATTGTGTTGGTGGTTAGGGAAGAGAAGAAAGAGACTCACCATGGTTGCTTCACCGGATAGTGACAGGGCTGAGTCTAGAATTTAGTAGCTTTACTCCCAATTCAGTCTTATTTTCATTAAGCCATATGGATCAAACATTATTGGAGGAAGTTGGTTTTTGGGGTTTTCTTGTCTATAATTTTGGATTCATTTTGCTCCCTATCAGATTTTACATTTAACCAAGGTCTTCAGTGCCTCTGAATCTGAAGGACTTTGAAAACAAAAATTTGCATTTCTGCTTTTCCCCCAATGCCCATGCAGAATCAGTCATAAAGTAGCTCAAGAAGTTATTATTGAATAAATAAATGCATAATTTATTCACACATATTTATGTATCATCTTGGATAAATATAATCACGGTTCATATATACATGTCATTTTATTTTATAGTTATTTTATTTTAGAATTATTATTTTTAAGAAAAATAACTCTAAAGCTGATCCTACAGACTTAATATAACATTTGCACCTATTTATTTTATTCAAGTTTATAATATAATGTACTGATCAATTTTAAACGTTTGCTGCAAAACCTATTGCCCAGATATAGGTTATAAACTATTGACCAGCTATAGGTTTATAAAGGTGATCGACCCCTCCTTTGTCATCAGAGATTGCACCTCACATTATAAAAAATAAACATGAGAGCTCTTAAAACAAAACCCTTTAACAACAACAATAAAGCTATAGACAGATAAGATTTAAATGCGGACACAAGATTTTTCCACTTTTGGTCAGAATAATCAATACAATTGTCTCTCAGGTATTTTTAATATTGTTTCAAAGGTGTCAACAATCTCCATCCTCATGTAACAGGAAATAGAGGAAATAACTAGGAGGCAAAGGACATTTATAGAGGTCTGAATACAGGCATGTCCATAGGTAAATATATTTATATATAATGCTAGGGAAATAGATCTATGTACATATATTTATGTTAAGGTAGCAGATGGGCATTGGGGCTCTACTCAAGTACTCTGTCAATGCAAGAACACATTTTTCTAATAACCTGGCATTCCATGATGCTCATCTTCCCAACACGATAGCTGAAGACAAATGGGTGCATAAACTAATGTGGTGAAGAAAGCTGATGGTGCCCGGCTATCAAAAGATATAGCATCTGGGGTCTTAAAGGATTGAAGATAAACAAGTGGCCATCTAGCTGAGAAGCAACAAAGCCCACATGGAAGAAGAACACCAGCCTGTGTGATCATGAGGTGTCAATAAGATCAGGTATCAGGCATCAAAGACCCAGAACAAAAAAAATCATATCAATGTGAATGAGGGGGAGTGTGGAGTGGAGACCCGAAGCCCATCAGTAGTCAATTGGACATCCACTCACAAGGAAGAGATGAGCCAGTCAGGGTGCAGTATAATACAAATGAAACATACTATTTTCCTCTAGTTCTTTAATGCTTCCCCCCCACCCCCACTATCATGACCCCAAGTCTACCTTTCAAACCTGGCTAGACCAGAGCATATACATGGCTACAGATAAGAGCTGGAAACACAGGGAATCCAGGGCAGATAAACCCCTCAGGACCAATAATGAGAGTAGTGATATCAGGAGGGGAAGGAGAAGGTGGGAGGAGAAAGAGGGAACCGATCACAATGATCTGCATATAACCGCCTCTCAGGGGGACAGGCAATAGAAAAGTGGATAAAGGGAGACATTGGAGAGTGTAAGACATGAGAAAAATACTAACTTATAAATTATCAAGGATTCATGAGGGAGGAAGGGTGGGGGAGGGAGGAAAATTATTGATGACCTGATGCCAAGGGCTCAAGTAGAAAAAAATGTTTTGAAAATTTTGATGGCAACACATGTACCAATGTGCTTGACACAATGGATGGATGGATGGATTGTGATAAGAGCTGTACGATAAAAAAATATCCAGTCCACATTTTCTTCTACTTAGTACATTTGAAAAATATCCCAGAACAACTTGAACAAATACAACATAGGAGCAAAAGAGGAACTGGTAGGAATCTTGTGTCTTCCTCATTCATGAATCTTGTAATTTATGAAAATTTTAAATTATAGTCACATGAATAATTTATCTACATTTTAAAAATTTGCTATTGCCAATATATCTAACTGCAATAAACATTTTGATTGGCCTTTTAAGATTTATTTTTGTGATAATTTTAAAAATAATTTGCTTCTAATGAAGGCACTCCTTTTCTTCCCACTTCACACATGTATGATATCAATAGCATTCTTTTTTTATTATTTAAAAGACAAAAACACTTTGATGATGTTTCCAAAGACTCTGAGAGTTTTTCTTTCTTATCCTTTATTCTTATGAGAAAAAGATGCCGAAATCTTCCAGATAGAATTTCTTCAGCTCACTTAAAGAATTTCACCTTCTCAACACCCTTGCATTTAACTTAATGTTTTTCAGATTTCTGAGCTCTTTACCACAATGTTGAACAAATAACTATAGTTCAAGGGTCAGGAAAAGGGTCCAGTTGGGTGAAAGGTTGGATAACTTGAAAGAAAAGAGTTACAGTTTTGAGAAAAAAGTTTAACAGGTTTGGTACCTCTTGAGTGCTGGCAACAGTCAATTTTGTCTTATTTTGACTCTTCACCAACAAGGTGTTAACTTTTTAGCTGCTGGGGATTTGAGCCTTATTAGGTTTTCTCCTCTCATTTACTTATTAAGTTAGAAGAAACAATACTTCCTAGCCAAAGCAATATTTCAAATTTTATGAATCACCTCGCCGTAGGGCACAACCAAGTTAAATTTGTACTCTAGAATTGTTCTCATATTTTTAACCAAATTATTTCTGTAAACATGATTCCTTAGAAACACCTTGAATCATTCAGGTTAAAACAGATGTTAAACATCCATATAAAAAACTTAAATGGTATTCTTTATGGATCTGTCCACCCAGAAGGAGGAGAAAAGCCGGGGAATAACATACAAGGCATCAGCTCCTAAAAGGAGTTTAATTTTCATATTTCAATTCTTAGTTTCCTCTTAATTTCTTCCTTCAGATTTTGGCAAAGTAGAGAAAGAAAATGTTCCAAGACTATATGGCTTGTCATGACTTTGAGGAAAAAAATCACCAGCAAATAAACTGTGATCAATCTATGAAGAGGAAAACTGTGAGTGAATGAATAAGTCCGGACATGTGTATGTGGAAATATAGCCACAATGAATCCATTCACCTACACATTCATTCAGGAATTTCTAAGTGAGGCACCCCGAACATCTAAAAGATATAGTACCAAGCCCATACTTGTTACCATTGTCATTTCCAACACATGACAACCTATACTCCCCACCCCCCACAAAACCCCTATATTCCATTACATTTCCAATGGCTGCAGTCTGAGGAGGGTAGCACACCAGACTTGTCTTCTGTAAATCTGAAACTCCTACCTCTTGGATGATAGCTGAGAATCAATCATTTGTGTTTCAGAATGAGATAGAGTCCCAGGTATAAAGCATAATAGCACTTGAAGATCTCTCGAAGACTGAATGAATGTAAGAAAATAATAATTTCAGATGATTGAAAGCAAAAGGACCTAACACTTAAGGAAAGTTTATTGTCTTCAATTGTGTAAAATGAGCTATTAAAAAGTACCATGCTAATATTCTCAAAGGAAAAAATCCTGCAGAATAGGATTTACAAGTTAAGTTGAAACCTTGGTCCACACATGTAAATGTACGGCTATCGGCTGCTCATCAGCTATCCTAATTTCTACCTAGGGCTACACGAAGGGAATCCAGCTTTGACACTCTAGTCCCATGATAATCTATGGAACTAAAGTTACATAAATAATTAATTTCTGTTTCCAAGTTACAGCAAATTATAAATAAAACAAACAAACAAAAAAAACCCACTTAGATCCAGGCATGCGTTCTAGGCTCACACTAAAGCTTAGCTACAATTTAAGAACATTTATTTCTTACATCATGGCCCTGCTCAATATTCACCTTCCTGAAATGATCACTGAAGATAAGGGTGCTAACAGCAAAGTGTGGTGAAGATAGCAGATGGTGCCCAGCTACTGACCAAAATAGTGTCTGGGGTCCTAAGACTTGTATTCAAACAAACAGCCATCCAATCGAGAAGCCAACTATGTCCACAGAGAAGAAGTATGCCAGCTTGTGTGATCCAAAATGACAACTACAAAATTTAAATATGGTAAACAGAAAAGTATCAGAGCTAAAACCATGGACACCCAATTTGGAGATAGCTATGGAGGATAGTGGGAGCCCAAAACCTACCTGCAGATTATCTAGTCAGACCAAGCTGCTGGCGGATCCTCTTTAGGAAAACACTAGCATTCCAAACAGCCTTACAGAGACCATGGGAGTCTTGATTATGCTGGATCAAATTCGGTACCAGGTCATTTTGACTCCCTGTAGACACAACCTGAATTAGTACTGCGTGCAAGTATCTCTAGCTGTTCGATGACAGAAATTTCTTCCCTGGCTTCTCAAAGTTGATGGGGGTCTTCTTCCTCTTACGCTTCAGTTGTACTTTTGCCTTTATACTAATATGATGTTATCCGTACCACCTTAGTGCGATTTGTCTTTCACTGTTTTCTGTGGGGCCCCCCAGCTGTGAAGCACAGGAGTGGATGTGTAATTATAATAACTGATACAAGGTCTTATCAGAAATGCAGGGCTGGGGGTGGGTGATAGTGAGGGGAAGGGATTTCAGGAGCAAACCATGAAGGTGGGAGGAAGGGGGAAGCACTAGAACTGACCGTGATTGCACAACTCAGTTGAAAGGTGCTATAGCCTTGGGGGCGAGTGGGGGGGAGGCTCTAAGATGGATGTGGTGGTGATTGTACAACTCCCCTTGAAGTGATTGAATGATTGAACTGCCCAATTGTACATATGTGAATGATGTGCCAGTAAAACTGTTGGGAAACTAATGATTAAGTGTTTCCTTAGGGATGCTGTAAGTTGGAACTGACTCAAGGACATTTAATAACCACACCAAAATAATATAAGAGGGGTTAAGCTTTATCCCTATCCCAATGCTTGCTTTTTCCTTCATCCAGCAGATAGCTATAGAATATTTGGGATTTCATAGAAAGTTCCAAGGTACAGTTTATGTATCTTTTCTTATTCAGTTTTTTCACTTTATTATGAATGTTTGTGTTTCTCGATGTTCCCTTAATGAATTCCATTTAGGTTTTTGAGCACATAATGAGATAGAAGCTAAATGTTATTTAATTGAATAATTTAATTGCAGTAGACTGAAACTTAATAACTGTCTCAAGTATCTAAGCTTAACTTCAGAATGGAGCTGGCTGTTTGAGAACCCTGAGCACTACAGCATAGCCCCCAAGTCATTCCAACTGAGTAAAGGCAAACACACAGATTTTTTCCTAAAACTTACTCATCCCCCAAAGGTGTGCTTCTTAAACTGTGCTTTGTGACTGCAGCCAGGAAATAATGTTGCCGCTTAAATATGAAAAGTAGTCACTTTTGATATCACATGTCTGATCTAGGATCAGACAATAGATGGTCAGCATGAGAAAGAATGCATTTTTCCAGTAGTGTTTATTTAGTGTGGCCAGGGTAAACTTGCCTAGTGGAGTACCTTCCAACAGTAGACATTGGCAGTTCATCCTCAAGAGCCATGACCAAATCTTTAACACAAACGAATGAAAATGTGGAGCAACTATCACTAACTTCACAGCCATCCTTGCCTTTACCGTAAAGTATGCTCCTCGAAAAGGCATTGTCATTCACAAAGAAGCAAAAGAGCCTGTTTTCCCGTTGAAGCAATGTTGCAACCTCAGTTTCTCTGTCCTTGCAGGGCCTGCTGCTTGATGACTTAGGTAAATGACAGCAAACGTCACATTTAGTTAAACATATAGCATCCCTGAATGCTATAAGGGCTGCAACTTTTTGAGGTGTGTGGGAGACATTTAATCTGGATGTCTCATGATAAAGTATTCAATTTTTCCCAAATTATATATCTCTATGAAAGTTTCTGGATAGGGTAGAAGGTAAATATGAAATTTAAGACAGTTGAAAGTATCATTGATAGGGATGATGTGCATGACAAAATGCATTGAACATGTCATCACACAGAAAAGCAATGTAATACAATGGGCACAATTATCTGTCAAAAGAACAGCTGATTGTGGTTTAGATATGGATCCCCAAGTTTTCAACTTAATGAGTAAATAAATATAATAGAACCTCTCATTAAACATACCAGATTTACAGCTTTCTAGCAAGGCTCCTATTGAGTATTTCAAAAGAAGGAGTGAATGAAAAGGAACAGACTTTGGAGGATGCCAAGGGAGGAAGGCAAGGGTGGGTAGATGGACCCACAGACTAGAAGGCTGGTAGGTATAAACTTGTGTGTAAAGGAGGACTGCGGTGCATAAGAAGCAGAAGAGAAAGCAGAACGGGTGAGTGGTAGAGAATAGAGGCTTGGACATATATCAGTTGTTTGGATTGTTGAAGGCAGAGTTGATAGTCTGACTTGTCACACACACACACACACACACACACACACACACACACACACACACTAAATCCATAATGAACAAAAGACCAGGTCAATGAAATATGGGCAAGACATGAAGGTATCAGCTAGATTTCTGTAAAGCTGTGCTTCTTTTCAGAGTGTTAGCTCTAATGTGGTGAGCACAATCATACAGAAAAAAATCAGAGTTTACTATTGTCATTAAGCACAAAAGGCAAAAGCTTTACGAATATTAAGAAACTACAGGAGAGATATCTTACACACAATTCTTCACCCCTTATTTGTGGGTTTGTTTTTTTTAAGAGGGAGAATCCAGTGTGGTCTACATTGCGCAATCGAATTGGGAATAGAATTCTTCTTTTATACTGATAGAAATTCAGTCCAGTGTTTGTTAAAATTCTTGAAATAGATGTACCCATAGAAAAGAAGAGTTCTGATTTCTAAATTACTCAAAAACAGTAATAACTACATGATTTAAAGTAATTTCATTAAAATTCATTACTTTTCTTTGAAAAATCAGTGTGTATGTGCGCGAATACTGGCACATTGCTTTCACATCCCAGAACACTGGGTTGGAGCGTGGTCCCTCTTTCCCTGTGGAGATATAAACAATACCCTCCCCTTGGGTGGGTTAGTGCCCATTTCAATCTTTTCCCCCCTGTTGCCCCTCTCCTTTTTAATTGGCTACCATATGTGCCCCTGGATTTGGTCTGGCCCCTGCCATACTACCTGGACCTCACCCCAGGAAGGTTTGTATACAGTAGCTTTTTCCCTATGACCCTTTTGCATTTTTTTTAAATGCTTACCTCAGCGGACTCATGTTGTACTTGTCCTTTTGTGCTTGGCTTACTTCACTTAGCATAATTTCCTCCAGTTCTTCCCATGCGGTGATATGCTTCATGCGTTCATCACTGCTTTTTTAGCGATGTGTAATACTCCACTGTATGTATGTACCACAGTTTTTTAACCCATTTTTCTGTTGATGGAAATTTAGGTTGTTTCCATCTCCTTGCGATTGTGAACTGTGCTGTGATGAACATTGGAGCACAGATGTCTGGCCATTGTTTGTTTCTTGCCTCGTCTGGGTGTATGCCCAGTAGGGGGATTGCTGGGCTGTGTGATAGCTTGGTTTCCATCTGTTTTAGAAATTGCCAAATCGATTTCCATAGTGGATGTACATACCTACAGGTCCACCAGTGGTGGATGAGAGTTCCTGTCTCACTACAGCCCCTCCAACATTTATTGCTTTCTGACTTTTTGAATTGGGCTATCTTTGAGGGTATTAGGTGGTATCTCATAGTTGTTTTAATTTGCATTTCTTTATGGCTAATGATTGGGAACATTTTCTCATATGTTTATTGGCCATTCAGATTTCTGCCCCTGTGAAACTTCTGTTGAGGTCCTGTGCCCAACTCCTCAATGAGCAGTTAGTTTTTCTCTTATTATAAGCTTGCAAATTGTTATAATTTTAGTAATAAGGCCTTTGTCTGATGTACACAGGTGATTTATCTTCAGTATATCCCATTGTCTATTTGTGACTCCTCTGTATTTGTATCCTTCCCTATTTCTGATAGCCTATGTATTCTCTGTGCTTATGTATTCTCAGGTTTATCCCAATTTCCTTATTAATGGCCCTAATTGTTTGGGGTTTTACCTCAAGGTGTGTGACTCATCTTGAGTTTATTTTTATGCTTGTAGTGGGGTCTGGGTCTTGCTTCACTTTTCTTCATGTAGAGCTCCATTGTTTCCAGCACCACTTGTTGGAGAGGGCCAGAATTCTCTCTCCTTGAGAAGATTCCATTCCTTAAATAATCTTTAAAGCTGGGTTGCTAGATCAGCTATTTTATGACATAAAAGTCCATAAACCATCATCAATGCCCAATAACCCAGCCCTAAACATTCTTTCCTGTTTCTGAAATAAAGATTTCATTTTGAGGGTTTATTAGTGACTCAGCTATACCTGATAAAGAAAGATATGTGAGATTAAAATCTATGGAGGGAGCCCGAGGAAAGCAGAAGAAATTTAAAGAGTGAACGTATGTGCCTTCAATTATCAGAAATTACAAATTACAAATTTTTTTTAAAGTTTCCATTGATCATAATTATCCTCGTGGCATTTTGATAATGATCCATTTTAATCTTCTCTGACATGAATTGTGAGTTAGGAGGGAAAGCATTCACTCTCCCTGCAAAATAAAACCTGTCGACTTAGCATTTTTGTATAGGCATTGTACAAATAAGCATTTTGCACCTCCCAATATAAGTTGAAATGTTCTAATGATTTTTTTTCTTTAATTGCAATCATTAGCAAGGTGTAGTTAAACATAACACACTAAGTGAGAGTAGGAGCCATAAAACTCTCAAGAAGCATCGTCAGACGGGGCCTCCTGCTGCTGGGAAGCATCAGGGAGGCAGCAGCTCCCATTGAGATTTCCCAGCACCACTCCCAGCTGTGGGAGAATGGAAAAGTGACAGTGTTCGTGACAGCAATCTGGAAAATATATGTTTCATCCTTGGAGATCACTCTCAGAGACTCTAACTAGGTAAAGGAGTCTGCAATGTTTAATAGGCATAAATAGATAGATAGATAGATAGATAGATAGATAGATAGATAGATAGATAGATAGATAGATAGATAAATGCCTGAGAAATAGTAAGTTATCATTTATTCGAATATGCCAAACAAGGTTTGGCATCAAGTTCTCATTTAACTGTGTTTAAGCAAGTGAGATGTAGAAATGTTTCCCCCTCTGTTTCATTAGATATGCGGCTAAACTGCTGACATTTATGGAAGACTTAGCACCAGAACCCACACTGAAAACTTGATCATCGTTATTTGATTTGTTAATACTCAATCAAATGACCGATCATTTTTTATCGATAAACTACTGAGAACCTATGCTGGGTGAGGCAGGTCCCTAGGCATTGCAAACTGTTTGAACTTGACTACTAACTGAAAGGTTGATGATTCAAACCACAGAAGAAAGCCCTGGTGGTCTGTTTCCATAAAGATGACAGTCAAGACAGTCTCCTGACAGCTGTACTTGTAAGGCATAGGGTTGCCACTGGTTGAGATCAACTGTGGGTGAGGAAGATACAAGCAAGCTCAAAGTCAATACAACAAATGTTTCAGATCTCCTAAAACTTGTCATTATAATTGGGGAGATAAATGTTCAAGCAAACATATAGAATAAAGAACAAATTAATAAATTAACAATTGATAAATGATTGACAGGAAACAGAGGGGGAGATTCTGATGAATCATTGCCTAGAATATAGAAACTTCCACATTTTAGAACTTTGAAAGGAAGGCCCTCTTGGGATGACAGTGGTACCCCAGAGGGCAGAAATAACTACGGAAGGTCAGAAACTATGGAGAAAAGGCCAATGCTTGTCATTGTGATGCCCAATCCCACGGATTTTTACTCACATAAACAAAATCCAGACTATAGCTTTAAATGTTTCATATTGTTCACCTTTTGCTGTACTCACAAAAAAGAGTTCCCATATTTTAAAAAATATTTCTTTTCAGGGATGCATTGACTAATAAAAAAAGTCCTGTGATTTTGGTTTTCCCATTGACTAATTAAAAGGAAAAAAAGAATAAGATAATTATCTATTTTCTGTTTATGTCTAGCTAAATAAACCAAAGTTTTATCTGAAAATCTTGAGGTAAAAAGTATGTTGTTATGCATGCAAGAGCTCAAACTTTTGTAAGGAGGAGACCTGTCAAAGAACAATTCAAAGAGTATCGTTGTTAGTCTCAGCCTCTGCCGGAGTCAGACAAAACACTACCTGGCCCTAAATTATCCTCACAATCATTGTATAGTTGAGTCCATTCTGTCAGCCACTGTGCTAAGTCATCTCATTAATGATGCTCTTTTTCTTCTTCTTTTTATGGCTTCCCCTCTTCTTTACTAAGCATGATGTCCATCCCCAGGGCTTTTCCCTCCGGATAACATTTCCAAAGTAGATTCAATGTAGTCTCACTATCTGCGCATAGTGAGCACTCTGCCTATATGTTTTTCCAAGACAGATTTGTTCATTCTCCTGGTAGTTGGTGGTACTTTCAATAACCTTCACCAAGATAGGATGCTTACATAAAAATAAGATTCTTAGTAAATGTCAGTTTGTTGTTAGATGCCCTCGAGTTGGTTCCAGTTCAAAGTGGTCCTACTTACAAAAGGAACACTGCCTGGCCTGGACGTCCTCACAATTGTCATGAGCAAGCCCATTGCCACAGCCACTGAGCAATCCATCATGCTGAAGATCCTCGTGTCACAGCCTCGCTGCTCTACCAAACCTTTTCCTCAGACTGGCCTTTCCTCATAACTTTTCCGAAGCATGAGCGAAGAAGTCTCATCATCCTCATCCTAACGAAGGAGCATTCTGGTGTGCTTCTCCCAACATAGATATATTTGCTGTTCTGGCAGTCCAGGCTAATTTCAATATTCTTCACCAGCAACATAATTCAGGTGCATCGACTCTTCTCCAGTCTTCCTTATGTGATGTCCAACTTCCACATGCATGTGAGACCACTGAAAAGACTATGACTTGGGTCAGGCACACCTTAGTTTTTCATTGCTTTTCAACACTTTAGAAAGGTCTCATTGGGCTCGCACTTAATTCTAGCACCAATCCAAGAACAATTGGTGCTTATGACATGACCCTGTTGAGTGCTCACCCTCAAAAAGAAATCACTGACGATAAATATAATACCTTATCACTTGATCTCCCTTTTGACCCATTTAAAACTTGTTCTCGTTTTTAATGTTTTCTGTTTCTTTTTCTCCATCAAATTTTTGTCCCTCTGGTTTATATTAATATTGTTGGTCTTTCTTTAATTTTCTTTTTTTAATACAGATATGTCCTTGTGTATTTTGTCTGTTTGTTTGTTTTGGTATGTTTTCCAGTATATGAAGTGCAGATGGATATTTCCAGATCCACGGTCATTGAGTCACTGCCAACTCAACAGAGACCCTATAGGACAAGGTAGAATGACCCCTGTGGGTGTCTGAGACTTTCATTCTTTATGGGAGTAGAAAGCCCTGTCTTGCTCCTGTGGAGCAGCTGGTGTTTTTGAACTGCTGACCTTTCAGATCACAGCCCAATTTGTAAACACTCTACCACCAGGGATCTTTATATGAATTTCAGGGTAAGAAAATAGACAGAAATAGTAACTTGCATAAAGGCATTTGGGGGATATGGGATAGGGGATGAAGGAGATGGAAGAGAAATTGGGAACAAATAGTGTATACAAGAAGAAATAAAAAGTGTATGATATATGAATTATATCTCAATAAAACATTTTTTTAAAGAATGTACTGATATATGCCACATGAATAAACTTTGAAAACATAGTATGTGAAGCAAGCCAGTGGAAGGAGGACAAATCAAATTCATTTGAAATATCTGTAGGTAGCTACATGGAGACCAATGTAGATTAGGGAAGTGAGAGTGGGAAGGTACTGGTTAAGGGGCACTGAGCTCCTGTTTAGGACAATGAACACCTTTTGGGAAAAGATAGTGGGGATGGGAGTACAGCGTGGTGAGTGTAATTAATGTCACTGAATTGTCAACTTTAAAATGGTAGTTCTGTCATCTGTAACCAAAATCAAGTCCACCGCTGTCAAGGGAACCCAGACCCTCAAAGCCGGCTCCCTTTTTCTCCCACAGCGAGACCAAGACTGACTCCGACCTTTAAGTTAACTTAACACAGTGTGCCACCAGGGATACTTTGAGCCGTGTATATTTCAGCAAAAGAAAACAACAAATTAAATCCTTTGCAGTGTAATTATGGATAAAATAGTTAACAACGGTGTTATCATTCAGAAGATTGGATAAGAAACTTGGTACCCTGTGATTTTATGTTAATGTTAGAGTAATAATTCAGAAAAGAAAGCTGACAATGTTTGCAAAACTCGAAGGATATAATCAATGGCAATGAATATGTAGATATTATTGAACTGGCATGTGTTCTGCTGTGTATATTTATAACAAACAGAAAAATAAATATTTTAAAAACTCTTGTGCAGTGGATTTACCCAATATAATGTATCATTTTATCTTATGACTACTGCTTCCAGGGGCATTGATTTTGGATACAAACAAGATAAAACCCTTGACAACTTCAATCTTTTATTCTTAGTGCATAGCTAAAAAAATTTGGTAAGAGTGTACCTACTCTGTGAGAAGCAGGAAAGCACCCCAGACTCACCCCCACCCACCCCCCAAAAAGGAGAGGGGCAGTTCCATTAAGTTCCAACTCTCATGGGTTTCACTGCATATGTAGCTTTTTTAATGGTCAACTAAAGGAGACCCCAACAAAAACCTTTGTGTGTAAAATAGCCCACGTATTATCTCAGTTTCTTATTTAAGTTAAAGGTTTTTGTGAGTTGAGGTGAGGTTGAGACTTCTCTATACATGTAGTTTATGCTATCATTGTTACCTGTTTTCAGTTGATAAACTAGAGAAATAAATCCACAGAAGCTCACATATGTATAAGAGAGAGATTTATATAAGGGGAAAGTGTGCATTCAGAAAGCATCCCAACCCAGTCCAGTCCAAGCCCATATGTCCGACACCGATCTACAAAGTCCTCCTAAAACTCACAAAACACACGCAATGACGCCGAATACAGAAAGATCATAGGTCAGTGGGTAGAAATTCTTTGAATCCAGTGGTGGTGTAAGCATCTCAGCACTGGCAGGGGTCTCCACACAGCTGCTCCAGCACCCAGGGCTACATCAGGGTAGGTCCATGTGGCTTCTCCTCAGGGATGTCTTGCAGGAAGTGAGCATCACACATTCACGAAAGTTGCACACAATCTAGGTCAGGTGGTTAATGAAGCCATAAAGTATCATATGTCTGCAGTCCTAAACCGTCACTGTCTTCCCTCAGCCTGGGTGGTTAAGAGAACAGACGATATTTATTGCCAGAAGACCCCTTTCTCACCATGCGAGGCCCAACCCTCGCCAGCACTTTGTAAATGAACACAGCCCCTTTGCAAAGGCAATTTATGTCCGCTCCTTAAAGATGATGCAAAGAATGCACGAAGGAGAGGGAAGATAAGAAATCTCGTGAATGAAGTTGAAGCTTCGGGCTAAGGTGGTTATTGAGTCCCAAACTTTTTCTCTTTCTATTTTTCCTCACTGCTGAAATAAAAACAATTATTGCCACGATGCTCTCAAATTAGAACACATTTGTAGTTTTTAAAGGCAACTGGAACTAAGCTTCAGCTCAGCAGGGCAGCAGAGGCAGAGAGGACAGAGCTGCCCTGGGCTTGCTCTCACACGTGTGGCACCAGCCAGGCAGATAGAGAAGGGTCTGAACACCAAGCTTGTGTTCACGCAGTCGTGTCACCCGCTGCTGCTAAAGCACAGTGCTTCGTCTTCTTGGGGGAAAGGATTCCACTAATAGGCACAGCCGGCCGCCAAGCCTAAGGAAATTTCGTTGCAAGTAAAACTGCAAACGTTCAGCAAAGCATGGGAAAGGTTTAGAACACTTGACAGAGGTTCAAGTGCATAGTTCAGGAAAGACGTCTGTGTGCCCTGCCTGCCCAGTGGGCTTTCCTTTTATAGTACCTCTCCCCGCTCCCCAACCACGACCACCTTAACCTGTGAATCAACCAGTCAAGCTCTAGGTCTTATGAGCCGAGGTTCTTTGGGATGGTTTTACTGGCTAATTTTTCATTTCTTGTGTATCAGGTTCCCTTTCCCCACCACACCCTACTCTAACCTTTCGCACGACCTGGCTTCCTACCTGCCCACCTACCTGAAAACTGGAGTTTACGTCTGTGTAGCTGGGTAATAGGAGAGTCTACACCGGTTCTCTTGGTCCCACTCAAGAGACGGGAGTCAAAATTCATTTTGGGAATTGAGCTAGTGATTTTCTTCTGGGAGTACCTGTAGTGGAGCTGGGGTGGCAGCGCCTTTTGATCCTGCTCTCTTGCTCGTGCCCAGGGGAGGGGTAGGCAGTCACTGGGGTCAGAATCAACAACTGGCAGAGTCAAAGAAGTTTGAGTCACTTGATGGTTCTTGGGGAACCAGGACTGCGGCCATGAGCACGTCACAGTGTACAGTTTTCACGATCATTGGGAGTTTGACATCAGTTTGGCAAGGGTCGAGGTTCACAATAAGACCAAGTCTAGTATCAAGGGAAGAAAGGATGCTCATTTGTCTATAGCTCTATTTGTCCAAGGGGCACCTTCCAGACACAAAAGGAAGAGACAGGTGTGATTCTGTGTGGCTGTGGGAGGGGGACTTACCCACTCTTTCTTGGAAAGGTATGTCAGCTCCTCAGCCAGGCCAAGGGGCCAGGCACCTGCCCTGCTGTGAAGGTAGGAAGTCAAATAGGAAAAAGCCCTTTCCACGTAGGGGTTAATTGAAATATACGTGACCCACCCTTCCATGTTTTTATGAAGATTGGGTCCCAGGTCCATCTAAACGAGAGACAAGGGGTTTGTGGCCCACCTTCCTGTAGCAACCTCTGAGACTTGGCAAGGGACATGAAAAACATAACCATTTTGTTAGTTTCTTCATCCAACCACAGAGTGGGGGCATAGGCAGGGCCCACAATAGAAAGCTTCAAAGGAACAAGTCAGAGGAGCAAGTCCTCATCCTCAGTAAGGCCAGGGAAAGGCTTTTATCCAGGATGGATGTATCTCTTGGCACAATTTTCCAAGAGTACCTTTAAGGATTTGGTTGGCCAGAGGATTGGGATCTCCAAGTGTTGTGGAGGCACCTGCGATCCTCGGTGCTTGGCTGACATGTTGACGATCATGGAAGGTAAAGGCAGGACCATTAGCACTCAGGAGGGATCTGGGCCATGCAAATCTAGGCATTAAATTTTGTCATAGAAACCTGGGCGCCTCCTGGGACTTTTCTCTTTGTGCAGGATTTCTCTTAGCACCATGAAGGTTTGCACATAAGGCACCTCTGTCTATATATCTAGTTGTTGATAAAATAAATCTAACTGTAAGATGGTCATATAGCTGAGACTCCCATTTGGGGGCCAGGCCTCCCCATCTTCTGGTATATATGGTGGCCAGGCTGCATCACAATAGAATACTACTCTCTAGTGTTCAGTGATCAAACTTATGCCAATTCCTCAGGATGCATCCTGAAGGCGAAACTCCTGGCTCAAAGGCTTGTTTCCCCCTCTGTGAAAGACAAGAGAAGAGAGTTGAAGGATCGAAAGTCTTCCTTTCTGCTTCCCCGGCTTCTGAATGGAATGGCATGTGGGATTTTTCGGAGTGTTCTCAGTCAGTGCCTATGGCCTGAGCTAGCCTTACTGCATAAATTGTTTTGCCCTGTAACCCCACCCTCATGATGGGATTCGTGCTTTCTGTACCTGCAAGCCTTGGGTTCCCAGGGAGATCAACCAGATAGGAAATTCCATAACATTCAGCTATTTTCTTGTGATTTGGCCCCTTCATACTATGAAGGTTAAATACGATCATATCTGGCTTCCCCTATGAGTTGTTCTCTGCCGGAGAGGATGCACAGGTATTATTTGAAATTCCCAAGGAACAGGTAAAAACTCAAATGAACGTGGCAGGTGAAACGCATTTGGGAAAAGTACACAGGCAGCTTGCTTTCTGCATGAGGAGTAAGAACTTCAACCTGCACCAGCAGCAGCCACCACATGGAACAAACTTGTTTAGGGGATCATTGGAGCCAGAGAGCTCCTGTGCACTGGTCTCCTGTCCTGGGCTCGGTCTGCGGTGGGCTATCACCTGGAAAGAGATCAGTGGCCAGAAGCAAGGATGTGTTCCACTGTCTCTATGTGCTGTGGGCTCAGCCCAGGCCACCTCTGGCACATAGCTGCAGTGCAGGGCCTCAGGGCCTCAAGCAGAGGGCCTCAAGCAGAGCAAGGCCCTTATGCCAATGGGGATTCCAGCCCTGGTGGCCTCTCATTGAACTATGGGAAAAACTAAGTGTTTGCTGGCCACACTCAAGTAGAGATTCATTGAGCTTATACATGGACCTTCTTGTGGTATGGGTCTCGGTAGATGACAGCTCTCAGCAGAGTGGGAACTGGACCCAGGGATGTAGTCTCTGCCTGGCAGTCTCGGCAGGACATGCCCTATGTGGGCATCTATGTGGCCCCACAGGTGGTTGGGGCACCAGGACTTTTGTTTGTGGCACAGCACCCTGTCCCACCAACTTGGGCCCATGCACTTAGGGCATTGTTGGTCGGCTCAATGGTGACTGAGGGAGCCCAGTCGCTAGACTGCATGGACTCAGTAGCCATGCAAGTCCCATCCTATCCCTGGGCCCTGGCCAGTTGGCCCCCAGGTTCCCACCTCAGTGACAGCCAATCCCTGAGAGGGCCTCCTGGCTGGGTGTCACTGGGCCTAGCACCATGGAGAGTGCACAGGAGCACACCCTTTCTTTGGGAAAGCAGAGGCCTTGACCTGCAGAATGCTGGGCGCAATTGGGAAGGGTTTGGGGGCTCCAGCTAGCACATGCAAAAAAGAGGAGAGCAGTTAAGGGGAGCCGTAGGTCAGAAAGAAGTAAGTGAACATGGAGAAAAGAAAGAGCTTTTGTGAGAGACCTCTAGCCTTGAATAGTGAGGAGTTTCGCTAGTCACAAGAGGAGATATGTGAGAAATGGCACCAAAGATGTTACAGTATATTTTAGGCTCGTTCTAGTCATTGCTTCTTAGTCTTCTTTGGAGAAAGAATTGAGCTAAGGGACACAGCATGCAGCAAAGCATAGGGATTAGAAGTTCCCCAAAGCTCAGGAAAGTTTTAGAACCCTTGACAGAGGTTCAAGTAGGCAACACAGGAGAGAGGTCTAGTTTCTGTCTGCTAGGAGAGTTTCCCTTTGATAGTCTCTCTCTCTCTCTCTCTCTCTCTCTCTCTCTCTCTCTCTCTCTCTCTCTCTCTCTCTCTCTCTCTCTCTCTCTCTTTCTCTCTCTCTCTCTCTCTCTACACACACACACACACACACACACACACTCACACTTCTATGTATTATTGGCCTAGCCTTTTTGTGATTGTTTTGCTGATCCATTTCTGATTCCCCTGTATGGTGTTCCCCATCACCACCATCCCACCGCATCTCTAAACTATCTACCTACCTAACAGAGGCTGGTTGAATGAGGCATCCTAAAGGGACTTCAGTAATCTCATAGGATGTTTTTCTGAGATCGTGATACTATCACGTGCATTGCAATTACGTAGAAATGCCCTGAAAATACCCGGTACGGGAGGGGACTGACGGCAGCTCCACCTGAAAGGTGCCGTTTTTATTCAAAACGGTGAACCTTGGTGAAACAGGATGGTGCGTTTAAGAAAACTAAAGAAAAGCAAAACCCAAACCAATCGTCTGGAGTCTGGTGTGTCAGAGTCAAACTGGGCTCCGTGGACTCTTCAATGGCTGAGTTTTTGGAAAGAGGCGCCTTTCTTCCGATGTTCCTCCAGGTGGATTTAAAGAAGCAGGCATGCCAACCATTTGTACTACCAAGAGACTCCTCAAGACGAGGTAGCAACCAAGTTCAGCCTCTGCCCACCTCTACAACTACCCAAAGAATGATCTGCCCGATGGATCGATTACAAATAACCAAAGCGTCTTCACTATCTTGACTGAGAGGAAGAAATCAAAAATGGCAACTCTGAGTAAATTATTGAGGCAAATTATACAAATGAGGTTCTGGTTCTGAAAATGAAATGACTTCCCCTCCTGTGTCTCACATTTGTCCTTAATGTGTTTGGACTGTGACGCCAAACAAGGTTTGACTGTGCCCTTAGTTACTGAGATGATGGCCTTGATTCTCTGTTCGCTTTGCTATTGGCCCTCTGGCTCTGAATCATTGAATCATCGAATCTCATAGAATCTGTCCTTCAGAGTCTTGCAATTACGGCGGGGGGCAGGAGGGGTGATGAGTAATCGCTCAATGAATCCAAGCCTTTTTGTTGTTGTTGTTGTCATGTGGATAAGAGGCTGCCCCAAATCAAACTCACTGCCTTGAGGTCAGTTCCAGCCGAGAGCAACGCTTCAGGGCAGATGAGAACTGCCCCTCGGGTGTCCATGGCTGTCCATCTTCGTGGAAACGGGCCGTCAGCATTCCCTCTCCAAATCCACTGTCCCCTGTGGTTGACAGTGTGAATTTCAACATCCCCTATCTTAGGCCTGGGTCACAAATCTCCCAGGGCTGTAACTGCTCATCTTTTCTCCTGACGTTCACCCTCATAGGACAAGGGTCAAGTTCATCCAGGGATGCTGAAACACGGAGGTTGTCCTCTGATTCTTTCACTCACGAAACTCGCCTCCATGTCAGGATAGAGTAGCTAACTGCTGCCTTTCACTGTGGACCCTGCGGCACGTCAGAGAGAAGAACGGTCTTCCCTTTGCATGCTATTGTGAACTGTCTAGAGACGCTTAGCCATGAGGCACTGTAAAAGTTTAAGACTTTGTTGTTAAAAGGACACAGAAAGGCTGTTCACGGAGAAGATTCCGCCTAGCTTAAAATATATATACAGTAAGGTGACCTCAGTTTTCTTTTTTAATGTTGTTTTAGTTTCTTTTTCATTTTATGCCAACAAATTTCCTGAAGACAGTATTCATTTGGAGCCTTACAACAGAAACTCAAATAAGCTTTTCTTTGCACCAAAGAAATCATAGTTTGACTGAACTGATACACATGCATCCTCCTCAGAACAATTAAAGAAAGTGCAATGGATTTATGAGCAAACAGACAAAACCCATTGCTCCTCCTTCTAATTCTTGCTTCTTCCTCACCTCATTCCAATCCCTAGAAACACTGCTCTGGGGATTGCAATCGCCTCTTTGCCGGGCTTTGTTTTCGACTTTTTACTGTGAAAGTTTACAAAGCAGATCAATCTTCTATTGAACAATACACAGTTTTTCATTCTGTTTCAGCCTAGGTTTGGATTTTTTGTTTGTTTGTTCTTAATGATTTTAAGTTTGGGTCCACATTTTCTCGCACTTTACCCAGGATCTTCAAACACGACTCTTTCAAGAGCGGTTGGTGATAGCCACCAGGCACAACATAGCTCATCTGCACTCAGGCTCAGGCAAACGGATGTTGCAGTGGTCCATGGTCCCATTAATTCAGATCGCTCTCTCCCTTCCCCTCGTTTCCTCCAGCATTTGGAGTGTGCACTTCGTTGGAAGGAAAGACATGCTAGGTTTTGTGTTAGGCTGTTTCTAAGGGACTTCCAGGGCTGGGAGGGCAGTGTCATTACCTTTCACCGTCCGTACCCTACCAACCTACAGGAACCCATGCAGTGGCTGGCTCACAACTTTATATCATAATAATTATCTTATATTTAGACCTTACATTTTACTTTTCAGTAAATTATGCCTGTGTTACCCTAGTGCCTGTAAATAAATATTTATAGTAAACCATATTGAATGTACACAGTGTTTTATGAGTTGCGTGAAAGATAAAGATGAATGGGCAGGGGAGGTGACCTTACACAGCAAAGCTTAGGAAAAGTTGCACTGAGACTCTAAAGAGTAGAAAACCTTGAATCAGTGTTTCCATGTGGTATCCAGAAGTCCAGAAAAGAAGAGGAATGCTTTCAGAGAGTCCAGACGAACTTGTTGAAACATTTTAGGGCAGAGAGTAAGTCAATGAGCTTTCTCTATTTACATGAGAGTTAATTTTTGTAGACTTCCCTGGTTATTTTATGCCTTTCTTTTATTAAGATATTTATTATTAATAATAGCTACATTAGCCTTTTTGTAGAGAGCTTTGAATAACTGGTGGAAACTCTGTCCCAAGGATGACAAAGGACAGCCTTTCACGTTCCTCACCAGGTTCAATGAATGCTCATTTTCACAATCCCCAGATTTCGTTGCGTGACCGTGGGAGAGCACCATGCTTCCATGTAGCAAATAAGAACACGAGAATGACTCCCACTTCCTTAGGATAAAGAACAAAAATATCCAAGAGGTAAATAATGCCTCCCCCTTTGGAAATAAGTAAAAGGAGAAATGTTTCATTAAATGTTTAAAGACATTTAAATGACAACAAAGGTAAATACTATGAAATATGTTGTTTTTGATAAATGCCATCCTGTTTTTGATAACAGAAATAATAAACAATAATCTATAAGTAGATACAGAGGAAAACATTTAAGCTGAACAGATGGGGGAGGCAAGTGGGAATATGCTCAAGGGTATAAATAGGTATTGCAGAGGTTATTTCTGTTTATGACTTTGTATGTGTTGCAAATATACCTGTGTGTAGAGCAGAGAATATAGAGACCTCTTATTCATAAATAAACACATTGAAAGAATGAATCACTGGACATGGGGACCTAGGACCACAGTCTCAGGGGACTTCAGTCAACTGACATGACATGGTCCACAGAAACAATGCTCTGCGTGCTGCTTTAGTGAGTCGGGCCTAGGGTCTTGAAAGCTTGCAAGCAGCAAGCTAAAATGTAACTACGGATCACTCAATCTGGAGCAAAGTTGAGCGAAGAAAATCAAAGACTCAAGGAAACAATCAGTCCAAGGAACTAATGGGTCACACAAAATCCCAGCCAGGGGTCTGAAAGGCTTGAAGGTAATCAAGCGGCCATCAAGCTCAGAAGCAACAAAGCCCACATGGACGAAGCACACCAGCCTATGCAACCACGAGGTGTCGAAGGGATCAGGTGTAAGGCATCATCAGAACAAAAAATCTTACCATAGTGAATGATGGGGGGAGTGCGGAGTGGGGATCCAAACCCATTAGTAGGCCACTGGAGATCCCCTTGCAGAGGGGTCTCGGGGAGGAGAGGAGCCAGTCAGGGTGCGATGTAACAATGATGAGAAATACAACTTTCCTCTAGTTCCTAAAGGTTTCCTCCCCGCTCCCACTACCATGACTCGAATTCGATCTTGCAAGTCTGGCTAGACCAGAGGAGGTACACTGGTACAGATAGGAACTGAAAATACAGGGAATCCAGGATGGATGAGCCCTATAGGACCAGTGGTGTGAGTGGCAAAACAGGGAGGGTAAAGGGAGAATGGGTAGGAAAGAGGGAACCGATTACATGGAACTGTGTGTGACCTCCTCCCTGGGGGACAGACAACCGAAAAGTGGGTGAAGGGAGACGTCGGACAGGGCAAGATATGACAAAATACCCATTTATAAACTATCAAGGGCTCATGAGGGAGGGGAGAGCAGGGAGGGAGGGGAAAAATGAGGACCTAATGTCAGGGGTTTAAGTGGAGAGAAAATGTTTTGAGAAACGATGTACAAATGCGCTTTGCACAATTGATGTGTGTATGGATTGGGATAACAGTTGTATGAGCCCCTAATAAAATGTTTAAAAAAAAAAAATCCCAGCCAACAGTTTCTAGAAGAAATAGATGGCACCCAGCTACTACTACCAGCCACTCTGATCAGGAGCATATTAAAAGGTCCTAGAGCAGTGGTTCTCAACCTTCCTAATGCCCGTGACCCTTTGATACAGTTCTTCATGTTGTGGTGACACCCTCCCACCATAAAGTTATTTTCATTGCTACATCATAACTGTAATTTTGCTACTGTTATGAATCAGGTGACCCCTGTGAAAGGGTCGTTTGATCCCCAAAGGGGTCGCGACCCACAGGTTGAGAACTGCTGTCCTAGAGTAAGAAGGAGAAAAAACTTAGAACACAATTCGAAACCATAAAGTACACTTGACTGACTCATCAGACAGAGACTGGTGGAACCCCCAAGAGTGTGGCCTTTGGAGGGTGCAGTTATCCCATGGATGGCACACCTCTCAGCCAAACGGTAACGTGAACAAGTAGACCAGGAAGGAACCCACTCAGAGAATCCTCCTTACAACAACAACAAAAAACGAGCATCGTCTTGATCTGTGATTCACTCGATGAGCTTTTTTTGGTGAGGTGATGATGGGATCTTCCACTGGCTTGATTGATGTGGCTTTGGGGTTGTAAGCATAGCATCATGTCTTGTCCCTAGTAATGACCTTGGGGGAAAGTCTAGGTCGCTTCAGAACTGTTCTCTCAAATCTCAGCATGCTTCCACTCGACACTCTTTTTCAGTCAGAACCCGAGGCACAAATTTCACAGTGACCCTTCTCATTTCCAAATCTTCCTCTGAAATTCACTGAACTGAGATCCAAGATAGTCCAGAAAACTCCCCCATCTCTTCCATTGTCTATTATATATCTTCAAGTACAAATGCAGGAATTTTGTCAATATTTTCATCTGTACAGGAAGTTGACGGAAGTCCTGGACAGAGTTTGTCATCAATTGGCATTTCATCTTTTTTGAAATGAGAAAACCCCTCGTACACTTGAGTTTTTTCCCACACAGCTGTCTCTTGAATGCTGTGTTCAACATCACAACTGTTTCTGCAGCATTTTTCAGAAGCAGAAAACAAATTTCACAGCTGCACGCTGTTTTCTTAAATCAGCCATCACAAAAAAATACGAGGTCTGAGTGAAATTTCTTTTATGAAAAAATTCACTGTGACCAGAGAGAATATTACGTCGTGAAGGCACTTGGTGCATTAACTCAGAGCAAACTGCTTCATACTTACCTAGCAGGAAAAATATGTACTACAAAAATCTCTACCCAACAGGGAGTTTTTCTGGTTTTCCTGGGTACTCCCTCATATGTATATGTATATGGATGTGTGTGTGTCTCCAGAATGAATTATAGTTCCCAGACATTTAAATAAGAAATGACAGAGTAATTCCTATTTGCCAGTAAAAGCATGAGAAAGTAGAAGAATTTTGTTTCCAGTTTGTGTAAATTGCAACAATTGTTGCACCTGAATTTCTAGTTGCCACAGACATTTTGTTTAAGCTTTTTTTATATAGACACTGACCCTTTGCAATGTTCAATGATATGGGCTTCTATTCTTTTGCCCATGGTGCTTGGAGATTTCTGGCTGTGCACTTAGGATGGGTTCTATGAAGAAAGGTCATCCTGGTGCCTCTCCTTTCTTTGTAGGCTCCCAGTCGTCCCCCTACCTGATTTGACTTATTCTGCATTTCATTTATGTCTTCAAATTCTTTCTTTCTAGACCATGAATTCCTTGAGAATTCAGTTCAATTGCAATCAGCAGTGCCCCACTGTAGTCAATGTCATGCCAACCACAGGACCTTACCAATAGTAGATGCATGACAACGTGAAGGGGATTAAGAACGCACTCATCTATGAAAGAAAGAGCAGTATTTCCTATTAATGACCAACACACAGCATAGAACTCATATGAGAAAAAAAACTTAATTAATTTTAGTACATCCTGCTTTCATACATTCAGTCTGGATTGATAGGGTGAAAAGGGAAACTGATATTCCAAGTGACTAGAATTGAGGCCTATTGTCATTTATTCTTGATCTTAATTAAAAATCAAAAGCAATCACCAACCAGCAAGCAAAATTTACTTTTAAAACTATATGTATATATGCATGGGTGTATATCGGTGTAATCACAATCTCCCACAAATGAAACGCAGGTTGCTTTGAAACATAGCCTACGCATATAGAACACTTGACAAACGAGATGTTTCGTGTCTTTTATAAGAGAACGCCCTTGTCCTCTCCAGACTGTCTGATTGCATGGTCCCAATGGCTACTTGACCAGGGGACAGAGAGCTGGGCCCACTGGGCCTGGACTTTGTCTCCTGCTCACAAGCTAGGAGGACCTAGTTTCCAGACGCCCCATGAAACAACCTGCACCCATTCAGCACCCACACTTACCCAGGGCGGAGCTTAAAACCCCAGCTACTCTTCTCCGTTCCTCCCCTTCTTCAAAAGGAATCTTTTACAACTTTGATCATTGCTTTATGATCACTACTATGGTTTGTACCTTTTAAGAAAAATACGTTTTCTCTTATTTCTATAATCCTTAAGTCAGAAACGCCCTCATCTTCCAGACCACCGCAGATCATGCCAAGCAACACCCCGCCCCTTGGAGCCTCTCACACCTCCACCTATCGTCCTCCCCTAAACCAAACTTCCAAAGGTGTACTCCTCCAAAGGGGCCATCCTCATGGAGGGGTGAACACAGTGCGCTCAGGTGTGAGTATTTTGCAAATACCACCCCCCCCCCAAGTCTCTTTGGACCGAACTCAAGTCTAGGAAACTGTCCCCTTACAGCACATGTATTCTGTCTTCTGGGTCAAGTGTAAAGATGGTAGGGAGGTTAAAAATATAGCTTCTCTCATCACACTATTCCATAGCATCCATAATTCCATGAAATAAATACTTTATACCTTTGAGTTTATCTACATTACTCTGATTAGCTTCTTCCCATGGTGGGGGGTGGGGGCCTCTACCAATTACTAAAAGTCCACTTAAGATGAAAAAAACGTATTTTTCAGACCCCACATGAACATGATACTGTGCTTAGTATCAAACCAAAATCGAGACTTTGAATTTCAAATTCCATTCCTTTTGGTACAAATCTGTCTCAATTCCTTGTTCAAATAAAATAAGAGTTTATAGTGGTTTCAGAAAACCCTCATTGGATATTCTGGACAGCAAATATAGCATTTATATATGTATATGGATACAAAGTTCAATGAGTTAAGTGTAAATGAATCAGAAACATATGAGTCAAATTTTCCTTAAAATACACTTGGGCTTAAAAATGAAGGGAAATGTACTTGGAAAAAACTTTTACGGTTGTGCTGAAATAAAAACATTTGGAAATAAATTAGCAACATTTAACAATTCTAAAGTACAGCCGGTTCCGCCCATTTCTTGATGAGAAAAGGCTGGGTACCACCGAGTACTAATTAGGGAAAGGGGGGAGTTACTGAACGGGGAAACTTAGAGACATGAAGAAGAAGAAATGAATCTCCAGAGTGTGAACTCTTCCATGTATGCAGCGATGGCATTCTGGTATGAAAGGGTAGAGACACCCTCTCAAAACACTCTGCCTCGCTTCCTCGTGGCGTATTAAAACCTGTAGGGGAACAGACGCAGTTTGCAGGTTGAACCCAGGGGAGAGAAAAGTAGGGTTCTTTCCATTGATCCATGCACCCCGAAGCTAGCTAGACGGCTCTGGTAGTAATTACAGTGAACAGATGAGGGTTTTTTGGTTTCTTTTTAATTTTAAACTCTATTTATTTATTTATTTTTTATTTTGACCTGCAGTTAAACAAAATTGTGCTTGTTTTATTTTGGGTTAAAAATGATGAGGCAGCACCAACCCCAGTTTCACCCCAGAGCTGTTGAGTTTTCCCCTTTCGTCCTAATTTGTTTCAGACCACGAGTGCACACAGTCCACTTTAGTGGGAAACATTTGCTGCCAAGACCTTCAGGGGTTTTAGCTGCAGTTTATTTTGCTAACTCCGGGTTTAAGATTTTGTACTCCCCCCGCCCCACTCCCTCTCTTTCAACCTTTGCAAGAGGAAAGTTTACCTTTGGGTTTTAGGAAACACATTTAAAGCAAAATAAAAGGGAGGATGAGTGTATAGTTGACCCAAGTGCAACAAAGAAGTAAAAGCAATGCTAGTTATAGAAAGGGATCATCAAATATAGCAAATGAGTTCTCTGCCTTGAGAGAGTGTTGTCCATACTCCAATCCCACCCTTCCCCTTGTAATTCAAATTTAACACTAATAAAACAGAGGAACTAAAGATAATTGGCTAGGATCAAGCATTACATAGCAGGCATTTCACAAGCTGACCCAGTTCAGCAACTGCAACGCAATGCATTTTAACGCAGGATTCAGAACAAAAACCAATGGCCCAGAAGGTGGAAAGAATGTGGTACAGTACCTCACTGCCCTGGTTGATATGTATAAAGTTCTGGCAAAATTTCATAACAAATTTTTAAATAATGTGAAAGGCGCCCATTTCCGGCTTCTCCCACGCACTTCGCCTGTCTTGAGGATGTTGACGTTGCAGCCTTAGGCCAAAGATTTTGCCTGGCAACAGGCATGGAACAGACGGACAGCTAATAATCCTCGTGTTTGTGCAGTGTACTTTAGGTTTCAAAGAACCTTCACATATCTTCTGCTATTAGATTCTTGTAACCAGCCTTGTAGAGCAGGCTGGTTTTATTTTACTGATGATGAAACTAAGATTAAGAGAAATAAGTAACTCCAGGAAGGCCAAGTAGTTAATAAGAATTATTTTTGAGATTTAAGCCCACTTTTCTGACTCCGAAACCAAGAATTTTCCATTAAGATTCAAATATGGATGAATTCCACCAACTCCATCTTCTTCCTCTTGCCATGTTCCTCCTTAGTACTTGTGCAGCCCCTTCCCGTAGTCACGTACCATTTTGTGACACTATATGACCTTGGTCACGTCACAGCAAACATTCAATGCAAGGCAGGCACATGGGTGGTAGACATTGGAGCTCTGCAGTCTAAGGGCTAATGTGAAGCGAATGGGATCATTTCAACTCAAAGTTGAGCTATCCAGTCATGTTACCTCAATGGCATACGTGGATCAGTTTAACTCTGAGATGCTGTGCTCACTGAATTAAGTGAATTCATTCATCCCTAGAAATCCCAGATACTGGGAAGAACAAAGAATGTGCAGGATGAGAAACTGGGCTAATGTCTTCTTTCTCCCACTTACTAGCTCTGCGCCTTTGATCACGTTCTGTAGTTCTTTAACATAGATCAACATTACAATCTTCATGTGTAAAACTGTTTTGAACTTTTTTTTAAGTCCTTAGAGGATTTTTTTGAGGATTAAGTTACAGAGCACAAATAGAGCATCTACAGACTAGGCGCTCCTTTGATCAGTCCTGCTCAGATCATGTTGATTCACTTGTGCTCATGCGGCTCCTCTTTTGCTTTGGTCCCCAGAAGTCACCCTGCCCTGTAGCTGTGTCTCTGAAACTATACTGTGACCAACCTAATTGTGCTGTAATTTGCATTTAATAAAATAGCTCAAAGTTGGATAATTCTGTGACACAGTTTTGTTGGCTCGTTTACATAAGATCTGACCATTCATTGTTTTGTTTTTTTGTAGTAAAAATGGTGAAGTATGGAGATCCCCTTGCAGAGGGGTCTCGGGGAGGAGACGAGCCAGTCAGGGTGCGATGTAGCAACGATGAAACATACAACTTTCCTCTGGTTCCTAAATGCTTCCTCCGCCCCCCACTATCATGATCCGAATTCTACCTTGCAAGTCTGGCTAGACCAGAGGATGTATACTGGTACAGATAGGAACTGGAAACACAGGGAATCCAGGGCGGATGATCCCTTCAGGACCAGTGGTGAGAGTGGTGATACTGAGAGGGTAGAGGGAGGGTGAGTTGGAAAGAGGGAACCAATTACAAGGAACTATATGTGACCTCCTCCCTGGGGGACGGACAACAGAAAAGTGGGTGAAGGGAGACGTCGGACAGGGCAAGATATGACAAAATAATAATTTATAAATTATCAAGGGCTCATGAGGGAGGGGGGAGCGGGGAGGGAGGGGGGAAATGAGGACCTAATGCTGGGGGCTTAAGTGGAGAGCAAATGTTTTGAGAATGATGAGGGCAATGGCTGTACAAATGTGCTTTACACAATTGATGTATTATGGATTGTGATGGGAGTTGTATGAGCCCCTAATAAAACGATTTTTAAAAGTCCTAAAAAAAAAGAGAGAATGGTGTAGCAATAAATAGGTTGATCAAATATGAATACATTTTTAAAATACCCTAGCTCATGTACAGCTCTCCACAAACTAAAGCGGAGCATTACCCAATTATATAAAAGCAAATAGATCAACTTAGATAGTCAAACTGGGTAATTAGTACTGAAAACAGTATTAACTGAGTTTGTAAATGAATCCTTCAGGTATTTATCTTAGCTCTCCACTTCCCTTTGTTCTCTGCAAATTATCAGCTCCAGATCATTTCTTCAGCTAACTTAATTGGCACTAAGGCCCAACCAGATAATTCCAATCTAAATTGTTCACATTGTTTTTCAAATTGCGGGAACACTGAGAGATGGTTCCCACTTCTTTTTGCCTTTTGCCTAGGGTTCCACCTTAAAGAGGACAAGCACGTGGTTATGGTTGTGAGTGTGTATTCATTGTAATTTGTTCCATTTTGATGCTGGAAGAGAGATAAAAGAAAGCCTTCAGGTCTTTAAGGCGTTCACGGCCTGGTGAAAGAGACACTCAAAGCCTTGAGCCAAAAGATTCTCTGCTGGTTATGAAGAGGATTATGGCAACATCTTGAAGAAAACCAAAAGTTTCATGTGGGGGCACATATAATAATAAAGCAGAATCCACCTAAACTGTAAGCAGAATCTTCTAATTTACATGACTTTTTAAAGTGGAGCTTTTTGTGCAAAGCTATATATTATCATCCATTCCTAAAAACAAAAAAGGAAGAAGTAAAATAATAGAAACTCAGCATTCCCAATAGACATATTATCGTTTTATGTTGCTGATTCATGACTTGTGTATTATTTTCATTCTTCCTACACACTTGATTTAATATAAAAGTAATAATTTAATTGATATCAATATTTCAGTAAGCTCCAAATATAAGAGATAAAAGGTCAAAATACATTGGTGAGAACAATGAAGATTTCATAAATGTGGTATTCATGAGAAATTGAATTGAGCTATAAAAGCTGCCGAGATGCGACAACAAAACATATTGGATACAACAGAACTATAATGTCACACGATCTTAAAACCATTATTCTATTGTAGAATCATAGTGTTTAGGGGTTTAGGCAACCTTTAACTATCTGGTTTTGAGATTTAAGGTTCAAGTCTACTTTCTGTACTAAAATGAAGACATTGCTGTGTCATTTGGCTTCCATGTTTACATCACTTGGGATCGAATGTAATCCCTTCAAGAAGTATGCCTGGCATGTGCACTTCTCCCAAACCATACCAGCTACATACCACAAGTTATAGGAATTGAACCAAAAGTTTAGCAAGAACTGTATTTTCTCTTCTTCCCATCCGTGTCTATTACATATATAAACACCAAAAGGTAAGGGTGAAAAACATTCCAGATCCGCATATGTCAACTTGTTGTAAATTTGATAAGTTCGACGAAATTTTCTTACAAACAAAAATGATAACATCACATTTTATTATAAAATTATTTTTCATTTCCTTGGCTATTAAAGAAAGAAAACCTCCCCTCAAATGACAGTATATTTTTCATAGACCTCTGGCCTGTCAAAATCAAAGCTTGTTTCAGCTCACTGATGTAATTTGTGGTTGTGTTTGGATTCTTTTTATGTCTGAAGATGTACAAAATGAAAAAAAGTCCTTTACAAATGGAAATGTTTTTCTGTTTACACGAGGTATGTGTGCTTAAGAAGAAGGAAAACTCGTTTAGCCATATTTGTAAGCAGGATTCCAATTATTCAGGTAATGGGCCCACTACTTTGCTTGTTGGCCCAATCTTCTTTAACTTCAAAATTAATTATTATAAAGCATACTAGATGTGTACACTCTGCCTGTGTGTACACAAGGTGGACAACGGAAGAAATCATCTGAATCATTTTGAGCAGAAAAAGACTTTATTCTAAACATACAATTAACTGAGGAAATGTAGAGGGTTTTGTTTGGATGATTAAGAGAACTGTGTACTGTTAATTTCATTTTTTGTGTATATAGAGTCCTCTTTTAAATAATTCATATTTTCTTAGAAGATTTCCCCCTTTGTTCATATGTAGTGTAGAGATGAATAGAGAACACAGTACCACCATGTTTTAAGATCCATTCAACGAATTTTATAATATGCCAATATTTTTTTTACACTTCTATCTACCGTTCCACATTCTGTACCACCAAATTGAGCTTAAAGTATTTCAAGAGTCCTTGAGTGTTGCAGAAGATTAAAGCTCTCAGCTGCTAACATAAAGTTCATCGACTCAAACCCTCCTATATGTGCCTCAGAAGAAAGGCCTGGTGATCTAATTCTTTGAAAAGTAAACATAAAACCAAAAAAATACAGCCATTGGAAACCATGGAGCACAGTTCTACTGTAACACAGATGGAGTCTCCAGAGTCAAAATAGGGCGGATGGCAACTGGGTAAAGAAATTGAGATTTTTAGTGTTTGTGTATCTGCCTTGGCTTCTTAGTTTCCCTTTAAGAGGTAGAGATTTTATTTTTATTTCAAATATAGTTTGCTTCGAGGAGACTAGATGCTGTTACTATCTGAAAATGTGTACTATATGTGGGAAAGAGGCACCAAACCAAGGTATCCAGGTAGCCTGAAACCCTTTACAACTGGTGCTAATTGACAATCGTAGGTGGTCTTGGTAGAGAGACTGGTAATTGAAAGGGAAAGAAGTCACAATTCCCAAAGCAGACTTGACAGTCCCAAGGCAGTTTCACAGCAACAAGGATGCACTGGGTCATTCAGCTAATTTCCTTGATATACTTGCTGCTGATGTAAAGAGGGGATTAGAGTTTGCCCATTGGGGTGGTTGTCTGTCACTAGCATCAATACTAGTCATGAGAAACTGAAGAGAAAAAAGAAAAACAAAAACCTACGGTGTGTCAGGCCCATCTTGAAGCATTGTTCTGATTCACAGCCAGTTCACAATGTTCCATGAAGGGCTTCCAATAAAGAAGGGGAAATTAAATAATGAATTGAAGCTGTTAATTACACACACATTGGTTTAAAGCTGAAGCAAATACTTCTATCTGCCCTTTGTTGCACATTTTGCATGCCTGCCTGTTCCTCTACTGCTGCTACTCGGTCTGTTTCTCTTGAATCTCCGGCCCCTAAAACTTCCCCTACCCCATTCCAAGAGCTAAGTGGGAATGGAAAATGGAAATTGTGGCCTAGATTGCTGCTACCAGGGTGTGTTGAGAGATGCCAGATCCTGTAATAGCCCAGATATGCGGGGGATCTACTTCTACGTCTGTATAGGTTCACAATCTCCTTTCTGATCCATCCCTTCCCTCCTCGATTTCCTTTCCAGTTTTGTTCTTTGGCCAATCGTGTATATTTCTCATGCTAATTTACGTGTTTTTCCTTGGCATCAAAGAGAATTCCTCCTCACTTGAGACATAAAAGCCAGATTACTTTGCGTTGAAATTCTTCTTCTTCCTCGTCTTCTTTTCTTTTTCTTTCTTCCTCCTCCTCTTTTTTTAACTTTCCCATATAGTCTGAAGAGTAATTTTAGCCGACTTCCCCCCCCCCCCAGCAATAATAATAAACATGAAGATCTGTGTCATTCTCACATTGTTACGGTATAATTGACGATGCTAACATACTAAACTAGCCTCCATCTCCCCCCTTGAAGTGCTTTTTGACCAAAGGCGTGACTGGGTTATTCCAACGCTAAGATTACTGTCAAGTCAAAGAGCAGAGAGCATGTGCTCAGAAGTGCAGTCCCCGGTCACTTCCAATAAATGAAGTAATAGCTATAAAAGATGGTGGAGGATGCTGAGTGGCAAGAGAAGGGTTAAAAAGGAAGATTATGTTCCAATTACGATGGTTCTTATGCACTAAGAGTTTGGATATTATCTAGTAAGCAGCAGGATCAGTGGACATTTTAACAAGGGTCATTATCCACTTCATTCGTTTAGAAGGAGAAACGGAACAAAGTCTGGTGGTGATATAGAGAATTAATTGGTGAAGCACAAACGGGTGAGAAGAAAGCTGTTGCAACACGTAGAACAAGAGAAGATGCATCCTAGTATTTGAGGGCAGTGGCAGTGTATGCGTGGAGAGCAGGTAATGTTTCAGAAGTAAAGCCAACGGCACTTCGCATTTTATTGACATGAGGGAAGGGGAGAGGGGCTAAACGAGGGTTGGGCAGGGTCTTTCTGCCCCAAACCAGGAGCAGTAGGATAAAGCAAGGTTGCTAAAAGTTTTCTAATTCTATTTTGTCTGCAATGAATCTGCCACAAGTGAGCCTGGTTTTGTGAGCAGATTCTGGCTTAGGAAAGAAATACCAGTTCCTCTGGCTAAGGAGAGGATCTCAATTTATGAAGACCCCATGTGTATTTGAGTAGAAGAGTGATCATTGAGTTATTTGATGACTGGTTGTTGAGAAGTAGGTCTAGAGATCAGAGAAAGAAATAGACAATTATTAAGGCCAACAAAGTCTAGAAAGATATGAAGGTGAGCAGGAATTATCAAGTCAATTCCAACGCATAGTGACCGTAGAGTGCAGAGAAAACCTATCCCTTTGGGTTTACAAGATTTGAGTTGGTGAGTTCAAACCACTCCCGATCTTGTGCTTAGCAGCTCAGCACAACACACACGACAGTAACAGGAAGCTTTGAGCAAACAACCAAATATACCGGCACTCAGGGACTAACAGTGGGATGATGCCCTCAAGAAATCTGAGCCAAAAACAGTGAGTGAGAAACCTATTCAAGATTCTAGCTTCAATATGCCAAGAGTGAACTTCCCAGCTAAGAACAGCAGTGGGTGTGGATTCCACTTAGATTTTGACTCCCTCATGTGCCTGGGGGCAGAGTGATTACAAATTGGGTTGCTAACCACAAGGTCAGGAGTTCGAAACCAGTAGCCACCTGTAGTCTAGTGGTTACATGTTAGGCTGTGAGCCGAGTGGTCTGCAGTCAGTTGGAAACCAAAAGCAGTTCAAAGACTGGGCTTTCTCCTCCTGTAAACAGTTAAAGTCTTTGGAAACCCACAGAGGGGTCACTGTGAGTCAGCATGGCAGTGAGCTGCTCTCTGAGAGAAATACTAGAGTTACAGTTTCAGAAACCTACAGCGACAGTTCTGCCCTGTCCTAGAAGGTCCCTATGAGTCAGAGTCCGGTTGATGGCAATGGGTTAATTATGCTTGGATGAGCCCTGGTGATGGTTTGGTTTAAGCATTTGGCTGCTTACCACAAAGGTGGTAGTCTCCGAAACTTTCTGGGGGTAATTGTATAGGTTTGCTTTGAGTCAGAATCAACTCACTGGCAGTTGTTTTAGTTTGGATTGGTTCATTATGCTTTCAGAAACAGGACCGCTAAAGAAAACACAGAGAGAGACAGACAGACCACTAATCGACTAAGTACAGTACTGGAGACTACTATTTAGCAAACTATCTGTTCACCTGCCAACCAAAAGATAGGATGTTCAAGGTCACTCGGAGATACCTGAGAAGAAAGGCCCAGAGAGCTGCTTCTGATAGATCAGTCGTTGAAAACCCTCTGGAGCACAGTTCACAGACGGAACATGCGCAGTCGCCAAGCATCGCAATCTACTCGGCTGTGGGTTTAAATTGTTCCAGCACCCTCTGGATGCTGTCGTGCTTTACAGCTGGTGTTAGTTCCGTGGGCTACAAAGAAGTGTGCAGACGTCACTGCTGAACAGCAGAGTAGGAAGCACATTTACTGATACTTTCCTTCTCTAAACATTCCCAACCCCCAAACCATGTCTTGGGAGGATTTCCATGTTAATTGGGATTCTTTGTTTATATAAATGGTGATTTTAAAAAAAATAAGCAAAACGAACCAGAATTTCCCTGTATTATTCATATTATTTACTCCACAAAATTTCACTCAGCAACAAATTGAAGCAAGAGCATTCTGCATTTAAATAATATTTATTTAATACTTATAATATTTATAGATATATTGTTTCATGTTTCATTTAATAAGCATCAACAGGACCTAAGCCTTTTTCCCACCAGAATATTTTGCTACTTTTATATATTTTTATGAATTTGGAAATTTAGTTGACTACTTACTGTGGCTGATGAGCTTCAAGTCAAAAAATCATTACTTAAGCTTGTACTGAACATTATATCTATGCTGGATACTTCTGCTTTCAAACTAATGCTTTATTTATTTAGCTGTTCATTTTAGGAACATGAAAAGCATGCTTTAAAAACCCCAAAATTAGCCTTGGGAACAGATGAGTAAATATGAAAACAATTTATCCCTTTAACAGCCTAATAAAATATGTTTTCATTATGCTAACTGACCCTGATAAATTCAATAGCCATCAGTTAAATATATCCATCATCATTGAGAATACATCCAAATGTTTGCTAATTTCCAGATCCTCAATGAGCCTTGGTTGTTTGACGGTCATTAATTGTGACATCCGTAATGTAATAACATGCTTTGGCTTTCATTTCTAAAAAGAGTGGTTAAGATAGCTTTCCACGACGACAGTGAAGCTATGCGATCCCACTTCAAGCTGGTGTACAATTCTTTTTCAGTTAAGTTCATTTGGTGTCTTTTGAGTCCATTTAGTTACTTTTAACTACAGCAAGTTTAAATACCATCTTACTGTTTATGGAAGCTGCTTTGTTTTCTAGGGAGCCCTAGTGACATAGTGGTTACATGTTGGGCTACTGCTATCCACGAGGTCAGCTGTTCAAAACCACCAGCTGCTCTTCAGAAGAAAGACTGGGCTTTCTACTCTGCTCAGGAGATACAGTCTCAGAAACTCCCAGGGCCAGTTCTGTCGGGCCGCTAAGAGTTGGCATCCACTCGATGGCAGTGAGTTACTTTCTACATAACAAAGCTGAGATCTCCTGCGCCGAAATGTAAGCAGTACCAACCTACCCAGAGGTGCCTCAGAAGAAAGGCCTGGCAAAGGGCCAGCATATTAGCCTTCCCTTGTCCTGTGATTCAGGGGAACGAAGGAGCCCTGGTTGTGGTTGTGCTTGGAGCTTTAATTCGCATGCTCGGCAGCTGGAAACCACCAATCAGCAGCTCCGTCGGAGGAAGACTGGGCTTTCTACTCCTGTAAGCAGTCGCAGTCTCAGAAACGCACAGGGGCCTTGCTGTGAGTCCGCGTGGACCCGACGACAGTGCGTCTCGTTACGTTGTTTGTTTTATGACGTAGAGTACAGAAGAGCCCCTCTGTGCCTAACAGCCTGAGCACTTCATCAGCATAACCCACAGTAGTTGTCAGTGGTGGTGGCGGTGCAGTGGATTCTGAATCACGTGTGCTCGGCAGGGCTCTAGGAAGCAGGTCTCCAGGCTCGTCTGATGAGCACCTCTGGGTGTGCTCCCATCACCGACCTTTGCGCTAGCAGTCAATGACGTCACTGTGCCCCTCAGAGACGCCTATACTCTACCTTCCCCAGGCAAAGCCTGTAGGTAAGAATGCCAGCCCATGACCTAAGGGAGCCCTTGTGGCGCGGTTGCAGAAGCGTTGGTCTGCGAGCCAAAACCCACCAGCCACTAGCTGTCCGCTAGCTGTTTCCCTAACAATCTACAGCCGCAGAAACCCTAACTAGGGTCGCTATGATTGGAATTTGATTTGGTTAATTAGGACTGATATGCCAACAATTCAAGGGAGCCATGCCAGCCATGCCTTGTTCTTTATTGTATAGCCTGTCACATGGTTTTATCTTCCTCCACCCCACCCCACCCCCCACCAGACATTGCTACTCCAGTCCCTAAAACCAGGAACACTTGCTCTCGTTTGCACATCTGGCCTGGGTAAGCCTGGCTCCAATTTAAAAACCAACATGTTGGTCCAATTCCATTATTGGACAAGGAAATTCTGTTAACTGGTGGACTCATTTGCATGTCATTACCCAGAATGCCTCCCCAATTCACAGATGTTTCCCAGACATGGGGTAGAAGGGAGGGGTACAGGGGAAGGTGACGCTTTGGAAATAAATACAGAGATTTGTGTATATGTTATGTGAAATTATTTTCCCTCTGTTTTGCATCAAGAAAAAAAGCATAATACCAAGTTATAGATTTTTATCTAACTTTGAAAGGTATTTTTGTTTCACCTTACTTTCAGGAAATTTAAACAAATGGAAACCAGAAAAACTAAATACTAGTTCTTCTATTAATTTGTACAGATGAAACAAACAAACCAAAAAAAAAAAAAGCATTACATATTTCCATGCTAGATTTTTAACATTGACCATAAAACTTATTCCTTGGGGATCAAAAGTTTTCCGCACTCTACGACAAATTGATTAAGTGCAGAGGGTCTCATTAGGCTAAATTTTGATAAAAATCACAGTTGTTCAACAAGCTTTATATTGGATAAGTGGAAGTCACACCATTCTGTCTTTAAACTTCAATTTGATTAGTCAAAATGTAAAGGTTTCTGTAAAGCGTTTTCCTGTTGTTTCCTGAAAAATATCTAGAGGGTTCTGAGCAACAACTGGGAAACTGAGCTCTGTAGACACACACGTGCACACGACTAGTTACAATATCCACAGTGAGATTTCCAAATTGGTTCTATTTCGTTAAATTTTACAAAAGAAAGGAATGTGTCATCCACAACAGAAAGAGGGGAAAAAAAGAAAATGAAAATGAAATCGAATCGAACAGAAATACAAACTATAATTACTTTAGAGAGGAGTTGAAGTTAAAATGCAGGTGTTTTGAGGGGAACATAAACATTTTTTCCTAAATGAGGCGTTGAGGGCTGGGAGAAGGGCAGTAAAATTAGTGGAATTACTGCCTGATTTTAACCAGATGATTGCTCCAGTTGGACACCAGCGAGTTTTCATTAGGGACTCTAATTTACAAGCCATTCACCACATTCCAGTGGAAGACAACAACTCCCCCAGGTCCTAAAGAATGCCAGCTCTCCCCCTTGACTGCAGAGAGATGCCTCACTGCAAGGGTTTTAATGGCCAGCCTGGCTTGGATTGCTGCATAAGCTGTGAACTACAAATGATCATGCCTGCTCCCCAACACTATCATCCCGGGATACCGATTTGTGACACACACACACACACACCCTCGGTTTGGAACATATGGCCCTTCGGTGCTGGGCTCCCATGGATTGTATGTCTGGAGGTGTTTATGCGATGCTCAGGAATGCTATTTGTTTCCACATGCCAGTGACAGACGTGCTTCTAATTTGTGTCTATAAAATAATGTCTAGCCCTGTGTTCTTTAACACTTATGACTGCTGGTTATGAAAGCAAGTTTGATAAAGAATTTCCTGACATGACTCAGACTTCGGCATGCCTGTTTTGAATCAGATTCCTGGTGGCCTGGGCCTCACGAGTTACATCTCGACATTTAGTATATATTAATTGTGGCACCTTGCTATACAAGAATGCAACACGATGTCTCAATGTCAGGAGTTCAAGTTCTGTGCACACATAGGGTCAGACCTGTCCTAACCTCCACAAGGTCAACAAGGTGAGAGAGAAACTGCACAGCATCATCTCAAATCAACTTCATCTCCTAAAGATGAAAAGGCACCTGTGTATCTCAATGGACCATCGGGCACTTTGATAGATAGCCCAGAAATAAAGACCAGGCTGACCTAGTGCAGAGGAATTTAGATGTTGAGGACAGATGCTGTGATTCAGACACCAGACACAGCTTTTTTGTGACGTGTTGGCAATGAAATTGCCACAAATTGATACAACGCTAACTGGAAGAGTTGATCAACATCAGCTATCTGGATCCTTCTCCCGTTACAATCATTCTACATTTTTACAACAAAGACCTACAGCACATTTGGTTGGATTGTAATCTCTGTGTTTGACACTATTTAGATTCAGCTAAAGCAATAGGAAAATAAAGCGCAAAATCTATTAATCAAGTCATATTTTCCATCTTGTCCCTAAAAGTCACCAGCCCTGTGTAGATCTGTCAAGAGTATTGTATTCAACTCTGCTTTATCAAAATCCCCTTTACCCCCTCGTGGTGGAAGGTGACAGAATACTACTAGTGTGTCTGTGGAAGGTGACAGAATAGTAGTGTGTCTGTCAGTTTCTATTGTATCTACATGGGATTCGACAGCACAGTTGAAACTTCATTGAAGGTTGTTCTGTATATTCACCAAATGCTTTTTTGGTAATTGGCCAAAACTCATAATAAAGAAAAAATTGGGAGCCTCACTGAAGTGATAAACCTAAGAGGCTCGTGTTTTTAAACCTGTATCTGGAATAGCCAATAGCAAATATACACATATATATTTAAATTAATATATAGATTGAAAGTACAGGGTCACTCTCTATATTCACGTTTGACAATTGTTTGGTGTGGGGATTTTGTTTAAGAGTGGGTTCAACGTTTCTCTCGTTTTTACAGCTGGGGATTTCTTGAACTGCTGGCTAAAGGGTTGGTTGTTCAAACCCACCCAGAGATTCCCAGGGAAGAAGACCTGGAAGTCTCCCTGTGGATATTACAGCCTAGAAAAGCCTGTGGGCTGGTTCTACTCTGTTATATGGAGCCACCATGAGTGGGACAGTTATTTTTGGCATCTCACAACAAACACCTATAACAGAGTTTGCCTGACTCTAAATCCCTGGTCATTTCCAAATAAGACAAACATGAGGAAAAGCTTCCAAAATTAAATACAGTATACTAGTTTAACACGCTATTGAAAATGATAATTACAATGTGAAAGGTGACACTGAACGTGTAAAAAGAATTATACAAGGGATACCAAAAAAACAGAAACAAAGTTTTTTTCAAAGCTATGTATTTAAAGGTTTCTATATATATAAAAAAATATATTTTAGATTTTTTTTCATTTCTCCAATTCTATACTCAGAACAAACTATTTCCTTTCCAATTATATAACATAAATGAATCAGTTTGTTTCTTAAACACATGAAAATCTGACTTCTACGTCATGGTAAAAAATGAAGTCTACTTTGATCATCCTGTTTCCCTATAAAAAGTATCTATAGTTTTTTTCTTTCATTTATCCATCTTTTAAATTGTTATTTTATTTTTTTAATTGGGAGCTCTTATATCTCATATAACAGTTCACACATCAATTGAATCAAGCATATTTGTACATATGTGGTTGCCATGTTCATTTTCTAAAGTTTTACTTTCTATTTGAGCCCTTCGTATCAGCTCCTCTTTTATCCCCTCCTTCCCCCACTCTCCCACCCTCAGCAACCCTTGAAAAATTATAAATTACTATTTTCATATCTTACACTGACCACTGTCTCCTTCAATCCACGTTTCTGTTGTTTGTCCCCCTGTGTGTGGGGGCAGGGGGCCGGTTATGCCTCAATCATTCATTCAGTGATATCTATAACCTTTGAGTGGAAAAAAAAACCTTAGAAAGTGAATTAGAATGAGGGCTACATTCACTTGTTGCAGATGACCTCTACCGTGCACTGGACGAGAGAATCATCAGATACTCACTTCGCTTAATACTAGAATATTGGCCACTGGATGATCCTTTTAGAAACCAGGAAAGTCCCAGAAAAGCATATATGTATATCTTTAAACAACTTTAAAATACTTGTTATGTTTTTTATTAGTATTGAATTACTGTTTCTTTATGATATTTCACTTAGCTGGAATCGAATTCAAATTCTCACTACAATAAGAAGACAGATCAAGACTCTGGCCGTTGTTAATACTTGCCCTGTCATTTCATAATTAGAAGTTTAATTAGGCAACCAGGTGATTGGGAACTATATAGTTTTACATTTCAATATAGCTATATGGAGAGTCATTTTGTCAAAAACTTAAACTTCTAGGAATAGAGCTGGTTCGTTGGTGTATAATGGGGAGGTGTTGGGGATGTGAGAGAAAAAACAAAATCTAGCAATATGTATATATATGTATGTATGTATACTTATCTATTATTTTTCATTTTAAAGTGCCTCCACCTATAATATTTTTTAACTTAAAAAAAAAACGAACAAACAATCAGGAGAATATAAAGATAAACAGTAATCCCACCATGCAGAGAGCTGTCCTTTCAGTATAAATTCTTTTGGATTTTAAAACTATTCGTCTCATAAAGTATATGTTGATCTCTAATATTTAAAGAGTTTTACTGTATATTACAAGCATGTTACTTTATTATGAATGGTATTCTGAATCACAATCTCTAATCATTTTATAGCATTCTGTTACATGTATAAAATTCCATCATACTGTGCTAGACTTAGTTTGTTTTCAGATTTCCACCTTTGTAAACAATGGTTAACAATATATGGCAAAATATATTTAATGTATTTTTCCTTTAAACTTGTCATACTTCTGATTATTTTTCAGGGTAATTATCAAAATTTAATTTTTGAGGTAAAATACATGTACTTATTTAAGGTTTTTCATTCATATTCATAATTTTTTTCTCCAGAAATGTGTGCACAAATTTTTATAATCATCAGCTATGATCCAGACATTAATTTGGCACATATAAGGTTTTCTGTGATTGTTATTTTTTAATCTTAATGTTTAGCAAAAAATCTATAGAAGATTCAGAAATACATTCTCAAATAACAGGCTAGAATATCAATTATGTTTGACTAATATTTATTTATTGTGGAATTACTCTTTGGCAGGCCCTGTAGTGCCTTTTTCACATACATCATCTAATGTAACACTTACAATAATTCTATGAGATATGTACTCTTATTATCCTCATTTTATCAGAGGAGACTAAATAACGAGTATGTATCATAGACTGGCCTTGAACTGTGTGGTCTCTTTGCTGCAAGACACAGCTAGTTAATAAGTACTGAACTGTCAGCTTCTCTCTTGCATTGATAACTACCGATTAAACACTTACCAAAGATTTTGCTCTCCCCCACTCTGGCTGCTCCACTCACCAGCTCGTAACCTGGGATAGTGATAATTTCCCTAAAAGGGTGTCTCAAAAGCCTAATCTACAGAATCCTTATATTGATCTTCTCAGAACCTTAACAATTTGTCTCACCCATGGCATGAGAGGGATTGGTGCTCTGTTCACACATCTGAGAGCCTGCTGAGCACATACAACCACAAGAGAAACAAACACACCGAAGAGGCTTCTGCCAACAAGACTTTCTCAGCTGCTGAAAGAGAAACACACCAACCAAGTCAAAGGAATGTTGAGCTCCACCTTGAAAAAGAGGACGCGCCTTTCCTTCTCTTGTTTTGAAATCTGTTAGCCCTGTGTCACATTTAAACTTTACCCAAATGTGTGTGCCGTCAGCTGGATATGAGATTATTGGGATTTCATTTTCAGATAGACCACAAACCTGGATGAACTCCTGTTATTCCAGATGCATTATCTCCTAATCTTCAGGAAGAGACTCATTCAGCGGGAAGAAGCAGGGTAGGCGCATCCCTGAAAAAGCAGCACCGGCTTTGTTTAATCCGCTCTGCCTGGGAGGGAAAACGCAAACACTCCCCTACCCTCCATGTCAGGGCAAGAATGAGAATTCCCCTCAAATCCTTAAAACACTTCAAAGAAAGACACAGAGTAGCCCTAAATATGTTTCATTATTGACATATTAAAATTGGAATTTATTGTACCACAGGGAACTCCACAACCTTAAATCCCAAAGGCAAGGGAATGCTTTTTGTTTAGTAACCAAAAGGAACATGGCTCTGACAAGGGCTTGGGGAATGCGCACACAATAATTAAATCGAATTAATCTAATCATCTGGGCAATCAGATATTTTAGAAAGAAACTAATCAATTGTAAAAGCGATTTGCCATTTAGAGGAAAGAGGCTGTAATATGTGTGCCAAAAGTTTTCAAACAGCAAAGAAAAGATTCAACGGTCTACCCTATGCATAAATGTTGCCACCGCTTCATTTCAGCTTTTTAACCTGTAAGTAACAAGCACTGTTCATTCATTCAGCAAAGACCTATGGAAAGCCAGCATTTGGCAATGATGGGTTCTGCCCTGAAGGTCTTTATAAGCAGGTGGACTATAACTTTATTGGGGATGTTTTAGGGAAAACAATTATCTTTTGGTATATGTTGCAATATAAAACAAATGACCAAAATATCTTTTTAGAAACAGCTTAATCCAGAAACGGATCCTAACCTCTGAGTTTAACACTGCATCTCACCATTTTCTCAATTTCCATTTTCTTAAAAAGAATGCAGAGATAGAAGCAGGACTAAATTATCTCCAACCTGCCTGCCAGTTCTTATAAAAGATAATGTGTAAGTATTTAGTTAGTAATCGTATTGTGCAAAGCATTAATTTGGGTGTAACTCTTTTCTGGTTTTAAGAGTAAGGCATAATGGAACTATAAAGTGCAAAATGATATCTGCCCATTGTTTAAGGATTCCTCCAACAGGTGGTTCCCTGGTCATTCTAAGAGCAGCTAAAACCCCGAAAAGCTCATAGACAAGGCAAGTCGCATTCTGCCAAAGTTACCCAATCTTGATAATGTGCGCCACCTGAGAAAATCTTTTGGTCCTTGATTTGCTGTTTCCTAGTATGGATATAGTTTAGTGTATATAATTATCTTCCAACAGTTGGTGGTAGTGAGGTGGCGTGGAGTAAGTCTGATCCACGAGAGCTCTTTCAAGTGCTAAAGGGCAAAGATGTCATTTTGAGAACTCAAGTTACCTGACCCACAGGATGATATTTTCAGTCACTTCCTAGGCACGTGGAAACTAGACGATAAGGAAGACAGGAGAAGCACTGGTGCGTTTGATTTAGAGAGCTGGTGGAGAATATTGAAAGTCCCATGACCCATCGCAAGCACAAACAAATCTGTCTTGGAGGAAGTACATCCAGAAAGGCCTTAAAAGGGAGGGTGGCAAGACTTTGTCTCATGTACTTTGAACCGGTTATGAAGAACATCACGCCCAGTTAAGTGGAAAATTTTTGAAAAGGAGAAAGACTCCCTACGACATAGGATGACAGTGTGCCGGCACCAATGTGCTCAACCCTGACATAAATGGTGAGGCTACTAAACACTGGGCAGTCTTCTGTCTTGTTGTGTGGGGGTCCCTATGCTTCGGAGATGGCTCCACCACATCTACTGACTACATCCTTATTTCATCTTACTGATAACTCACTTATTCAGTTTTACTTTGGGATTTTACAGTAGATAGAAGGGTGCTATTGAGTGAACTGACGGAAAAGGACATTATGCAACAAGAGAACTAAAAGCTGTAAGGGGCTTGTCCTCTCAGCCTCATGCTCCCAGCACCTGGGCTCGTGTGAGCCTGATGTTGTGGCTCCTGGGCCGTTCATCGCAGATGACCGTCCTCGCCCTTGTGATAGGCCGTGCACTTCACCATGCGTGGCGGTATGCTCTGACTGTTGATCTTGCCTTACCGTGTTTCCTAGGCAAGTGAGTCAGGCAGTGTGCCTTTGCGATCAGGAAGCTTCGTACTGGCTACTTTTCCAAAGTAAATCATCACACCTTTTTCCTTAGTCTAGAAGTTCCTCTGGCTCTGCCTACCGTAGGTGACCTGACAGATATTTTAAAAACTGATGACATCGCATCCAGTGTGACAGGAATGTACAAGTCACCACTGTGCCACAAATACCTACTTCTAAAGGGCTATGCTACCATATATACTCATGTAGAAGCCAAGTTTTTCAGCACTTTTTTTAATGCAATTTTGTGGTAAAATTTGGTGCCTCAGCTGATATTTGGGTCAGCTTATATGCGAGTATATATGGAATTACCTTTTAGATGAATATGTATAAGTGGTAAGCCAATTGCTAAACTTGGATTTACTGAACTTTACTAGGGTCTGAATGATCCTCTCATTTATTCAACAAGAGTTTATTGAGCACTTAGCATCCTGTCGGCTTTTCCGCCTGTAGAATGGATACAGGTATTTAAGTTAACTTTGTGACTCATCATCTAAACTAGCTTGAGCCAATTCAATCAGTCAATGAGAATCCTGCTCAACTACCCTTTCTATTTCCATTGTGTAATCATTTTCCTTGTTTTTTTTCCATCAGTTTCTTTTGCACTCATTTTCTTTCTTGCTATTATTTTCAGTTTGTTAAAGAAAGCCCTCGGCTATAATGTAAGCATCATAATATACTGTTGATATTATTTTGGTACTCTTAATCTTTAAGTCCCTTGAGCTTAAGAAATTTAAATTATGATCCAAGATAGGTAAACCTGGGATTTAAGAAGCTCCAAAATCTAAGAAATTTCAATTTTCCACACATATTTCAAAATACTTTGTGCTATATTAGCCAGACAAGGCTACTCGTTTTCTCCTAATATGGCACATAGATTCCCACTTCTAAATTTTACTTACAACTCTCCCCTCACATAATAGGTTATCTTTCTTCTCTGTGGTATTCTAGGTGCAGCAAAAATTGCAAATGTTCTCTGATTGATGAATTAGTCTATGGACATCTATGACATATTTTTCTTTGTTCTACACATGGGGTACTAGATTGTATGAAAGTAAATCAAAAAGAATGGCTACAAAATCTTAGAAACATTAACTAAACAAAAATATGAAGATATAAAGCTATTGTTTACTATAACATCTGCCTAGAAATTTTTAAGGATGATGTTTCCATCTCTCTAACCTTTCCTCAAAGGTACCCCTGTGGTGAAATGGGCTACATCATCGGTCTGTTAACCACCATGTCAGCAGTTTGAAACTACTAGCCACACCACAAAAGAAAAATGAGATTTTCTACCCCCATAAAGACTTAACACTCTCGGGAACCTACAGGATTTCTCTCTGTCCTATAGGATTGCTGTGAGTCCGAATCCACTCGATGGCAGTGTTTGTTTGTTTGTTTGTTTGTTTGTTTGTTTGTTTTGGAACCCTTCCCCAAAGAATTATCCACTCTTTGATTTATTCCACATCTAAACAGCAGTTGTGGGATCCCTGATGGGCCCCAATTGTGTTCCCATTAAATATCTTTCGAGTTTGGAAAAAGTCTGAAGTGGATTCTTAGAGCCGTTGGCTGCATGGAATAAGGCTTCACAATGTCCCCTCAAAGAACGAGCACAGGAACTGACATGATAGGGGGCAAAAATCCTCAGGACAAATTTCCTGGCCTTTTCTTCCCAATGGAGATTTCAATGTTTATGAAACTTCTTCCTGAAACCCCCCCACGATTACTCTGTGTCCTTCAAAAAAATAATAGTCAATATTACTTCTTAGGAATCCCAAAAGACAGCTGCAATAAATTCCTGAGCTGAACTCTGCTTTGATTAACTGGCCCCATAGATCACTTTGTAAGCCATTGTTTTGATTCAACTTTTTCTTCTTTTTTTTTTCCCCAAGGCAACCTTACTGAACTAAGGCAAGTGGATTGCTGAGAGAACTTGCCTGCAACCATCCACTAATCACAGAGATAGGTTTAAACACATTTTGTCTGAAATAAGAGCACGCACATAATGATTGAAACTCAATAGCAATACTTCTTTTACTTCTGTGCTTCCTCTATATGCTAATTCTTAGAAGTAATTTATATGATAGGAGAATTCCCAAACCAGTATATCTGGTAGAATTTTGCAACTTTGTGATCAGAGCTCAAGAATGACAATAGAGCAGGATATGTATATTTCAGAGTCAGACTAATAAAAACTTGGGATTTTAACTTTGAAAGTCAAGTGTTGGGGAGAGATAAAATCATAAAGAAAACAGATGAAGAGCCAAGGACGAATCTTTTTTTAAAATACCCATGACGAAAAATGAGGACCTAATGTCGGGGGTTTAAATGGAGAGAAAATGTTTTGAGAAACGATGTACAAATGCGCTTTACACAATTGATGTGTGTATGGATCAGGATAACAGTTGTATGAGCTCCTAATAAAATGGTTAAAAAAAAAAAAAGAACTAGAAAAAAAAAATACCCATGACTTGGGCATAGAACAAATGAAAGAGACTGGGGGATGGAAAGATGAACTGAAAACTAAGATTCTTTGAGGATTGTGGTAGTTGGATGATTTTCTGTCAAGTCCACACTCCTGAAGTCAAACCTGCCAATCAAGTGGTGACTTGCTGACACGTCTTGGGGCTGTGGTCTTTGTATGAGACTTAGGCACTCTGGGAGCTGACTCTTTCTCCGCTGCTTCACCTTCCTCCTCCCTGGGACTCTGTGTGTGCTCCCAGGGGTGGCTGCATGTGAGCCAGCCAACCCTGAGAGCTGCCAGCACCCTGCCATGTTCCCAAGAACCATGCATCCCCACCTCTCTGCTCCCCCTGGCTGGTGACCTTCCTGTTTCACGGCTCTGCACCACCAGCCTGCAGCCCCATGAGTCTGCAGAGGGACTTACAGACCAGCATCTCACGTAGGGACTTCAGTTGGACTGGATTGGGATGCCTTCTTGATCTATAATTGCGTCTTAATAGAAAGTTCGTTCTTATACATAGATGAGTGTCACTACATTTCTTTCTAGACCACCCGGCCTAACAAAATGACAGCAATTGTAGCATAGCAAAATGATGTTGGATTTGCTTAATTTTTTATAGAATCCCTGGTCGTGTAGTGGTTACATGTTGGGCTGTAAGCCACATGGTGGACAGTTCAAAAACCCCTGCAACTAAGCGGGAGAAAGATGGCTTTCTACTCCTCTATGCAGTTACAGTCTCAGAATCCCACAGGGGGTTGCGATGAGTCAGTATAGACTCCATGACAGTGAATTTCATTTTTAGGAATTTTTTGATAGCTGCTACAATCATCTCTAGCCTAAGTTTAAATTAAGTCGAGCCCTGAATCTTTTAACTGGTCTCTCTAATTAGAATTTTAAAGTCATGGACCGAGTCCATGAAGATGACCCTATTTCCAAACTCCAAAGATAATGTGTGTGCAGGTTAAGATAATGATTACTGGATGGCACTACAGCTTCCAGAGAGCTCATATAATCTTTTAAAAATAAAATTATTAAAATACTTGCCTAAACATTGACAACATTCATAGTCTATAAGAAGACTAAGGGAATTGGAACACTAATTTAAATAAAAACATTCCAAATTTGATTTTTTCCCCCTGGTATTTAACCCTAAAACCAAACTCACTGCCATCAAATTGATGCCAATTCATAGCGACCCCATAGGACAGGGTAGAACTGGCCCTGCAGGTTTCCATTATCAAGCATGAAGTCCTTCTCTAAGGATGCCATGGGATTTGCAAATCAGAGCACCTACCAATGTCTGAGAAAATCTGTCCTAATGGTAACTGTTTGACTCAGAATTTTCCAAATATATTTGATTATAAAACTCTCGGTTTGATTTTTTTTTTCCCCATGCAATTCCATATATACCACATAGTCAACTGACAACAAACTGAGGAATGTGTTCAGATGTTTTTGAATGTCTACCCTGAGAGCACACAGTTGGGGGTCACTGAGAAAATGTCCACTGTGTGTTTCTCTGAAGAAATCAGAAGAGGAGAAATATTCGGTAAGGGAGGCATTATGACAGTGACCATGTTATGAAAATCCTCCTCAAAGAGGTGGAGAGAGATACCATTGCCTTGGGTTGATTCCGATTCCTCCTGGTGCCACGGAGGGACTTTTGGAGCTGTAATCTTTATAGGAGCAGAGCAGGTTAAAATGATAGCCTTTCGGTCAGCAGGCGAATCCAAACAATTTGCAGGACAAGAGCAAGCCTTGGGAGATGCTGTCTACTTGCTGAATGCATTCTGGTCACCAGCATAAGTTTAAACTAATGTTAACAACCAAATTCATTTAGCGCTTCTCCCCAAATACAGTGTTAAATGTCTCCTTCGGAAGAAGATAAAGCAATCTTAATCATTTTCACTTGGCTACATCTTGTCTGGAAGTTTACTATCAATGTGAGCAGCATGGAAATGGCGAAGCAGTTCCCCTGTCTTTCAGATGCCCTGGTGTGCAGGTGGAGTGCTAGTTAACCTTAGCAAAAAATTATTGTCAGCAATAAATATTTACTTTTCAAAAAATATCCTGAGGAGACTTGAAACAATATGGGCAAATCTCTCTGGTACTGTTTTTTCATTTAGAGATGACAAAAAGTCGAGGGGAAAAGTGACAGTTTTAAGGGCTTTAAAAATATCTAATGCTTGAGGTTTGAAATTGGCAGTGTACCAAGTCCTGTCTTAAAAAGACAGGCCCTTTATTATACTTTCTAATTCTTCCAAAGTCTGTCTTTAGGATATATGAGCTGCCTCTAATATGACTACTCTATTCTCATCCTCTAGTGGTATACTCTGGTCTCAGCTCATAAATTGAAAATTGAGGATCTGTAAATCAGAGCAGACTATTTCAGAGAGCCATTGTGCATTTCCAGTCAAATCTTCCAGTTTATCTTAAATATTTCATCTTAATGTCACCTTAAGAAAGTCTTTCATTCAAGTAAGTTACAACATCCAGTTCTAAACTGATTACACTTCTCTGCTGACCTTCTGCTAGGAGACTGCTTTGGGCCATTAATGTCACTTCTGCTGACCAATTATTGAACTAAGAGAGGTTTTTATTTTCCCCACAACCTAAGCTATTTAGCTATAAACAGAGATACAGCAGTCACCTCAAAGCCAAACATCTCTACAGAAGAAAATAATTGAGCCACCGTGTGTTCATTTTTGATACTTATATGTTTATTAACTTTCTGTTTTAAATGTTCAGACCAATATTCACCCTATGCTGTGCCCTCAGATGATTGACTTGCATTACACACTGAGGAAACCATGTTTTTGAGGTGATTAGTTAATCAAACTTTGTTGTAAAACTTACGTTTGTTCATTTTCATGTACTCAGTATGTTTATACATACATAAACTTCTGCCAAATCTGATTGCCCTTGAATGGTTTTAAAAAACAAAATGCTTCAGTCATTTTTGTTCCATTTTTTCCCTCATTGGAACCGCTGTTCAACAGGTTAATTGGAGTTGAGAACATTTCCATGTCTGTTTGTTTATATAGGAATCAACATATTCCATCCTCAACTCACCCACTAACAAGTCTGATGTAGGATTTTCTTGTCATTTGATGTAGCATTTAATAACCTGTCAGTTGAGAGGACTTTAAATAAACATTTTGTATAATATTTAATACAATTCAAGGGCATAGGCCCTGAGGCCAAAGATGAATGAACAGGAGGACAAGCTTTCCATATTAGTAATGTACATGGATTGCTACACATTCTAATCCTTTAGTCCTTGAGACTTATAGGCAACAGCCTTGATTCTACAGCCAGGAATCCAAAAATAAATAAGGTAGTAATCGACTACATAATTCAACTTCCTGTTCACGAGTCTTTTAATTGCACCTATTCAGTTTCCCTAATCACCTCCCACAGAATAGTCAGGCAAGGAGCAAGGTTACCCTACAATACCAAAAGAGCCTGACATTAACTTCGAAGGTAAACTATAAAACTTGTGAGGTATTCCGTTTTTCCGGAAACAAGAATCCCACTTGGGCCAGGGTTGGAACAGTGAATTAACTAATTATTCACACCCGACCCATGGACCAGAGACCAGCTTGAGAGCCTGCTGCATCAGACCAGGAAATCTCAAAGGTCTGAAGTTATGCATGTGTTGGGGCACTTATGGAATAGCAGAAAAGGATGAAATCTAATGGAAAATTGGAATGCTTGTATTCCTAACCTTCGAATTCATCCAAATTCAATTTTTAAATTATTTTTTGTATGAGTCACATCAAAAAAGAACAGAAGACAGAATTTAGTCTGTGAATTTGTGACTGGTCTTCATAATGAATACAAACTCAACCCAAGATCATAAAATGCAATGCCCCTGGCCCAACCTAGAAGCACAAAAATATAAAAAGACAGAAACAGCCACTGCCAATGAGACTCTTCGTCCTCTGGTGAGTCCATGCAGAGGAGCTTCCATGAGCGGAGCACTGTGCTTCACAGTCTTCTACAGCTTACCTGGGGAGACAAGTTGCCAGCCTTCTTTCCCAAGGTGTCTCTGGCGGGACTGAGCCCTCTAATGTTCCGCTAACAGCTAAAGCATTAAACATTTTTACCCTCCAGGGATGCCAAGAAACAAAATAGGTGTTAAAAAATGAGCTATACGGATAACTCGATGAGCCATAATTTCATACAATTGACTTAGTTATACATTTAGGGAGTGGTTCAGAGGTAAGATTTCGAATTTTGTCTACGTCAAATGCTCAACTCCCTAACAGTTGCTTTTTTGGTGACAAATATGCCACAAATCCATCATAGGATTACACATTGTGCATTTAAAAAAATAAAATGGAAATATGTGAACCAGAAAAAAATGACAGTGAAGAATCAGTACCTTTGTTCCTTTATCTTTCAGTTTCCTGGGACTCTAGGATTTTCCCACACTGTTCGCTTGTTACCGGTCTTTGCGTTTTTATAGCACCACAATGTTTTTCAATCCCATAAACGCTTCAGCAGACTTCTTGCTTTTAAACTGGTCCAATTGCAAAAACACCCCACCTCTTCTGTCGTCCAACTGAAGTAAAGACATGAGTGCGTCCACCTCGTTTCAACTGAGCTAATGTGGCAGAGAAAGTACTGAAGGAAACTGAAGTACTTGGGGTTCAACAATGATTTCAGAAGTATTTGTATTTGGGAAAATCTATCTATCTATATACATATACAGTGAACCCTCGCCACTTTGCGCTTTGACTTCCGCGGCTTCACTCTATTGCGGTTTTTGCGTAACAGCACCCACTGCCTACACCCGCTCCTTCAGAGGAAAAAGACGGCGACCCACCTGTAGAGTACATC
>NW_022111309.1:5863395-5910348 GCF_000313985.2 Echinops telfairi | reverse complement strand
TCATGTCCTCTATGCTCTAACTACGAAAATATTTGATTTACAAATAAGGAATCCTACTTCGCAGAATTTCATTTATCACGGTAGGGTCTAGAACCAATTAACCGCGATAAACGAGGGTTCACTGTATATAATATATATCTTTCAGAATTTGTCTCAAATATCAGATCAGGTTAAGTTTACTATCATAATGTCGAAGTGTTACAAAACTTGTCCTAAAGAAGCTTAAGGTTTTATTACCGAAATTCAAGAAACCAGAACTTGCCCAGAGTGTGCTAATTCTAAGAAACCCGGGTCACCTCGTGATTACACGTTGGACTGTGGATGCAAGATCAGCAGTTGGAATCCATCAACTCCTCCCGGGGAGGAAGAGGAGGCTCTCTCCACCCATGAAATGGGCAGCCTCAGGAGCGCACCGAGGCACTTCTACTGTCCTATACGGTCAACGTGACTTTGATTCAACTCGATGGCGGTTGTTAGTTTGCTGTGAGGTGCTATTGTGTTGGTTCTGACACATAGCAACCCGACGTACAGCAGAATGAAACACTGCCTGGTCCTGCACCAGTAGTGTCACTAAGCTATATTACATCTAAATAGTAAAGCGATTTAAATGAGCACTTAGGATCTCACCATTGTACCCAAACCTTGTCTTCGATTCCAAAGGTTATCCTAAATATACAAAATTCTAAGATTTAGAACTAAGTAAACTCTTTCCCTTTCACTCGATAGTCAAGCAGTTCGTATCCCAAGAGCAAGTTGAATATTGTCCATATGGTAATCGTTGTTGGTAAAGACCAAGTTGAGTTCAAAAGGGATTCATTATTTGGTAGCTAGCCACTACTAGTGTGACTGCCCAGAGATATTTTGCCCTCAAAGATAATATTGAAAAAAAAGTTTTTATTTATCAGAGATCTGAAGAGCTCACCAACCACTATTACAGACAACACAGAATCACACTGCGCAATTGAATATTCCAAGGAGATGTGAAATCCCTGGTTCTAACCTCCAGCCCATTGAATTTGCTTACCTATGGTTGCTTAATTAAATATTTACAGACTAATTCTGACAAAACTCAGACTCAGTAAAAAGATCAAGGGCTTGACTAGATGACCTTGAAGCTTGGTAAAGACCCCGAAGACTACTACACTATCTATGATCTAAGTACATATCATAAATTGTATCCTAAAAAAAAACAATAAATAAATAAATTGTATCCTGAAGACTATCATACTAACTACGCAAAAGTATTACTTTTTAAAAATCATTTTATTGGGGGCTCATACAACACTTATCACAATCCATATATACATCCATTGTGTCAAGCACATTTGTACATTTGTTATCCTCATCATTCTCAAAACATTTGCTTTCCACTTGAGCCCTTGGTATTAGCTCCTCATTTTCCCCCCTCCATCCCCGTTCTCCCCTCCATCATGAACCCTTGATAATTTATGTCTCCCTTCATCCACTTATTGGTTGTCCATCCCCCAAGGAGGAAGTTATATTAGATCCTTGTAATTGGTTCCCCCTTTCTACCCCACCTTCCTTCCACCTTCCTGGTATCCCCACTCTCATCACTGGTCCTGAGGGGCTCATCTGTCCTGGATTCCCTGTGTTTCCAGTTCCTATCTGCACCAGTGTACATCCTCTGGTCTAGCCGGATTTATAAGGTAGAATTGGATAATGAGAGTTGGGGGGCGGGGAGCAAGTTGTGTGTTTCATCAATGCTACAGGGCATCCTGACTGGCTCGTCTCCTCCCCACAACCCCTCTGCAAAGGGATGTCCAGTTGCCTACAGATAGGCCTTGGGTCCCCACCCTGCACTCCCCTTCATTCACGATGATATGATTTTTTGTTCTTTGGTACTTGATACCTGATCCCTTTGACACCTCATGATCACCCAGGCTGGTGTGCTTCTTTCATGTGGGCTAAAACTTGAAGGCAAAAGTATTATTTTTAACCAATAAAAATATTGTCTTATTCTTTGTTGTTGTCTTATTCTTCAGTGGTACTTGGTCACACTGATACTTTCTGATTTGAAATGTGGAAAGTATCTAAGATTATTTCCTCTTTCCTTTGTTTTAGAATCCTGATTGCCTTTTGGTATTGCTGTTGGTTTTCATAGATTTGCTTCCAACTTATGGTGTCTTAATGAATGATAAAATGAACTTTTTTGGATTCTGCACCACAGTCATGATTCTTGTTAGTTTCCAGTCCATTGTTGAAGTCATGTATTTTGATTGTTCTCTAGCCTCATCTTGCAGCAAGCACTCTGTCAGATAACATTGCACTTATGAGCCAAAGGCTTTTTATTGACTGATTTTTAAAGTAGATCACCAGCCTTTCTACCTAATCTGCCTTACTCTAGTTCTGCTGAAACTTGTCCTCCAGGGGTGACTGTCCTGAAATTTGAAATACCAGTAGCATATGTTCCTGTATCACAGCAACACACAAGTCACCCCAGTACAACAAACTAGCATATAAGTGGTGGTTCTTTTTATATATATATATATTCATGCTAAAAAAAATAAATGTTACTTTAAACACAAAATGTATGTTTTCCCCTTTGTAACAGATATCCCAGTTCTTATTATTGAATATCAATATCAAATCTCTCTCATGCTCTCCCAATATACTAACTTTACAGTTTTCACATTGTTGACTTCTTCCTTGAGATATCCCAGGCTCCATTATATAGAAATCACTTTACAATTCAAGAATGCTTTTTGTCAATCAAGCTCGAGGCTCTATTTTTTCCATAAAAATATAGTACATTATTAGTCCAATATACCATAACATTAACCCATGAATTATAGCATACAGCCATTTCCAGAGAACACAGCAGAATCATTTTTATTAGATTTTGTCTCAGCAGGAAGGAGCAAGGTGACACCAGATGCAAAACTAATGAGCAACAAACAAAGCGGGTAAGACCAGGTTTTCCTTACAAATCCACAGGCTCTTGTTCCCTGGAATTGATATGTGCCTCCCATCCAACTCACCAAAGTGTTATACCTGGCTGGGTTTAATTTGTTATTTATGTCAGCTTTGCATATTTGTAAAGTTCAAGGGTTTATTGCCCTGGACTGACCTTGCCAAGGCAGAGTTAACATGTGGTGCTCTAGTAGCAGTTGCTTTCTAATAAACTTTTCCTTGAAAGAACATGTGTGACAGATTTTGTTCATGATTAAAAAGAACACTTCTGTGGTCATTGGTGCCCAATCTGGTTTTGAAGTTCTGTTAAAAGTCACCTTTAAACAAAAAAAGTTATAATATTTTTCTCTTTAAAATTTTATCGCAGTTTTTATTGTACTTTCTATTCTTGAGTGGTGCCTTTCTACAAGATTAAGCCTTTTCTAGGAGAGAATATTTTCAAAAAGATTATTGTATGCCATAATGTGGTGGCTTATGTTTTGATGTGATGTTGACAGCTGTGCCACCAGTATTTCAAATAATAAGAGAGTCACGCTAATAGACTGGTTTCTGCAGATCTTCCAGACTAAGACTGGAAAGAAGAAATGGCAGATCTACTTCTTTAAATGCATGATGCTAAAAGATGTGTCCCTCAGATTAAAAAGCACTCAAAACGTGACTGGGTAAAAGCTGCTTCCTCAAAATAAAGTCAACCTTAATGATGTGTTAGGCTGGGTTGACTAGGTAAACATGCACAGTCATGTATGTATTAAAAAGAGTTTTATGTCCAGAAGGCTTTATGTCAGACGCTTTACGTCAATATATCAAGACAGCATCCAGCTCAGTTCAATGGAAGTCCACAAATTTGAAATGTGCCCATAAGTTCCTCTTCAGACCCATGCAGCTGTGTGCAGTGATGCAGAATGCTGGGGAGAAATCACAGGCTGGTGGTTGCAGAACCTTGTGATTCCAAGGTCAGCAGACTCATGGCAAGGCTCCAACAGTTATCAGTGTTCATTCCCGAGAGTCCCAGCAGGCAGGAAGGCAGAGTGAGAGGGCCATACCCCCAAGGACACAGCATCAGGCTGTGAACTGATTGGCAGGTTTGACTCCACCCCTAGACAGGAGTGTCTAGTTGACATAAAAATCATCTCACTGCCACAACGTGGCTGGAGTAATTTGTTGATGTGGCATAACTCAAAATAAGAAATGCCAATTGAAGGGCAAAGTAGCAGTGAGGAATTACAAAACCTGAATGAAGGTCGAACATGATGGTAGGACAAGGGAGAAGTAAAAGGAAAGAGTGGAAAGAATCAGGAGGCAAAGGACATTTACAGAGGCCTAAATATAGGCATATATATATATACATGGAGAGAGAGAGAATAGACCATGTACTCATATCTATATGTAAAGAATTAAGGTTGCAAATGGACTTGGGCCTCAACTCAAGTGCTCCCTTAACACAAGAACACTTTGTTCTAGCAATCAGGCATTCTGTGATGCTCACCTTCCTGACATGATCTCTGAGGACAAAACGGGTGCATAAGCAAAAGTGGTGAAGAAAGCTGATGGTGTCTGGCTATCAAAATATATAGCATCTGGTGTGTTAAAGGATTGAAGAAAAACAAGTGGTCATCTAGCTGAGAAGCAACAAAGCCCACATGGAAGAAGCATACCAGCCTATGTGATCATGAGGTGTCGATGGGATCAGGTATCAGGCATCAAAGACCCAGAATAAAACCACACCCAATGTGAATGAGGGGGGAGGACATTAAGGGGAGACTTAATGCCCATCTGTAGACAATTAGACATCCTCTCACAGAGGGGTCACAGGAAAGCGATGAGCCAGTCAGGGTGCTGTATAGCACTGATGAAACAAACAACTTTCCTCTAGTTCTTTGGTACTTCCTTCACTCCACTATCGTGACCTCAATTCTACCTTACAAATCAGATTAGACCAGGGCATGCACACTGCTACAGATAAGAGCCAAAACACAGGGAATCCATGGTAGATAAGCCCTTCAGGGCCAACAAGGAGAGTAGATATACCAGGCGGATTAGGGGAGGATGGGGTGAGAAAGGGGGAATTGATCACAAGGATCAATCTAGAACTCCCTCCCAGGGGGATGAATAATGGAAAAGTGGGTGAGGGGTGATGGAGGACGATGTAAGTTATGGGAAAAAAAATAATCTATAACTTACCAAGTGTTCGTGAAGGAGGGAGGATGGGGGAGGGAGGGGGAAGAAATGGGGAGCTGATATCAGGGGCTCAAGTGGGAAGAGAATGCTTTGAAACTGATGATGGTGGCATATGTGTAAATGTGCTTGACACACTGGAGGAGTGTATGGATTGTGATAAGAGATGTAAGAATTAAAGAATTTTTAAAAAGAAAGACCAACTGTAAGCACCCATTAATAACTGGAACATGGAATGTACAAATTATAAATCAAATGAAAATCAGAAGAGCTAAAGTGAAAAGGAACCCCGGGATAGCCTGGGCTTCAGTGAGCTGAAATGAGCTAGTATTGGCCCTGTTGAGTCAGGCAAACACACAGTCTCCTCGGCTGGGAATGTCAACCTGAAGAAAAACTGGGACTCATTCACTGTATCCTGAAATACAATGTTGTCAGTGATAGGATAATATCGACACACCGTCAATGAACATCCGTTAATATGACTATTTTTTCAAAATGATGCAAAAGGTAGTAATGTCAACAATGAATAAATTGAAGAGCTTTACCAACAGACGCAGTCTGAACTTTATCAAACGTACAATCAAGATGCATTGAAAATTATTGGCTATGGGAATATGAAGGTTGAGAACAAAGAAAATATAAAATATGCCCTTGGTGATAGGAACAAAAGGGAAAACGGTGTGATAAAAATGTAAAAGGCCAATCATTTACTCATTGCAATTAACTTTGTTTCAATAACATAATTTGCAAGTAAACCTAAAGACTTCACATAAAGGTTGACACAGGAATCAAATGAAGTTCACCTGTGAAATGGATGATGGAAAAGCTCAATATCATCCATTTCACAGGTGAACTTAATTTGATTCCTGTGGCTAGCAATCAATTGTGGATCCAGTCATTAATTGCTCTTATGAAATTTCATATTGAACCTTAATAAAATGAATACAAATCCACTAGATCCAAAGTACAGCCTTGAGTGTACATCACCTAAATTTAGAAAGCATTTGAAAAATAGATAGTGATATGTTGAGCTTTAATGACCAAAGGCCATATAATTTGTGGGGTGAAACTATATATAAAGAAAACAAAAGGTTACTAAAAAGATGCAAAAAAAAAGAACAAAGTGGATGTCAGAAGAGAATCTGAAACAAAGAGTAGATCTTTAATGTAGACTAGCTAAAGAAATTGGAAGAAATGAAAGTGTAAAATGTCTGAACTGAAGATTTTAAAAAGTAGTTCAAGAAGACAGAGTAAATCATTGCAGAGAAAAGTGCGGCCTCCTCCTTGCTCTGTGTGCGCTGCTTCTCCAGGGCAATGAGCTGGCCTTGTGCTGCAGGACGCGCGCAGTCACAAGACGCTGAATCTCGGGCACTTTGGTCCTGGGTTTCTTGCCTGTTCAGGGGCTTTCTCACAACATCCTGGTGGACGTCCTCTTCGTTAGAGAGATTGAAGGGTTATAGGATTCTGCTGACTCTTTGGGGCCCCAGGCGACGAGGCACCGTTGTATCAGTCAGTCCTGGGATATCTTTCTCCCCTTTTTAAAATGACCAAGTTGAGAACGCTCACATTGGCATCCAAAGTGCAGCCCCGGGCAGATTTGCGCATCCTCTCCCCAGTTCTCCTTGGTCCATAGCAGTAGTGCCCCTTCCTCAGCAGCAGAATGACATGCCCGTGGGTCCAGACACCTTGCTTCTTGGGAAAACCTTGCTTGTCGTTCCCATCGCCAAGGCAGATAACATCGCCCTTCCATTCATCACCCACTGCCTCGCAGGCAACTTCTGTGGCCTTCGCGTCTCATAAAAGGTGCGAAGTTTGCGTTCATCGTCCGGGTCAATGAGTTTCTGGCAGCCAGTGGCTGGGAGGGAGACGTTCAGGTCCATGGTGAAGCAGCCGATCGCCTCTGCGCTGCCACGGAAAAGAGACTTGATTTCCGCTCAGTGCTGGTCACTTTGAAATATTGAAATATTCTGTGGTAAAATAATGATTCAGGAAGCATCAAAAGACAACGAAAGAAATGCATGGAGTCACTATACCAAAAAGAGCTGGTCTATGTTTAGACATGTCAGGAGCGAGTATATGACCAAATAATTCCAGTAACACCAAAGGCATTGGCAAAAAACATGGCTCCAGGAATTAATAGAATAACAATAGAAATGCTTTATCAAATTGATGCAGAACTAACAGTACCCACTTACTATGGCAAAAAGTTTGGCAGTCATCTACTTCACTAATCAATTGGCAGAGATTCATTCATATCTGCTCTTATTTCAAAGTGATCCAGCATATTGTGAAATTATTGAACAATATTGTTAATATCACATGCAAGTAAGAATAAACTGAAGTAATTTTAAAATTATCCCAGTAGTGAATCAATAGAAAACTGCCATGAATTTAAGCTAGATTTAGGAGACATGGAGGAGGGATACCATTGCTAATGTAAGAGGAATCATGGCTGAATACAGAGAATATCAGAAAGATATTTTTTGGTGTTCTCACATGCTGTCAATTTAGTTCCAAGTCAATAAAGGAAAGACCTAGGAGGCAAAAGGCATTTATAGATGTCGAAATACAGGTATGTACATATGTAAATATATTTATATATAATGATAGCAAAATAGATCTATGTGCTTACATTTGTATGTTAAGTATCAAGGTAGCTGACAGACATTGGGCCTCTACTCAAGTACTCCCTCAATGAAAGAACATTTTGTTCTAATAGCCAGGCATTCCGTGATGCTCAGCTACCTGGCACGATCGCTGAAGACAAAATGGGTGCATAGGCAAATATGGTGAAGAAAGCTGACGGTGCCCGGCTATTAAAAGATATAGCGTCTGGGGTCTTAAAGGCTTGACGATAAACAAGCGGCCATCTAGTTGAGAAGCAACAAAGTCCACATGGAAGAAGCATACCAGCCTGTGTGATCATGAAGTGTCGATGGGATCAGGTATCAGGTGTCAAAGACCCAGAACAAAAAAAATCATAATGTGAATGAGGGGGAGTGTGGAGTGGAGAACCAAACCCCCTTAGTAGTCAATTGGACATCCCCTTACAGAAGGGTCACAAGGAAGACAAGCCAGTCAGGGTGCAGTATAGCACCAATGAAACATACAACTTTCCTCTAGTTCTTTAATGCTTCCTTCCCCCCATCATGAACCCAATTCTACCTTACAAATCGGACTAGACTGGAGGATGTACATGGGTACAGATAAGAGCTGGAAACACAGGGAATCCAGGACAGATAACCCCCTCAGGACCAGTAATGACAATAGCAATACCAGGAGGGTAAGGGTAAGGTGGAGGAGAAAGGGAAACTGATTGCAATGATCTACATACATATAACCCCTTCCCAAGGGGACAGACAATAAAAAAGTGGGTGAAGGGAGACATTAGTGAGTGTAAGACCTGAAGAATACTAACAATTTATAAAATATCAAGAGTTCATGAAGGAAGGTGGGCGGGTGAGGGAGAGGGGAAAATGAGGAGCTGATACCAATGGCTCAAGTAGAAAGAAAATGTTTTGAAAATTATGGTGGTAACAAATGTACAAATGTGCTTGACCCAATGGATGTATGTGTGGATTGTGATAAGAGTTGCATGAGCCCCCAATAAAATGATTTAATAAATAAATAAATATATTTTTAAAAAGTTAGTTCCGAGTCAGCCATCTTATGTACAACAGAACACAACAGTGCCCAGTCCTACACTATCTCTTTTATTATCCTAATAAACATAGCTATATTTGAGCCCATTGTTGCAACCATTATATCAATCCATCTTGTTAAGAGTTCCTCTTTTTACTGACTCTCTCCTTTAAGGAGCATTATATTCTTCTTCAGAGATTGGTTCCTCCTGGCTACATGTCCCAAATGCAGAGCAAAAACTGTTCATAGCAAAATTTATATCAATGGACACACACACATGAGAGAAGAAGAACTAAAATCAACACTTTAACAAGTCCAACAATTATAAAAAGAGTGGTAAATGGAGCCTAGTCTCCAGAAGAAAGGAAAGAGTGAAAATAAGAGCAGAAATACATGAAACAGGAAAACAGAATAAACAAGACAAGAAGATTGTTTTACAAAAAGATGGAAAAAGTTGGAAAATCACTGACAGGCTTCACAAAAGAAAAGAAAGAGTATATGCAAATAACATGAATGATCAATGAAATGTGTAGCATAACAATAGAACCAAGCAAAATAAAGACAACAGCAGAATACTTTGAGGAACTTCACTACAAAAAGTTTGAAAACTTAGAAGACATAGGCAAGTCTCTAGAAACCCCTAAACTATATAAATTAACACAAACTGAGGCAAAACGTTTGTACACCCCCATACAAAAGAAGTGATTGTGCAGGACATGAAAATATCTCCCCAAAGCAACAAAATCTTGGCCCAGGAGGCTTCTTTTGAGATTTCTACCAAATGCTGAGATAAGATTTCACACCGGGAGGGGGGAGCGGAGAGGGAGGGGAAAAATGAGGACCTAATGTCAGGGGTTTAAATGGAGAGAAAATGTTTTGAGAAACGATGTACAAATGCGCTTTATTCAATTGTTGTGTGTATGGATTGGGATAACAGTTGTATGAGCCCCTAATAAAATGTTAAAAAAAAAAAAAAAGATTCCTCACCATTTCTACCGACTATTCTAGATTATAAGAAGAATGAAATAGGAAAAAAAAAAAAGAAGAAGAAGAATGAAATAGGCACAAATTCTTTTTTTTTTAATTAAAATAAAATTAACCATGATCCCCAAACCAGGTAAAAAGAACAACAAAACAATAATAGACACATATTCCTCCAGTGTATAGATGTAAACATCCATCACAAAACTCTACCACTAGAATTCAACCCAACACCCAAAACAAACAAAGAAACAAGCATTGTTAGCAAATATATTTATACAAGGTATGCAAGACCAGGTCCACATTAGGAAAATGAACGATGCAATCCACTGCACAAATAAAACAAAGGAAAGTCAGCTCATAATCTTATCAATTGATACAGAAAAGGCATTTGACAAAATATAGCACCCATTCCTGAGAAACACTTCCAGGAAATTGGGACTAGAAGGGAAATCATTCAGTGTAATTTAGGGCACATATGTAAAACCAACCGTCAACATTACTCTCAATGCAGAGAAATAGAAAATGCTCTCTTTTTAAAAATCTATTAAATCATTCTATTCTGGGTTCGTACAGCTCTTTTCCCAATCCACACAAACATCCATTGTGTCAAGCGAAAATGCTCTTCTTGTGAACAGGAAATAGACATGGATGCCCTTGACTCCTCCACATATTCAACATTGTTTTGAGGACTAGGGCACGGTAGTAAGGTAAGAAGAGGGAATAAATAGTATCGCATTGGTAAGGAGGAAATAAAAGCCCATTTGCAGATGACATAGCCCTATTCACAGAAGGTTGCAGTGACGAAGCAGGAAAATAAGTGGAACTCATTTAAAGATTCTGCAAAGTGGGAAAGTACATGACTGATACTCAAAAACTGGTCAGAATGGATTCTTCTATACAAACAAAGAGAATTCTGAAAAGATAATACAGAAAAGAACACAACTTACAGTAATTACTGAAAAAATAAAATACTTAAAATTAAACCTAACCAGAGATATAAAAGATTTATACAAAGAAACCACTACTGAAAGAAACTAAAAGACCTATTTGAAATAGACACAACGTGCAAAAACGTCAATGATAAGAAAAAAAGAAGAAACTAAGAGACTTGTGAAAATGGAAGGGCATACCATGCTAAGGGATAGAAAGATATAGCTTTGTGAAATCTTAATTAAACCCAAAGTGATCCATAGATATATTACAGCCCCAATTCAGATACCATAAACATTCCTTAAGGAGATGGAAAAGCCAGGGACAAAACTCAGAAAACAGAGATGGAGAAGAAGGAAGATAGAATGGACATGGGAAACATGGGGAGAAATTAGGAAGACTATTATTACATTGGATTTTCTCAATGTAAGAAAACAAAATGTGTATAAATTTTGTATAAATGTATAGTTGTACAAAATTTGGTATAGCTTGTATATTTATACAACATTTTGTATAAATGTGGAAAATCAATTTGTTCTGTGAACTTTCACTCATATCCCAACCAAAAGTTGTAAGGTACTTTTATTTCATCAGTCACTGTCTCCAAAATTGCCTGCTTTCGGAGCCTCTGAGAAACACTCTTCCAACAACACTTTTGAAACATCAGCCGATCCTCAGGAACCTAAATTCTTGACCTACCCTGAGGAACAGAAAGCACTACCAATTACACCCTGGTATTTCAGAGGGAGGAGTGACCACAAGGAACTGCCCCCCCCCCCCACACACACACACACAAAGCTGTGGCTTGTGCTGCCCCCACAGAATGCCTGTGAAGCTCCCCTTACCCAGCACTCCAGACTTCCCTGACGAGAAGGGGAGAAGTGAGCTGATACATCATCCCCACACTCTCTTCTATCTAAGACCTTGAAGGGCAAGAAAACATTTCCCCAAACAAACCTCTCAAGTCCATAATGCAGGATCAAACGATAAAAAAGATTTTAAAAGCTAAAGAAAACCTAGGAATTCTGTGGGACACTGTCAAAAGGAACCAATTACATTTGATAAACATCCTAGAAGAGAATGAAGAAAAATTCACTACAGAAAAATAGTTGAGGTATTAAAAGAGAATTTTCCTAACATAATTACAGAACAGAAAATAAAGAAACCTCAGAGAACCCCAACCAGAATTGATTCCAAAAGAAAATCACTATAACACATTTAGGCAAACGTTCTAGCATCAAAAATAGGAAGGAACCTGAGAGAAATAGGGGAATAAAGATAATCAACTATAAAGATTAGAGCAGAAATAAATGAGTCATAAAATATAAAAACAATAGAAAAAAACAAGAAGTTTTTTAAAAAGATTAACATCGATGAGCCACTAGAAAAATTAACCAAGGAAAAGAAAAAGCAAATATTGTGAATAAGAAACGGGATGGGTGACATTACAACAGATCTAACAGAAGTACAAAAGAAAAGTACACACTTAAAAAAAAATCATATTGCAACACATTTCAAAACTAGAAGAAATGGATAGAATTCTAGAAACACATTACCTATCTAAATTAGTACATACTGATTTAGACCTCAACAAGCCTGTAGCACAAAAGAAATAGGTCTGCTCCTTAGAAAAAACAACATAAAAAAGATCAGGACTTGATGAAGTCAGAAGATATATTCTTTCAATAATTTAGAGGAGAATTATCACCAATCCTACACCAACTATTTCAGAATATAGAAAAGGATAACATATTACCAAATTAATTTTATGAAGTAAGTAACTTTGATACCTAAGGCAGGCAAAAACACTACCAGAAATGAAAATTATAGACCAATATACCTTATGACTACAGACACGACAATTTTCAACAAAATTATAGCCACAAAATTCAAATACACACACAAACATATATAATTGGATTGCATAAATAAGAGAAAAGAACCATATAATTGTATTGATTGATATGCAAAAGGGCATTTGATAAGTTCAACACCCATTCTTGTTAAAAACATTTAATAAAATCAGAATGGAAGGGTAATTCCTGAACATAAGAAAGACCATAAGCTAAGAGCGAGTCTGTCGCTAATGGAGAGAAGTCTAAAACACTCCTGTCTGAGTAAGAACCGGACAGAACTGCCCTTTATTGCCACTTTTATTCATTACAGTCGTGGGTGTCTGAATCAGATATGTAAGGGATCAAAAGATATGAAATGCCTCTAAAGTGGCAGAAAAGGAACAAAACTCTATTTGACGATAACATAATCCTATATATAGAAAACATGAGATTGATTGAATCAATTAAAAACTTGCTGGAACTAAATGAAGAATTTGGCACAGTAGCTGGCTATAAAATCAACATACAAAAACTGATTGTGGTAATCATTGTACAACGCTTCTTGATATAATTGAACTATTGAATTTTATGATATGTGAATTTTGGCAAACAAAAATGTTTTCAAAAGTTAATTAGATTCTTGTATATTAAAGCAGGGACTCCAGAAAGGCAATAAAAGAACAATAGCATTTACAATAGCTACCCAAAAGATAAAATATTTTGGAATAAATCTAACAAGAAAATCAAAAGACAAATACCAAAAAAAAATAATAAATGAAGGGGGAGGAAGAGGGAGTGGAGCACTCCTGGCCCACCAAGTCCTGAGGACAACATTCCTGCACACACAGAACCATAGGGCAGGCCCCACTACGAGACACAAGGTCCCTCACTGACCCAAAGCACTACGGGCGACAACACCCAATCTGACCCTACCACACTGAGGTGAAATACTAAGGGCGTTCAACAGAACAGCAAGTGGAACAGATCAACAAAGTCTGTACCAAAAATAGACTTTGGGGCCAGGGTGTGGCACCCCATCAGACTCAACCAGAAAACACTCTCAGGGTTAACAAACAGCCCTTGAACTACTTACAGGCTTTTCTTTTATTTTTTATGTAGTCGGTTTTGTTGTTGGTGGTGTTTTGTTTTCTTTTGTTGTTTTGTTTTGTTCTGTCTTGTCTTTTGTGCATATTATTGTCTCTGCGGGTCTATCTAAATAAGATAGGTGAGATAAACAATCTGGAGAAGAAAACAACAGGACTGATGGTTTCGGGGGGACATGGGAGAGGGGGAGGTGAGGGAAAGGAAGTGGGTGTTAACAACTCCAGGGACAATGGAACAAGTAATCTAAAATCGATGGCGAGGAGGGTGTAAGCGGCCTGGTAGGGCTTGATCAAGGGCAATGTAACCAACAGGAATTACTGAAACCTAAATGAAGGTTGGAAACACAGGGAATCCAGGACACATAAACCCCTCAGGACCAATATTGAGAGTAGCCATACCAGGAGGATAATGGTAAGGTGATGGAAGGTAGGGGGAACCGATCACAATGATCTATCTATAACCCCCTCCCAGGAGGATGGGCAACATAAAAGTGGGTGAAGGGAGACATCAGTCAGTGTAAGACATGAAAAAACCATAATGATTTATAAAGGATCAAAGGTTCATAAGGGAGGCGGGGCTGAGGGAGGGGGGAAATGAGGAGCTAAAACCCAGGGCTCAAGTGGAAAGAAAATGTCTTGAAACTGATGATACCAACCAATATACAAGTGTGCTTGACACAATGAATGGATGGATGGATTGTGATGAGTTGTATGAGCCCCCAATAAAGTGATTTTAAAAAAGAAAAAGAAAAAAAAGCAACCAAAAGAGACACAAATGGAAGAATGATTTTGCTCATGGATAGGAAGACTTCCTATAGTGAATTTATAGTAAGTCAATATTACCAAAAGTACTCTATAAATTCAATGAAATTGTGATCCGTGTCCCAGCAAAATTTAAAGAAACCGAAAAATTAATCATTAACTTTATATAGAAAGTAAGGGAATTCAGGATAAACAAACCATTCTTTTTTTAAAAGTAGGCAACTTTTCACTCCCCAATTTCAAAACATATTATTAAGCCTTGGTAATCAAAACAACTTTGTATTGGTACAGTATTAGGTTTTATAGAGCTATAGATTAGAACAGACAGCCCAGAAATACGATCAAACACCTATCAAAAAATTTAAAACAAAAAACAAACTCACTGCCATCAAGTTGATTCTGACTCACAGAGACGGTATAGAACCCGGTAGAATTGTCCCTGTAGGTTTTTGAGACTGTACATCTTTTCAGGAGTAGATTTTAAAAAAAAAGAATTAAAACACATAAAGTGGAATAAGAGCTAACCTTTTCAGCAAATGGTTCTGGAAAAGTACTTGCAAAAGAATGAAAAATTCACACCTCCCACCATGTACAAAAACAAATCCATGATGGATTAAAACCTACATATAAACCCTAAAATATAAGGATCATCAATGAAAATAGGAACAGACTTATGAGGAATTACACAGAGCATCAATACGCTACCAAGCATAATGAAACATATCCACAATACAGAAGGTAAAACTATGAACTGGAAACTTCTAAACAGATGACTTTTTTTATGCCAAAAGACTCCATCAAAAGAATAAAGAGAGAACTCATAGATTACAGGAAAATATATTTGCGATGTTATATCAAAAAAGGGGCAAATTTTAAAAGCTATAGAAAATTGCTGCACCTTAATAAGAAAAACATAAATAACCCAATAAAAAATGTGCACAAAATATGAATAGATAATTTACTAATTTGACATCCAGGCAGCCATATGAAGAAATGCTTGCTTTCATTAGGTATAAGATAAATACAAATTAAAATACACCAACACTCTTAGCAAAATTTAAGAAAAGAGAAAAATAAATGATGGAGTGACTGTGGAGAGATTGGAATTGTACAACCACTATGGAAAACAGTGTGAAGCTTGCTTCCTCGAACAAATGCTAAAACAAATACCTTATGAGTTTGCGATCACTCTACTTGATATACACCCTAAGGAAATAAAGAATAAAACACAAACAGATATATACATACCTGTGTTTATTGTACTAACATATAGTATCAAATAGATGGAAATAATTTAAAATTCCATCTGTGGAGGAATCAGTAAACAAACTCTGGTACATACACACAATGGAACACTATGCATCTCTCTATATCTGTCTATCTATCTATCTATCTATCTATCTATCTATCTATCTATCTATCTATATTCTGTCAAACACCTTATGCCATGGACAAAGTTGGGAGCTATTATGCTCAGCAAAGTTAGTAAATCTCGTGAAGAGAAATATTTCATGACATCATTATTATAAAGCAAAAGACTGATATTCACACTAAAGGAAAAGGCTTTGAAGACTATGAAGAGAGCAGTTGCAAAGGCAAGGGGAAGAGGAGGGACAGGGAGGTAATGAGTTGGTTTGTTACACTGAGTGAAAAATGAATGGAGATTCAGCATAGCCTACTGAAGCAGACCTCAATCTTGAACTATTTACATTAGTTCATTTCAAAACCATAGAATCAACTCATTGAGTGAGAAGCATCTATTACAAGATTCTTGCTTAACATTTTTTTCCCTGCTATACTCTTCATTTTGAAACTCTCAGTCCTTCACAAGAATCTGAACAATGGCATAAGTGACATTATTTCTCCATCAAAACCCAAAGAGTCAGAAAGCAGCTGTTGGGCATTTCTGGACAATGAGAGAATAAGAGACAAAGCCCGTAAGTTACACCATTGGTTAAAACAAACAAACAAACAAACAAACCCCTTTATCTCATGCAGAACACCTCAATAAAAATTGGCTCTACCAGTAACTCTCCTCGTAGGGTCATTTCCTCAATCTGAAGAAATTCCTTCCTTTTGGTCATATGTTGATAAATCATTTAACATAATGCCATATTATGTAAAAATTCAAAATATGGTGGAAACAATTAGAGTCTGCACTAAAAATTGAAATAGTTCAAAGTCATGTTCTCTGGCAATCAAAAGGAAATGATCCATTTTGGTATATTTATGATGGATTCTAATATACATATAATATATATTATCACATCTATTTCAGACAACTGAGAATATTCAAGTGAGAAATCCACCTAAACAGGACGTAATTTAAAATGATGTGTGTTTTCAACTCCCTGAAGAATGGTACCATTTTTCTTTCTAGAAAATCGATGAGAACTTTGGATAGTATGGTGGCAACCAGGCCTTAAAACATAAGTAAATCATTGGCAGTTCGGTGGGAGAATTCTTCCTTTCTGTGTGGGAGATTTGGCATCTCTTCATGGCCAGTTCACCATTTATCTGTCAGTGGAGATTTTAGTGTTGCAATGATGATGAACAGGAGTCCTGGTGGTGTAGTAGTTACACGTTGGTTTGCAATCCACATAGTCAGCAGTTCAAAACCACCACAAGCTCCTCAAAGAGAAAGATTGGGCATTTTACTCCTGTAAACAGTTGCAGTCTTGGAAACCCAAGGGGTTCCCTATGAGTCATCCTTGACTCAATGGCCATGAGGCATGATGCTGAACAGGTTTCAACAGAACTTCCAGGATAAGACAGACTAGAAAGAAATGTCTGGCAATCTATTACTGAAAATCAGCCAGTAGATCTCTGTGACGACAGAGGTCCAATGGACAACTCATCATAAGTATGGTATAGCACTGAGTGGTATTTTGTTTCATATACAAGGATCATTATGAGTAGGGAGTCATGCTATATGCAATTAACTTGACTCCCTACTCATGATGATTCTTGCATAATGAAACAGAATACCACTCAGTGCTATACCATACTTATATATATATAAAACTGGTATAATATATATATATATATATATATATATATAAAACTGTATGAGATGAGGTTTCTATGTACCTCCAATCTCACGATCTGTGCTTCCATGATGTCACATTTTCCTCTATGCTGTAGTACAAGGGGGCTTCCAAAAGGTTATGGAAAAAATCTGCTATCCTTTAATTCCATTTTCCCACAAATGTTGAAGTTCATTCATACATTTCTATATTTCTAATGCAAGTGCACACCACCTACTTCCATAACAGAACCTTATACTCATATTAGTGCATTTGTTTATTTGTGTGTGCCAAGGAGGTGGGGCAAACACAGTGGAGAGATGAAGAGTGAGATGTGAATTGGGCCATAAGTGCATTATTGGTGGTTTATATCTTCCTTTGAAGTATACAATATTAGCTACTCTCAGAAAGAAGATACCCAGCCAGACAGTAATTGCAATAATGGAACAGACAAATGGCCTACGTCCCCATTAAAGTCATCAACACCTCTAATTTTTGAAAGGGGTTTGTTTGAAATACAGTAATTGTGATTATGTGGTCCATGGAGGCTACTGGCGATTCACAATTGTCAGCATTCTCAGGGCCTTTTCAGTAGGTTTTGGACAGAACGAAGTAAAATCTGAGGGCTAAAGCTCAATTTGTTTCTGAATAAGCTTAAAGAAAGGATGTTTTATAATGTTTAAATATTTTAATATACCATCAAACTCATACCCTCCCTTTTTAACACCTTTGCTTTTGTTTCAATTGATTATTATTGTAATCTCTGCTGTGATACACAGCCCTTTCTCTAAAGCCATCTGGTACGGTTCTGTTCCCCCATCCTGAACCCTTTTCACAAGAAGGCCTCCCTGCAATTCCTTGATAGGTTGGAAGTGAACATCCACAGGCATTTCTTTCTCTTAGGCTTGCCTTTCTACAGCCGAGCCTTAGAATCGTGTATCAAGGTCATGGTCAGAACACCATTGAAAACGGAACATCCATGGCACTTTGTATGACGACATCATCAATTTGAATCCCTTGAGGAAAGGAGCCTTCTCATTTCAAGGAAAACCTTAAAGAGGTTCTTGGAATTCCAGGGTCTGATTCTTGTGGCAGCATGTTAACTTTCAGGGAGTCAAAATGCAGGGAAACTTTTCTCATTTCAGACAATTCAGCATGAGATGGGAAGCATCAAAGTTCTTAGTTCTTGCCAATGGAAGTGAATCATTCCGGTTAATATGAGTACCGTCATACCAATAGCACAGATAGTTTAATGAAAATAACCTGAAGTGAGGTGCCATCATTTTAGTCTATTGCCTTTCTTCTAAGCATTTAGTATTTAATCTAAGAATAATTACGTCACGTATGTGCCATCTGCCAGAAAACTATTACTAACAAGATCCCTTCATTTCGACTCCTTGTGATCTATCAAAAGTTGAAACTCAGCACATTACAATGTAATCCTTAACAATGTCTCAGCCCTTTGGAACTAGTACGAAGTAAAATTTATGGGCTAACATTTAACTGTTAAATTATTCCACATCTTCCCAGGTTACTTACTCTCCACTCCCCTGGACCATCTTTTATTAGCCAAAGTAAATATATAAAAGCCGACTGCTACAGCACGTAACAAATCTCCTCTGCCCAGGCTGTGAACCGCAGTGTCCACTTGGTTTGGAGGCCTCTGCCTCTCCTTTTCTTCCTTTGTTTAAAATATGCTGACCACACAGTGACCCCTCCTCACCCATCGGTCGAAAATTACAACCAGCCATACAAACAAGCAGCCTGGGGTCAGGAGGGTCAGGGTCTGCTAAAAGTTAGTAATCATACATTAATTCCCTGACATAATTAATCAAAATGAACCACCGTTATCTAGCAAGAAACCTTTAACCTATTACAAAGGGGTCAATTTGCGAACCACTTGAGCCTGGGAGTTTGGTACAAATAGCATACGCCCTTCATCCGGGATGCCCTAAGTGGGGAAAAATGCCTTTGAAGTCCCAAATCTACTAGATTTAGATATAATTTCATCAATCAAGTTAAAAGCCTGCCTCCCTCGGAATGGATTTTGTGGAGATCTGTCTGTCAACCAGCTTTGTGGAGTAGGGACTGCAAATCCATTTGCAGGCTTTCTTCAGTCACAACTTGGCTCGCATTGGCCCACCCTGACCAAATAGCCAAGGGGTTATCAGATTGAAGGGGAGGAAGAAAGGTTTGTGGAGGAACCTGCTTCACCCTTGCAAGCAGAGTAGTCAATTACTAGATGGTCGTTATGCGAGCGGACCGGTGTCTTGCTTCCGTTTTCAAGAGGACGGCTCCAGGTGTTAGCAATCGAGACCTCTGTGGTACAGGCCAGCGCTAGAAAAGTAAAAAGAAATCAGAATGAAAACTATTGATCTTGGAGAGAGCTTGTTGGTTTTGTATTTCTAAGCAGGAAGCAGAGGCCTCTTGTTTTACTCCTTTCACCAATAGTTTAATCCAACTCTAGAGACTGTGATGCTACTAGAACCATCGAATACTTTCAGGTGAAAGTTGGCATAATTTATTTTATTATATCCCTGTTTCAGAGTTTAAAGATACTAAACCCACAAGAAAAACACATGAGAATATATAATGTATGCTGTGGCATGATCAAATGTATATTTCTTCACAGTCTTATATTTCAAACAAAAATAGTGGTACTCAATGTAGGCATCAATATTCTGACCAAGCATGTGTAGGACTCTTAACAATCTCCCTGAGAAATGTGTTTTGATTGAAAATCCATATCCTTTTAATATTTTGACTCAAACCTGGACCTAAGGTTGTGTCTATTTCAAAGTGTTTTTTTTCACCAGTTGGCTTGTTTTATGTCCCCTAGTCTTTGAACAAGGACATTCTAGGCGATCACAATAGAGATCTGTTTCATTGACTTTAATCATTATCATGGCTCCAAGAAACCACCTTTGAGATTTTTCAATATGATGAGTATTGCCATGTGGACCTGGCCCATGTCCCCCCTTGCTTGTGAGTGGAGGAACTTGGAAAATGCATGCAATTCTTTCTAACCAAATGGCTATTTAGAGGTACTACAGTATTTACTTTGAAATTTAATCTTTAAACCATTTTACATATGAGCACACAGAGCCCCAGAAATACCTTAGGAAAGACCACACAGCTAGTGAATCACTAGATAGGCTTTATGAGCAAGGTCAATTCTTCTTCAAGTGGAACCTTTCCCACTACCCTTTTAGGAAGCTTGCTGCCAGGTAAACACTGGACTGTTAACCACAAGGACTGAGGTTTGAACCCAGCTGCTGATCTAAGGAGGAAAGTTGAGGCAATTCTATTGGAACCCCTATAGAGCATCATTTGAGTCAGAATGCAATATCTGTAGGCTCTATCCTTAAAATGAAGTTTTACATGAAATGTAACCTTTAAAAACTTAATTTTTGTGCATGCCACTTAAGGAGCCATGATGTCATAGTTGTTAAGCATTTCCTTGTTAATGGAGAGGTCATTGGTTCAAACCCAACAGCTACTCCATGGGAGAAAGAGGTGTCAACCTGCTTCCATAAAGATTGCAGCCTTCGGAACTTTATGGGGCAGTTTCACTCAGTCCTGTGAGGTTGCTATGAGTCATAATGGGCTTGACAGCAGACTCCAACCCACGGTGACCTCATGCTCCGGAGGGTTTGCACTGATTTATTGGACAGAGGTAGATCATCAGGCCTTCCTTCTTCCAAGGCAATACTAGGTGAACTTGAAATCAAAATGTCAGTTTAGCCTCCCCGTCTGTACCAGCATTAAGTATTTATACTATCGGGGCGGGGGGTTGGGGGGGGCATGAATTTTGTGTATAAATGAACATAAAAGGCTGAGAACATCCCCTTTATTTTTCTGAGTATACCTTGCTACCCTGCATGAGAGAAGAGAAATGTCTTTCTCTGTGCCCCTTAAGTTATTTTCTCATTTGGGACTCAAACAGAATCAAACTCACTGCTGCCACTTCAATTCTGACTCATGAAGACCCTCTAGGACAGAGTAGAACTACTCCATAGCTTTCTGAGGTTGTAAACCTCCATCCAAAAACCAGATGGTGGGGTCTTAAAGGCTTGAAGATAAACAAGCGGCCAACTAGCTCAGAAGCAACAAAGCCCACATGGAAGAAGCACACCAGTCTGTGTGACCACGAGCTGTCGAAGGGATCAGGTATCAAGCATCAAAAACCAAAAAAATCATATCATTGTAAAGGTGGGTGAGTGCAGAGTGGAGACTCAAAGCCCATCGGTAGGCAACTGGACACCCCCTCGCTGAAGGGTTGTGGGGAGGAGATGAGCCAGTCAGGGTGCAGGGTAGCAACGATGAAACATATAACTTTCCTCTAGTTCTTTAATGCTTCCTCCCCCCACTATCATGATACCAATTCTACCTTACAAATCTGGCTACTCCAGAGGATGTACATTGGTACAGATAGCAACTGGAAACACAGGGAATCCTGTATGGATGACTCCTTCAGGACCAGTGGTGAGAGAGGCGATGCCTGGAGGGTGAAGGGAATGTGGGGTAGAAGGGGGGAACTGATTACAAGAATCTAAGTATTGCCTCCTTCCTGGGGGATGGACAGCAGAGAAGAGGGCGGAGGGAGACATCGGACAGTGTAACTTATGTCAAAACTATAATAATTTATGAATTATGAAGGGTTCATGAGGGAGGGGGAGTGAGGAAGGAGGGGTAAAATGAACAACTGATATTAAGGGCTAATGTAGAAGACAAATGTTTTGAGAATGATGAGGGCAACAAACGTACATACGTGCTTGATGCAATGAATATATGTGTATGGATTGTGATAAGAATTGTACGAGCCCCAATAAAATAATTATAGAAAAAAAATTGCAGTATAATGTTTTGACCACTATACCCCCACAGAATAATCCATTTGAGTCAGCAGCTATTAAAACTTATTGTGTCTGCTTTCTATTCTTGTTACTCTTTTTATTCTCACCTTCCATCCTGCTTTCTATTCTTAACACGTGTCAAGCTTGCTACCTCTACCTGGAATGGTCTTCTTACTCTTGGCTATGCCGGTTCTCAGCATTCTTCAGGTCTGCTCAGAAATGCATTCTCTGACCATCTCATCTGAAGTCCCCTTTTCTTTTCTCACCCACCCTCAGCCATTTTCTGCACAATCCGAAATCTGGGCTTAATTTCATTTAATTATACACCCTTCTCTCTCCCACAAGTGCAAAGATCTTGTCTGTCTTGCTAGCATCTGTTCCCCGTGTCTAGAACAGAGCCTGAATGATGGATGGCTCCTGGCAAAGCCATTTTCTGAAATAGAGAATGTTGAGCTCTTCTTCATTCAATTGATCATTAGAGAATTGAGGAAGGTACAACCATGTCTGAAGACATTTCTGTCACTTCTTAACAAGTAGCAAGGGATATTGAATCTCTTACTCTAGAAAACCCATCCCAAACCAAAAGAAACCCACTACCTTTGAGTTGATTCTGACGGATAGTGACCCTATAGGATAGAGTAGAAGTGTTCCCTTGCATTTACAAGACCGTAAATCTTTAGGGGAACAATCAGCCTCATATTTCTCCCACGGAGTAGCAGGTGAATTGTAACCACTGACCTTGAAGTTAACAGTCCAAAGCCTAACCCATTGCATCACCAAGACCATAGGGAACATCATGGATTTTCTAATCAGCACAAATGTTAGGAATTCTATCCTCTCCTCTCCAAATGGATACCTGAGGATGTGAATGTCTGTTTATGGTTCTTACTCATATTTCACCTCAGCATTCTTCTGCATGCTTCCATTGAATTCAAACCCACCACTAAAAGTTCCTATGATAAACAGGAAGGACGCTAACCTTTGCTGATGGTCCCAATGTGCCAGAGTTGCTACTTTTTTGGAACCTTATAAAAATCCTCAGGAAATGTCTTATCCACACCTTGTAAATGAAAAAACTTAAAGGGTCAATGAGGGTCACCAGCTGAGAGCGGTCAAACCAGAATAAGCCCAAACCTATTGTAATTTCAATTTAATGGGTTTTCCTAGACGTCATGTTTTCTAAATCATAATGTAGTCAGAAGGCCACATTAGGGAGTACCCCCTCAAAAATGGATTTTTTTAAAGCTCTGTATTTAATTTTTAAAATTTTACATAACAACTTTATCACCTTCAAAGTACACCCTATTATACTTAATACATTTGTCAAATCTATGACTCCATTCTTGAAAACATTTTCAAACTCATCTGTTGGGATGGCTGATAGTACCTCCCTCATTTTTTCTTTTAACCTCTTCCATATTGTTAAATTGCTGTTATTTCCTGACCCTCTTCATTCGTGGAAAAAACAGAGTGAGGTCAGGTGAGTAAGGTGCATAGGGCAAAAGAGGCTTGCTGGTTTTGCCTTAAACCGGTGCACTGAGATGGCTGTGTGAACAAGTGTATTGTCGTGGTGGTGAAAAGAACAAACCCCAGGCTGCCACAAATCAGGTCTTTCTTTGGTAGCACACTGTTATGCAATCTTTTCAGAACCTCCAAATAGGACGTTTGTTTAACAGTCTGACCTGGTGAGACCAACGCCAAATGCACTCTCCCCCTCACATAAAAAAAAAACAAAACCAGAAAAAACAAATGAACTTCATCTTGATCTTTGATTTCACTTGACGACCTTATTTTTGGCGCGGTGATGGTGGTGTCTTCCCTTGATTGAAATTTGCTTTCAGGGTTGGAAGAATAGTACAGGGTCTCCTCACCAGAAGTGACTTGGAAAAAAAGTCTTTCAAAGCGCCCATTTGTCCACGTGACACTCTTTTTCTCTGGTCAGTCAGAACACAAGGGACAAATTTCACAGTGGCCCTTCTCATGCCCAACTCTTCCGTTGAAATTGGCTGAACCGAGCTCCGAGATAATCCAGATAACTTCCTCATCTCTTCCATGGTCCATCGTCGGTCTTCAAGCATAAGTGCACGAATTTTGTCAACATTTTTGTCTGTTCAGAAAGTTGACTGATGTCCTGAATGAGGTTTGTCATCAATCGACATTTCTCCTTTTTTGAAATGAGAAAACCACTCGTACACTTGAGTTTTTCCTATAGTGCTGTCCTTGTAAGCTGTGTTCAACATCACAACAGTTGAATATGCAGCATTTTCCCCTTGCAGGAAACAAAATTTCACAGCTACACGCTATTCTCTTAAACTGGTTATCACAAAAAAGCCCCGCGTTTTCAGGAAACTGCTTTTACGAAAAAATTCACTGTGGCCAGAGAGAACCTTCCCAGGTGATGCCACTGGGTGCACTAACTCAGAGTGAGTTACACATATATAAATTTTGGTGAGCATATAATATTATGTATGTGTCAAAACATAGATAACTGAATAACAACAAGATTGAACACTAAGTAACCAATAGGCATGCTAGTTCATAGATGGTCACTGGTGACCCACACATATGCGAATGTTAATAATTTGAGAAACAGGGCACAGGGACCAGATGGAGTGTATGGGAACTCTCCATATTTTCTGCAAATCTGAAACCACCCTTAAAAGTAAAGTCTCTTAAAAAATAATATATAAATCCAAGACAAATAAAATACTTTTTGTGGAGCATGTTCATGATTTTTGTCATTTGAAAATAGCCAATTTAAAACACCATTTTTTAAAGATAATACCTCACTAGTATTAAGCCAGCTAAACAACACAGAATTAGAGTCTCCCTTTCAATGAGCTGGCTAATAGTCAAGGCTGTCTCAGAGTAGCCAGTCTTGTGGCCTAGGTATTTATAGATGTGTAAGCAGAGTGCTTCTCTTTACGTGTCCTGTGGGCCTCTACTTTCGATCTATGAATGGGCAATAGACAGGAGGAGTATGGGAAAGTGCCTGGAAATCATCTACTATGGGGACTCGCATGAACCAATGAGAGCCTTGACTCACAGACTCCCTGAAGACTGGTCCTTTAAAACTATTCAGTTCCAAAGGAGTCATCCCCAGCCAAGATGAAGAAAAGCCCATCATCTGCTTCAGAAAGATGGGAAATGTACACAAGTTCTAGCTGTTCCCACGCCCACACTCGCTCCTGGTCAACCAGCTCCCCAAGGAGCCCAGGGTTAGATTTCTGTCCTTAAGAGATAACGATGACTTGGCCTGTCAAGCCCTGAGTTTGTCATTGGGCCCCTGCTCTTCCTGGGAAAAGAGGGATCCCTGCTTGGGAAATATGAAAGCTGGGCCACCCTGCTTGCTTTTCCTACCACAAAGCATACAAAACTATGGGCCTCCCCGGGCTGTCCACACACCGCAATAAAACAGAAATGGCCCAGACTTACAGAAAGGCAGTGGTGATGCTGGGAGCTCATGAAGGTCTTGGACTTGCTCATATCAGGTGTTTCCCAAAGATACAAGGCTGGTGACATGCTGACATGATTTTAGAAATTTGTAAGGGCTTCATCGCTTGAGGCCAGATCCCAATTTACAGTGGAAAAAATTCAGAAATCAGTGCTACAATTTTTAATGTTCTCAAGGAAGATACAGAATTGGGCCAGAAAGGCGACTCATTATGACCAGACATCACCTATGGTTCCTAAAAATTTCTAGTTATGTCATCCATATTCTCCCACTGAAATACTTTATATTAGTTTTTCTTGGGTATTTATTTTACAAAGTCATTAAAAACAAATGAAGAACACTTTCTGTGCAATTGTGAGAACCTTAATGTATACACTAATACAAGCCTACGCCAGAAGTGAATATATTTAACACTTCACAAGGGAGCATGGTTTTAATAAGATGATTGGAACATACTTATCAATATAGTCTAGAATGTAATGTATAAATACTTACGAAAAACAGAGCCCAGGATAAAATCTGTTGTTGTTGTTTTAATGGTCAAAAAGCTGAATCAGGCTCATGGTAACTGAGTTAGTTTATTGTGTCAACCTGGCGGATAAACACATGGGATGAATTGAGGGATGGAGGGATAAATGGCTCAGTGAGCCTCGCCTTTCGAGTTCTCAGGTCTCTTGCTTTCTGACGGTCAGACCAGGGTGCAGCTGCCTTAGCCCGTTCCCTGCTTTAGTTGGCAAGGCACACTTCCTGCAAGACATCCCTGAGGAGAAGCCCCACGGACCTACCCCGAAGCAGCCCTGGGTGCTGCAGCAGCCGTGTGGAGACCCCTGCCAGTGCTGAGATGCTCACAAGTTCACTGACTCGGCTTTCCTCCTGCAGTCAGCATCATTGCGTGTGTTTTGTGAGATGGAGGAGGACTTTGTGGATTGATGTTGGACATATGGGTTAATGGGTTAATATTGGACTTGTGGGCTTGGACAGCACTGGGTTGGGATGTTTTATGGATGCACACTTAACCTTTATATGAAACTCTCTCTTATACATGAGTTTCTATGGATTTGTTTCTCTAAAGCACCCAGCCTAACACAGTCACCTTATGCATACAGAGCAGAATTGTTCCACCGGGTTTTCAAGATTGTGATCTTCTGAGAGCAGATCACTAGGCCAGTGGAGCAAGCTGCTTTTCTGAGGGCATTTGAACTGCCAGCCTTTCTGCTAGGGGTCGAGTGATTAACAATTTGAACCAGCTTGGACTGTCAGAGGTCCACCTAGATGGATATCAGAGGTCCTCAAACAGTTTCAACAGCGGTTTACTTCATCTTCCCAGGAAAGAAGATGAGATACTTTATTTAGGTTCAAATTCTAACTCTCCTCTAACTAGCTATTTTACCTTGAGAGTGGGCTCTCCCAGCTTTAGTTTTGCCATCTACAAATTGAGGAACAAGATCGTGAAGATTAGGTAGTTTCTGTTGCATCTAATAAGTCTTCAGAATATTGTTTTATCCCTGGAAGGTTTACCAAATCCAAAAGCAGGATACTTTTCATTTCTGTAAATTGTACATTTCTCTGAATTGACTTCAAGTTTTGATTCCCGTGGGCTACATCATATTGTCCTAACTGTTCACAGATGCGGAATTTGGATTTGTAGCTAAGATGCAGAACCCAAAGGAAATTCTTGCTAAGAAGAATTGGCTCTGGCTATTAAAAATACGTCTATCTTCCCCTAGGGCAACTATACCCAGGAGAAGTTGCATGATACCCCTGGGTGTCTCAAATGACCTCTAGAGACATGGGGAAATATCAAATCATACTTAAATAAGAGTTATTTTTAATAAATGCGCTTGAGTTTTAGAAATGGCATGTGCCATATATGGACATGAATATTTGGTTGGTTGACAATACTATAGGACAGAGAACAAAGTGGGGGGGTCAGAATCTTAAAAGACTGGAAATCCTTATTGTATACGGTACTTAAGGTCACTCTTGATTTTTCCTTTTAAGGATTTCTTCTTTCGCCAACTTAGGAAATCCAAGCTGGTATGCGATGACCAGCTAAAAATAGCAGGGAAAGCCAAGGACTCACGAAATGTGTACCTAGATATCAACATTAGCTATAAGTGTTTATTTTCCTCATTTAGTAGTGGACAGGCTTCAAAGTGATCTCAACACTGACCTTTCACCAAGCCAGCACTTGTTGTTGTTGTTGTTGTTGTTGTTGCATACCATCAAGTGGGTTCCAACCCTAAGTAACCCTCTGCTCAGAGAATGAGCTATGGACTGGTCATGCACCCTCCTCAATGTCTAGTGGCTACATCTCACCCTCTTTCTTTTTTTTCCTGACCAGGGCCCTTTTTTCAATGGTCTCTTTGATGTTTACCCGTACAGATAGATCAGAGCCCTGCTTACCAATGGCCGCTTAATGTCCCCTCCGATGATTGTTCATCCAGAAAGGCCGATGTCCTCCCAAGAGATTTTTGTTACAGTTGTTGTTAGTTGCCATTTCGTCTGCACCAACTCAAGACGACTTCTTGTAAAATGGACTGAAATTCTGGCTGGTCCTGCACAGTCCTCATGATCAATGACTGCGCATACATTTTGAGTCTCTTCAAACCAAGGATAGTCACCTTCCAACCATGCTCTGTTTGGATCCCTAGAATTTTATGAATGTTCCGAAGTGGATTGCCAGGCCAGTCTCCCCGTTTCTTGAAACTTGTCTATCACAGGTGATGCCCCTTCTGGTATGTGAGATTGACCTGGAATAGCTTCTAGCAATGAAGCTGAAATCATCACAGTAAAACTAACAGGCGGGTGGTTGAAGTAATGTTTCCAGCCTCTCTGAAAACGCGCTGTCACTGGTCCCCTTTCCCAACGTAATAGAGAGAATGATTTTCCCAATTAAATCCAGGACAATGAAGAAAAGTGTGCAAATACTACTCAGAAATAAGAAAAAATCCCCCCTTTCATCCTAAATGTAAATGTTAGGCAGTCATAGCATGTCCAAACTAAAGTCATTCCCACGCAAAGAATGACTGGGAAGTTTTAAAAAAACTATTCAATGCTAAAGTGATCAAAAAGCAGCAAACTACTTTCTACCACTAGTCTTCAGGAATGCCATTAGCAAATCAACACCTTCCCTTCTTTTAAGTTATTTCCAAAATGAAAACATAAGTAACTTTGATGGAACAATCCACCAAGAACCAGCCATTTTCATATTGCCATGAGCCGGGCAGCTTTCTACATGGGAATGTTTGGGGGAAGGTTTCTTGGTTCGTGATGGGCACTCCTTGGCAACACACTTCGGAAGCACTCCAGTTTCAAGGGTGATGGACAACATACAGATTTTACAATCATTGTTAACATTCCGTGCAAACTACAGCTTTTGGCCCAATTCGGAACATTGGTTTTACAGGTGGCCAAGAATAAAATTTCATAAGATCACACATGTTTTGAGGGAGGATCGAAGATAGCAGATAGCAAAAAGCACTATGTCTATGACGAAGACAATCGAAGGAAAGATTCTTCGGTGACAGTCTGGTGCTTCTGGCTCCGTCTCTGTGGATTGCTGTGGATCTCTGGCAAGTTCCCCTCGTTTTATCTCTTCACACACCCTCAGCTTTCCCCCAACAATCAAGGCTGCTGGCTCTTCCTGGTCTGTGTCATGAGTTCAATTTGGTTCCTCAGACACGTTGGACATTTAAATTCTTTGTTTGTGGATGTTTAAAATCAAGGGGAAATATCCTGGGAGGTTACCCAAATCCATGCAATTTCCCAAGAAATGAGTCTACTAGGTAAATACATATTGAGGCACTTTTTAAAGTCAGATTTATTTACTCTACACACCTCAGTCTGTGGAATAAATAAATATTTGAGCTGTGCACTCTCTGTGTTAAAGCACCTCATGAAAATGTATACTGACCCAAGGTGTGCAAGAAGAATCTCTCTGCGAAGTCTTATATCTGAGCCACTTTGACGTTTGTTCGAGGGTGTGAAAACAGAACCACTGGACTGTTGTAATTACCTGCCTGCACTTTTGACACTGCCACCCCCAACCCAACTCCCCACCATACACACCCTCTGCAAACCCGCCTGAAGTTTTAGTGTGTTTTTTTTTAACATTCCTGTCTAAAACTTTTCACAACGTTCCCCTTGCCTTTTCAAAGCACTTTGCTTTTCGGCACCAGCAAGTGTGCTTTATAATTAATTCCTTTCTGTCCTCCCACACCTCTTTCTCCAGGAGGCATCCAATCACTTCAGGAGGGTCCAGTTAGAGACGTTTATTTAAACGGATGAATCCTAAAACCTCTGGTTACTGCGGAAACCCAATAAACTCATTTTCTTTCTTTGTTCGCTTCCAGAGACCTGGGACTTGTACCCTTCAGACATTTTATTGATCTTTCTCCCCCTTTGGCTCATACATGCTAATTGTACCTCTGTAGCAAAACAATCTTATTATCATGTTAATTAGTGGGAGGGCTGTTGAGGTTTTCCACTTCATTACCTACTAATTTCAAGATAAATGAATCCACAGGTTACTAAGTAAATAAGGTCACCTATCAAGCACTTGTAAACGTGTTTGTAAATAGGAAAGGGGGGGTGGGGGTGGTAGATAGAAACATGTTTGGTTTTCAAATGAGTGGGCTGGCTGGGCAGGACTTTGGGATGGCTGGGCCTTCCGTCCAGTCCGGAGGGTGGCCCAGTCCCTGGGCTCATTTGTAATGGAAAGGGAGCATGGGCCGTCCACCTGGCTTCCCAGTGGGACACTTGCTTCGTGCTCTCAAAGCGCTCTTTGTGACCTTATTCATTTGGCGCACGAAGGCTACTCGGAGCTTTTGTAGAGAAAGCCCAAGGAAGGCTTACCCCAGGCGGCCAGAGAACTGTGAAAGGGGCAGATCGGTGGGTGGGATCATCACAAATCGCACTCTTCTCGGCTTCCCACCCTCACTTCAGTTTGGGGTCAGATGGTTTCTACCTTCTGTAGATTAAAAAGGGAAAGAATTCATTAGAAGGGAACGTAAAGAGAAAATTAAATCTGCCAAAGACAAAGATTTTTTTAGCTGGTGTCAAGGCCGAAAAGGTGTGTTTCTTTTACATTCAGTGCCCAACATACTAACCGACACCGTGGAAGAGAATTTCTTCGCCCATCTACCCATTTGTCTGTTTTTCAAAAGTCACACTATACGAACAAGGTGTCGTTTAGCCTTTTAACCTGTTATTGATGTTGGTACTTTTAAAAAGAGGAGAAGGAGCTAGAGAAAATGTAACCCACCCTCATACCCACCTGGGATTTGGGTCTGCTTTCTTCTGAGCAGCAAATGCCGTTTTGCGAACAGGTCCTCCTGAGGCGTTGACATCCAGCCGTCTAAGTGGCATCTGAAATACTGAATCCTCCCTTCTTTTTCTTCTTCTCCTTTTTTTTAATTAAGATAATAAATTGGATTTAAATTATCCCTGAAATCAGACCAGTGTTGATTACAATGGGGCTCATGCTGTGACAGCTCCAGATGATGTTATTTTTATTCCTTTTCAACGAGATCTTAATCTCCCCCTGCCTGTAAACAAATTGTCACTGTAACCTTGTTCTCTAATCTGCCAGCCGAAGACCTTGCAAGCATTGGGAGATAACAGATTCTGGGAGAGTGCATCAGCTCTTCAACTTCCCTTGGATAGGCCCCCCTTCTCTATCCCTGTCTGGGTCTTTAAACATCGAAGGAGAGTTCACGACTGCCCCGCACATGAAAAGTTCTGCGGAAGCCTTTACCAGACGTGTACCTGGTCCAGGTGAGAAACGTTGCTGCTTCTGGTGGGGCCTCAGGCTGCCCTTCTCACTCCGGGACCAGTACTGGTGTGTGTGTAGGGGGGGCGGGGCGTGTTAGAGAAAGGGCACACATCTGAGGAATCCCAGAGCAGACCATCAGAGACACAACAACACAGAGAGAGACTTAAGTAGAGACAGAAACAGAAAAGAGGGAGAAGCAAAGAGGAAATGACTGCATTTGTTTGGGGGTCGGGTGGGTAGGGGGGTGCAGGGAAGATCAGGTCAGATTAGTTTCCCAGCCATTTCAAAGCATCAGTTCGTGATTTTGTTTTGTTTTCTATTTAAGAAAGGCCCTTCCGTGCCTTGAGAGAGAGGTGGTGAAAGCATCACTAGACACTGAGGTTGAGGAGGAATAGCTATGGCCTGCTTAGTGAATGCCAACTCAGGGTTCTCAGATGACTTCTTTCATTTGTTGGCTTTTAAGTGGAGTAAGAAGTAAGTAAATCGGGCTGTAATATGCAAGGTCGGCAGTTCGAAACCACCAGTAGCTCCATGGAAAAAAGAGTAGGCTTTCGACTAGTGTAAAGAGTTGCAGCCTCGGAAACTCTACCCTGTCCCATAGTGTCACTACACATTGGTATCAACTCGATGGCAATGAGTTTTCGAGGGAGAGAGGGAGAGATCATGTGGAGGCCATCACAGACTCTCAGGGGAGATTCTAAGAATAAGGGTGGCAAGGCTGGGCTCCTAAGGTTGTTAGGTGCCGTCCAGTCAGTTCTAACCCATCGTGACCTTATAAACAACAGAAGGCAACACTGCCCAGTCCCGTGCCAGTCTCACAATTGTTTCTATGTTTGAGCTCCTTGTTGCAGCCACAGTATCAATCCATCTGTTAGGTAGGCCAGCATAGGACTGGGGGATGTCCATTAACGCATGCCCAGAGGGTCAAGCTAGGGGAACAAAGGAGTGGCACAGTGCATGTGTTCAGGGTTCCCGCCGGTAGGCAGGGGTGGGCGTGAACTTGAATTGGATCACCTAGCCAGGTAAATTCAATTCAGCCAATGGGGTCGACCAGGGGTCTTCCATCACGCCTCCCTGTGGAATCCTTGAAAAGGCAGAAGCCCAGAGGAGAGGGGATCTGAGGACAAGGAAAAGAACCGAGACGGGAGAACTTAGGACGGAGGAGGGAGAACTCAGGCGCAGAGAGCTTTGGCACGCGTTGTGGGACACAGAGCAGCTTCCAGCTAGGCCGCATGTCCGGGAGGAGCCCCTTGGATGCCGTGTAAACCTGAAACTTCTTCTAACTTTCATAAAACTCACTTCGATCATGAACCAGGCTTCGGTGTGAATTCTTTCTCGCGCGGAGCCAAGGACAGAGGTATAAATCTAGCTCCAGAGAGATCTAATACATCTTCTCGAGGGCCTTCCCCTTTTTTACTTCCACTCTACTTTACCAAACATGATGTCCTGTCCAGGGGCTGGTCTCTCTTAACAACATATCCAGAGTATGTAAGAAGTTTGCCAGCCTGGTCCCACTTCTTCCAGACAGATCCGTTGGTGCTTTTAGCATTCCATGGTACTTTCAATATTCATCTCCAGCACCACAAGTCAAATGTATCTATTCTACTTTGGTCTTCCTTATTTAATGTCCAACTCTCACATGACTTGGCGCACATAGTCCTCTAAGTAATATCCTTGCTTTTCAATACTGTATAGAGGTCTTGTGCAGCAGATTTACCTAATGCAACTTATCTTTTGCTCTCCTGACTGCTACTTCCATGAGCATTGATTCTGGATGTAACCAGGACAAAATCCTTGACCACTCCAAACTCTTCTCCATTTATCCTGGTGTTAACTATTGGTCCAGGGGTGAGGATTTTGGTTTTCTTGACATCGAAGTTGTAACCCATACTTCAGGCTGAAATCCTTGATTTTCATCAGCAAGTGTGCCAAGTCCTCCTCACTTTCAGCAAGCAAGATTGGGTCATCTGCATATCACAGGTTGTTGATACGACTTCCTTTACTCCCGATGCCAAGTGTTCTGTGACAGAGTTGTATCCTCTTACTGTGCTTATTCAATATGCACATGGAGCAAATATAAACGAAGCCTGTTTATATGAAAAGAATAAGTCCCTGGTAGGAAGGTTGAAAATTCTCTTCCAAGGTACCTTCTCAACCCCCGCAGTGGGACTCAACCTTCACACCTTTTTTAGACATGCCCCTGGGTAGTGCAATCGATTGGTTAATGGCTGTCAATCAGAAGGTTGAAGACTCACTCAGAGGTGCTTCTCTTGAAAATCTTGGTGGTCTACTTCCAGAAAATTATCCACTGTAAACCTGATGAACAGGCCTACTCAGAGAGATCCATGTCTCCAAGAGCCAGAATTGACTCTCTGACAACTAAGTTAACAACTCGGCTTCTCTGGGTCTTCCCAACCCCAATGCCCCTGTTTTGTGGGTCCCCATCCCCTCTTGACTAATTTGATTTTTAAAGTATGGTAAGGCTTAACACAGAATACCACTTCAAGTAGAGGATGTTGATCATCTAACCAGCAGGGATAATTTAAAATCAGGTAGTTAAGAACTGGATTTGTCTGTCTATTAAGGAAATCATATGGAAACTACAAGGAGTTCAGTATGCCAGAATTTTAGAGTGGTAAAGCCATGTACTGTGGATAAAGCTAGATCTGGCTTGGAAAATGACTCTGCCACTTGGTAGCTGTATAACCTCAGACAATCTATAGAATGAGAATAATAGCAGATCCTTCCTTTGGATTGTTATAAGAATGCATTTGAATGTTGTAGATAAAATATGGAGTACTATGCTTGACCATTTAAAAATAAATATGACTTGTCAATAAGTGTTCATTTTCAAAAGCTAACCTACACCCCTGCATGTAAACACTGACCATACCAGATCATGAATTTATTTTATTTTACTTTTAACTTTTTGTGATGAATTGGATGATTTACAGAGCAAATCAGTTTTACATTTAACAACTCCTACACATTTTGTTACATGTACCTGATTCCAATATATACAATTAACATCACACATCTCCACTTCTACCCTGTGTTTCTCCTTTCTGTTTCCCCTTCTTTCTTAACCCTTCCTGCCTGTAGAACTTTGTCCTTAGACAAGTGCTGCTATTTTGATCTTGAATGGTTGACTGTTCTACGGAATGCATGACCTCCTTAATGTCCTTCTTCACCTTATAGACCTGTCTGTTGTTTGGATAAAAATTAAACCATGAAAGAATTCATTTCCTAGGCCTGAAAGACGATGAAGAGCTATACTCTTGAGAGTTCCATCAGTCTTTAATAGACCAGTAAGCCTGGTCATTTTATAGTTTTAAGTCTGGTTTCACATCCCCCCACCCACCCACCATTGCTTCATAGAAGCTTGTAATGAGTCAAGCATTATTTCTTCTGATCCCAAGGTCTGGGAAGCTGAGTTCAACATAAAGTTTAGTTGTTCCTTGGACTAATTATCTCCCTGAATCTTTAATTTTTTACATTCTTTTTTGCTCCAAACAGAATCTGATACTGGAATACGATGGAATATATTGAGATCACATTTATCTGCTTTGGGAAGTATTGACATGTTCACAAGGTATGTCTTCCTATCCATGAGCATGGCATACTCTTCCCTTTATGTACGAGACATCAGAAGTTCATGGAAACATGGAACTATAATTAACTAATTTTTCCATAAGCTCTTTGCAACCCCTTGATAAGTTTCTTTTGATTCCTTATAGTGGTATTTTGTAATTTTCTTTGTATAAGTCTTTTGGGTTTCTGGTTATATTTATTCCTAAGTATGAGGCAAAGTTAGAAAATATTACTACTAGGATTTTAGTTCATATATCATAAGTTTGTCTAAACATGCAATTTCTTAATATGGCTCTTCTAACCAAGTCTCACGCCTACAAAATGAATGGGTGGAACTGTGAAAATATGGCATGTGTAAAATTAATAGAGGGGATTGGTCAGTGTTCGTTAGCAACCCCCCTTCCCTAGCTGCCAGGAGGGGCCATTCTTTGAAGCACTGATGGAGAGAGAGACCCTGAGGACCTTGGAAGACCATGTTAAAGATCGTTGTCTGAAGTGGCCAAAGCCCCCAAGCCCAGGTGCATCACAGACTGGCACGGTGACTCAGAGGAGCAGGGTTGATGTAGAACGGTGCAACCAAGGTGGGCTTGCCTTCCTGATGTGTGGAGGCAAAGGCCCAGAGACTAGGTGGCTGAGAGGCTGAGAACCAGAGAGAGACATGGCTACCACGTGGCTGAGAGGCTGGAGGGAAAGACTCAACTGCTGACTAAGGAGACTAACGACTGTATCCTGACTGTTTCCCAGTCCTCATTTGTGGTAACCTACTGACTTCCCTAATAATTACGAATATTGACTGGGAGTGCTGTGTGGCCATTGCAATGAACTATTAAACCCTTTAGATGTAGAGTGATAAGGGAGGAATGGTGGGTGTCCGAATAGGTAGCAAAGGAGGGAGCGTGGAGATATATCACACAACTGATTGCCTCGTAACAATAAGGAAGGCAGAGAAAGGCATTTCTGTTTGCCTCCATGCCATTTATTGTAGTCCACAGACAACTTCTTTCAGTACCACATTTTCCTTAGCATCCTTAGGGTGAGTTAAAAACAAACAAACAGACAAGAAACAAAAAAGCACAACTCTGATTAAAACATTGGCTTTTAGATCATTTAAACATAGATCAATTAAATTCAAGGCAGAAAAGCAACTCAGACTCTCTGGGAGACGTCAAAAAGATAATATTGACAGATTTTCTTGAAGGACCTGGGTTATAATGGAGGTTTATTAAAAGTAGTTTTCAGAAAATGATAAACTACATTGATGAGAAAAAGGGTAGCAAAATGTATCAAGGATTTTTTTCTCTCATCACAACAATGTACTTTCTCATTCTCCAAGGCTTGTGTGTTAGGCTGGATAAGTAAAGGAACAAATTCTGTGACATTCATATATACGTGTAAGAGGGAACTTTATATTAAGAAGTCATTATATATCAACCAAGCAGCCCAGCCCAGTCCAGATCAAGTCCTTAAGTCGATGCTACTCCATAGGTCTGATACAAGTCCATAAGTCCCTCTTCAAACTCATGCAGCCACATGCAACAATGCAGAGTGCAGGACCATCACCAGCCAGTGGGTCCAAAGTGTTGTGGCTTCAATGGCAGTAGATGCGTCTCCAGGACTCTGGCAGGTGCCAGCCTCAGGCTCACTAACAGGAAGGAGCAGCAGAGAGGGGAGGGGAGGTTCCCAGGACCATCCTCATGAAAAGGCCACACCCACCAGGAAGCGTCATCAGGCTGTGACCTGATTGACAGGCTAGGCTCCGCCCCTACACTCTATTTACCAAGTTGACCCCAATGATGTGACTACCGCAGGTAGCAGGTGATGTTCTGTGAGAATTTTGTGGAAAACCACATCCCATCTACTCTATTTGCCTGATTTTACCCTTGCTGACTTCTTTTTGTTCCCCAAGCTCAAAAAGCATCTTAAAGGAACACAATTTGAGTCCATTGAGAGGATGCCAAAACTTTCATTTTAACATGGTAAATGGAGGGGTGTAGAATTCTTTGGGAAAGGTTTAAACAGATGGAAGCACTGGCAGCGAAAGTGTGTGCACCTAGATGGAGCATATATTGAGAATCATCGCTTCATATTTTGATATTTCGGGAAAACAGAACTTACCAGGATTTTGTAGCTATATATATGTGTGTGTGTGTATGTATATGTGTATGTATGTATGTATATATAGCGTTCCAGGATTTTGTAGCTATATATGTGTGTATGTGTGTGTATGTATATATATATATGTATATATAATGGTAAATATTTCATCTTTAAGTGGCTTTTATATTTCATCTTTTAAGTGGCTATTATAAATATTTCATCTTTTATTTCATCTTTAAGTGGCTATTATAAATATTGCTTTCCTGATTTTCTCTTCAGGATCAAACCTGAATAAGGTCCCTGAGTAGTATAAATATTTTTCTATCAAACCTGAAGGTTGGAAGTGTGAACCCACTTAGTGACACTGAGAGGAAGAAATACCTGGCTGTCTGCTTACCTGGCAAACTCCTTTTGTTAGCATCCCAGCCATGAAAACCCCATGAAACAGTGGTAGTCTGTAACACCGGGGTTCACCAAGAGTCCTAATTGGCTCCCCTGTGAAGGGTTTGGCTTTTGTTTTGTTTTGGCCATAGGATAAAGACATTTACTTTGAGCTGTGAGTCAATAGAAGCCTCGGTGAAGCCGTCGATTTAATTTGGGGCTGCCAGACACAAAGTTAGCAGTTTGAGACCACTAGCTGCTCTTCAGGAGAAAGACGGTAATTCTCGTAGAAAATGACAGTGTCAGAAACCCACAGCGGCAGTTCTCGTCTGTCCCATGGGGTCACTACGATTCACAGTGAACTCAGTGGCAGCGAGCTTTGAGTTTTATGAGTGAAGTTCTTTGCCTCGCCAGATAGATATGCAATGTATGAAGAAGCTACTTGGACATTCTGAGATTAGCTGTGGAAAAGAGTCCTACATATATAAAAATGCTTCCTGGGCCAGGGCCTGCCTCTACTTCCATTTTGTCCAAAGACCCCTTCCCTCTTTAAAAACCACTGGCCTTTACACGATTAGGTGTTGTTTAAGTACCTGCTGGGTATTAGTCTGCCTAATTTTATTTTTCACTAATCAAAGGATTTGCAGGTAATTGGTTTCCCTCCAGGCTTAGATACCCACCTGTGGTCAGCAGCTACAATTGGGGTATATAACCTACCCCCCCAATAAAGTTGCCTTTTCCTCTTTTTCTTTCATTTTAACAACTTTTGGAGGCTTACATCAGGTCTTTGGCTTGCTTCATTTTCGAAAATAATATTTATTGGCTTTTTTCTGAGTATGAGAATAATATGTTCATTATAGAAAGTGTGACACCAAAGAATAGACATATTTCCTTCCATTTATTGAGCACTTGTTATGTGCAAGTCCCTTGTAAACCATAGTGCCTCGAAGGCACATGCCATTTCAACTTCGTAACAATTCCGTGTTGTTAGTAACTCTCTCAAGACGACAGAGTTATAAAGTGACAGTCCAGATTGGAACGAGAGTGGTCTTTCCCTAAAGGCTGCAATATTTACCATTATATATGCTGCCACGTGTGATGCTTGAGTAAGTAGGTAGGGGGATGCAAGAAATAGGTAGTTACATGAAGAGGAAAATGAAAACCATCGTATCCGTTGCTTGCAGGTGATGAGACTACATTGGTGAAGTGCAGTCTATCGGAGTGCTTTAGTTGTGCTGGTTGATGTGTAAGCATTGTGTGCACCAGGTCTCACTGCCCCTTAAGCCATGGGACCTTCTCCCAGTGACTCATTCTCAATAGCCTCTGTTCCCTCATTTGCGTTAAGACATTCAGCTCACATGTTCTCTCAGGATTCAACGACAAAAATGTACAAAAGCCAGTTTGCACAATAACTTAGTAACTAAAAGAGAGTGAGTACTCCTTACACACACACAATTGCATGTATCACAAAATTAGAATAACATGTTTCTGTAGCCTTTACTGCTGTTTCTAATATTTTCACTTAATCATGTCTATTTCCCCATTTCAGTTACTATTAAGACCTAGTGTTGTTTTAATAGTAATGTAGTTTTCTTTCTTACAGTTTTGCCATAATGGATTTAATTTAGACATTCCCTTATTTTTGAGCATTTAATTTGCTTGAATTTTGGGTTGTTTGGGATATTATTTCAATAATTCTAACCCCATACATAAATCATTGATATTTTATAATTATCCTAGAAATTACTGAATAAAACCATAAGATATTTTCATGGCTTTCAATAGGTACAATTAAACTGCTTTTCTGAAAATAAGTTTAAGAAGAACATGAAAAGTTGTTGTTGTTTTTTACAATAAAAGCTACCAATTTAATAGGCAAAAACCCTCTGATACTTTAAGTTTTTTCAAATTAAAAACATTTTCATCTCTTTGATACCAATATGGGTGAAATATTTTTATATTTGACTAATTGCATACGATTTCTAAGTAATCTGTTTATGTCCTTTTCCATTTTATGTTGGTTTAGCTACTTGATTTGTAAGGACTTGGAAATTGTGATTTTTTTCTGCTTAATTACATTCTAATCATAAGCATCTCTCTATATACACAATCTGAAATTTTGGTGTTCATATAATCACAATGGCTGCATTAATGAGCTCAATCATAGCTACAATTGTCAGAATGATCCGGTGATGGGCAGTGTCTCATTCTGTTGTGTGTGGGGTCAGGACCAGCCTGGAGCAGGGTGGTTGATACCTAACATTAATACCCTAATACTTTATTACTTTGCATTCATACTAGAATGGAGTCACCTTAGTCTTTATGTTTTTTGTGGTTTTTATTTCAGTAATTATGTTGACTGAGTGTAGCATTTGTTTTAAGGAAAATATTGATGCAGACTTAATCCTATGTGCTTTGGAATGAACCTATATCATGTAAGTTAATCCCCTCACAAACAGCCTTTCTCTGAAACATCAAGTGGCAGAATTGTGAGGCAAGTAAGGTCTGGGTGTTTAAATAAAAATAGGAAAGGAGTAGATTTTGGAATGGCTTACGTGCAAAGTGTCTTTACTGGGAATAGAGGGAAGTTTGTGTAAAGTGTTGTTACAATGAGGGAATTGCAGCTAATATCATGACCCAAGGTGTGTACATTATTGAATAGAAATTTGCTCTGTCAACTTTACTTAAACCACAATAAAGGATTCTCAATAAATAAATCCAATTTGCTTAAAAAGAAAGAAAGACTGGATCAATGGGTTGATGAATGCATGGATGAATTAATACTTTTTTTAAAAGGCAATGTATTGGTCCTGACAAACAGTTTCTATTCTTGGGAGATCACTAGTCTGATTAACCTGCAGTCATTTCACAATTCTCTAGGTTTCAAATGAACCCTATCATTGCTGGGAGATTAGGAAGATTCGTGAGTCAAAGTAACGGGTATGGATGAGAGATTCCATATTTCCTGAGCCCAACAATCCATTCTTTCATGGCAAACACAACTTCCCCATAAGGATTGCAATCGACTATCTTATAGCAGTTCATGGTCAAGGCTGTTGAAGTGGATAAAAGTTTGAATCTCAGCTTCCTAGCTTTGTGACATTAGGCAAGTTATTTAACCTCTCTATGTTTCACTTCCACCATTTGTAATATCAGCATAATAACAGTTACTGCTTTTTAGATGTTTGCTTTAAAAATGCTAAGCAATAAAGAACCTGGCATGCAATAAATAGGCAATACATGTTATCAATTATTATCTTAATCATGATTTTCTTTCTTGATAAAGATATGTAGCATTTATAAGAGCAACTGTTTGGTAAACCATAGGAAATTTACTTATTCATTTCCTTGGCTTATTAATGTTTCCCCACACAGTCCTAGAAAGGAAAAGAGAAGGTAAAAATGTCCCCAAAGACTAAGATTTAGCTTAAAAATCCAACCTTCTGGGATGCATACGATTATTATGAGGTTATGTAAATTAAGCTTACATCTTAAAAATCCTTGGTCACAATATTTGTATGCATAAAAGTGATTGATTTCTGTGCTTATAAAACTTACATCATAAAGATGATCTCATTTTGAACCTGGAACTATTTTTTTGATGAATACATTTATATAAACTTTGGCAGTGTCTACATTTGGTTGGGAAGTAGAAACTTAAGCACAAACTGGCTATTCACTACAATTATAAACCTCAAAACCTGTATATGGAGGGGCTGGTTGGCAGCTTGTATGTGTGTGTGTGTGTGTATGCACACCCACATGTGCAATTGTGCAGTGTGGATGTGATCTTATACTCCTAACATTAGAAAAAAGCAGTTGCCAATGATAAGCCTAGGTTTAAGAAGCTATAGACTTTGTGGGGAGTATTACTGAGATCATACATTAAAAATACATTATTGAGATCATACATTAAAAAAACGCATACTCTCGGTTGTACAGCCAACACAAAGGACACAAGACACACACACACAAATGCTGAAGCTAACAACCGATTGATGTTTACAGTAGAGAAATGTGCTATCTGTGGGTAAGCAGGGTTGCTGGTTGACTCCTATTTTTCTTCTCTGATTTCTGGAATCGCTTCCCTTCAAGTGTAATCTACATGTTCTCCTTCCACCCACCTCACGTCCCCACTACTTCAAACAAACGCCCAGAAACTTCTGATAGGAGGAAAATGTTTGCATTGGTGAGAGTCTGGGTGATAAGTCCATTTACACGAAAGTTGAATAAAACCAGAGTCCCACGATCCCTCACTAGTAACTTAACTCATAAAAGTAAAAAGCTCACTTATTTAATAACATCATGAAAATACAACAGAAGATGTTATTTAAAAAAACAACCACCTATATCTTATAAGAATTTGTTCCCAGTGCCTCATACATATCAGATATAAAATGTGTACTGAAAACTGACAACTCAGTCAAAGGGAAGCATGACACCCATGGGTTGTTGTTTGTGTATTTCAGCTACAAATAGACCTATGTTTATTGGAACATGAAAAAGCTATCCGAGAAAATGACAATTTTAACAAAAGCATCTTGTGTATTCCCTTGAAAAGTATAGACCATGCACATGAAATGATATATTTTGTAACAGTGTCAGTCAAGCACACACAGATGTTTAGAATGCGATGTGATGTCTATGGCTTCAATAGGAAGTAAAAGCATTCGGGACTAGTTTTCACTATAGTACCACAAGAGAGGGAATTTCTTCGTCAGGGAAAATCTCTGCGGAATGGATATACTCACAGGTTGCTTTGGCATAATGGAAAATATGATCTCATTAGTACCAGGTTTGTTATTTGTTCTATAACAAAAAAGTAAATTACAATGTATTAATGCAGTTAGTGATGTTTTTAATGTGCATGGGGATACAATAAAACTTTTATTAGGGAAATGTGATGGTATGTTTGTGTTACAGTATCAGCATCCGGCTTCTGATACAACAGCCAATCATGTGGCCCAGTGGAACATTCCTATAATGATGTAGTAAAATTTGACTCTGATATTGTAAAATATGTTTATGGTAAGGCTGTTGGGATATTTTTATGCAATATTATTAGAACAGGTGCCTAAACCTATTATATTTTTTATTCCAACTTGAGTGGAATTTTTAAAATGTCGAATTCCTAATCTTGAGTTTAAATGCTGAAATAATAACATTATGATGCATAATATGATATGCAGTCCCCTACCCTCAGCCTCACTTATGATTTAGCATCCAGCTGCCATTTAAAAGCAGAGGTCTAAAGAGAAGTATTATCAGAAAATGCAATATGGCTTGGGTCATATTGTGGACTTTCTCTCATGGACATTGAAAATAAAATCACTACAGGTAATACAACACCATTTTTCCTAGCTTCCCTCTATTAAACACAGCACATTCTTAGCTGTTTTATAGTCCTGCCATTGGCCAGGGTCTTCTTCCTGGCACGTCATCCTTCTGAGACACAAGCAGCAATGTTTTGGTAAATAATGCATCACTCTCAGAGAGCCCTTGCCCAGGACACCGAATGGCAGTTCTTGGGAAGAAAAGAGCTGTCCAGTTCCTTAATTTTGCCTGAGGTTCATAAAATCCCTTGTATTCAGAATAGCATAAGTAGCTCAAAAGTGAGGATCATTAATAATGGACTTTTCCCCCCTTTTTGGAGTGGGTAAAGGTCTTTGATATAAACATTTGTGTTTTATTGCAGCAAGCAAGATGAATGCATCTTACAATGTACAATGTAAATAGTAAGATAGTAGAACAGATTAAAAATTCTTCTTAGTTCTTAGACTTAGCTGAGCATAAACATAGTATGTTAAAAGTGCTTTCTTGTATAATATCAGCCTCAAGAGATATGCTTCATAGAACACATAGCAAAGTCAAAATTTAGAATATTATACTAAATATTGAAAGCTGTTGTTCAAATATGTATATTAAAGGCTCTCAGAAGTTTTGCAGCAGGAACTGGCTGCATTAGTGCAGATTACTTTTACATTCTTTGTTTGTTTAATCCCCCCTCCCTCCTTATTGTTCGTATAGCACCCTGGAAAGTGTAACAGAGAAAAAAGCATAACCAAATATGCCATTATAATAACTGTTTTGTTGGAATTTTTATTTAACTAATTAATTAGTATGATAGAATTTTAAAGCTGGAAAGGACCTACTTTCTATACATATGTATCATTTTACAGCATACATTTCATTTTGTGTGTGATTTAATTTTTTTTCTGAAAAAATACTGTTAAATTATATTAATCTTGTTTCCAAAAGGTAAAACACATGAAAATGTTCTACAATCAAATTTAAATTAATTGAAATCCTCCGGGAATGGAAATACTGCTTAATTAAATTTTTTAGTTAAGCAGAAAGATTTTTGTTTTAACCCATTATTGAAAACTTTTCTTAACTATATGAAAATATTTCACTATGGTTTGCTCTTAATCATAATTAAGCTTTCTTTCATCATTTAGAATCTTATATGATGCTTCCAAATTATTATTCTAATAATCATCATCCTAAGTTCTAAGACTATAGCAGTAGATACTAAACATAGGAGATTGAACTAGGTCAGTAAGGACTTTGGAAATACCTTGATATTTATTTATTTATTTTTGTTAGCATCCCCAATTTCTTTTTGCAACCAAAAGAAGAGCACAAGAGCAAGCATCTAGTTCAAAGTTTAAGGGGTATGTTAATCAAGGGCCTCTTACCTTATGGCTATAGATAATAGAAACTCACCTCATGGGCACAAAACAAAACACAGCAAAGAGCCGTGCTAACGTGAAGTATATAAAGAAGAATGTGCATCAGCATTGGAGGAAGGCTTATTAATAACCTTCTATACGTGGATGGCACGACCTTGCTTGCTAAGAGTGAGAAGGACTTGGGGCACTTGCTGTTGAAGATGGAGGATTATAGCCTTCAGTATGGATTACAGCTCAATGTAAAGAAAACCAAAATCCTCACACCTGGACCCATAGGTAGCATCATGATAAACAGAGAAAAGACTGACGTTGTCCAGGATTTCGTCCTGCTTGGTTCCACAATCAGTGCTCCTGGAAGCAGCAGGCCAGTGATCAAAGAATGCATTGCATTGGGTAACTCTGCTGCACAAGTCCTCTCGAAAGTGTTGGAAAGCGAGGCGGTTACTTTGAGGACGTAGATGCACCTGATCTAAGCCGTGGTATTTTGAATTGCTTGAAATTCAGTGAGACCCCAAGAAGCATTGATGCATTTGAATTATGGTGTTGGCAAAAAATATTGAAAGTACCATGGACTGTCAAAAGAACAAACAAATACGTTTGGAAGAAGTACAACCAGAATGTATTTTAGATGTAGGGATGGCAAGATTTTGTCTCCTGTACCTTGAACATGTGGTCAGGAGAAGCCAGTGGTGGGAGAGGAGCAGTGTACACGAGGAAAGTCAGTCATTAAGTGAATTGGCATAGCAGCTGAAAAGGTGAGCTCATACATAAGGGCAATTGTGAGGAGGGCCCAGGGCTTGGTGGTGTTCTGTTTTCTTGCACATAGGGACACTATGGTTTGGACCTTACCTGCTGGCACCTAACAAGAACAACAATTTGAAGTACTGGCACCTAACAAGAACAACAATTTGAAGTACAGTGAGACCCAGGCATTTGAATGGATAATAACAAGAATCACTGAGTTTGTATGCTCATATTCTCAAAAACATCTTTCCCTATGAACTAACAAAAGAGCTACTTGGAAAATCCAATGGTTAAATACTAATGCTATAGTAACTCCATGTAGACATCTTCTCATTGGACTCAATATGCCATTCAAACATAACGGTTCTCATTAATTTGACTTGAGTCACATGTCAACCATTTTAGTGTGTGGATTCTCCATAGAGCACTACCTAGAGTACTAGTCAGATCGCCCATGGTGCAGTAGGTTCACTATCGGCCTGCTAACCTCAAAATAGGCCATTCAAAACCACCAGTTGCGCCGGGGAAGAAAGATCGTGCTGTCTTCTCCCATAAAGATTGATAATCTCAGAAACCCCATGGAACCCTTCTGCTCTGTTTTCCGTGTTGGAATTGATTAGATGGCAGTGCACCATAGAACCCGTAGGACTAGAGTGAATGTGGTCCACGTTTCCACATGAATGCAATAAAAACTCCCTTCCTTGGGGAGTCAGAAGGACGTACGTTGGCAAGTCTTCTTACCCCTTGGCTTCAATTTTCTTGTCTGTAAAATGAGGTCTTTGACTACCAGTAGAGCTCTATGTTCCTTTAAATGAACAGCCCTCTACATGAATAAGTAGATCTACTATTTATTTATAGAGCCCATTACTAAATAGAACCCATCTAGTTAAAATTTCATCTACTTGAATAGTTAATTGGTTTTGTTATAAATTGTGTTTAGACAAGTAAAGAAAGCATCCTAAATAAACATACCGGGATGACGGGGGAACACTATGAAGGAAGACCCGGTGAGCTATGAGAGGAAGTCAAGAACACCCTACATGAAGAGAGAAAAGGGTGATGAAAATACACAACAGAAACGCAATCAATATGCGTATCAGGATAGACTCTGAAACTTGCTCTTGACAGCTAGAGTTGCTATAGCACCTGAAAGAAATGATGGAGTAAACGAGCTGAAGGGGACATTACTAAAGACAGCTGGAGGAGACAACTTCGTGATGTGGCAGTGCAAGGTGCAAAGACCTGGAGTTGGAAAACCAACCAGGAAGTGCATGCATGGCATTTATCAAGCTGAAAGAACTGAAGAAAAATAATTCAAACCTGCAGTTGCCAAACTGAGAGATTCTAAAATACCGAATGAAGGACGAAGCATGATAATTGCCTAGGGACAGGAATGGGAGCCTGGGGAGCTATGGGAAGCTTACCCAGTGAGTCCGTGAAGAAAATGTTCTGAAATGTACTGTGGTGATAATGGCAAAAATCTTGTGAATATAATCAAGCAATTACATTGTCTGCTATGCCCATTGTCTGTATATGCCCATAAATCTATCTTTAAAAATAAGATAGAAGAAATACACAGATTCACTGTCCCCAAAAGAACTAGTTGTTCAAACGTTTCAAGAGGTAGCATGTGAACAAGAACCAATGGTACTGGAAATACAAGCTTCACTGAAGGAATAATCAAAAAACACTAAAAGTCCAGGAATTGATAGAATACCAACTGAAATGTTTCAAGCTGATGAAGCTTTGAAAGCACTATGCCAGAAACTTGGAAGATTGCTGTCATCTTGTTTCATGCAAGAAGCACAATTGTTGGTATGCATTCCAAAGAAAGGTGACACAACTGAATGTGGAAATTATTGAACAATGTCATTAATATCATATGCAAGCAACATTTTCCTAAAGCTCTGTCTGGGTACTTTAGAGAAACAAATCCACCGAAACTCATGCATAAGAGAGAGTTTTATATAAAGG
>NW_022111309.1:5831147-5863275 GCF_000313985.2 Echinops telfairi | reverse complement strand
ACTGCAGGAGGAAAGCCGAATCAGTGAATGTGTAAGCATCTCAGCACTGGCAGGGGTCTCCACACAGCTGCTCCAGCACCCAGGGGCTGCATCGGGGTAGGTCCACGTGGCTTCTCCTCAGGAAGTGGGACTTGCAGGAACTGGATCTTGCCAGCTGAAGCAGGGAACTGGCTAAGGCAAGTGCACCCTGGTCCAACCATCATGAAGCAAGAGACCCAAGAACTAGAAAGGTGAGGCTTACCGAGCCATTTATCCCTCTGCCCTTCAATTAACCCCACATGTGTTTATTGGCCAGGTTGGTACAATAAACTAACTACTTCAAGCTCATTCAACAACAGTTGCAGTAGTATATCCACAGGAAGCTGTTAGCAATTCAAACTGGATTCAGAAGAGGATGTAGAACTACACATATCATTGGTGATGTCACATGGATCTTGGCTGAAAGCAAAGAATACCAGGAAGATGGTAACTTGTGTTTTATTGACTATGCCAAGTCATTTGACTGTGTGAATCATAATCAACTATGGATAGACTTAAGGATAGTGGAAATCCCAGGACACATCTCTATGCTCCTGTGGAACCTGCACATGGATCAAGAGGCAGTTGCAATAAAACAGAGGGCACTTTACATTCTAAAAATCAGGAAAGTTTGCTTCTCTGTTGGCGCAGGTGTGTTTCAGGGTAATGTCAGGTTGTGCTTCAAGGTTTAAAAGCAGGAATGGTGCTCATTACATTGGGTAATGCACTTGACAAGACCTCTCTAAAGTGTTGAAGAGCAAGTATGTCACTTTGAGGACTAAGGTGAACTTGACTTAAGCCATAGTATTTTCATTTGCCTCGTATGCATGTGAAAGTTGGGCATTGAGTAAGGAGGAACAAAGAAGAGCCTATGCATTTGAATGATGGCTCTGGCAAAGAACGCTGAAAGTACCCTGGACTGCTAAAAGAACAAACAAATCCATCCTGGAAGAAGCACAGGCAGAATAGTCCTTCGATGCTAGATTGGCAGGACTTAGTTTCATATGCTTTGGAGATTTATGAGAAGACGACATGCTTGGTAAAGTCAAAAGGCAGCTAAAGAAGGAAATCTTCAATGAGATGGATTGATACAGTGGCTATAACAATGGCTTCAACGGTAACAATTGTGAGGATGATAAATGACAAGGCGGGGGTGTGTCCTAGGTCTCTATGAATTGGAACCAACTTGATGGCATCTAACAACAGCAAATCAAATAAATAAATACTCTGGACTCAATGGAAAGCTATGTTCATGTCCAGAACCCCAAATTTAAGGATCAATGATGGAGGACCTACAGGAGAGATGCCATGGTTGGCATGGACCTTGTCATTAAAGATATACAAATTTCTTTACTGGAAGAATAGAACAGCAAAGTCAGCATGGAATAAATGTATTTTGACTCATATAAGTGAGGAAAGGTCATTAATAAGAAGAATCAAGAATCAATAGACCTTTAAATTTTTTATACATGTAATGCACAGAATAAAACTTATAGGGAAACCAGAGCTACAAAAATTATAAACGGCAATACTATTATTTGGCACATAATTGCCAAAGGCATTCAATATAAAGATTTTACAGAGGTGTCAGCTGATATATAACAAACATACAAACAGTCTCAAATACTGTAAAGTATGCAAGGGGAACTGGGACAAAGTATTAAGCATATTAATTGTATATATGTTATATATATGCTGAGAAAGAGTGTGCTAGGCACTGTAGTTAAAATAAGCAATAAATACCAACGTTAATATCACCAAATGTCTTTATTGTGTGAGTTTTTCCATCCACCATAATTTGGAATTTTCGATCATGTTTCCAATCCGTGTTTTGGATAATGAAGTGATTAGACGACGTCTTTCTGGTCTGTTACACATTTAAAACAGGTTTTAATGGTGCTTCTTTCTTTTTTTTTTTAACATAGAGACTCATTAGAGGATCCAGAAATATGAAACAAGGACACTGATAGTTCTGAAGAATTCCCCCCACCCCTTGCCAAGATAAGACTTTCCTAGGGAGGCCAAACGTATGTCTTCTTTCTCCTTCTGAGAACATTTCTGGATAAGAAGCTAGCAGCACAACTTCACTGGAACTGAACAAAGAGCCACTCTCGCTTTGCATAATCGTACCTTCTGAGAAACCCACGTTTGAGTTTTTTAAAGCGCAATAACTAGTTTATACATTGGCTACAATAAATGCATATGTAATATGCAATCTTAAAACATGTTAGGAATATAAAAATTACAATATTATGTCTTGTTTAGTCAAACTATTGTTTATCGCTGAGGCATTTTTTTGTTTAAATAGAAACTTTGTTTTTGGTAAAAGTGAACACAGCAAAACATACATTCCTTCATTCATTTCTACATGTACAATTCATTACTGGATTACATTTTCTACACTGTATCATTCTTTTAACCCCAAAGCATTTTATCACCATTAGGTTAGATGTTGTGTCCACTAACCTTGTCATATTCAATTTAGAATTACTCTTGTCCATTTGCTCTTCTATCAATAATTCTTTAAAGGAAGACGATGCTCAATGTAAACATTCTTTAGTAATTAAACTCAACTGTTGTCTGGTTTCATGATGACTGCAGGGGATTATCTGGTTCAAGGTTTAAAGATAACCTCAGGGCATTAGATTCAGGGGTTCCTCTAGTCAATTGGTTCAGTAAGGTCTGGGTTCCATAAGAATTTAAAATTGTGTCAGATTTCCTCCTTTTGATCAGGATTCCTCTACTAATACACTTAGCAAAGTGGTCAATAGTGATAACCGGACACCATTAAGTCCTGGTCTCGTGGGCAAGGAAGCAGTTGTGTAGAGCAGTGCTTTAGACCCATCGCCCACTTCCTTCACCAATACCTTGGTTTTCTTCTTCTTTGCTGCCCCATATAATTAGGGAGAAATTGTACCTTGAATCCAAACATGGATGTAAATTAAAGCCGCCTAGCCCACTCTTGACTGGGATTGATAAGCAAAGGAGCACAAATTATTTTTGTCAAAATGGATAAGCCAGATGAAAATTTCATTTCAAATGTAGACAACAAGTAGTGCTTAGGCAAAGAGAAGTACTTATAACTGATACTTCTATTTAAAAAAATTAAAATAAAGATTTTCTACTTGTATAACTAAAATATCTTAAAACATGATAAAGACTGAGAAACTTTGAAAATCTTACTCTACTGTATTCCTGATGATGTCGACTAATGAAACACAATTGGTCTTTCCACCCCACTATCCCAATAATAAGTATTAAAGTAGTTCAATGCGTGCTAGCTCAGGCACAGCCAAGGCAATGGCATGGCAAACATTTTGTATTTGACTCTTTTTACAAAAAAAGATTTTATAAATCTGGTTAGAAGACAGCATCTTTGATTAAATTAAATAAAAAAATATTTCCTAGATTAAAAACTACAAAATTTGGAGACGGGGAGCAAACCCACACATACAAAACCTGAATAATGAGAGAGAGAGAGAAAATTCTTCAGTGAGTTCGTTATTTATTCTGGATTTTCCAGTTACTAGAAAAAGGTTATGATGTACATATTAAAATTTGTTTAAAATTCAATTAGGGGAATAAGCACAATTTTTCATATTTGCATTTCAGCTAATATTAAATGTGGGGGCAGCGATACCTCAGTGGTAGAATCTCGCCTTTCATGCAGGAGTCCAGGGTTCAAGTCCCAGCCAGTGCACTTCATGCACAGCCACCGCCTGTCTGTCAGCAAATGACTCTGACTCACCATGAACTAAAAAGGACAATGTTAATGTAGAAGTCATCAATATTTAAAATGCAGCTAACCCTAAAATCGCATGTTTTTCAGAACAGAAACCAGAATTAAATAAGAAATAATGAAGAGATTGGAACTCAAACTCAGAGCAGTGGCTTTAAGCCAGGGCTTATTCAAGATAAGCCAGCACTCATAGGCTGGGCAGGGAGCAGGGTCTGTTGCCTGGGGACATTCTGGCTGGGTCAGGGTCACTTTTAAGGTGAGCATTGAAGCATAAATATGGAATGAAACTTGAATGTTCAGATGTGGCCTCTTTCACCAGCAGCTTATTAAGCCTGGCCAGCAGTGCTTCTCCAAACTCTAAGTCCTTCGTTGGCCACTGGTGAGGCTCTGGGTTGGATGCTCCCTCCTTGCCACTGTCTTTGAATTCAGCCTGCAGCCGAGATCCAAGGCAAGTACTCCCCTTGGCATTGCGTGGTCTTCCCCTTGAGAATTGTTATTCTGTGCGCATCTGTCTAGGCAGCATCCTACCTGAATATCCCCCTCATAACATCAGCTCTTACTTAGTTGAGATCTACCCGAAATGGCCTTGGGAGAACAACTTCTTGATGTGCTATTGGAAGCTCAGCTATTGAAAGCATTACAGAGCACAATAGGACCACCATGAACTAGGGTCAACCGGACAGCAAACGGCTTGTAGCTATGATGCCATTTAAAGCATCATCAAACAACTTTGACAAAAACAGGAAATCGGGGCTTAGAGAACCACACTCTTGACTTGGAACTACGTTCTCAAACCTTGGTCGTCAACTCACTAAGTTGTACAAGTTTGTTGTTGGGTTTTATTTTTTTTAACTTGTGGATTTCACTACTGTGGGTACCATAGAATAAAAGAAAAAATTTACTTTTTCTAAAAAAGCAATCAAAATTCTAAAAAGGGCTTTCTGGTGCTGTTGGAATGTGCCATCGAGTGGACGCTGGCCCATGGCAACCCAAAATGCACCACAGAAGGAAACACGGCCTGGTCCGGCACCATCCTCACAATCGTTCCAGGAGGTGAACCCTTTGTTGCAGCCACGGTGTCCATCCATCTTGTGGAGAGCCTGCCTCTTTCTAGGTAGCTGGATGCTGTAGGAGAGGATATCACCTGATATAAAGGCATTGATCAATATGAGAACTGATTTGTGAGACTACAAATGAAACCTCCTTCCAAATAACCATTGCATTTTTTTAGCAGTTACCTGCCTGTTAAGAAAAAATTAGAAAACGTAGTTTGCTCACATTTAATGAGCACATCTAGTATCTGACTTGAAATATATATCTGCTGTGACTTGGAAATAATAATAATAGTATGTTTATAAGCATGTAGTGGGCACTGCTTGGATGATAAACTCTGCTCTTGCTCTGGATGCTGAGGAAATTAATCACTACCCCCACAATTCATTTTACAGTGTGTTAAATATATGCAAAAGTTGCTGTAGGAAAACCCATCATGCCAGAAACCAAAGGGATACCAAGCCCATTGTTGTCAAGCCAATTCCAATTTTTAGCAACCTTATAGGACAGCGCAGAACTCCCCCCACGGAGTTTTCCAGCCTCCAATCCTGATGGAAGCGGACATCTTTCTCTCATAGTGTGACTGCATGTTTGAAGCACTGACTTCCAATTTGCTGCTGAGATCCCAACCACTGTACCACCAGGACTCCTCAATCAAAGGGGGAAAATATAGGAAAGTTTCAGGCATCTGGGAAAAAATACTTAAAAGGTGACTATTCATCTGTACCTATTAAAACCAATTTTTCACAGGTGATATGAACCTCATATTCGACATATCTGGTTATGAAGCAAACACTTCAAAAAAAAACCCCTTCTTATTTAGAATTGGGTGAAATTTAAAAAGCAGATCATCGGGTTTACATTGAACCATTCATACATTTTCTGTTTCACACCATTGATTGCAATCCCCTCAATGTATATCGGACAATTCTCCAAAGCTAGGCATACGGTTTTCAGTGGCTCCTTCTCCCAAAGTGGAGCGGAGTCGGTCTTCATTGTCTGTTCTTCGTCTGGAAGCTCTGCTGAAACCCGCTCCTTTGGGGGATCCAGATGGGATTTGACATACCAGTCACATAGCTTCCAGTATCACAGCAACACACAAGCCACGATAGTCAGACAAATTGATAGACAAGTGATCCACAATCGATGCTCACGGAGACAGTAATCCAGACATAGAAAGACATATCGCATTAGGCAAATTTGCCGCATAAGTCGTCTTTAGAGTCGTGAAGAACAAGGACGAAGGAGCACGTGATCCAAGCCACGGTATTCTACATTGCCTCAAAGTTGGCCTTTGAGTAAGAAGACCCAAACAGTATTGATGTATTTGAACGGTGGTGCTGGAAAAGAATACTGAAAGTACCATGGCCTGCTAAAAGAACAAACTGACCTGCGTTGGAAGAAGGAAGGTTAGAGTGCGCCTTAGAAGCCAGGGTGGCAAGTTTTTGCCTTACATACTTTGGACATATTGTCAGGAGAGACCAGTCCCCGGAGAAGGACATCATGTTTGGTAAAGTGGAGGGGTGGCAAAAAAGAGGACGACCCTCAACGAGATGAATTGACACAGTGCTACATCAAAGGGCTCAGGCACAGGGACAATTGTGAAGATGGACCGTGCAGTGTTTCCTTCTGTTGGGCACAGGGGCACTATGGGTCGAGCCAGGTCAATGGTACCACCGCCACCAACAATGTACATCACTTAACCCACTTCCTCCTATAGATCCTGTTTCCATACTTTCTTCCTCTTTCCCCCCTCCACCCGAACCCTTCTGAACTTTGTCCGTGGGTAAATGCAGCCCCTCCTATTTATCTCAAAAGGCAGATGTACCTACCTGTCCCCTGATCGACCTATGTATGACATAACTAAGATGGACTCACAGGGTGAGCTGAGTTCCACATCTGAAGGTTCATAATCTTGGTCCCCTCAGTCGCTACCTTACCAGTAAGCCTGATTTTCTTTTTTTAAGGTTTTGAGGTTCCCCCCGCCCCATTTTTGTCCACTCTATCTAGGGCTTTCAAACGTGATCCCTCTTGGTAGCAAAATGCCATTTAGTACTCGTCACAGTGTTTGAAAACATTATTTAAAGCTCATTAGAAAGAAAATAGATGTGAATTCTGTTATTATAGGGGAAAAAGAATCTAATGGATAAGTCAGTAAGTCATCCACAAACCATAATGGTTTTATTTGGAACAGGTGACTAAGGGTGTTTTTCACAACCTGGGGGCAGGGGCAGCGGGTTGCTTTGATAGCGGTGAATGGTGTATACTATATAGCTACATTTTTACCTGGTTATCTTGGGACCTGTCCAACATTCTCATTTTAAGATAGTTAAATTGTATCACACATACAATGGTCCCCCTGCACCATCACTGCAGGAAACATTGCAGCACCGTAGTCATCTTCTCTGGCAGCCAATCCCCTCCTCAGTCTTGCCTGTTCATCTTGTAGGCTCACCAAATCAAACTCACTGTTATTGAGTCCATGCTGACTCATAGCGACCCCCTGTGGGTTTCCAAGATATAACTGTTTACAGGAGTGGACAGCCCAGTCTTTCTCTCGCAGTGGCTTCAAACTGCAGTCCCTGTGGATTGGAGCCCAACCCATAACCACCAGGGCCCGTTCTTAGGTTCCTAAGTTACATGAAATCATATATTAGATTCATAATGAAAAAAGTGAAAGATCACAATGTCTACAGAGTCCATGAGCCCAAACTCAAATTCTCCCAAGCAAGGAACAAAGGAAATTCCGCAAGGAATTTCAGAGAATGGAAAACAGCCCAGCTCTAAACAGGGCAGTCCTCTATCATCGGTCTCACTGTAGATGGTATCACGGGCATAAAGGGCTTCTCTTCTGAATTATAAAGATCTCTTTCTCATTGAGCTTATCTCTGTCCAGAGGAAATGTAAAGCGATGCAAAAGGAAGGTTTCCAACAGGCCTCGATCAGTATATGTACGTGAGACACTTAAAAGAGCTACACATATTTCCCATGGATTGGTTACTTCTAATTTCCCAGTTTCTAAGCTGACATCGTTGTTCCTTCTAACACATTACAGAAACATGCATCAAATCCATGAAATAGCGATCTTGAAGCCACCTCGTATTAGCATTTCCATTATCCTGTGCCTAACAGTTTTCCTCTAAGAGGAAATGTATGTGTACAGGACATCTCTAGTGATTACTGAAATCCTTGGAGGGTGTGTGTGTGTGTGTGTGTGTGTGTGTGTGTGTTGATAAAATGACTAGAGATCCCAGGCATGAAGACACAACTTCAAATGATCTTTGAACATGACACCTTATAAAACTTTAAAACACGGCACTCTATAAGTTCTACAAAAAAATCAACTACTGTAAATAAGTAAGATTCAAAACCAAGAAAATAATATAAGACGTATTAACAAAAATTCAAACCCTAAGTTTCTAAATTTATATTCCCCTAAGAATGAGCAATGAAGTATAAACAGACAGAGGTTATAGAATAGGGTAAAAAAAATTTAAAGTAGAATGATGTGCATCACTGAAATGTATTTAAGTTCTCTCAAAATGTAAACATTAAGATTTAGAGGGCTATGATTCATTGCTTTTGGTGAAAATTCAATAATACACCACTGCAGACTTTAGCATGGTCATCAACTTTTGCAGAGTATAAATTGGAGATATATATATATATAGATATATACACACACACACACACACACACACACACACACACACACACACACAGGATTACTACCAATTCCCTCGCCTGAGTTCTCCTGCTATGTATCTGAATAGGATTTCCTTAGATTCTCTCCATCTGGAGAGAAACAAAGAAGGAAATTCCTTTTCTAGAGCATTCATCTTGAGTCTGACATCGTCTAGGTAGCTTTATGTACATATGACCTGAGACCACACATAGCTGTACTGTACTGGAGGACACGTAGAAACAGAGAAGTTGGTGTGTATGTCTGGAGCCACTAACATTCCCTACACAAAGACTACTGCCATCAAATTGATTCCAATTCATAGCGACCCATACAGGGTTTCCAAGGCTATGAATCTATATAGAATCAGATCACCGCACCTTCCTCTCTAGGAGTGATTGCGGGTTTGAAAGATCAGTCTTGCAGTTAGCACTCCAACGTTTACCCAACCAGAACTCCATCATCGTCCTCCTGCCCTGGATGAATGGGGTTCTGACTCTAATAGAGTCTTAGAAACTCACCTGGGCAGTTCTGCCCTGTCCTGTTGGGGTCACTATGAGTCAACATCTACTCGATGGCAGTGAGTGACACCAAGTTTAAAATCCCTAGTCATGATGTTGTGTATGAACTGAGCTGCTAACCACAACATCAGTAGTTCAAATCCATCAGCCGCTCTGAGGGAGACCGATGAGGCTATCTGCTTCCATAAAGCCTTATAGCCTCAGGCACCCTATTGGCATGGGGTTTGAGTAGGTATACCACATTTATTATTTCCTCTTTCTCAGCCTTGGTCAATTTTTAACCATGAAGATTCTCAGATTATATTACTATAATTGTTATATTTGTGTTTAGTGACAAAAACAAACAAAAATAAGGTCTAAAAAACTGTCCCTACTATATCATACTGCCAATTAACGATTCACTTGTCTAAACTTGTCAAAGGCGAAGACCAGTTAAGCAGTAACTATGGAGTTAACTTCAACTCACGGCCACCGCTGTGTGTCAGAGTAGCATTGTGTGCAGCAGGGGTTTCGGTGACTGGTAAGTTAGAAATACATCACCAGACTCTTCTCCAAGGTCCTTCTGGATTAATATAAACTTCCAGCCTTCCCATTAGCAGTAAATTCTGTTAGCTATATGCACTAGAAACAAACAAACAAACAAACATAAGCATTGAGTCCATTCTGATTCTCATAGTGACTCTAGACTCCTGAACAAGCCCTTTGCCTTTCTAAGACTTCGAGTCTGTAAAGGGACACATGATCTCCTTTTTCTCTTGAGGAGACGCTGGTAGATTTGAGCCACTGACCGTATGGCTCACAGCTCAATGCAGAACCACTAAATCACCAGGGTTCCTCAGGGGACTGGAAGAGCCACAGCAAGAGTAAAATACCACTCGGTCAGGAGTGGTTTTCCAACGTTTTCATCAAACTTGTCCATTCGGATCTTAGGGTGGGGCCGTGGCAGTGGGCAGGGGGGAGGACTATATGATTTTAAAGTGCCTTCAGAATAAGAAAAACATGTGAGTCTTCATAAAGGCCTAGGTTTAGGACCAACATTTGCTATAGAGGAGAGCGGATCCTTTTCTAGGTAACTGTGTGCAATTCTTATCAGGCCAAGGCCAGCTGTTCTTAGCTAACTGGCTTGCCAAAAGTGACTCCCCCGGGCCCCAGCTAGGAGCAGCTCAAATAAAAGGCAAACCGCACAGCCCCTTCCCCCTCATGGATAGAAAGCTGTGGACTATATAGGCCTCAGTTTTAATAGGGCCTCAGCTAGGACTCTGGTTTTTGCACCCACAGCTAATTGAAGGGCCAACTGGAGCAGACACAATTGAACACGTAGTTAAGGAGCCCCCTCGCCACCTGGCTTGCACACACAATTAAATATTTGCACCTGCAATGGTAGTATGTGTGAAAGTTGTCCCTGTAATTAGTTGTAGGGGTAGAAATAGATGTAATTTTTAAACCCTCTCTAATTCCAATAGATATTTTTAAATAGATATTTTTTGTTGTTGAAATAAAATCTCCGAACTAAAAGAAACGATTTCATATTGAGTTCTTTCAGGTAAGCTGCTAAAAATATAGCTTTCCGTTGTTTCTATGAGTAACTCAATTACAGGAATTTCTGTATGGAACTCAATTACAGGAGTACTATTTGCATGTATTTTCAGTGGATTTGACATGTGGTTAAGTCTAGTAATTAAAAAAATTCTTTTTGCTCGCTCATTCATTCATTCATTTCCTTAATAAATACACTAAATGCATACTATGCTATGGATACTAATTTGTATGATCCAGCATCTCTTCCTAGAGGCTCACAGGCATGGGATGGGGCTAAGTTGTACAGATCAGATAATTTAAATTCAACATGGCAAGTGCTTATCTCTTATCCGACATGGTGGTATGAAAAAATGCCACGTAGAATAAAGTACTTCCAAGGGGCAGGGGGGAGGAACACACAATTTTGAGTTGCGGGACAACCGTGGAACAACTTTTACAACAATTTTGACAATTACCCAGGCTCCTCATTTGAGAAGAGCGGATTCTATGTTTTCATTCCTCTCAGGTGTTGATTCACAACTTGAAAGAGTTGCCTACTTGTAACATGCTATGTAAAGTATTACAATACGATATTTTCGTTAGTGGGGCTATTACCACACCGCAGGGAATGCAGTGCCTCTCAGCAAAGACAGATCGTCCACCCACTCATGAGAGCCAACACGCCCATGTTTTAGCAAATGCTTTCAGTGCCCGTGCATATTATGTCTGCTTACCCATAATGGACCTTTGTACTCTAATTTCCATCCCCACATTCCTTGTGTTATTTAAACAATGAAAATGGCTGCAGCTAAGATCGGGACCCTTTGGGTTTCCCATGGATTGTTTCTTATGCACTGTGTATTGGAGCAGATGATTTTTGACCTCCAACAACACAGTGCTTCTGCTACAACATGTCTTGTCTCCTGCTACGCTGACCTATTTAAGGTTGCTCAAGAGAGTTTGTTAGACCCCAATCCCATGATTAGCACACATTGTAGAATTTTGGCCCAAATATTCCGTGGGTTCAGAAAAGTGAAAGGTCCCCAGGAAGACCCACTCTTTCCAATGAGATGACCTGTGAGAAGGGCTTAAAAGGAAAAGGCAGCCCAACTTTCAGAGACAAGCAGAGGGTGCTGGGGGAAGGAGGGGCTGAGACTTGGGATCAGTCCTCTAGACCTTGAAATGCAGCAGCTGTGCGTTGTCTTTGAGGCTGAGGATCAAGCAGAGAATATGAGATAGGCAAACGTTGGCTTAAACGTTCTTCTCTTTGATTGTCCTTGGACATCTGCCGCATCTCCTGTCAAGACTGTTTGGCAGCTGCGAACTCAGAATAACACCGTTCTGTTTCACCAGCCGCTACCCCAGTCTTCTAATACTTTAAACCAACGAGTCTCCGTTATACGCCTGCTCTGATACAGAGCTGTGCTAATACCTTGAGCTAACTAGCTTTCTATCAGCCATGGAAAAACAGAAGGGGAGAGTCTTTGGTTTTATTTTCCTCACGTGCTAATTGACTTTAATTGTTGGTCAATTGGATTTCAAGTTCAGAAAAGAGGGGTGTGCACAAACACAAGTGTTAACATCAGACTGTGGGAGAGGCTGGCTGGGCCTTGTCATCTCTTATGTAGTAGACTTTATGCAGATGCACATGGCTCCTGGCTGCCGAGGTCAAACAGGAGATTCTCCGGGCTACAATAGCAATTTCTTAAAACTCACACTTAGCCCCATAGACAAAAGCCCAAGAATATGGAGAAGTGACCAGAAAGTTTCAGGGCAGGTTTTCTTTTGTCGTTCTCTTTAGAGTAAAGGTACAATACAGGACAAACTTGAGCATATTTAGGCCCCTTGAAGTGACAGTTTGGGTATTTTTGTGAGATGTTATTGAAAACTGACTTACTGCCCATTATCTGAGTCAAAATGCTCTACAAAGGGATTACTCCAGTGCTAATTCCCCAAATTCTCTTCTTCTATATTGGGTCTGAAATGTATCTAAAAGCACAAATGTTCTACTGCTTTGATTGAATTGACCAGTCAGTCAGTCTAACACCTGTCACTTCAGTCACAGAATTTTTGACATTTTTGACTGAATCGACCAGGTGTTAAACTGAACCCACTGGTCAATTTCACCCAAACTTTTCCAACTAGTTTTTGTGATTGGGAAAAGTCAAAGTTTAGATCCTTATCGGCATTCTTCTGTATACCTGGGTAAGGCAATTACCTTCTCATTTTGTTAGAAAACTACGACTATACCTAATACCCACAGATGCATATATATGAGAGTAAGTAGGAATGCATTGCTACAAAAATGATAAACATCTTTAGTAGACAAAAGTAGCAAAATTTGAAGCTGTTATTTCTCAGTGAGTTGTCACAAGCGTTTATATCTAGGTTGTATAAGCCATTGCAATGGCTACAAAGAACTCACAGGCAATCTTCCCAAGGAAACGTTTATTAAAGAAGCCAATAAATTGCAAGGCAAGCCAGAAATGTTCAGGATACAGCTTCCATCAGGACACGTGTCGAAGTTCCCAGAACTGCTAATAAATGTCCCAATGACATGCAGTCTACTGGAAGCCTCCACCCGAAGGCATTCACCTTAAACTCCGCAGATCAGCAAGCCCGGTTCCCCCACTTTGGCGTCCTGTGGCCCCCCTAGGCCACAAATTGGCCTCTTGCCCCAAAGCACACGGCTTTACTTGTTCTGCGGGCAGCAAAGTCCCCCACTCTCTTTCATGCTTAGGCTCCTGGTTCTGGTGCTTCCTCTCTGTTGGCTCAGCCTTCTGGGTCCCGGCGTTTCATTGAGAAGGCTTTTCGGGTCCAGAGGAGCACTCCACTCTTGGCTCAGAGGGCTCATTTTATGCACAGCGGAATGGCCTTCACATGAATCTGGTGACAGTGACCCATAGGTGAATCTTGTCAGTATCTTTCCCTATGTGCATACCTAGATTCATGCGGGGAAAGGCTGAGTGGTAGTGAGGACAGGCTGGAAGAGCCACGTTAAGGAATTCACTGCCCTTGTACTCGACATGACCCACATCTATGTCTAGAGCCATCTGAAGGCAGTGTTTCCGTCTCTCTAAGGCTTCCCTGGAGAATCCTTCACTCTTTGATTCATATCGCATGAAAACAGCAAAACAGCAGCCTTGGCATCAGCTAGGGATTCAATCGGTGCTCGTTTTAAATGTTCTTTGCATTTGGTGAACAAAAAATAGTCTGCAGAGGCAAGATCAGGGGTGTAGTGTGGATGAGTGAAGATTTCCCAATGAAATTTAGAGCAAGCATGAGCAGGTAGGGTGGGGGTGGGGGTGGGGGCAGGGAATCCCTTAGCACAACTTTACTGACCTTTTTCTTATCAATTTAGTTTTCAAATTTTAAAAACTTCTTCTTAAAAAGCTACTGTGACACTCCTATGTCCTTCAAAAACGTCTCTCATGGTTCCATCTTCGGAGTCCCAAACACTGCCAACATAAACCTTCTGAGTTAACCTATCTGCCGTGAATTGAACTGACCCAGCAATTCCCCTTTAAAGCTCCTGCTTTGATTGGACCTTTTTTTTTTCCCCCGAAGGCACCCTAAGGTGACTAAGACATGTGTAATTCTCAGAGAACTGGTCTGCCGCTGTCCACTGATGTTAGAGGCATGTTTAAATGTGTGTGTTTGTGTGTGTGTGTTAAATAAGTGGATGTGTGTTTGTGTGTGTTAAATGTGTGTGTGTTTGTGTGTGTGTATGTGTGTTTGTGTACATGTGTTAAATAAGTGTGTTTGTGAAACAAGTGGGCATGTGTATGTGTGTGTATGTGTGTTTGTGTACGTGTGTGTTAAATAAGTGTGTGTGTGAAATAAGTGGGCATGTGTATGTGTGTTTGTGTATGTGTATGTGTGTATATGTGTGTATGTGTGTGTATATGTGTGTGTTTTGTGTATGTATGTGTGTGTGTTAAATAAATGGGTGTGTGTATGAGCTGGGACCTAGTAGCAATACTTTGGAACCTACCTATGTGACGATCTCTGTCAATTCACAAATGGTGTAGCATATCATAGCTCTAGTTTCAAATATGATAATTGTGTCAGTCTGGGTCCTTTAGAGAAACAAATCCACAGAAACTCATGTATAAGAGAGAGTTTTATATAAAGGTTAAGTGTGCATCAAGAAAACATCCCAACCCAGTGCTGCCCAAGCCCACAAGTTCAACATTAACCCATTAAGCCAAATGTCCAACACCAATCCACAAAGATCTCCTCTATCACACAAAACAGACACAATGATGCCGACTGCAGGAGGAAAGATGAGTCAGTGAATGTGTAAGCATCCCAGTGCTGGCAGGGGTCTCCACATGGCTGCTCCAGCACCCAGGGTGCATCAGGGTAGGTCCATGTGGCTTCTCCTTGCGGATGTCTTGCAGGAAGTCGGTCTTGCAAACTGAAGCAGGGAACTGCTAAGGCAGCTGCACCTTGGTCCGACCTTCAGAAAGCAAGAGACCCAAGAACTCAAAAGGCGAGGCTCACTGAGCCATTTATCCCTCCACCCTTCAATTGACCCCACACGTGTTTATCGGCCAGGTTGGCACAATAAACTAACTAACTCAATAATTTAATGATTTTTCAATATATTCCACTAATACTTTCAAGTTTAGCCTTAATGTAATGGAGAGTGTAGAAAAGCAAAATCAGTTATTCATGGGCAAGCCGGACTAAAGATCCCAGGTTATGCAAGTAGCTCCAGGAGAAATGAAATCAGCCTGCAGAATTTTAAGGAAAGGCATGGGGTTTAAATGTCACCAAGGCTGGTGGAATGTCACTAAGGCTAAGCAGGGATGTTTCCCTCCGCATCCATTTGTGCCTTATGGTTTCAAAGGCAAACTCACTGCTACCCAGTCACTCGTGACCATGGTGACCTTAATGGACAAGTTAGAACCAGCCTGGAAGGTTTTGAGAAGGTAAACCTTTAGGAGAGTAGCAGACCTCAGCTTTCTCCCGACGAACAGCTGGTGGTTTGCAACTGCTGACCTTGCAGTTCTCAGACCAACTGATAATCACTGTGTCACCAGGGCTCCTGTTGCTTATGGGAACCCTTAGGAAGTATTTAAATAGAAGACAAGGAAAAAACCTAAAACATTCCTCTCCTCCACCCTTTGAGAAGCATTCAAAACCCAAGACCAAACTCACTGCCATCTAGTGCGGTGGTTCTCAACGCTCCTTGTGCCCAAGGGGTCGCGACCCACGGTTGAGAACCGCTGCTTTAGTCAATGCTGACCCAGCACCCCTCGTGGGTTCCCCAGACTGTACCTGTTTAGGAGAGTAGAAAGCCCAGTCTTTTCTGGCAGCTTCCAACTGCAGACCATGAGGGTTACAGTCCAAAACATAACCACTAGTCTAATTCTGAATGATGGTGAATAAAAACCTGTTGTTTGCTATAAAAATATCCTAATTAACCAAATACCCAGCACACATGAGGTGACATATCAATGCCGGGTTTTCTTTCTGTGTGTGATATGTTTGCAAAAATATACTATAAATTATTATTATCTATTAACTGCTAACTCAGACATTACTGTTATAAAGCATAGCTCTTTTAATCCCCCTATCCATCTCTTCTCTTTTTCCCGTACAACTTATCAAATTCATAAATACCATATTTGCTTATCGATGATATATGCAGGTCATTGCTTGTCATTTCCCATCCCTAAGAAGACTTTAATATCCATGAGAGCAAAGATTCGTCTCTATTTTAGTAGTTGATGATTTTCAAAAGTCCAGAATCGTGTCTAGCATATTTTTTAAATTAATAAATCATTTTATCGGGGCCTCTTACAGCTTTTATAACAATCCATATGTCAATTGTATCAAACACATTTGTATATGTGTTGCCATCATCATTTTCAAAACATTTTCTTTCTGCTTGAGCTCTTGGTATTAGCTCCTCTTTTTTCCCTTTCTCCCATGCCCTCCCACCCTCATAGACCCCTGATAAATTAGAAATAACTATTCTTATTTTCATATCTTATATTGTCCACTGTCTCCCTTTGCTCACCTTTCTGTTGTTCATCTCGTATTATTCATCAATCATTGTAGTAGCTTCCCTGTTTCTCCTCCTTCTCCCCTGACCTTCCACCTACCCTCCTGGTATCACCACTTCCATTACTGTTCCTGAGGGGTTTATCTGTCCTGGATTCCATGTGTTGAGAGCTCTTATCTGAACCAATGGAACATGCGCTCGTCTAGCTGAATTTGAAAGGTAGAACTGGGGTCATGATAGTGGGGGAAAGAAGCATGAAAGAACTAGAGGAATGTTGTGTGTTACATCAGTCCTATGCTGCACCCTGGCTGACTTGTTCCTTCCTTGTGACCCCTCTGTGAGGAAATATCCAATTGTCTAAAGATGGGCTTTAGATCTCTTCTCCAACCTCCAACATTGGCATCAATATATTTGTTTGTTTTGGGTCTTCTGATGCCTACTAGATACCTGATCTCCTTGACACCTCATGATCACATAGGCTGGTGTGCTTCTTCCATGAAGACTTGTTGCTTCTCTGCTAGATCGCCATTTGTTTAAGTTCAAGTCATTAGGGCCCCAGATACCATATCTTTTAATAGATGGGCACCATCAGCTTTGTTTACAACATTTGCTTATGCACTCATTTTAATTTCAGTGAGCCTATAAGGAAGGTGAGCATCACAGAATGCCAGGTTATTAGAACAAAGTGTTCTTGCATTGAGGGAGTACTTGAGGGGAGACAGCATTCCCATCTGTTATCTTAATACTTAACATTTAAATATATGTACATATATCTATATCCCTAGTAATATATTTATATATTTACATACGTGCATGCCTATACTTGTAACTCTATAAATGCCTTTTACCATCATATTCTTTCCTCTACTTCTTTTTACTTTATTCCTGTCCCACTATCATATTCAAGTGTCTACCATATGACAGGCCCTCAAAAACAACTATTGACTGAATCCAGATGGTTAATACATTTATTATATCATAATAATTTTCTTATCTTTCATTTAGACTTTACATTTTACTTTTCAGGGAAATTACACCTGTGTCACCTTAGTGCCTGTAATTACATATTTATAGTAAGCCATATTAAATGTATGCAGTGTTTTATGAGTTGTCTGAGAGATAAAGTCCCTGAATGAAGAAAATGAACGGGCAGTCCACTGTGTAAGTCCAATGAGAAATTTAGGAAAGGTTGCAATGTGAAAACTTTGAATCAATGTTTTCATGTGGTATCAAGAAGCCCAGAAAAGAAGAGGAATGGTTTCAGAGAGTCCAAACTAACTTGTTGAAACATTTTAGGGAAGAGAGTACCATGTATACTCGTGTATCAGCCAAGTTTTTCAGCACATTTTTAACGCAGTTTTTGTGGGGAAATTAAGTGCCTTGACTGGTATTTGGACCTGCTTATACTCAAGTATATACAATAAGTCAATGAGATGTCTCTATTTCATGGCAAAAAAACACTTCTTTTCAGAAAAAAGGGATTATATTACTTTTTAACGTGAGTTAATTTTTGTAGATTTCCCTGGTTATTTTATGCCTTTCTCTTATTAAGATATTTATTATTAATAATAGTTACATTAGCATTTTTGTAGAGGGCTTTGAATAACTGGTGGAAACTCTGTCCCAAGGATGAAAAGGACAGCCTTTCACATTCCTCACCAGGTTCAACGAATGCTCATTTTCACAATCCCCAGATTTCGTTGCGTGCCCATGGGAGATTACCATGCTTCCATGTAGCAAATAAGAACATGAGAATGACTCCCACTTCCTTAGGATAAATAACAAAAATATCCAAGAGGTAAATAATGCCTCCCCCTTTGGAAATAAGTAAAAGGAGAAATGTTTTATTAAATGTTTAAAGACATTTAAATGACAACAAAGGTAAATACTATGAAATATGTTGTTTTTGATAAGTGCCATCCTGTTTTTGATAACAGAAATAATAAACAATAATCTATAAGTAGATACAGAGGAAAACATTTAAGCTGAACAGATGGGGGAGGCAAGTGGGAATATGCTCAAGGGTATAAATAGGTGTTGCAGAGGTTATTTCTGTTTATGACTTTGTATGTGTTGCAAATATACCTGTGTGTAGAGCAGAGAACATAGAGACCTCAATCAAAAATAAACACATTGAATGAATGAATCACTGGACATGGGGACCTAGGAACACAGTCTCAGGGGACTTCAGTCAACTGACATGACATGGTCCACAGAAACAATGCTCTGCTGCTGCGTTAGTGAGTCGGGCCTGGGTTCTTGAAAGCTTGCACACAGCAAGCTAAAATGTAACTGTGGATCACTCAACCTGGAGCAATGTTGAGCAAAGAAAATCAAAGACTCAAGGAAACAATCAGTCCAAGAATCTAATGGGTCACAAAAAATCCCAGCCACCATTAGCTAGAACAGCAGTTCTCAACCTGTGGGTCTTGACCCCTTTGGGGGTCAAAGGACCCTTTCACAGGGGTCGCCTGATTCATAACAGTAGAAAAAATATAGTTATGAAGTAGCAACAAAAATAATTTTATGGCTGGGGGGTTCACCACAACACGAGGAACTGTGTTAAATGGTCTCGGCATTAGGATGGCTGAGAACCACTGGTCTAGAAGGAATAGATGGCACCCAGCTACTGCTAGCAACCACTCTGATCAGAATTGTATTACGAAGGAGAAAAAATCAAAACAAAATTCAAAACCATAAAGTACACTTGACTGACTCCTCAGACAGAGACTGGTGAAACCCCCAAAAGTGTGGCCTTTGGAGGGTGCAGTTATCCCACGGATGGCACACCTCTCAGCCAAACAGTGACGTGAACAAGTAGACCAGGAAGGAACACACTCAGAGGAATCGCCCCACAGGACCCAAACCATAGACCTTGACCAAAGACAAAGCTCAGAAAGTCGAACAAGGCAGGAAAGCAGGACTCATGGAAATGAGGGATACAAGGGGGAAGTGGGAAGATTGCTATTACACTGTGGAGATTGCAATCAATTTCATAAAAAGAAAACATGTGTACATTATTGAATGGAAAGCTAATTTGCCATGTAAAATCTCACTCAGTCCACAATCAAAACTTTGAAGAAAAATATGTAAAGACTAAAGGATGAGAGAAAATACTTAATACGCTCCATATTTTACAGCATAGGTCAAAATGACTGGTAAGTGATGGAAAGGTTTGCAAATAGTGATGGTGTTAAAACACAATGAACTTAATGTTGGTGAACTATTGCTAAAAATGATGAGACAACTAGAGTTGGGTACTCAAAATAACCTGGAAACTTTTTTTTCAAAGCTATATATTTAAATTTTTTTACAAAACCACCTTATCACCTTCAAAGTGCTCTCCACTACATTTAACACATATGTCAAATCTGTGACTGAATTCTTGAAAACATTTTTCAAACTCATTTGTTTGGATGGCTGGCAGCACCTACCTCATTTTTTCTTCTTCACCTTTTCTGTGTTGTCAAACCACTGTCCTTTCTTGGTCCTCTTCATTCCTGGAATCAAAAAGAAGTCACATGGAGTGAGGTCAGGTGAGTCAGGTGCATGGGGCAAGAGAGGCATACTGTTTTTTGCCAAAAATTGGCACACTGAGATTGCTGGTTGAGCAGATGCATTATCGTGATGGCAAAACCAGGTCCCCATCTGCCACAAATTGACATTTTTTGTCGCACACTGTTACACAATCTTTTCAGAACCTCTAAATAGAAAGCTTGATTAACAATCTGACCTGGTGGAACGAACTCCAAACACACTATCCTTCTCACATCAAAAACACAAATGAGCATCATCTTGATCTTTGATTTCACTTGACGAGCTTTTCTTCTGGTGAGGTAATGATGGCATCTTCCACTGGCTTGATTGATGTTTACTTTTGGGGTTGTAAGAATAGCCCTATGTCTCATCACCAGTAATGACCTTGGGAAAAAAAGGCTAGGTCTCTTTAGAGATGTTCTTTCAAAGCACACATGTTTCCACTCAACACTTTTCTGCCCGGTCATTCAGAATCTGAGGCATACGTTCCTCAATGACCCTTCTCATTCACAAATCTTCCATTCAAATTCACAGAACTGAGCTCCAAGATAGTCCGGATAGCTTCCCCACCTCTTCAGTGGTCTGTTGTCGATTTTCAAGCGCAAATGCATGAATTTTGTCACCATGTGCATTGGCTCAGGAAGTTGACTGACATCCTGAATGAGGTTTGTCATCAATCCCATTTCACCTTTTTTGAAATGAGAAAACCATTCATACACTTGAGTTTTTCCCACAGTGCTGTCTTTGTAAGCTGTGTTCAACATCACAACAGTTTCTGCATCATTTTTCAAAAGCAGGAAACAAAATTTCACAGCCACATGCTGTTTTATTAAATCAGTCATCGCAAAAAATGAGGTTCCAGTGAAACTGCCTCTACAAAAAAATTCACCACTGTCGCTGGGGAGAGCCTGAAAAGTTTGGAACCAAGAACCTAGAATGTTACATTGGATTTCTCTCTACCAAAACCTCAAGCAAGTTCAAAGTAGAGGGACTCATGACATTGACTTGCATTACAGAAATATCGTCTATCAATGACAACAAAAGTTACTTAGTTATCAAGCCCTGTTTCCTCAGGAACCAGAAAAATCCTAAAGACTAAAAGTCATAAGACACGCCTTAGGATTTCCAAACTCCGAGGTTGGTGCAGATGAGACACAATGAATCTCATTCTCGTTCTCCTGTTTTATTTCACGTGAAAGAAAAATGGAAGTCAACTCCGCAGTGCAGCTGTGGTGGAGCAAGCCCTCTATTCTGGGCTAGCCTGACCTTAGCTTCTGCCTCCCTCTGCCTCTTGGAAACACAGTGTCCTCCCAGGAGGGTCATTTTCCTTTGAAGACAGATGCTTGGGAGAGCAATCTGGAAAGGCTCCTGCTATCTGCTGCTCTCTCTGCACAAGACAAGACCACCCAGAGGCTTGCCTACAGAAAGATTACACCAACTACCAAGCTTCTAGCACAGAAAGTAGCCCGCCCAGCACAGTGAAGCTGAGGACTGGCCCAGGCGAGGAGAGAGAAGAGGATTCCCTTGGGCAGAATAAGCCAAATCAAACAGGACTTCACATCCCTCCAGACCCACCCCACGGTGCCTTTCCCCGGTCATCAGTTTTGAGAGTAGGTGGAGTTTTTTTTTTAAAACAATGTATGTGCATAAATCATTACTCTTCCGAATGTTCATTATTATCCCCATTCTCATCACAAATATGTTTGTGTCAAGTCTAACATAACACGTTCCTGCCAGCCTTTCATTAAATAATAGGGGAGAAAACCCCAAAAAGCATGTCTCTCTGTCCCCAAAGGAGATTCCTTGAAGCCAGCTGATGATTACTTTTCTGAGAAATGTGTGATTGGTCAGAATGAAATGTCCTGCATCTCAGTCCACCTCCCTTGCCTCACCCAGCCCCCTGACCACAACAAGAGTTTCTTCTTTTCTTTTTTCTTAATCGTTTTATTAGGGGCTCCTGTGACTCTTCTTCTTCTTTTCTTTATCTAGTCGTTTGCCTGACTCAAGGAGGGAAATTGCAGCTAACTGGCTGTCCTGATGTTTCTTTGATAAGCAGGGTGTGTCCTTCTGTTAGTCTCCGTGCTGGCAACGGCAAGGTGATTTATTTTAGGCTTTCTTGACTTTTCCTCCAGCATTTGGAGTGTGCACTTCGTTGGAAGGAAAGACATCCTAGGTTTTGTGTTAGGCTGTTTCTAAGAGACGTTAAGGGCTGGGAGGGCAGTGTCATTACCTTTCACAGTCCGTACCCTACCAACCTACAGGAACCCATGCAGTGGCTGGCTCACAGCTTCAGCAGCAGACCCAGGTCCACACTAAAGGTACTAAAGACTTTTTCAGACCCATCTTTGGACTCTTTTTAGCTAGTAGACTATCCAATGCAATTAGGCTCTTTGCTGGTCAAGCTACGCTTTTCAGAAAATTGGGTCTGGGTCTGGTAGAGAAAGGAATGCCACTGTTATTGTGCGTGAGAAAACAGTCGACCACCACCTCTAAGAAGAGTACTGCTCAAGATGTCTTAGGGAGATGAGGAAAACAGGTGGGCAGAAAGCATGCAATCTGGTGCAAACAGAAAGGCATATTTGGGCAAAGGAATCAGCCGAGCCAAAATGGTTTTGAGGCCTGCTAGTTTCTACCGCTCTCGTATAAAGCACAAACTCCTCAGGAGGGGTTGAAGGAACGTCGTGATATGACCCCAACTTACCTGAGCAGTCTGATCTTGCTCTTACCCTCCCCGCAGCTCACATTCCAGCCACACCTGTCAGCTCCTCATTGCAACCACACACCCTTCTTTGTCATGCCTCCATGTAATTAGTTTCCCACATGCCATCATGGGCTACAAAAATAAAATTCTTCCTCTCCCCTTCGATTCTTTAAAAAGTTCTGTAATCACTTAAAGGGCACTCCCGGCTGCTAACCGTAAGGCCAGCTGTTTGAAACTCAGCCACCCTACTGAGGAAAGACGTGGCCGTCTGTTTGCAGAAAGCACATGGCTTTGGAAACCCTTCAGCGCAGTTCTCCGCGGACCTAACCAGACAGCAAGGTTGTTAGTCACCATCAATCCACCCCAAGACATTGCTCAGAGAGCAATTCTTCAGTGAAAGGTTTCTCACTCCAAGGCTCTGATCCCGCCAACAATGGCATGCTGGTCAATCTCCTCCCAAATGAACTTCAGATCTCGAACTTTTGTCACTGGGTCATCTTTGTAAACTTAATAAATGCCATCCTGCTCTGGGAATAGTTAATCTAATATGAGTGGCCTTTGAAAGGAGCAAAAGTACACGTGGCTCATCCATGCCATATAGAAACACGTGACTGCAAACAAATCAATATTGCCTGTGTCAGTAAACGTTCGCTCAGTCATTCATTCAACAAAAGTTTATGGAGCAACTGTTATGTTCTGCACATTAAACAAAGCTGCTGTGGATAGAACAGTGCTCAGTAAATTCACTAGTGCCATGATAGTGCTCATGCACTGATGTCTCAGTTGTCAAACTCAATTGATTCCACATTTGTGTTCGAACACAGAAAAGTTCAAGAACGGAACCTTTTTTCCCCCCATAAGAAAGCTTGGATAACCAAATAGTTGGTTCTGAGGCCCCAAAATTACATTTTAAAATTCATTTTTGCAGGACTTTAACACAAAGTTCACAGCCCTGGGTGGTTGAAATACCCCCTGAAACAGCTAACCAGAATAAATACAATACATTAAATATCAAAACACAAAGTGCAGTAAATGATATTAACTTCTTTTTGTTGCCATTGTTTACAAATCTATGGGTTTTCAGAGTGGTGCATTAACATGGGCTTCCCTTTAAAGCCCTCACCAGCACGTGCACACTGGAACAGAGTGAGCCTATCTTTCAGAGCAGGGCTCCCTGCCAAGGGCTTTCCTCTTTAGTAATCACGAAGGTCTTCTTGGCCATTTTTTTTTGGCCAAGAAAGGTCTGATTTTTGTCATAATTGAACACTTGATGGGGGACAAAACCCGCAGCCTCCACATATTCAGCAAACTCATCCAAAATATTATCAGCTACATCCATATTTGCTCTGGCTTCTCCCCATGTCCCCCGACACTGTGTCTGCCTGTCCTGCTTCTGAATATTTCCAAGCAGCCAGGGCTGGCTGCGAACACTTGGTGCTGCTCAGCACTGGCTCTTGCTACATGGCTCATTCAATCGCGATGGAAGCGTGCAGCCTTCCTGCGTGTCACTGTCTCCTAGCAGATATCCTCAAGTTGTTTTTGAGGTCTCCCAATTAACAGTAAGATTTCAACCTCTTCGATGGTCTGGGTTCTTTGTTCTGTGGTTAACGATTTCACACTTCTCTACATTACCCGCTTTAATCACATTTCCCCCCCAAAAAATGTTGGTCCTGTGGACTTAGCCATGTTGTATTCAGTTGCCCAGACAAGCGGCAGCCCGATTCAAATTCCCCAATGGTTTCTTTAATTCTTTTTTTTCCCCAATCCTTTTATTGGGAGCTCATACAATTCTTATCCCAATCCACACATCCATCCATTGTGTCAAGCACATTTGTACATTTGCTGCCATCATCATTCTCGAAACATTGGCTTTCTGCTTGAGCCCTTGACATCAGCTCCCCATGGTTTCTTTAATTCTATTGTGCTTCTCACAGTTTCCCTCTTGGCTTTACTGCTGGGATCGCTAACTTTCTTGGGAGCCATCGGTAGGATATTTTATGCAAGTATGGTGCAAAAAGAAAAGAAAAAGCACAAGGGCGAATGCACTATATGTTGTCTGAGGGAAAGCGGCTCTTCAACTGAAGTGCCACTGTGTTGTGTGGGTGGCAAGATTCCACACGTCACTCACTCCTGGCTAGTACAGGTCTTTTCAAGTCGGATTTGGGGTTAGACTGTCAGGCAGAGCTATGAACCTCAAGCAGACTTTTTTTTTCGAGCTTTGCTGTTTAAGTAGCGGAAAGTTGGAGGTTGGAGTTGCCAACAAGTGAGGTATCGCTGTATTAGAATGTTAGGGTTACAGCAATAAGCTATAGTAGCAAGTCTGACGTAAAACCACAAGTACGTACGTTACGTACTGTCTCACCGTTCTGGAGGTGAGTAGTCCACATTCAAGTTATTAGCAGATCTGGGATGTCTCTGTTGATGATAGGAGAGGATCCTTTCTTCTCTCCCAGTTTTTGGTAACTTCGCATATTTCTTGGCGTATAGTTCCATCGTTCCATGCTGTCTTCCCGCTGTCTCCTCTCTGCTTTAATAGGGCATCGCTGAGATGAGCGTAGATGCTGTCCTATATGATCTCATGTTGATCAAACTATCAACATAATTAAAGACTCTATTTCCTAACAAGATCATGTTAACAGATGCCGAGGGTTAGCACTTCAACAGATCTTTGGAGGAGATGCAAAAGTCAATCCATGATTAAGTGTGCGGGGAGCCAAGAATAAGCATAGTTAATATAAAATTTAGATCATAATAAGTGCAATAGTTAGAGAATAGGCATGTGATAGGCATAGAGTGCAGGTAGAGCTTGATTTTGTGTGGTGATCCAGACGGCCTGTTGGAAAGGATGACTTTTGAGTTGAGTCCTCTCATATGTAATTCAGCCATATTAAAGATGGGCTAAGAACAGTTCAAAGAGAGAAAAGGTGAGTTGGAAAGCCATGGAGTGGTAAATGGTTCATCCTGGTTAAGAAATTTGACCGAGAGGCCAATGTGTAAGGGTCCGTAAATAATGGGAAGAAAATAAATAAAATTGAATATAAATATATTTGAATGATCGTAAAAAAGGCAATTGGCTATATAGATCTGAATAACCAAAATCATAATTCTTTTTAAAAATACCAAAAAACAAAAAAACTCACTGCCATTGGGGAGATCCTAACTCACGGCAACTCTATAGGCCTGGGCAAAACAGTTCTGGTGGGTTTCTTAGACTAAAACTCTTTGCAGAAGTCAAAAGCCTCATCTGGTGGTTTCAAACTGCTGCCCTTTCAGATAGCACCCCAAGGCATACCACGATGTCACCAGGACTCTGAATAAGACGACAGCATCACGTTCATCTTACTGAGCCCTCCAAAGGCCTTACCTCATTGAATTTCAAATGACTCCCACAAGGTTTCCACTTAGTTTTTATACTAGAAGACTAACATAAAACTAAGAAGTTAAATCATTTGCCCTGGAGTTACAGAGCTAATTGTCAAATCACATTGGCCATAATCTGCATTTTCATAATACTTATTGGGAAAAAAATTAAGTTGTTTCTTCCCAGAATAATAGTTTTATTTTTGTCCTAGTAGACACAATGGTGACATATATTTTTTTTAAAGTAGAAGAATTGCAAGACTGTCATGGACATGGCATGGCATCTGACTTCCTCTGATGTCACAAGGGGGAAAGAGAATCAAACCCCATAGCACACTAAAGCAATCCTACTAAGTCAAGATCAGACGTGCTTCCATCCACTAAACTCCCTTACCAATTCTGACACCAATCCTCTCTGGCAAGGCACTTTGTACTTCTCTGCTGGGTTCAATCATCCAGTGCAATGGCTACACAGAACCCACAGACCATACTCAACGAATAGGGCTTTATTAGGGAAATTAGCAGGTTACTGTTCAGAACCAGAAACACTCAGGATACAGTTCTTCCTATGAGACTACATTATCCTCAGCCATATCCACAAGCATACCTCTCCCTCTGGTCCTTAGCTCGCCAACCACCCAGTCCTTTGTCCTCTGTCCTGCTCTGGCAAGGGTTGCAAAGCAGTTTTAGAGCTGCTGATAAATGCCCAGAGAACACACCACTCCACCATAAGGCCATAGCATCAGCCCAAAGGTGCTCAGCACTAGCTCCATGAGTCAGCAAACCAAAATTCCCCTAGTAAGTGCTTGGATCTACCCAAATCTATAAATGAGCCTATTGCCTGAAGATACTCAGTTGTACTGGCTCTGCGGGCAGGGAAGCTCACCCCCTGTCTCATGTTCTTGGTTCTCCTTCTGCTATTCTGCTCTTGCCTCTTCTTCACCAATTCTTGGCACAACAGACCTCTGGCTCCAAGATGGGGGAGAGTCAGTGCAGGGATCTTGGGATCCAAAGATGTGCTCCATTTGTGGCTCTTATTACTTGATATAGTTAGATTGCTTTTCCTCTTTCCTCCTTTTATACCCAGCACGATGGCAAAACTGACCAATATTCACATTAGAATTTCATGTACCCTATTTCCAAGGTCCTATCCAGTCATTTGATAAGAGTTACAGAAACTGTGGATAGAGAGGCCATAGGAACTAATTCACCATCCCACAGTAACCATGAGCTACTAAGATTATTTATTTGTTAATCAAGTAACCACAACAATTGCAGTAGTTCTGGAAAGCTCTTGAGAACCATAATTAAGATATAAAAACATTAGCTTTCTCCTTCATGCTAGCAGAAGGTGACTTAGAGAGTGGAAAACTCATATACCTACATAAAATATATATATGTGTGTGTATATATATATATATATATATATATATATATATGAATTCATTGTGCCTTCAATAGCTGTTGTTAGATGCCATTAAGTCAGTTCCGACTCATCGTGACCCTATGTAGAACAAAATGCTGCCCATTCCTGCCCTAGCCTCACAATCCCTTCCACAGGGAGTGACCTCCTCCTTTCACTGTCCCTCTACTTTACCAAATAGTGTGTCTTTCTCTAGGGACTGCTTCCACCTGGTAATATGAGACCATGTGAGACCAAGGAACATCCTTGCTTCTAAGGAACGTTCTGGTTTTACTTCTTCTCAGAGAGACATGTTCATTCTTACAACAATACAATATTTACCATGCAAAATTTGCAATGCAAAATTACAGTATATGCAACATTGTTCATCAGCACCACAATTAAAATGCATCAGTTCTTCAGCATTTACTTATTCATTGTCCATGCGTAGGAGGCAATTGGAAATACCATGACTTGGGTCAGGCAAGTGCACCATAGCCTTCAAATAATATCTTTGGTTTTTAACAATTTTTAAGAGGTTGTTGCAGAAGACTTGTTCAATGCAATACATCATTTGATTTCGAAACCCTTGTGAATTTTCTAGAATGACAATGAAAACCAGGGGGACGAGAAAACACCCTCCATATAATGGTAGTAAGAAATGAGGGGAGAGAAGGCGCATGAGATGTCTTGTAGAAACTTAAATTCCATTATATTGCTAAGAAGTGATTACACGAGCCCTTTGAGTGAAACCGTTCAATGGCAGATTGGAGCTAGAATGTTCACAAGTGACAAAACTTTTAGTTTTATTTTTGTATGTTGGAATTTCAGAATTGATCTCACCAGATAGCCTCGCTTGACTTAGCAATCCTCAAATGGATGCAGAAACCCAAACCCAAAGCTGGAATGCTCTGTATTGTGTTCTGGCTTGACCCTCCTCATTTTCCCCCCCTTTCACGGTGACTTTAGAAGAGTTCTAATGAGCAGCAAAATCCTAGCAAACTGTACCGCAACTTGAGTCGTATTGAACTGACAGGGAGCCCTTAGCATTCCTCTATGTGGTGGTCTCTTCAGAGGGGTTTGGACTGCATTGCTCAGTGGCCACCAGTTCTTCCTTTGGCCTCAGCAAACCTTGTGGTGGTGTCTTTTTTTCTTACACAGCAGGCCCCACTAGCACCTCTTTGGCTGCTGAGATCGAATCTGAGGAGTTAGGGGGTGTGGGCCCCAAATTGATAACTGTGTCCATTGACTTTTCCGTTCTCAATGCTACCTCTTTCATTATGTCGGAGAGCTTTGTCCCAGGGAAGAGTATGCAGTAGAGATGGGCCTTCAGTAAGATAGAGCACACACAAAAAGTGTGACAAATTGCAATGACAGGGCTGCGATGGTCACTTGTGATGGAGTGAAATTAAATCCCTCAGCAAACAATGCTGCTTTATTCTCTGTCTATGGGGACCCTTGTTGGGCTAGATTGAGAGAGAACCTCCGAAGAACAGGGTAAGAAAGATGCACTCACACAGTCAAAGGGATATTTATTTCACATTCATTGGGTTTACTGCCCTCAACAAAACAGCAATGAAACCCATATCTAGATATGTGGCAAATGTATTAACATCCATCAACACTTAACATGAGAGCGTAGGGAAGTCTTTGTGTCTCACTTTTAATGATCGTCCAAAGTGTAGGATAGAAAACCATTTCCCCCCGCCTCACATTCAAAGTCTTGATTAGCACAAGTTCTAAGCAATTGTATGAGGATCCCAGTTAAAAAGAAAAATCTGCATAAAAACGTTAGGCCCTGATTTTCTCGGCTGTATCATAAACCCTGTCTCTTAAACCCCTGGCATTGCTTTGTGGTTTATTCCAGAGCCAAAAGAGGATGGTTCATTTTCTTCCCTGCAAGCCAAAAATGCCTGGTAATTAGGGTCAGACTTGTCGTCCTTCTACTGAACCCAGAGGCGAGAGAGATTATCAGGCCCTTGGTCAGGAAATCTCCAGGATAACAGCTTGAGCTCACTCTTCAAAATCAGCAGAACCACCTTCCTAGCACCTGAGCAAGGAGGCAGCCGGGCAAGTCTCCACACCGTGGGGGAAACCACTCTGAAAGCTAGTGTTCTCCATGGGGGAGGCTAAGATGGGCAAAGCTGTGTGTTGGACCTAAGATGGGCAAAACTGAGTGTTGGACCTATCTTTTAATGCACTTGTTTTCTTTGAACTGAGGCTAAATTCCCATAGACTAAAATTCAACATCTCAACCATTTTAAAGGCCACTTGCAGGGACTTATAATATATTAACATATACTATATGACTTATGATATGTTAATATATAATATATAAAAATTACATATCTATAGGCGACTGCTAGTGACTTAAATAACAATGTTTGACAACTATCACCGCTATCTTATTCTAGAATATTTCATCACACCCCCACCCCCCCACCCCCATGGAACCCAGCACCCATTAAACATTTTCTCTCTATCCACACCTTCCTCAACCCTATGGCAACCACTGCTCTTCCTGCTGTATCTATAGGCAGGTTTTTATTCTAGGTAACTCATAGAAATGGAATCTTAACATATGTAGATTTGGTGTCTGCCTTCCTTCACTCAGGATAATGAGCTCAAGGTCCCCCCATGTGGTAACTTGTATCAGCAGTTCATTCTGCTTTGTAGCTGAATATAACCTCACTCCTCACTTATCAACAAGGTGACATTCCAAAGACCTGGTTGTTATTTAAAAGTGAGCCTGGTGTGAAAATGGAGGATGACCACAGTTGACCATAAACAGTATGTAACTGTCAAATTACATCACTGCATAACTGCCAAACCACTGAGCATAATGGCCCAGCCAGTTGACACATGACCTTACCCATCACAGCCAGTGTCACCCTCTTCTCACAACTGGGCATTTGTTATTGCCTGATGTAAGTTCTGTGCAAGGTACTCGAAGTTAAAAATAGACACAGTAGATCTTTATTGCCTTCGATGTGATATGTCAGATGGAACCGTTGATAAGTGCATTCCATTATATGGACATACCATGTGTTGTTTATCTACTTATTAGTCGGTGAACATTTGAGTCATTTCTAATTTTTGATCATTGTAAGTAGTGCTGCTCTGAATATTGGAACACGAGTTTTTGTTTGAGAATATGGTTTCCATCTGTTGATTGACTTGTCGGATCTTAGTGTAATTCTATGTTTTACCCAGGGAGGAGTAAAGCGTTTCCCCACTTCCCACAGCACCTATGCCTTTTTCATCACCACCAGTGATGCATAGAGGTTCCAATTTCTCACCATCTTTACCTGTCCTTCTTCGTTTCTGTTTCTTTGCTCCTTGTTAAAAACGGTGCTTTCTGATGACCAATATTCTATGGCAGGAAAATATAGTGAGTGGACTGCCACTGATCACAAACCTGGAATGCACACTCCTTCTGTCACTGGAGTTGTACGAACTGCACACCATGAACTTCATTTTTATTGTCCATAGAAAAGCAACAGTAAGTCGGAGCTTACAGAGTTCATATAAAAATCAGATGCAATAATAGGCATCAAGCTATCATGTACAGCAGACACTCAATACAGTTAACTGCAAGTGAACATATGGTGTGCAACTTGCTATTCTGGATGCCAGGAGCCCTGGTGAAGCAACAGCTAAGCTCTAAGGATGGTGGTTCAAACCCACCTAATATCTGCACGGGAGACAGATCTAGCAATTCATTCCCATAAAAATTACAGCTGGGTCATCTGCTCCCCATGATGCTTCTGTAAGGAGATGTCCAGTTGCGTACAAATAGGGCTTGGGTCTCCACTCCACACTCCCGCTCATTCATAATGATATGATTTTTGTTCTTTAATGCCTGATATCTATCGACACCTTGTGATCACACAGGCTGGTGTGCTTCCTTCAATGTGTGCTTTGTTGCCTCAGCTAGATGGCCACTGTTTCATTTCAAGCCTTTAAGATGCTAAATCTTTTGATAGACCGGCACATGAACTTGCTTCACTACATTGCTTATGCACCTGCTTTGTCTTCAGCAATCACGTCGGGAAAGGTGAGCATCATGGAGTGCCAGTTTAATAAAACAAAATGTTCTTGCATTGAGGGAGTACTTGAGTAGAGACTCAATGTCCATCTGCTACCTTAATACTAAACCTATAAAGATATGCACATATATCTATTTCCCCATCGTCATATATAAATATATTTATATATGTACAAGCCTGTACTTGGATGTCTATAAATGCCCTTTGCCTTCTAGTTCCTTCCTCTATTTCCTTTTACTTTCCTCTTGTCCCACTATCATGTTCAACCTTCTTTTGGGTTTCAGTAATTCCTCTCGGTTACTTTGCCCTTGATCAAGCCTTACAAGGCCTCCTACACTCTCCTCCCCACCAATTTTAGATTACTTGTTATTCCCTTGTCCCTGGGTTTGTTAACACTCACTTCCTTTCCCCGGCTACCCCTCTCCCATGTCCCCCTGGAACTGTCTGTCCCATTGTTTTCTCCTCCAGCTTGCTCATCCAGCCTATCTTATCTAGATAGACCTACAGAGATAATAATATGCACACAAAAAAC
>NW_022111309.1:5801226-5831047 GCF_000313985.2 Echinops telfairi | reverse complement strand
ACCCTCCCCCCCAGCTATCATGATCACAATTCTCCCTTACAAACCCAGCTAGACCAGAAGTTGGACACTGGTACAGATAAGAGCTGGAAGCACAGGGAGTCCAGGACAGATAACCCCCTCAGGACCATTAATGAGAGTAGTGATACGAGGAGAATAAGGATACCAGAAGGATAAGGTGGGGGAGAAAGGGGAACTGATCACAATGATCTACATATAACCTCCTCCCTGGGGGACAGATAACAGAAAAGTGGGTGAAGGGAGACATCGGACAGTGTAAGACATGAAGAAATAATAATAATTTATAAATTATCAAGGACTCGTTAGAGAGAGCAATGGGAGAGGGAGGGGGAAATACGCGGAGCTGATACCAAGAGCTCAAATAGAAAGACAATGTTTGGAGAATGATGATGGCAACAAATGCGCTTGGCACAATGGATGGATGGATGGATTGTGATAAGAGTTGTACAAGCCCCCAATAAATGATTTTAAAAAGAAAAAAAATTACAGCTGGGAAAGCCCTATGGGGCAGGCAGTTCAATGCTTGTCACGTGGGTTATTGTAAGTCAAAAACTGACTTGATGGCACCCAACAACCGCATACAGACACTAGCATGGACAGAGAGGGACTCTGAGGATTCGAGGCTGAGTGTGCAGCAATTCTAGGACGAAATATATTCTTGACAGAACGGCTTTTTCTATTCACCTCCCCATGGATGCGGTGGAAAGCAGCGACACAATTATAACTAAACCTTGAGCGGGATTTGGGGGAAGCATTTTAATAAAAGAATTGAAGTATGCATCGGTTATAACTGAGTAATTCTAGTGACCAATTAGTTTGTACACAGGTATTAAGCATCTGCTGTATGCCAGGAGCATAGAGGTGAAGATACAGTACCTGCCCTCCAGAAGAGATGGGAGACTGATGAGAACCCTTTCAGAAGAATCCTTCCTATCTCAGCCCTGGAGCGATAGGTCCAATAATGTGCTGTGTTTAAATGGTCATTAATGGAGATTGCTTTCTGTAGAGAAATGCCAGATTGACAATAGCAACTGGTTGGACGAAATATGTTAAACAAGTCGCTGCAGGAAACAATCTTTTGTTCATTTTCCTAAGGAAAAATTACTACTTTTAGAAAACCTATGGAATTCAACCTCTCACAAGAGAAACATCTGGACACTATCACTGTTTTTCAAGTTGTGTTTGATATCTTCGTTTCTCCAAAGTTAAGGAATATAAAGTAAATTATAAAGAAAAAAAAGGCCACCCCTCAATTTGGAAAAATACTAACCACCCTTTAATTTGCCCTATGGCCTTTAGGGTAGGTTGATCGAGGAGTGTAGAACGTATTGTGTTAAAATAGGCGATCTGCTAACATCTGACTTGCTTTCAGTGAGTTGAAAGTATGTCTTGTTCTGTTTTGTTTTGTTCTTTCAGGCCTACATGTTAAATTTGTGGAAAAGTTTAATCTAGTTTTACTCCATGCTGGCTCCAGGGACTTCATGCTCAAGTAAGTAAGTAGGTTGCAGTTTCCGTATTTCAAGTGTGCTCAATATTTGCCACAATGTATCTGTATCTAAAACATACCTCCTGTTCCTTCTGTCCTTTCCCATTATTCACATGCAAAAAAATGTGCAAGTGAATTTAGGTTGTTTATGGAAAGAGCTAGGTAACTAGGCTCAGTGCCAACTCATTGGATCATAAAACAGATTCTTTCTATCTACTGGAGTTCATGCTCAAAGTTGTTGTGGATTTTGTCGTTATGATCGTAACAATTGTGGTTTATTTGACAGTAACAATGGCTCAAGCTGAGAGAAACCGGATCCACCTACTGTTCCTCCTTTCTCCCGCCGCCTCCTCCCTCCTCACGCACACCCTGCCTTCAGTTGCCATGGGCAGACTTTAAAAACATCTCAGACTTAAAAGGTTAAGATCTAAGGGCTGCTGATTTTATCTGGGCTTTTAACTAACACAGGCAGGTGGATTAGAGATATGTGTACAATCTCCATTCTAGACACTTGGGTAAATATGCACAAGTGCTAAGGCAGCGAGGAAGCAATCTGATGTTATTGTCTATTAATTCCAAAGTGGAGATTAAAGAAATCAGAAGTGTAAATATCAAAAAGGATTTCCACTTACATATAAGACCATTACTCGAGCCGACTAGATCTTGCAAATTATATGAAAGCTTTTTGCTTCAAGAAAAAGTGTGAATTTGTTTTGCTTGAAATTTGCATATTTTTTCGGTCTTTCTTTGTTTGCGAAGAGGGGGCTACCCCAACCAAGAATTCTGTTCACATGGTAGTAATTTGTGTTGCTTAGAGTCTCCATGTACTTGTACCACAATAACAGATACATTTGCTGCAGTTGTGCCTGGGAGTTCAATTTTATTTTTTTGGTCTCTCTTTATATAACATTTCCTAGAAATGCCAAAATATGGGACGAGAGAAGCCCTGTATTAGGTTCAGAGTGTTTGTAACTTTTGACAGTATGAAATCCCCATGTAGCTCAGCAGACTCTCCCTTGGACTTTCTGAATTTGAGCTGAAGTTAAGCCACCAGTTTGCCACCACAAATGAATACCATCTGATGGCTGAGACGTTAGACATGAATTCAGTGATTTTCCACCCTGCTGCAAGGGGGCTGGAATAGACTTTCCAAAACCATGCTGCAGGGGGAGAAATATCAATTAAAATGCAGGTGCCCCAATTTCATCGAGAATCACCATTAGGTTTTATTATGCTGTGTGCCTTTGCACATACACACAGACTCACATCGTTTTTTAATCAGGCAGCCAATAGTGATGGTATAACAGACCTGTGCATGTTCATCACAAAGGGTGAATTTCCCCTCCAGTTTTTCAAGACCCTAATCACAGATTTTAGTCCAATTGTAGAGGATGCACCTACACCTTCGGCATAGAATCTAATGGAGTATGCCAGGGCTACATTTTCCGAGTGATTGCATCAAAAAGAAGAAAAAGAACAATACAGCATGAGCAAAAATGTTTTCAAATAAGATGTAATGAGAGAAATGCAAAACAACTCGTCAGTTCAAACTAGGTACCAGGGGACACCAGTGATAAAATATGTTGAACCTATTTTGGTATGAGCTAGAGCAAAGGTCAGGACCTTTTGAAAGAGGGGTTCTGAGTTTCTGAGGCAGCAGCCTTGAGAAACACCCCTCCCAAGCCCCCATTGAAAACATGGCTTCATATACGCCCCCCAGTCAGAATCTGCAGTGGAGATCAGTGTAGTCGCTCGGTCCCACTTTCATCAAAAAGTGTTCCTCTTTGCTCCATACTAGTTGATCATTTTTTCATGAGCAGCTTTTGTACAATGATCTTGCTCTTTTCTATAGACCACCCAGCTGGGATTAACTGCCCTGAAGAAAAGAAAGTTGGGGGAGGGTGGGGAGGAGACAAAGAGAATGTTAATTTGGAGGCAAGAGTAGTTTTTGAAAATGGAGATCTGGCTAAGTAAAACAACAGGGACTTCACGTTAAAATGATGAGGGGGCAGGAAAGGAGCAACCAAACCAACCCCCACCAGTTGCCACTGCGTCGGTTCTAATCCCAGGAGATCCCATTTTCCAGGCTGTGACAAACATCCAGGCCTTTCTTCCGAGGTGCATTGTTTATTGTGGTTAGGGGCCATTGAGTCAGTTCCAACCGACAGTGCCTCTCTGCACCTCCTCACAATTGTTCTTAGGCTTGAGCCCATTGTTGCAGCCATTGCGTCAATCCATCTTGTGGAGGCCCTGCCTCATTTTCACTGCCCTTCTCTTCACCAAGCATGATGTCCTTTTCCAGGGAGTGGTCTCTCCTGACAACGTATGCCAAGTACGTGAGGCTAAGTATCTCACCATCATTATTTCTAAGGAGCACGCTGGCCATACTAAGCTACGTCTTAGTGGATTCAGAACGCCAATCTTGACGTTAGAAGTCAAAGGCTTACGTAAGTGCACCCGTGAGTGGGTTCTGACTCATAGTGACCCTGTTAGACAGAGTAGACTACTCTCTAAGGTTTTTGGAAATTGTAAATATTTTTGAGAGCAGACAGCCCCATCTTTCTCCAGCTGAGCAGCCAGTGGGTTTGAACCCTTAACCTTCTGGTTAACAGCCAAAAAGGCTGGTGGGAAGAGACAAACTAGTAACCAGAAAGATACCCAGGAAGGGAAAGCACTCCTGGTAGAGTGAAATTCTAAGGTTTGCATTCCAAAAACAATCTAGTATTTCATTGATCACGCTATAAATTCTGCTAATTACTGAGTTTGAAAGAAGAAATTAAAGCCTGATCAACCTATTAGCATTTTCTGCTTTCAACAATTCACATCGAGTTTAGCACACAGAGGTGTAATTTCTATCTAGTTCTGGCTATATTGGAGCTTGACAAATTCCAACTCTGACATTCACCTTTGATTCCCTTAGCATGTGGGATGGGACGAACTGCATCCAACTGCACTGCGAGCTGATTCTGGGGAGAAGACAAGGCAGAGATGTGTCAAAAAGACTCTCCCGAAAAGCAGGCTCTGGGCTGTCTTTGGGAGCGTTCTCAATGCACCAGTGCCAAATGCTGAGTTATAGAGCAACTCGGAAAAGCTGACATTCCCGGCTCTGCCATTTTGTCTGAAAAGGGAATTCTATTATCATTTTTTTCTAAGGAAACTGAAAACTGATCAAGGAAGATGTAAAGTTGAAATGTTTCTCAGTTTATTATCAGGCTCCAGAAGTATAATATCACTAATGTCTTTTAATATGTATGCTTTCAATTTAGAGGGAAAAAATATAGGATATATGTCATTTGCATCACAATTAAAAAAAGAGTATACATTAGGTGCTTACTATACATGTGTGCAAATAGCTAAGCCCAAGCACTTTGTGCAGAGATCCGTTGCTGGAACAGCATTATTTCAACATTCCACCATAGGCGCTCACACACATTGAAATAAAGAAAATCATGTCACTTCAATAGCTCTGAGGTTTCTGTTGGTAATTTCCCCAATTCTTGAAAAGTAGAAGACACATCAAAGGATGAAAGAACATTGTCGATTTTTCTGTGTGCTTTTGGGGTGTGTGGCTGTGGGCGGTGGAGAGGAAGAAAAACGGTAAAATCAGTCTTTGTGACAAGATTAATAGTTCAAAGTACTGATGGCTTTTCTATGAAGAACAGACCCAAGAGCAATAGTCGAAATAAAACAGATTTCCTCAATTAGCCTGTCCACACCCTCTTTGGGGTTCTGAAGGAGTCTGCTCTTAAGGTCAAAGGGCATTTCGAGCCCCAAGCCCTTGGTGTCCCTCAGCACATTTGGGTGTCTCTGGTTTTCAGAATCAGAGCACCTGGATTCTGTTATGTAATTGCACCTCTCTCTGAGCAGCAAGTCAGGGCTATGTGACAAAAGGAAGGCTGTACACAGACAGTTCTACGTGCTTCCCCGTCATGCGACCCTTGAGCGAGTCGCTTAACATCTCCGCGTCTCAGTTTTCATATCTACAAAATGGAAACAATCCCTTGTTTGGGGATGAGATTCCCACATGAAACATGTTGCCACCGTGAGTGATAATTTCCATGGAAGGAACTGATATTCTTTCACGTTCATATATGCCCACACCTAACTAAAAACCTCAAGACATATGCTTTGTCTATCACAAAGGCACACTTGGGGTGGATCCGATTTCACCGTCTTCCATGTTGAATTCTTCCCTATGTGCTTTTATATTATACCAGGAATTTCCATTTCAAGAACCCAGTGGATATGAAGAGATGCAGCTTTTAAATAAACTATTTTCGGTCAACACCTTTCTGGCACTGGGCAAGGTCTCTGAAACCCATCCAATGTCAACTACGGAGATTGAGCATCTCTAGAAAGCCCAAGACAACCCCCAAGGTGCATATCCTTTAAGAAAAAAAAGGGGGGTGGTCAGTTTCAGTGTCCTGCTTAGATTTAAATCAAAATCAATAGCTGGATAAGGAAGCTATTCCAAAAGCAAGGAGAAACAAGAGAGGGTGCAAAAACCGTTGCTGGTGCACCTGCTGGCGACACTGTGCTGCAGTCCCACATTTAAATGCTAACCTATATTTGATATGGTGTTGTTGCAGCTGTGGACCAAGATGGTTTGTTTAAGTGGCTCCAAATGCCTGTCAGTGTGGTAACCAGCTGAATACATAAAACAGGCTCTCCAAACCCTTTATGGCCCAGGGTCAGAGTAAATGGAATAATAAAATCCAAATGCTTTTGTCTCATTTTCCATCACCCAAACCTTCCGCATCAATCTGCAGCTTCATGGTGACCTCCCCTCTCCGTGCGGAATGAGGCCGCAGGTTGGATATACATTTGGTCTGCATCTTGGGTCTTTAAAAGCTTTTTCCAATTAATTTTAACTGGCTTCCATAAGGATCAAGCACGGTTTCCTCCCCTCCCACCACCCTCCAGTCCTGCTTTTTTAACCAGCCAAGTGACAGAAGGCACTAGAGTAGTAATACAACAGGTATCAACCCCATCATGTTCGGAATTACCAAAGACAAAGTGTGATTCCACGTACCACAGCATCTGAAAGAAACCACAGATCTTTTTTCCCCCCAGCACATGGAAATATCACTAGGTGTCATCATGTCGTAGCAACGCTACGCACAACAAAGGGAAAGACTGCCTGGTCTGATACCATCCTCACGATTGATGGCATGTTTGATAAGCTGGAGTTTTACTGCATTGCTGCACCTCGGTCCAAAGTGTGGAAAGTAAAGTAAGGTCATGAGACACCCCTAATCTGAACTCTGGAAATTGGGCATTTGTCTTCGGAGTCAGTTGAAGAAGCCTCCTGTCTGATTATTTGGGGTGCAATTTGAGGCGCTGAAGATAAAGGCTGTTCTGCCTACTGGCCTTTTCTCTCTTTGTCATCGGAGCTCTTAAGAGGAGGACTGAGAGTGAGCTGGGGCTGAACTCAGTCCGGTAACCTGCACAGAGAGATGGGGGAAGAAGAAGGTCGTGAAGCCTGTGATCGGTGCCACCACCCACCTTCACTGCCCCAGGACTGCAGGAAGGTGCATGAAGCGCGAGAACGAAGCGAAGGAAGCACATTGGCGCTATTTACCAGAGAAATTCTCTTTCATGCTGCGTGTGGATGTACAGGGTTCCCATGTGTCTGCGTGTTAGCTATGGAGCGAGCATTTCTGGAGCTGAAGGGTTCATCTTCCTCTGCAGGATGCAAAATAGTCACCAAAATTAAAAGGGGGAAAAAAGTGGCTGGTTTACAGCAGCATTGTGCTAATAGACTGGCAGAGAGCACTTAAAATAAGAACTTGGAATTCACTGCTCCCACCAGCAAATTGCGCTCCTAATTAGAACCTAATCAAACCCCAGCCCCTGTCATACTGAACACTTTCCAGTCCCATTTGATTCCATGAGGCCCCTTTGTAGTATTTTCACTACTTATTATTTCATCTGTCCACGCCTTTTTAAGCTTGTGTCTCCAGAAAAAGACAATGCATTTATAAAGATAGGAAATCTCAGCCTACATCTGAAAAGATACTGGTCAAATATCCGGTGGTATGCTATAAACCTGTTCAGTGTTCCAGCAAGAAGCAACCCTGGAGTTGGCTTGGCTTTGACTTTCTTTATCTGCCGGCCTAAAGGGAAACTGAGGAAAAAGAGGTCCTGAGCAAGGGATATGTTCTTCAACGTTATTAAATCAATTAGTGGAAGGGGTAGGTGACCATATTTGACAGCGACCATGAAAACAAGTCCTGAAAGAAGTACTTTCTGAACTGAATTATGTAAAATACTGACTCCTCTGCTCACTCTGTCCACATTTGATCACTTCCCGCTGCCCAGTGAACCAGACTGTAAACGGCTAAAACAATTGCTTAAAAAAAAAATCCGTTAACCTTAAAAGAAACAAAAGTACCTAGTTGAAGGCAGTAGTCCCATTGCTACAAATGACTGTTAAAAAAAATCAGAGAGAAAATTTGGCTCGAGCCTAGGACAAATGGTAGTCTAGTCGAAAGTCAACATCATCCATCTCATCTGTCTGTGGCATTTGTTGAAGCCTGAACTGGTAGAATGGGAGGTATAAAATATGAGTGTCGGGAAGAGATTCTATTGTAAAAGCTGGTGAAAAGGCTTAGCCTAATGTGACCACGAAATGAAGGGCCGAAGCATGAACACGATGGGCCGGAAAGTGTATTCTGCACATCTTGCTCCTTTCCAGGTATCCCCTTAAAAGAAAACACAGTGTGATAAGAGTTGTATGAGCCCCTAATAAAATGATTATAAAAAGAATGTTGAAAAGCAAAACAAAAAAAAACGTAACTCAGAAAAAGAATACACAGTGGAATTTAATGGTCATTGCACATCATCTGTATCTACCCCTTAAATTGCCTTCATGCAGGTTCCGCACACATATTTTCACTGCAAAGGGATTTAAAATATTTCCTACGTAACCCCCGGATTCATTTCATCTTATTTGTTACCCATAATGAAGATAACTTCATTATCTTTCTCATCATATCTACTATGTTTTGAAAAGTTCATTTTTGAGGAAGGTCTTTGTTATACTCTTCAAAACACACTCCTGCAGAACTCCTAGGCTGGATATGTGATATTGAGACAGAATACATGGTTTCAATTAAAATATATCGGCCTCTAAAGTCTACCTGAGCAACCCAGAGAAAATGGACTTAAACTCTCAGTTTGTTATAACATGTATAAAATGTGGATAACAAAACAGATAGATCTTGTAAGATTGTCATGAGATAGTTTATGGGAAGAGCCAAAGATGGCCAATATGAGCACCCCATCTATACACTACTATCCTTGGCCTCGAGCACTGTCCCTGGAATAATTCCCTGTGCTTTTCCATATAAAGCCCAAGTAGCCATCAGACATTATGTTTGGTAAAGTAGAAGGGCGACGTGATACAGGAAGACCCTCAAGGAGATGGATTGACGCAGTGGCTGGAACAATGAGCTAAAACACAGGGATGATTTTGAGAATGATGCAGGACCGGGCAGCATTTCCTTCTGATGGGCATAGTGTTACTATGGTTTGGAAGCGACTCAATGGCACTTAACGTCAACTACTAGTGTAAAGCACAGTCTATTTTGTTAGTCTGAACACTGTCAATTACTTCACCCATTTCTCCTGATCCTTCCATCTTCCAGTTCTTTGAACAGCTTCTATTTATCAGAATTCTGTTTCCGGGTATAAACATATTTTCTAAGCTAGAGATTAACCAGAATGAAAGCAGAGGTACTCGCTCCTATTATTCAGGAAACTAACATTAGTTCAGACTAATACACATCAGGGTTTCCTGGCACGCTGGAGGAAGAAGATGGTCAATTTGTAGCTTAGTCAGGGAAATAGTCAATGTGTCTTCCCTTACATCAGGCCTGGCTTAGCCAGCATTGAGTGCCCATTGTCTATCTTAGACAATTATAAACACAAGTCATGTCACATAATAGTTTGAAAAAACTGTGCTTTTGTGGGCCTGTTTTCCTTATTCTTGCATTGATATTCCTTGACTCAAAGTTGTAGCCTGGCCTTCCAATTTCTTTTTAATATAAAATAGAATTTGTCAAATGAACCTTTGATAAATGAAGTGAAAATCTAAAACCGATATATCAGTTCTCTTCTATGTCAAGCATAGACTTTGGAAATAAGGAATCAAGTCTTTTGTCTAAATCTTGAAGAATAATTGTGCTAGATTTCTGCCTAGACATGCCAGACCATTTAATAAGGCAATTGATGCAGGTGAAGAGCAGCTCTTAAAAAAGCATAAATTATTCTGAAGTTAGAGTTCTCGACTTGTTCATTGACTCCGTTAGGGTAATTCACTGCCATAAGCATTCACAAAGTTTTAACTATTTAAAGAAGAACCAAACGTCCTTTGAGAGACTGGATGACAAAGTGAAGTCAAAATGAGAACAATATTCAAATCAGGTTGAACATCAGTTATGGAAGCCATGTCCATCCAGATGTGGAGTCACCCACATAAGTGAAACCGCTGAAGACCGTGGTTCTCAATCTTCTTAATGCCGTGACCACTTAATACACTTCTCAGGTTGTGGTGACCACCACCCCCCAACCATACAATTATTTTCGTTGCTACTTCATAACTGTAATTTTGATACTGTTATGGATTGGGCAACCCCTGTGGAGGGGTCATTCGACCCCCAAAGGGGTCACGACCCACAGGTTGAGAACCACTGGCTTACTCCTCCAGACTCCTCATGCCAACTCCAGATATAAATTTAATTTAAAATTTTCCAATGGTAAGAACCCTCTTGAACAGGCCTCTTTAATTTACCTTGCTGTTAACTCTGGGACTGTGAACTCAAACATCATCACCTCTTGACTTCCCTCAATGATTCTTCAGCCTAACCTCAGTGCACTCTCTAGGACAGTGGATGATCAATAACATTGTTTGTTTCCTTTGTTTATACACTAGATTGAGTCGTCTGGAATCATAGAGGTCATGGCTGTTTTCATTGCCTCTTCCATCATCTGAAATTTAGCAGGCATCAAGTAAATATTGAATGAATTAAAAAAATAAGTTAACAAATGTTTCTGATTTCTCTTCAGAACTAAGAAGTACATTGAAAAGTCTATTTCTCATCTTTAGAATGGAAGCTTCAAAAGTTGAATACTTTGCCCCAGGATCTAGCACAGTATAGATCACAAGGTAAGGACTCGATCAATATGTAACTAGGCTATGGAGAAAACACGTGCAAGTAAAATGAATTGCACAAAGCCATCCTGAAAGAAATCTCCCTAACATCTTGCTGACACACTGTTAACAGCTGGATGGAATGACAAAGAGAAGACCAACACAACATGCTGTCTTCAAACTGTGGCTGGGTCCGATTGAGCAAAGGGACCCGTGATACAGGACTGCAAACTGAAGTTGCGAAGTAAGACAATGCAAACTGGTAAACCAGATAAGAGATTGAGATGCAGGCATATGTGATTCAATCCAACTCCATGACTTAAGTATTACATGTGGCTCTTATTCTTAACCTCTCTCATTCTCATTCTCTCTCCCTTTCTAATCTATGAGCCGGTAATAGTAAGAAGTGTCTTACAAGGCTTTTGTAAGAATGAATGATGTAATGCAGGTAACACACTTGACATGAAGAACAACTTTAATACTCCCACTTGTTTCATTTTTTAATGAATTAATTTTGTTGGTATTTTTGTTGAGAATATTTCCACCAGGATATATGCACGTCCAACAATTTCTACATGTACGATTCAGTGAAAGCCATTATAGTTTTCAAGTTGTGCAACTATTCTCACCCTTATTTTCCATGTTATTTCTTTCCCATTAGCTAAATTTACTGATTCTCTAAATTTCCTATCTAATCTTTCCAGTTGCCATTGTTCATTTCATCATATGTAGAGAGTTCTTGGAGGAGTCTAATGCTTAAGGCAGACTTCCTTTACAAGTTAAACAAAACTATTGTATGGCTTTAAAGAAGACTCCCGGGTATATTTTTGGTTTAAGATTTAAAGATTTTTCTCAAAGTAATAGTTTGGGGGGAGTGGATCCACCCTCATGAGAATTTGAAATTCTGTTCTGTGTTTTCCTTCTTTTTCATCAGAATGTTTATATAGACTCTTTTACCAAAACATTTAATAATGGTAGTCAGGCATAATTGAGTTCTTCTGACCACACTACAAAGGAAGCAATTGTTCTTGAAGGCAATTAGTCATAAATTCCCTTTCCTCTTCCTATGGGAACTGCCATGATACATGCACACAGGTAGGCCAACAGGCAATAGAAGCAAGTACAACAAAGCTAGACAAAGTGCAACCATAGTCATATAGCACAGCCAAGCATGTGTTTATGTGGAGAAAGTCTTAGATAAATCTCTCAGCAGAAGTCATAGTGTTACATATCTCTCTTGAAACTCATAATGTTTTCCCAAGAAACCAACTCTGATATTACAAATTGCATCTCTTACTTGAAAATGCACTATTGATCTCGAGAAATTAACTTTAATAATAGGGCTATTTTCCCTAAAACATCTGATACATTCATGGGATCTAAGATAACTTTGATTCTAAGATGCACTACTACCTTCATTTAAAAAAAAGAAACCTTCCAAAATAAATCATGACATGACATGGTGTCGATAGTAAGATAAACCACTCAGAGGTGTCAAATATTTATTTGTAAATGTGCAATTTAATGAAGCATCCAGGAATGAGAAAAAAGAAAATGCAAACATTTTAATAGCTAAAATAGATTTTTATGTCAACTTTTACCCTATGGTTGTCTCTTTGCATGCATCGGTCCGTTTTGGGAGGTTTTCAAACATAGTCAGCAATTGTTCCGCAATGACTGAGCTCTTTGACAATCATTACTTTTCTTCAGATAGACATGCACATCCTGGGGCTCTTTTCAAGGACAATGCCTTCATCCACTGAAAGGAGAAATACCTTTAGGGCTCACTGAGCAGGACACCTAGCAATTAGTGGAACAATTTCCCCCCACCCCAGATGGGAGATAATTTCATATTTTTATTGTGACTTAGGTAAAGGTTTACAGAGCGGATCATTAGTTTTACATTCAATAATTCATACACGTGTTGTTTCAACTCATCCTTATTATACCATCATTTGCCTACTTTCTCCCTGGAAATTCCTCCTTTTCCCTTTGAACCTCTGAGTTTTGTCATTGGGTAATGCTTATCTTTGGATCTTAAATAGGTGATGATGCTAGCACAGGGGTTCCATTCCAGACCTGAAGGGTGACTAAGACCCATCAGTCTCTATCTGACCATTAAGCCAGGTCCCTTTTATGATTTTGAGTTTTAGTTAACATTTTTCTCTCACTTTATCCCCAGAAATTCTAATGTGACTCTTTTCAAAGTAGTTGGCAGTGATAACTGGGCACTGTCTAGTTCTTCTGGTTTCAGTCTTGTAGAAATCGATGTTTGTCTGCTCCATTAGTCCATTGGCCTAATTGTTTCCAGGTGTCTTTTGGTTGCTAACTTCTTTTTCCCTTCAGATAAAGAGAGAAAGAGAGAGCGAGACCAGTAATTGCACCTTAAAGGATTGGACATGAGCTCGTACAACCTCAGTGGCTGCTCACCAAGGTTGGCTGTAAAATGTTCTTTGTGAACTATTTTAACACTTGACCTTGGTGTCCTCTGAGACAATAGCCCTGAGCCCACAGGTCCCTCTAGAACACCGTCTTGACAAGCAATTCTGAAGTTGCTTTTTGAGCTGTAACTTTTATTTTAATGCAAACAATTTTAGAGAAATTGAAAATAAAAGTTTCAATGAATCTACCTAGGAAGAGATGGGGCAGTTTGTTGGCATTGCTTGGAGCATTTGAATTCAAATGAAAACAGTTAGCTTTCAACACTTCATTTTCCGTGTGACGTAACGCTTTGACTGATAATATAATTCTCATTGTGGTCAATTTTTCTCAGGCCGAGATGTACGTGTGTTTGTGTGTTTGCATTCGCTCATTTATTTCTGTCCTTATATTATGAGTGCTCACGAGATTGGAAAACTACAACCTTCATTTACCCACTGCCATCAAGTAGATTGCAACTCATAGCAACCCCAAAGGTCAGAGTAGAAATGTCCTTGTGGGTGTCCCAGACTGCAACTCTTTCTGGGAGTAGAAAGTCTCATCTTTCTCCCATGGGTAGCTGGTAGTTTTGAACTGCTGACCTTGCAGTCAGCAGTCCCAGGCATAATCCACAATTCTGCCATGGTTCCTAACCCTTTTTACCTCTCCTTTTAGCCAATACATTTTGGATAAAGGAAAAAAAAAGAAGATAATCAAATTTTTGGTTATGTGCAGCAGTTTCATTTCATTTACCATGTATTCTCTAGAAATTAGAAGAACACAGGTCAACAATAATTTGAAACAGGAGATTTAAAAGCAGGGTGAATAAAAACACAGCCCAGGTCAAAACAAACAGCCACGCCACAGAAGAAAGATGAGACTTTCTACTCCCATAAAAGGTACCATTTCAGAAACCCACAGGGGTCCCACAGGGTCACTATGCATCAGAATTGACTCAACGGCAGTGACTCTGGACATGCTTTGCTTGAATCTTAGAATGGCTTCTTTGAATTTCCAGAGTCTCCATGAATTTCAAGATCTCGTTTAAGGCAGTTGCATCGTGCACATACTATTGGGCAAGCCCTTTGCATATCTAACCTCCAGTATTATTGTTGTTATCAGGTACAGCGGAGGTGGTTCTAACTCATAGCAACCTTTTGTACAATTGCACACAATATTGCCAGTTCCTAGGTCATCCTCACAATCTTCCCTCTATTTGAGCCCAATGCTGCAGTAACTGTATCAATCCATCTCCTTGATGGTCTGTGGTAGTTACATAATCTAGGGTTAATTTAGGATTTGAGAGGATTAAGAGTGAAGGGGTGGAGTCTAGTCTGTCAATCGGGTGATAACCAGACAGGCCTCTGTGTGAGCATGGTCTTCTCCTGAAAATTATGAGAAATCTTGATTTTTCTCCTTGGAGATGGAAGACACTTTCTCTCTCTGCTCACTTCCTGCGAGACATCTCTGAGGAGAAGCCACATGGACCTACCCTGATGCAGCCCTGGGAACTGGAGGAGCCACAAGGAGACCCCTGCCAGCACTGAGATGCTTCGCCCACCATCGACTTTGCACCCACTGGCCTATGATCTTCCTGCATTCGGCATCACTGCATGTGTTTTGTGAGTCTGAAGAGGACTTTATAGATTAGTATTGGACACATGAGCTAATATCAGACTTATGGACTTGATCTGGACTGGGCTGGGATGCTTTCTTAATGTACAATTACCCTTTATATAAACCTCTCTCTTATACATATATGAGTTTCTGTTTTTATCAACACCACATCTCAAATGCATGAATTCTTCTTCAGTCTTCCTTACTTGTTTCAGTTTTTGCATACAAAGGAGGGAGTTGAGAGTGCCATGGGTCCTTGTGGTAGTTACATAATCTGTTGTCAATTTGAGACTTAATAATGAAGAGGGGAAGTTTAACATGTCAATCAGGTCACATCTTGATGACCTCATTTGAAAACGCTAAGTAGATAAATAGCTCGCTAGAGGTGGAACACACATTTCCTGCAAGACACACTTGCTGACAAGACACATGCAGCTACGCTAGAGCACTGGAGCTGAAGGAGCCACATGGAGACCCCTGAGAGCACTGAGATGCTTCCACTGCCACTGGATCCACAAGACTTTCCACTCACTGGCCTGTCATCTTTCTGCATTCAGCGTCATTGCATGTGTTGGGTGCGCCTGAAGAGGAATTTATAGATTGGTATCAGACATATGGGCTAATATCAGACTTAAGGACTTGATCTGGACTGGGATGTTTTGTCAATATTCAATTGCTCTTATATATAAAGCTCTTTATTATACACATATGAGCGTCTATGAATTTGTTTCTTTAATCAACCCAGACTAATACAGTCCTCAAGGTAACTAACATCTTTGCTCTTTAACACTTGAAAAAAGTTTTGTGTTAGATTTGCCCAAGGAAATACATTGTTTGATTTCTGGAATGCTATTGTCTGGACATTCATTGTGAATGAATTAAATTTGTAACTAAATTAAATGTGTAGCTAATTCAATCTTATCTGTTGCTCATGATGTTATTAAACCAATTGTGAAGATTTTTGTTCTCTTTTACTGAATTATAATCCATGAAGGTTGTAATCTTTGATCTTCATCAGTAAGTGCTTGAAATATGCTGCTTTCATCCAGCAAGGTTTTTCTTATCTGTAACAAAGTTTGTTAATTAGCCTTTGTTCAATCCTGATGCTGGATTCTTCTTCAGATAGTCTAACTCCTTGAATGACTTGCTCAACCTACAGATTGGATACATTTGAAGAAAGAGTGCAACGATGATGCACACTTTACCTAATTTTATATCATAGAGTATTCCTTTGTTCTCTTTGAAAGACAGTTTCTTGGTCTACGTATAGGTTCCACATAAGCACAATTAAGAGTTCTGAAATTCCCATTCTTTGAAATATTGTCCATAGTTTGTTATGATTTTTGAATACCTTTGCATAATCAATATGGCATAAGTAGACATATTTCTGGCATCTCTATTCCATCTGATGTCAGCAATAATATTCCAAATTCCACATCATCCTTTGAATCTGCTTGAATTTCTGGTAGATTCCTGGGAATGTGCAATTTGTAAATGTAAATTTCTGGTAGATTCCCATCAATGTGCAACCATTTTTAAAGTTACCTTCGGCAAAATGCATCTTTGTGTGGTATCAATGCTATAGTTCAACAATTTCTGTAATCTATTGAGTCATCTTTATTTGGAATGATCACAAATATTGATTTCTTCCCACCAGTGAGCTAGGTAGCTGTCTTCTGCTAAATTATCCCAATAAACCTGTAGAACGGATTTTATTATATCCATTTGCAAAAGAAACGTCTTAAACTAGAAGAAGTTACATAAACTTAGAGCAATTATGTATGCTGACCAAGTTTTCATGATTAATCCTGGCAGAGCAAGTTTCTTTAAAAAGAACTCCAATGCCCCCAATATTACATTGAACTATGGAATGAACACTGATTTCTGTTCCCATCATTGTCCTTCAAGTTTCTCTCTATGCAGGAGCCTTGAAAATATCAACTATATCTATTGACTAGTCCTCAGTAAAGCTAATTGATTTGTTTCTGCCTCCCTTACAGCAGTTGGCATATTTCAGAAATGTCACATCAATATGCTGCCAAGATAATGACCTATATTCCCACCACAAATTTATCTGAGATCCTCTCTGACCCTATTCCTAACTCAGTAAGACCAACCTATACCATGTTCAAGGCCAATTGGAGACCACGTGTCAAATAAGGCAACTTCACAAGAATTCAGAAAAGAGTTTCTATGAATTAAAATATGCACAACCACTTCATTTTTCTCACTTGCAGAACTGTTGCCTAACTAAATAACAGAAGATTAACTTATTATTTGTCAGAAAGAGGTTGCTTATAGCTCAAAGTGTTTCACTAATATGTCCCAACAACATGGTGAAAAATTGTCCAGACTGTATAGAAGCATGGTGTAGAGGGACAGCAAAGATGGCTGAGGATGTCAAGGGCGATTCAACTAAATTTAATTTAATTTAAAAATTAAATTCAAAGTTTCATTTTCTTTATTCCAATAATTAGTCTAGGATCATAAAAATAAAAAGGAAGGGCTTGTTCTAAGAAAAAAAGGACAATTTGGGGACAGGAAAAAAAAAAATCAATCATTGCCAGTCTGCTTCACAACCATGTTGCGAGCCAGGGAATGGCTTATCAGCCACTAGAAACAGCCCCGATGCATCGTCTGCGTGATGATGTGGCACGCAGGGCAGCTGTCAAACTTTCTAGCCTGGCCATGGCCCCCCAGCTGGTCTGTGTCACAAGTGTGGGGTGGGAGAGGCTTTCTAGAAGCTGCCTCTTGAGTGTCTGGCTGCCTGGATTAGGGTGTTGACTATTCAACACCACCGCCAGAGGCCAAACATCTGGCCAGAACACCAGTTAGAGAAGAGGAAGTGTAAGGCAGGAAGATCAGGGGAACATGGAAGAAAGGCCTAAGGGGAGAGAGAAAGAGGGAAGGAACGAAAAAGGGTTTGCTAAGATTTGAAATTGTATTTATTTATTATCAGTAGTCCAAAGTACTACATCTCCACTTCATTTGCTCACCCCTCAGCGTTCATGGAGAGCAATTTGGGTCTGCAAGGACCACGCAAAGAGCAGTGAGCCTTCTGAACAGAACGTGTCACCAGAGTTTGATCAAGACCATTCTTAACGTTAGACGTTTATGGTTAGCATCCAGATGTTTCGCTTGGAGAGAGATTAATATCAAGTTCATCATTCCACTTCAGATCCAGGAATGGAAACGGCTGTCACAACCCAACACAAGGAGGGACCTCGAGAGCCCCAGGAGAAACTTTCCTCTGCAATTAAGAAATGAGGGCATCCTGTTCTGCCTAATGGCAGTCACCTTTAACAGGGCCACGAGACAGGAAAGGCCAGGGACTCTGGAGCCCCAAAGTGTACACAAACATTCACTGCCTAAAGATAACTCTTAGGTTGGCTTTAGGAAGTTGTTCATGAGAAGATTCCTTCTTTCTGAGGAGGAAAAGCAAGGCCAGTGGTGGAGACAGGTGAACAGAAACATGAGAGAGCATCATCTAGGGGAATCCTATGTAAAAGCTTCCAAACGAGCTAGGCAAGTAGGTCGTTATGAAGTGGAGACTGGACTCGCCCATGAACAGATGGTAGGGTTCCAGTCGGATCACAGTAAGCCACTCTTTTCTTCAATAGAGTAGATGATTCTGGGTTGGCCCTGGAGCATAAACAATGGCTCGAAATGACCTTGCTGTATTTTGTCTGCAGTTGTCTCTCAGTGGAACAAAATGAAGACATTTCAACATGACAGCCGTACAGGATGCCAAAGAATGTGGCCAGCGATTTCTTAGGGCTATCACAACAATAGAGTAACTCCTAGGTTTATGACGGAGACATTTGAGAGGTTTTGGCAATTCAAACCCACTGGCTGTTCCAGAGGAGAAGAGGACAAGGCTTTCTCCTCCCGTAAAGATGCATAGCCTCCGAAACTCACAGGGTCCGGTCAATTCTGTCCTATAGGCTTGCTGAGCGTTGGAATCAACTCACTAGCTGTAAGTTTGAAGTCTCCCCACTGTCATTCCGTCCAAAGAGAATGAATCACGGCGATGAAAGTTCTTAGAAATTACAACTTGGGGCAGATGTCCTGAAAGAAGGAGGTGCAAATGAAGCCAGGTGGACAGCGTGAATATTGACTTCGTAGCATCCTGAAGCCTCTGTTCGGCGCAGAAGTTGGAGCGCTCCCAGAACTTCATGATGATAGAGTAGGACATTTTCCATTTGGAGAGGTGATTTTTATTATTATTACAAGCTTTTGTCAGTATTACAGAAATGGGGGGGAGAAATAGAAAAGGGACTAATCACAAATGCTATTTACTAAACCACATTAGTCAAAATACTGCATTTTAAAACCCCTTAAGTTGTTATACATCATCATATAAGTCACAGCCAAGTAGTAATACAAATTCTGGAGAGTTATGTTGACATGGAATTTGTCAGCCAAAGTGCTAGAAAATTTACCTCTGCTCATATATCTGTAGTCGTATCCTCCAAAGAAATTAACATATCATAACGCTAATATTTCAAAGTAATGTTTTCTCATGAGGATGCCATATTTTATCAGTTAATATCATCTGTGTGAAAACTATTCAATTACAATATCAAGCCTCATATGATTAATGCTGATATCGGCATGGTAACAGTGACTTTGTAAGGCATGCGAGCCTTACAGGCAACCTCACAGTGAACCTGGGAAAAGAAATGAATTCATTTCTGATAAGTAACTAAAATGTAAATGTATTGGGGACTCATGAAAAACAAATCAATATGCCTGCTGAGAGCTAGTCATATTTACGCATAATTCTAAACATTTGGAATTCTACCAAGCCTTATCATTAGGATTAGGAGTAAAGGCTTTAGGGAAAACTATGTTGGGAAAGATGGGGAAAAGTAAATCGAAAGATGTCCCTAAAACATACATGCAGATGAATAGATTGTGAACATTTGTAAGGACACCGTAATCCAGGAAATGAAAAATGAAAATGAAAATTCTCTCTCGTTGGTCACTCCTTTCACTTTCATCAGTATTACATCCTGAATCATTTTTGTTCTTTCACCCCCCACCCCATTTTCACACCTTTTCAGTTGTAATATTTGCCTTGAACCCTCTGCTTACTTCATATCTGCAAATTGTCTCTCATACCTCTACAATTTAACCCCCAAACTTCATCTTTTTACGACTATTTAGCACAGCGGTTCTCAACCTGTGGGTCACAAGCCCTGTGGGGGTCAAATGACCCTTTTACAGCGGTTGCCTAAGACCATCAGAAAACACATAAATATTTCACAATATATAATTACATATTGTTTTGTGATTAATCTCTATGCTTTAATTATGTTCAATTTGTAACAATGAAAATACATCCTGCATATCAGATATGTACATTACTTACAATTCATAACAGTAGAAAAAATACAGCTATGAAGTGCCAACAAAAATAATTTTATGGTTGGGGGTCACTACAACCTGAGGAGCTATATAAATGGGTGGCGCCATTAGGAAGGTTGAGAACCACTGCTCTAGCAGTGTGCTAGCAATACTGCTTCCTACATAAACTCCTGGTTCCCACTTCAATTCATTGCCCTTATTTACACACCTGCTTGACTGCAACTTAAATTCACCAAGAAGTGTATGTATATGGTAGGGATTGAATTGTGTTTCTCCAAAATGAGTGTTGGAATCATAACCTCTATCTCTATGAATGGAAACCCCATGGAGAATAGGGATTTCTTGTTGTGTTAATGAGACCACATTAGTGTAGGATGCTTCCTAAACCTAATCACTTCTGAGTGCTGTTAGTTGCCATCTAGCCGCTTTAAAAAAAAAAAAAAAAGCATTTTATTAGGGGCTCATACAACTCATCACAATCCGTACATATATCATTTGTGTCCAGCACATTAGTACATATGTTGACTTCATCATTCTCATAACACCCACTTTCCACTTGAGCCCTTGGTGTCAGCTCCTCATTTCCCCCCCTCCCCCTGAACCCTTGATAATTTATAAATTATTATTATTTTATTATATCTTACCCCATCCAACGCCTCCCTCACCCACTTCTCCGCTTTTCATCCCCCAGGGAGGAGGGTACATGTAGACCTTGTCATCTGTTCCCCCTTTCTCCCTCACCTTCCCTCCACCCTCCTTCTATCGCCACTCTCTCCACTGGTCCTGGGGGGTTCATCTGTCCTGGGTTCACTGTATTTCCAGTTCCTATCTGTGCCAGTGCACATCCTCCAGTCCAGCTGGATATGTAAGGTAGAATTGGGATCATGGTAGTTGGGGGGAGGAAGCATTTAAGAACTAGAGAAAAATTGCATATTTCATCATTGCTACAGTGCACTCTGATTGGCTCATCTCCTCCCTGTAGCTCTTCTGCAAGGGGATGTCCAATTTCCCCTGGATGGACCCTGGGTCTGCACTCTGCACTCCCCCTCATTCACAATGTTATGATTTTTTTTTTTTTTTGGTGTTTGATGCCTGATACCTGACCCCTTCACTGCCTTGTCATCTTACAGGCTGGTATGCTTCTTCCATGTGGGCTTTGTTGTTTCTCTGTTAGATGGCCCCTTGTTTATCTTCCAGCATGTAGGATCCCAGATTCTGTGTAATTTGACAGCTTGGCACCATCAGCTTTCTTCACCGCATTTGCTTATGTACCCGCTTTGTCTTCAGCATTCGTGTCAAGGTAGGCTGGTGTGCTTCTTCCTTGCGGGTTTTGTTGTTTCTTAGCTAGATGGCCATCTGTTTGTCTTCAAGCCTTTAAGACCCCAGATGCTGCAAATGATCTAGCCGCTTTTTGATGGAACCCTGTGGCATAGTGAGTTATGTGTCAGCGTGTGTGTTAGTCTGGGTAGACTAGAGAAACAAATTCATAGACACTCATATGTGTATAAGAAAGAGCTTTACAGTAGAACCCTAGACCTCTACACTAATCTGTTCTAGAAGGAGTGTGAAGATGTGATTCCATCAAGTTTCGAATCAATTTTTCCCATAAGAAATAACTAAAAGGATTAATCCATTCTCGACCACCAAATTTATGCCTTTTATGCAAAACAATACACAGAAATTTCAAGTAAATAAGATCAGAGTTAAATAATATCATTTAAATAATAAATACAACATTAAAAAGCATTTTTACCAACTACAGTATGGCCCGTACCTTGAGATTGATAGGGATTTGGATCTGTGGACACGGATTTGAAAGAGAGTCGTTGTTTGGAAGGGAAATCCCCTCCCATAAAATCAACTGGTCGCTGTTTTTCAGGAGTTTTTCCCCCTTGTTGCCTTTTTTTCCCTAGGACCTGGCTGGCTTCCTCAAAAAAAAAAAAAAAAGAAAGAAAGAAAATCTGTCTAATGAGATCTGCTGTTGGCGTTTCCTTAACTGTTTTCCAAAAGGGTTTACTACATGATCATCAACAATATTGATAACACGGTTAACCAGTTCCTTATGATGATTCTTTTAAAAAAACTCTTTCTAAGGACCCATGTTTTTTATCTAAAAACATTATAAAAAGCCACAAAAATGAAGAGAATTATAGCAAATCTCTTGGAACATAGCCGCAAAAGGTTTAAACAACACATGCTAACAATGGCAACTAACTCTGAGCAACTGAAACACGAACTGCGTTTGTTTACAAAAATCACATGCATCTGTCGGATTCCGACTTTTCTTGACATTTTGAGTTGAAATCTGATTATGTTGAGTACTGATGCAGAGTAGTATAGGGTTCTACTGTATATACAGGAGATATTGTATATTAAGAAAACATCCCAGCCTAGTCCAGATCAAGCCCATAAGTCTGACATTAGCCCATATGTCCGATACCAATCTATAAATTCCTCTTCAGACTCATGAAACACATGCAATGACATCAAATGCAGGAAGATCACAGGCAAGTAGGTGGAAGTCTTGTGGATCCAGTGGCATTGGAAGCATCTCAGCACTGGCCTGGGTCTCCACATGGCTCCTTCAGTTTCAGGTCTCTAGCAGAGGTCCATGTATCTTTTCAGCAGGAAGTGAGTGTGACCTGCCTCAAGCGAGCTATTTATCTTTGCTGTGCTTCCAAATGAGGTCATCAAGCTGCGACCTGATTGACAGGCTAAACTCCACCATTTCACTCTTAAGTCTCAAATTGACAACAGATTATGTAACTACCACAGTATGCCATGAAGATTTAAAATTCTACCCTGTACTGCTACATTGTTATGAGTTAGGATGTGCTTGAGAAAAATGAGTTCCGTTTTTCTGAACATGATTTTGACTCATGGTGAAATACGGGTGTGCAGAGTAGAGCTATACCATAGGGCTTCCAGGGCAGTGACCTTTCAAAGGCAAATCACCAAGCCTGTCTTCCAAGAAAGTACCTCTAGGTAGATTTCAACTCCCAACCTTTCAGTTAGTAGGGGAAAAGTTGGTTATTTGCACAACAAAGAGACCCCTTCTAAGAGCTATAAAGAGCAACATAGACACAGTGGCAAGTAAACATAAACTGGGGTAGGTAGATACCGTGGAACATGCAGACCTTTGAAACAGAGGACGGCTAGGGTTACAGAAACAAGAATATTCCCATAGGACCAGAAAAGAGGAATCCCTTATACCAGTTTCCTAAATTAGGACTTTCAGATTCCTAAACTATGAGAAAATTGATTTCTGTTCTAGAAAGCCATTCATTTGTGGTAATTTTGCTATTGCAGCACTAGTAAACTGAGATAGTATATATCTGTGGACTAAGATACAAACACACATAGTTGAGGAGATTGAGTCCTCTCTGTTTTATACTATCCATTTAAACCAGTAACCTTAACTCTCTGTCTCCAAGAATAAATGACAGTCATCATACACACCATGCCAATTTTCTTTTGTAAAAATGGAATCTCAAGCTTGAGAATATAGTCAGTCCACTGTCCTTGATTTGAACAAAAAGTTATAAATTAATTTCCTACCACTGGTGTTTTTGAGGCATGATCAGAGATCTCAGAATATGAGGAAATAGCCCTTATTAATTTCAATACCTCATGTAGAAGTGCTACGATGGCTTCAAATGACTTTGAGATCCATACTATTAACATAAACAAGTATGCTGAATCAATGGGACCCAGGGACATAACTGCTTATTGTAAATTCTTTTTGCTAGATGGGAATGGTTCAGGTACCTGAGGATTTTTTGTTTTGGTTTGGTTTTAAGGATAGATGTGAATTTCTATGTGAGCTCTTGACATAAATATTGGAAATTTGATATGGCCTAAACAAGCATATCTGTAGGCTAGATTTGGCCTACAGTTTTCAATATGATTTAGAGTATTTTCAGTCATGTTCTTCCCTATCATTTCTAGTATCAGCAGGCATGGATTGAGATATGAGTCATGGACAGTATAACAAGCATATTAGGCTAAAAGAATTTCCTCCAATTTCTTCTATATCAATGTTTTTCAAAGGGTTTTCACAGAGCACTATTCACACCAACTGCTAACAATCACTGCTGGAAAACAAAGCTTCATTGTGAAATACATAATGTAAGTGTATTTTATAAAGTATTTATTTAAAGAGATGGGACTGCCACAGTGACAGTGAGTATTCTAACACTCTTTCCTTAAACACAATGATAAAACTGGACAAAACTGCCCAAAACAGGCATTTCAGGATTCTGGAAATCAACAGATGTCATCCAAAGAATTGAAAATATACATTTATATTCTGTGAGTTTGGTAAGAGCATTGTTTTAGCCTGGGTTTACTTTGGTCCCCTCCGCCTCAAATCTAAAGACAATAAATTTACTGTGATGGGGCAGGCTATGAAACCTAACAGCATCATTGGCAAAGAGGACTTATTTAAGTTGGAGTGGTACGTAAAAAATATAAAAAATCCATATATAGAGAGAGACTCCATTTTCAAACAAAGGGAGAAGGCCAGTTTTGCATCCAGTCTGGGATTTCATTCTTTTCCCCAACAGTTTTATTGCCATATAATTCACATAGCATATGGTTCAGTGGTTCAATCACATCAAGGAGAGTTAGACAATTGTGGTAGTTACATATCTTATAGACTCGAGTATAAGCTGAGTTTTTCAGCACATTTTTAATGCAGTTTTTGTGGTACAATTAGGTGCCTCAATGGATATTCAGGTGGGCTTATACTCGAGTGTATATGGTAATTTCATGTCAACTTGATAAACAGGGTGTATGGGTTGTGTCTAGCCTGTCAAGCAGGTTACAGACTAGTGATGTCACCTTATGGGTGTGGCCTTCCTATGAGGAGGATTCTGGGAACTTCCTCTCTCTTCTGATTCACTTCCTGTTGACAAACCACGTGGAGCCACAAAGAGAACTGAGTGAGCCATGTGGCTGAGACCTGTTGCAGCACTGTGATGCTTCCACTGCTTGGGTCCACAAGAATTTTCACCTACTGACTTGTGGTCTCCCTGTGTTTGGCATCATTGCAAGTCGCTGCATGAGTCTGAAGAGAGATTTATGGAGTGGTATCAGACTTATGGGCTAATATCAGGCTTAAGGACTTGATCTGGAATGTTCTGGGGTATTTTATTGACATACAATTACTCTTTGATTTAAAGCACTTCATATATATATATATTAAAGTCAATGAATGTGTTTCTCTAGTCAATCCAGCCTAACACAACAATCATCACCACATGAGGCTGAATTTTGACTGAGACAAGCAATGAACTATTTGATTAGATAGAACTTTACCAGGAAGAGCAGAGACATCCATAGTGGTCCTTGATAATCATCCCCATCACCCTGTCAGTGTGGAAGCATGAATGCTTCCTTAAGACTGTGTCCATACACAACAGAGACCACAGAAGGCCATGACTATCCTCACCGCTTTCGGTAACCATGAGGTTTTCTAAACACACAGATAAGACCTGAAAATAAGAGGAGAGGAAGACTATTAAACTGTTGAGGGAATGTGAATCTATCCATAAGGGGTAGAGAAGTGTTTGAGAACAATCTATGACCAATAAATATCTGACTGCTAACTAAAATCTGCTGTCTCTGAGTGACCTCTGTGTAAGCCAAGATTAAAATGAACAATACAATATGTTATTCCAAAATATACTATTGAAATAATATATTATTTTTATAATCCATTTTTTACAAAAGATAAAGTGATGCAAAGAAATAAAACTATAACTCATCTGCAGGCGATGGGGATGGGGAGGAAATCACATAATGAGAAGTATCTTTGAAGGCCACAGAACACAGTCATCGACAGAGTATTTTTTTTGACACATATTAAAAATACGTTCAAATAGCTAAAGAAACTTATACTTAAAGAATCAGATAAAAGTGTTACAATGAGTTATCTAAGATAAAATGATAAGAAGCTATTTTTTCAAGAAACCACCAAATGTTACCTTTGGTGTCAAGAGCACAGTAACATAGATAAAATTAATTAGAGGATTTCAATGTGGGATTTTAATTTGCTGATGAAAGAGTCATAGAAATTAAAGTGAAAAAATGATCCAACTTAAAGCAAAAAAGAAAGTAGGAAGAAGAAACTGAACAAAGTGTCAGGGAATTGTGGGACAACATTAAACATGCAAACACATTTACAAGTGAAGTCCCAGAATAAGAGGAAAGCATGGAAGAGGAAGAAAATAATAGATAAAATAGTGGGTCAAAAGTTCCCCAAATTTTATAAATTACATTAATTCATATACTCAAGCAGTTCAACAAAATACAATTGGGATAAATACAAAGATATTCACACCTGGATACATCATAGTCAAAGAGAAAATCTTGAAAGTAGCAATAGAAAAATGACATAGGAAGTATATGAGTGTAGCAAAATGGCAGAAATAAATTCAATCATATGAATAATTATATTAAATATGAATGAGTCAAACACAATAATGCCTGAGATTTGCAGATTGTATTAGCAATAAGATTGAAATGTATGAGGGGAAATAAAAAAATATTACTATAAAATCATAACATTTTTTTGGGGGGGTACAACAATATTTATTACGGTTATCTTCTCTTTTTAAATTGATCTTTTTAAAAAAACATTTTATTGGGATTTAATACAGATATTATATTGTTCCATCAAGCAGTATTATACAATTGCTACCACAGTCAATTTCAAAGCATTTTTTTTCTTTTTGAACTCCTTATAAAAAAATTTTAAAAAAGAAAACAGGATCCATTAATATCCTGTCTAAAAGAAACAAAAAAACAAAATTAAACTAACAAACAAAGATGGAAAACATTATTAAGCAAATAGGAATAAGTAAGTGTAGGTGCTGCAATATTAATCTCTGATGAAATCATCTTTAAGACAAAAAAAATCAACTAAACAAGACTAAGAAGGATCGTATATACTGAGTGACCCTCTTGGATTTTTGTTATATGCTTTTCTATTTTTGGTATATGAAAATCAGGATTGATGAACCTATAAAGCAGAATAAGGGTTTCGGGGTGTGTAAAATCACAACATTTTTATCAAACAAATATATTAATATCAGTCTATTGTTTCTTGACATATCTCCAGGTAGATCAACATGCTTCTGAAGGCGATGTTCTCGTCTCTGTAAACCTTCCTCACAGAAATCTGAATTCTTCCATTTATACCATGTCAAAACAACACTTTTGTAATAAAATTTTTGCAACTTAATGAATGAAAATCAGACAATCATCCAGGAAGGCATATACTAGTCCAACTATACAAATTTGAGGAAAAGGAGAAAATCATAAGAGCAACTAGATAAACACAGGCAGTCACCTGTATGAGTATTCATATAAGAATATTCTCAAACTTATCAGCAGACACCAAGAAGAAAAGGACAGATTGGAATAGCATCTTCTGAAAGTTGAAAGAGACTAACACCAACCCAATAATCATCTAAACTACCGTGTAAGTCTGGATACTTTAGAGAAAAAAATCCACAGAAACTCATATGTGTAAGAGAGAGTTTTATATAAAGGTTAAGTTCATATCAAGAAAACATCCCAACCCAGTGCTGCCCAAACCCACAAGTCCAACATTAACCCATAAGTCTGACGCCAATCCACAAAGTCCTCCTCCATCTCAAAAAACACATGCTATGATGCCGACTGCAGGAGGAAAGCAGAGTCAGTGAATGTGCAAGCATCTCAGCACTGGCAGGGGTCTCCACACAGGTGCTCCAGCACCCAGGGCTGCATCGGGGTAGGTACGTGTGGCCTCTCCTTGGGGATGTCTTGCAGAAAGTGGGCCTTGCCAGTTGAAGAATGGGACTGGCTAAGGCAGCTGCACCCTGGTCCAACCATCAGAAAGCAAGAGACCTGAGAACTCTAAAAGCGAGGCTCACTGAGCCATTTATCCCTCCGCCTTTCAGTTATCCCCACATGTGTTTATTGGCCGAGTTGGCATAATAAACTAACTACTTCAACTACTAAACTATTTATCAAAATAGACAGGTAAGAGTTTTCTCAGACAAGAATACGTTAAAAGGAACCCAGCACTTCAAAAAATTCTTCCCAACTCACTTTGGACAGAAGATCAACATTTGCCGAGCACAAACAGGAGACTACCACATTGTTCAACTCCATCCAGAAGTCAACACACCAAAAATTGACCCCAAGATAACATTGGTCCAAATGTGAATCCCCCGACAAGTACACAACACACAGACAAAGAGGGAGCAAGGAAAATATCTGACACACAATGTATGAGATGACAACAAAGAATCCACTGATGGATGTAATATCTCTGAATGTCAATGACTGAACTCACTTATTAAAAGACAAAGGCTAGCAGACAGGATTAGAAAACATAATTCATCAATCTGTTGTCTGCAAGAGACACATCTTAAGCTTGCAGACAAAATTAGGTTGAGAATCAAAGGCTAGCAAAAAAATATAGCAAGCAAATGGCAACTTAAAAAGGCAGGCGTTTCAAACCTAATTGTGTTAGCCTGGCTTGACTAGAGAAACAAATTCATTGGCACTCATATATGTGTAAGAGAGAACTTTATATCAAAGAGTAATTATATATTAACAAAACCTACCAACCCAGTCCAGATCAAGTCCGTAAGTCTGATATTAGCCCATATGTCCGATACCAATCTATAAATTCTTCTTCCGACTCATGCAACACATGCAATGATGCTGAATGCAGGAAGATCACAGGCCAGTGGGTAGAAACTCTTGTGGCTCCAGTGGATGTGGAAGTATCTCAGTGCTGGCATGAGCCTGTACGTTCATGGCGCTTCCCACTCCAAGGCTTTGGTTCCATCAATGTAGCTGTATGTGTCCTGTCAGCAGGAAGATGAAGCAGAAAGGGTGTGTGTCCCCCCTCCTGGGAGGAAGATAGGAGTTCCCAGAATCCTTAGGAGAAAGTCAGGCCCACACAGAGGCCTCATTGGCTATGACCTGATTGACAGGCTAGACTTCACCCCTTCAGAAGTTGACAGATTATGTAACTGCCACACTAATCTCTAACAAAACTGATCTCAAGGTGCAAGGCATAACAAGAGACAAGGATGGGCACTTTATAATACTCAAGGGAACAGTAGATCAAGAGTCAGTGAGCATAATAAATATATGTGTGAACAGAGACCTGTGAAATTCATCAATCAAATTCTCCAAAAGATAAAAAAGAAATCAAAGGCAAAGCAATCATAGTAGGTGACTTCAATACACCCTTCTCTGAGAAAGACTGATCAACGGGAGAGCCGCTCAACAAGGAAGCTATAGAATTAAACTCCAGGCAATTCAAACTGATAGACATAGTTAGAGCTCTCGACCCAAATGCAAAAAAATTAACATTATTTTCAGGTGTACATTGCTCACATTTGAAAATTGACCACACGCTGGGAAACAAGTTCAGCCTGGATAAATTCAAACATATAGAGGTCACTCAGACTACTTTCTCTGACCATCATGCCATAAAGCTGGATATCAGTAAAAGGAAGATAAAAAATATCAAGGGCAAACACTTAGACAATGAACAACTTTCTTCTTCAAAATGAGTGAGTGCACCCCCAAATTAGATAGGAAATTAAGAATTTCTTTAAAAAAAAATGAGAATGAAAAAGAAAACGAGAATGCCGGGAGAGAGATGTATCTGATCAGAGCAACACGGGAGCAGATGACGGGGCAGGAGGAGAGACTGGAGCACATCCTGGCCCACCAGGCCTTGAGGA
>NW_022111309.1:5736204-5799313 GCF_000313985.2 Echinops telfairi | reverse complement strand
AATGTACAAATGTGCTTTACACAATTGATGTATGTATGGATTGTGATAAGAGTTGTATGAGCCCCTAATAAAATGATTTAAAAAAAAAAAAAAACGAGAATGAGAACACAATGTACCAAAACCTATGTGATACAGCAAAATCAGTTGTCAGATGATGTTTGATAGCGATAAATGCATATATGAAAAAGGAAGAGAGACTTATGTTTGGTATACTATCACAAAACCTCCAGCAATTAGAATAGAGCCAACAGAATAATACTTCTAATATCAAAAGAAAAGAAATTATAAAAATCAGGCAGAGATAAATGAGTGGGAAAACAAGAGACAATGCAAAAAATCAACACAATAAAAAGCTGGTTTTTTCTGAAGGATTAAGAGAATCCACAGATCACTGGAAAACCTAACCAAAGAAAGGAAGAGGTAGACATCAAATGCCAGGATTAGGAATGAAACAGAGAAAATTACAATGGACCCTAACAGAATCAAAAGATCAATTGCACAGTAATTAATTAAGTAAGGTACTCCAGTGAATACAACAACTTAGAAGACATGGACAGATAATTGGAAAAACAACCCCAACCCTACCCCATTCCAGATTATCCCTTATAGATGTCAAGAACCTGAACAGACCCATAACAAAAGAAGAAATATATAAGATTATCAAGGAATTACCCACTGAAAAAATTCCCAGCCCAGACAGCCTCACAGGAGAATGCTATCAACCATTCAGGCAATTGCTGACAACAATTCTGCACAAGTTCTTTCAGAGCATAGAAAAGGATGGCAAACTCCCAAGCTCACTCTATGAAGTGAGTATCACACTGATACCAAAAGCGGGCAAGGGCTTTTCAAGAATAAAGAACAACAGGCTGATATCTCTAATGAACATTGATGCAGAAATTGTCAACAAAATTTTGGCCAATAGAATACAAATATATATAGAAGGATCAAATGGGACTCATTCTAGGGATGCAGGGATGGTTCAACATTCCAAAGTCCATTAACGATATCCATCTCATTGGGGAAAAAAAGGACAAGAACCACATGATAATATCCATAGACACAGAAAAGGAATTTGAAAGCATTCAACACCCATTCCTAATTAAGACACTCAAGAAGATAGGATTAGAAGAAAATTACCTTAATATAATTCAAGCTGTATATGCAACACCAGCAGCCAGTTTTATAATCAATGGAGAAAAGATGAAAACAATTCCATTGGAAAAGGGAACCAGACAAGGATGTCCCTTGTCCCCACTTTTATTCAACATCATCCTGGAGGTCCTAGCTAATAACATAAGGCAATGAAAGGACAGCAAATGTATTCATCTGGGGCCAGAAGAAGTGAAATAATTGTTATTTGCATATGACATGATTCTATATATGGAAAACCCCAAGAGCTCCACGATAGGAGTGCTGAAAGCCATAGAGACATATGGTGAGTGGCAGAATATAAGATCAACAAACACAAACCAATTGTATTGCTATATCCATCAGATGAGATGACAGAAAAGGAGATCAAGAAGGTAGTATCCTTCACAATAGCCAAGCATAATTTGAGACATCTAGGGATTTACCTAACTAACAAAACCCCAAAAGATCTGTACAAGAGAAACTACAGAACATTAGTACAAGAAACCAAAAGTGACCTTCATATATGGATCGGAAGACTCATTATTGTAAAGATGTCAATCTTACCCATGGCACTATATGAGTTCAATACAATCTCGATAGAAATACCAGCATCTTTTTCCAAAGTGTGGCTTTGTATAATAACAAAGGTTTGGACCAATGGAAAGGAACAGAAAACCCAGAAATAAAATCAGCTGTTTACAGACAACTGATCTTCGATAATGACTCCAAAAGAAACAAATGGGATATGGACACCCTCTTTAATAAATGGTGCTAAAAAAACTGTATATCTATCTGCAGAAAAATGAAACAAGACCCTTACCACATTCCATACACAAGAAAAAATGCAAGGTGAATCACAGACCTCGAGGTAAAACCCAAAACTCTTAGGATCATTGAGAGAATTGGGACAAACCTAAGAACCTTGACACAGAAATAGGAAACGCACACACACAGAGGAACCTAAAATAGACACGTGGGACCTACTAAAGATGAAGCACCTGTGTACATTGAAAAACTTCTTCAAGAAAATAATAAGAGAGCCCATAGACTGGGAAAGGATATTTAGCAATGACCTATCAGATCAAGGGCGTACTACTAAAATCTATAAAACACTGCATGCCTGAAATAAGAAAAATTGAAATGCCCACTGAGGAAATGGGCAAAAGACCTTCACAAAAGATCCATCCGAATGGACAATAAACATATGAGAAAGATCACTAGCCATCCAGGAAATGCAAGTTAAAATAACTATGAGATACCATCTAACACCCACAAGTATAGCCCAATTCCAGAAAACAGAAAGCAATAAATGTTGGAGCGGGTGTGGTGAGATAGGAACTCTCATCCACTGCTTGTGTCTTGTAGATACCTTCAGTTGCTGTGGAAAGAGATTTGGCAATGCCTGAAACAAATGGAAATCATTATCTTACGACCCAGAAATCACCCTACTGTGCATATACACAGAAGAAGTAAGAATCAGACCTCAAACAGACAAATGTTCATTGTGGCACAGTTTACAATCACAAAGAATTGGAAACTACCTAAATTTCCATCCACAGATGAATGGATTACAAAACTCTGGTATATACACACAATGGAGTATTGCGCATCTCTAAAAAGCAGCACATAAAACATAAAGCATATTATCCCATGGAAATAATTGTAGGAAATTATGCCGAGTGAAGTTAACCAAGCACAAAAGGACGAGGACAACATGAGCCCACTGAGGCAAGTTCAAATGGCATAATGGGTATAGAGGAAAATGAACATCATGCATAGTTTCCAGGCTAAACAGGTACTATGGCAGGGGTCAGACCAAACCCAAGGATGCATATGGCATCAAATATAAAAAGAAGAATCAAAAGAGATGCAGACAGCATCTGTCATGCATTAAGGCCTACAGAGGAAAGAGGAAAGGAGATTTGAAAAAATAAGATGGTATGGAGGGGAATGGCATTGGGGGAGCAGGGCATGGATACACCCATGGGGAGCATCTTGTTTGTCTCCACAGGAAAGGGAGAGTGAGAGTGAGAGCAGACCTCATTCCAGGGTGCCAATCCTCGAGGGTGATGTATCTGCACAGAGCAGCTCATTAACCGAGAGGACTGTAAGGCTGGCCCCAGCTCAAGATATGATGTCCCCCTCCCTAGATGACAGTGATACAGAGGACAGTTCTGAAGATAGTCTGACGAGAGCAGCTGGTTTGTCTCGTCCACCTGGGGACAAACTAAGTGGGAAAGAGAGAGAGTAGGTCTCCTTCTGGTGCATCAAGACACAAAGGCGCCATTCCTGCTCCCAGCACCTATTTCACAGAGAGGACTGCAGGGCCGCCACCGGCTGCAGATATGACACCCCCTCCTTAGATCACAGCGCCCCAGAGCACAGCACAGAAGAGACCATGTGGGGAGTGCAGCTGGCCTGACCGCCCCACAGGCGGGCAAACCAAGAGGGGAATAAACCATAACACCAATGGGAACAAAGACATGAAGTCCCTGCAGAATCCCGAAAAGTCTTCTGACACGGGGGGGTAGGGCTTGGCACCTCATCTGAACTGGTTGGGCAATATTCACTAAGGTCAACAGTTAGACCTGGAGCTATGTAGATGGGTTTCTTTTCTACACCCCCTTCCCCCACACCTTTTGATGTCTATCTATATAAGATAGGCAGGATAAGGAATCCCAAGGAGACAGCAAAGGGACCAACTGTTGGTGGGTGGGGGTGACAGGTATGGGAGAAGAGGCGGCAGGTGGAGGGGAGCAGTGAGCCAATCATGTCAGGGACAGGGGAATAGCATGGGATGTCAAATCGATGCCAAGGATGAGGTCGTGTTCTGGTGGTGTTTGAGCAATTTCAATGTATCTCAGAGGAATTTCTGAAAGGTGAACTCCAGGTGAACATGATAGCGGGGCAGGAAGAAAGAAAAAAAGAAATAGAGGAGAGAACTAGGAAATAAAAATTATATATATAGCTATAAATATGGCTACGTACATATGTAAATATATAAATATTGGTATACATAGGTAAATACAATAAGGAAGCAAATGTAACAATTCTCTGAGGGAAAGAAAGGGAAGAGGGGAAGCGGGGACTAATAGCAATGATGACTATATAACCATACTCTAGGGGCATGAACAACAGAATTATAAGTAAATGGATACATTGGGTTGTGTAAGATATGGCAATAATAATACATAATATACTAAGGGTCCATGGGGTGGTAGGGTTGGGGAGGGAGGGGTCAAAGGGGATCTGATACCAAAGAGTTCAAGAAGAAAGGAAATGTATTTAAAAAGACAGCAATGTACAATTATGCATGATCTAATGGAACTACGGATTGTAATAATATCTAAAGATAACCACACCCAACAATAGCAGAACATGCTTTCTTCACAAGCACACATGGAATACTTGTCAAGATAGAACACATGCTAGACATAATATATATATCCCAGTAAATTTAAATGAAAGTTAAATAATTCATGAGTAAAAGACTAAATCACAAAGACAGAAAATATTTTTAAATGAAGATAAACACAATATATCAACACATAGGGGATGCAGGTAAGTCAGTGTTTAATGGCAAATTTATAGATGGGGCTGCTTACATTGCAAAAGTAGAAGATCTATAAAACAATAACCTAGGTTTGTGTTTTTGTTTTTATTCTAAAGAGAAGGTTATTATAATATAAATCGAGCAAAAGAAAGGAAATAAAGACTGAAAATAGAAACCAATAAAATAAAAACCAAAAAAATTAACATTTGGTAATTTAGCAATTCAATACAATTAAATGGGCATTACCTATTGAAAAATAAAATAAAAAAGGAAACACAAAAGGCTGAGTTCAGTGATAATGAAGGGGACATCACCACTGGCAGTATGGAAATGGAGAGAAATTGCACTCTTGTACTTCCATTATTTCCCAGCCACAACACCGAAGATCAGGCATGGAGACTGTCGCTTGTAAATTCCATGAAATGTTTAAAAAGATAATGTCAGCCTAGTAATACTTCCAGAAAATCGAGAAGCAGTGAATTTTTCTACATCATCCTATGATGTCTATCCCACCTCTATGTCAAAGTCAGACGAAGCAATCATAGGGGAAGGAAAATCAGAACAGAACTACAGACAAATATCTGCAAAAATTCTCATCTAAGTATTAGTCCAGGAGCATAATGCTGGTTTAACCTTAGAAAATCAATTAATGCAACATGCCTTATTAATAGAGGAAGATCAAACGGCACACTGTTATCTCAATATATCAGGACAAATATTTAACAAATAACAGCATCTATTTATGATAAAATATCACAAAAAACTAAGAGGAGAAGAAAACATCCTCAACCTGATAACAATATTTCAATGAAAGACTGATTGTTTCAGGGCCAACTGAGGTAAGACCCAGAATGCCTTCCTTTCAAGGCTGCTGTTGAGGTATTTTTTATTGCATTATAGTTTAGGGGTATCTTATTGGTGGCCCACAGGCCAGGTCTAATATAAAGCATGTATTATTGGACCAGCATGTAGTTTTTGAGACTCAAATTAGTAGCCTACAAAAAGTATACATATTTGGCTTCCTTTGATAAATCTGATAATCTGGCTAACTGCCTGAGCTGTAGTTCTCAGTTGGCTAAACTTTTCCCCGGTTGGCATTCTCTCCACGATTACCTGACTAGCTCTGTCACAGTGGAGCCTCAGTAGCTACGGTACCGGCACGATAAACCGAGAAGTGATTTGCTTTGAGACCTATATTCCTTGAGGGCAGGGTCTCCCAATCTTGGTCCTATTGACTATTTGAGTCAGATTACTTGTTTTGTGTGGAGGTTGCCCTCTGTATTGTAGATGTTTAGCAGCATCCCTGGCCCTTCCCCTCCAGATATAGTATCAGCACCTTGTCTTCCACTATTATCGGTAAAAGATGTCTCCACACACTGTCAAATATCTCATGAGGGTAAAATCACTCCCAGATGAGAATCTTGTACTTGCCACACATTCTTTTTAAAACTTCTCTCTCTCTCTCTGTCTCTCTCTGTCTGTCTGTCTGTCTGTCACACACACACACACACACACACACACACACACACAATCAAAAAGTCCCCAAAGTGATATCTATGCATAAGTAAATGCTATTGTATCACAATGCCAGTATCTGATTTGATAGTACTGTGAGTACATTGCAAGTTTCATAGGGAAAGCTTGGATGTGGGGATTTTCTGTGTTAGTCTTAAAATCTCACCATTTTAAACCATTTATAAAAATTATTTAGAAAAGGAATAGTTTAGCAACTGTTGAATAAATGAATATAAGCTTAAATAGGGAGTTTAATTTTTCAATACTGTGAATTTTATTTCTTTGAATGAAACAATCCTGTCTTAGTTATTTGTCTTTCCCGGGGTGCCAGTCAGGTGTCTGGTGGATAAAAGTTATGGGAAATCTTTGAGAGGAAGTCTAGAAAACTGTAACATCTGCTACTTGGAAATTTCTTGAGGAAAAGACATTACCTTCCTTGATAAAGGGAAAAATGAAGGAAGGAGAATGAAGAAATGATAAAGTGAATGAGGAGGAAATTTGAGTTGCTTAGCTGTTTTAATCTACTTTGCAGAGAGAAGCACATTTCAAAGTAGAGACAGATCAAAGGAAGAAAAGAAGAGAGGAAGGGAGGGAGGGAGGGAGGGAAGGAACGCGGGCAGGAGGGAGGAAAGGCAAGAAGCCAAGCTGAAAAGGAAAAAAAAAAAGTTACAAGGATTCTCTGTTGTAAACACATGTTGAGCAGACTGTAAAAGGTAGACTGCAAGGAATACACCGTCTATTCAGTACAACTGTATCATGGACTCAGGGAGTTAGTCTATTGTACGGTAGGAATTTCCACTGGATTCTGCTGACAATCGTGGGTCTTCTCCTTAAAGTAGTGTGAGTTGTGGCAGTGAGACATTTGTAGGCCTTTCTTCCTGGACCACTAGGACTCAGTGCACTAGGACTCTTGGTATTTCCAGCCTGGGCAGTGACACATGGATTCATGGGGGCCTACCGCATTATTAAGAGATGACTAGCTATGTCCAGCTCAGTGTCATGTTAATCCATGACAGTGACAGTTTAGGCATCGACAATTTAGCTAGGCCAGTACTTCTGACTTCATGAAATTTTCCCTCCAAAATAGGAATGGGTTCTAACTATATGCTAATCCCCTCATCGATTATTCTAAGCATCAAAAACGAATAGATACTTGGCACGCTTCCATCACTCTGATGGTGTATTGGGTTACATGGGAAGTTTCTTATTTGATTTGATTGTGGCATCGTTGGATTTAATATCCTAGGGTGAGCATGAATGCTTGTTAGAGACTTCTGTGACCTTGGATCCCGGGCATATGACAGCATTTGTGTTTCTTTCCCCATCTACCCTCCCTCTTTCCTCGGGCCCATTTCCTCTCTTCTGCCCATCGTGGCCTGGCTGAGTCATGGTCGTCAAAGTCCCATCCTTTGGTGTGACAACCATGTTTCTCTTCTTTTGTAATGATGGTGTCATGAAAGATTTATTCTTATGAGATTGACTAGCTTTGCTGAGCATAGTGTCCTCCCGCTGTGCCCGTGTGTTCCACAGACTTTTCATTGTTTTTTAAAGGATGCATAATATCCCATTTTACGTATGTACCAAAGTTTATTTATCCATTCCTCTACTGATACGTTGCTTAAAATAGTTTTCACCTTTTTACTAGTATAGAAATTGTGCGATAAACATGAGTGTGAATATGTGAATTTGTGTTTTGTCCTTTATTTCATGAAGGTATATACCCAGTGAGAGATCGTAGGATCAGAAGTTATTCGTATTTGCATTTGTTTAAGGAAGTGCCATACTGTCTTCATGTGGCGGCATTTTAAAAATGTGCCTGCATTTCAGATGGGAAGATGTATTAGAATCTTCAAGCATCCTGAATACAGCTATCAATCATATGATGAACTTCAGATTCACAATTAAAAACCTTGACCTGACCCAGGTGCATCCTTGATATACCTTTGCCATACTCATCACTTCCCCATGAGTTCAGTATTAAGCTTTCCCATTTAGGATGATAGAGGTTAAAATAGTTTCCTTATAGTTCATAAGAGACACAGTTAGATTCAAACCCAGTTTGATTTGAAGTCCATGCTAATACCAATTTACCCATCTGCTTATATAATATCACAGATACAAATACAACTGACCTTTGTGAGTGGAAAACTTGAAGAAAAATGAAGTGCGCCACCCATGTCCCTCCAAACCAGGGCCATCTGTTTTCCCATCTAGAGTAACCTTCAAATCTGTCCCAAGGAATTGGCAAGAGGTGCTTGGTATTAGGATGCTGATGACCACTGGATTTCCCTTCCAAAGAGCAATCAGGAAATTCCCGCAAAAGCCTTCCTAGGACCGGTCAAACTCATGCCTGATTTCATGATACAAACAGCACCCCATACCTGCCACTCTTTTAATGACAGCTGCTAAGCCACTGGCAGCTGCTCTCGTTTCCATTTCTGCTTTGCCATGTTTCATCCCAAGGGAGGAACAGGCTCGGCCATTCTCCCAGCCTCTCTCCGTCATCCAACGCACTCCTCATTCCCACTCCTGGCTGCTCAGGGCGATGTTGACTGATTCCCTGCTTCAAATCTGCAACACTTCAAAAGGCTTTGCTGTCTTCCCCAGCACTGGGGCTGGCTCATGGCCATGGGCGGGAGCTGAGGTCGGCCCTGGAGTCCCAAGGCAATCACTTGCTGTATGCTTCTTGCTGCTCCCAAGTTCTGAAAGTGTTTTTCAAATATCCTCCAGTCTTGTCAGAATGACAATTGACTCATGATAGCTAGAGCCTTTCAGGGGTTCTAAAACTTCTGTCTGAGGCAGAATGATTAGAGAGGCGTGGGGCTCGAAAAGCCTGTTTGAATGGTGGAGGGGAAATGGGCAGGCTGGGGCATTGCTTTCCTCTGCGTCTCGTTTCAAGCATTTGATCTACAGGAAGTCAGGTGGCTCAGGGATCTCCCCCAAACATGCTCATGTTCCCCAATCTCTAAAAGTTTAAAATTAGTCAGTCAGCACATTTGGCAAGGGACACTTAGGGGAAAAAAATAAAATGAAAGCATCATGCCTGTCTTCAAAACAAAACCCCAGTCACTGTGGATGAATTCTGAAAACTTCTTAGACATTACCAAACATTTTAGGTGAATGAATTGCTGGGCTTGAGGGCTCTTAGGGTACTGAAGCTAATCACCATAATATAATCCACAAAGACAATGTTCTGTATCCTACCTTAGTGGGTAGTGGCTGGTGTCTTAAAAGCTTGGGAGAATCCTCTAAGGCAGCAGTTCTCAACCTGTAGGTCTTGACTCCTTTGGGGTTTGAACGACCCTTTTTGGGGGTCCTCTGATTCATAACAGTAGCAAAATTATAGTTTAGAAGTAACAACAAAAATAATTTTATGGTTGGGGGGGGTCATCACAACATGAGGAACTGTATTAAAGGGTCGCGGCATTAGGAAGGTTGAGAACCACTGCTCTAAGGCGTCACAACTGGGGTTTCCTGAGGAGGAGTGATGAGAACAAAGGCACGTGAACGCAGTGAGTCCAATGGACAAAGAGACTGTGGAAACATCATCCTGCACAGCCCTAAGGCCATTGGGACTAGATGGTGTCTAGCTACCGAAGACAACTGCTCTGAAAAGAATAAAATTAGAAGGTCCTTGATAGAGTGGAGGCCAGATATGGAATAAAACTCAAAATTGTAAAAACAAAAACCAGGCTTACTGATCAGAGGTAGACTAGTTGAATGTTGGTTCACTTAATTACCCTTCATATCTGGAAATGAACTCACCTACCATAGCCCAATTTTCTTATAAGAAGAAGAAGAAGAGAAAAACCCCAAACTCACTACCATGGAGTCAATGCTGCTTCGTCGTGACGCTCTAGGACAGGATAGAGCTGCCCAGTGAGTTTCTAAACTGTAACTGTTTACAGGAGTGGAAGTATTTTCCCCAAGGAATTGCTGCGATTTCAAACGGCTGACCCTTCAGATCACAATCCAACACATAATCACTATGTCACCAGAAGCCCTGGTGGCCTAGTGAGTTATGTTCTGGGCTGCTAATGGTAAGGTCAGCAGTTTGAGTCCAACAATGACTCTGTTGAGAACCAGGAGAGATTTACAGTCTCCCTATGGAAACCCACAGAGGCAATTCTCTTCAGTCCAATAGAGTCAAATGAGTGGGAATCGATGTAATGCTAGTGAATTAGAGGGAAAATAGCACGAGTGGGGTGTATATACCTTAGGACCTTGGAATAGCCAATCATTTGAGATCAAAGGAGCAACATTTGCTCTAGGACACCACGTAGAGTGAAGAGTGGAAGGAAGAAGCTCAGAGAGCAAGTAGGATGGATGTCACTTTGTAGGGATTGCAATTGATGAAATGAAACAAGGCCTATTTGAATTGTTGCATGTCAGATTGACCTGCTCCGTAAACCTTAGTCTCATTCCCAATTAAAAGAGTGTCAGGGGACAATTTTGCACCAGAGAAGCTTTAATGGATGTATTTTCAGAAGTTCAACACCAGACCTGTCTTCTGAGGCGTTTGACTCTCTAACCTTGCAGTGGAGCACGTTAATTGTGTATGACACCCAGGTTTACTCTTGTCCTTAAAAAGAAAGAAAACGGGGACCAATGAGTAAATCACACGTAATTGTCTAAAATGGGTACAGTTAAATGCAAGGAAGTTACAAGAAGACAGACCTTATTTAATTTGTGTGTGTGTGTGAAGGTGTGTGCGTATGTGTATATTTTGAGGTATGTCTGTATTTCATCAGTCAGGGAGTGAAGGCTGAGAGGATAAAGCAATCTCAAATATGCATTAGTCCGATGGCGAAGGGGGCTGCAAGTAAAGTGTATCATGCAAATATCTAGAGACCCAGGGAGTTTGATACCGCTGGGTCCCTATTATATGTCGGATCGAAGCGAGTGGGCTGAAAGGAAGGTGGAGAGCAGCTAGCTGGAGAAAATGTCCTTAAACATTGAGGCTTGTCGTTATACCAAATAAATATGAAAGTGGACTCTTACTTAAAAGTAACAAAAGAAGACAGGGACTGGACCGTTCAGGGCTACAGAAAAAGCTTTTAAACAACCGGTTCAAAGAAGCACTCGCTGTGTCTTTTACCTCAACATCACTGCTCAGAGAGCATCCTTGTTAGAACTGACAGCAATGGCATTCAGTCAGAAGCACAAAAGATCACCCCATAAGAGGAAATAGCTATATAAAAGAATTTTTACCAACACTTCTAGGGGAAAAAAATGCCTTCTTTGCTTGATGAGGCTGACCGAGATAAAAGATCCACTAAATTAGTATAGTTCTCGGAAAATGCCAGAAGAGAGACAATAGATGAGGGGGAAAGGAAATTTAAATCAGGCTGGGTTACGCCAAACGCAGATTGTCTAATTGAACAAAGAAATAAGACAAAATTAGCATACGGGAACTTTTTCTCATAAAGAAGTAAAATAAAGCCTCACAGTGTCAGAGGGATTGCGTGGAGAGGCCAGTGATGGGGCTCTAAAGGAACTGAAGACTCCCGCCGAGTGAAGACTGCTAGTTGTTCAATCAAGTCTGCCCTCTCCTACCTCCTGGGAACACGGGGAAGATTCGTTTCCTGTCCTTCCTTAAAATTGCTGTTAGCTGCCCTCAAGTCGGCTTCCAATTGGTGGGAATCTCGTGCACAAAGAGATCTTGGACTATGCTATCCCTTTGTGCTCCAATGACTGGTTATCTTCCTAGTCCATCTTAGTCGGGAGGCACCACTGAAACCTGTTCAGCAACACATGTGTCTTGTCAGTAGAGCATCTGCAAGGAAGTGAGTGGAGAGAGAGAGAGTGTCTCCTGCCTCCAAGGAGGAAAATATAGGAGTTCCCAGAATCCTCAGGAGAAGGCCATGCCCACACAGAGTCCTCATTGGCTATGACATGATTGACAGCCTAGAGTCTACCCCTTCACTCTCAATCTGCAAATTGACACCAGATTATGTAACCACCACAGTCCTCCAGGTCTTGATCCCTGAGTCTCTGAATGAATGTGGGAAGGAGAGCATTCCCTTACTGGACCACACTTCTTATAACTGGGCATCAAGATGAACTTTTATACTCTTGAAGCTATTGATTTAAGTCCTTTTCTTTCTGTACCTTTGCCTGTCCCATGACTGTACACTGGAGTCATCACAAGTTAATGGGTGACCAGCAAGGACAACAACATACAAAAGGATCATTCAAAGCCATTGATTGAGAAGCTACTCATTGCTAGATCTTATTCTGGGCATTGAACGCTGGATGCTAACTCAGATGAACAATTGTTAAGTGTCACTCGGCTGGTTCTGACACATAGGAACCCTATATAAAACAGAAGGAAGCATTGCCCAGATTTACAAAAAGTTGTAAATCTTCACAATTTTTTCTCACGTTTGATACCATTCTTGCGTTCACTGTGTCAACCCATCTTGTCTAAAACCTTCCTCTTTTTTGTTGCCCCTCTACTTTACTCAACATGATGATGATTCTCTTCTCAACAAACTGGGCTCTCCTGATAACATGCTCAAAGCATGTGAGAGAGTCTTGCCATCCTTCCTTCTAAAGAGCCTTCTGCTTGTCCTTCATCCAGATTTGTTTGGTCTTCTGCAGTCTGTGGTACGGTCAACCTCCTCCCCCATCTCATGCTCATGTAACTACTGCCCTACTCTGGAGCCGACCACACAGAAAAATACGAAAATTGGAGTGGACACCTCAGGCTTCCTGAGAGAGGAAGAGAACAACCGCCAACTCTGTCATTGAGTCAATGTCGACTCATAGCAACCCTATCGCTCAGGGGAGAGCCGCCCTCTGGAGGACTGTTAACTGTTTACAGGCACAGAAAGCCTCGTCTTTCTCCCACGGAGCAGCTGGTGGTTTCAAACTGCTGACTTTGCAGTTAGCAACCCAACAGGTAACTACGACATCACCAGGGTTCCTTTCTGGGTGCGCCGCAGGAGGATTCTATGTGCTGGGCTGAAAACATGAACAAGGGGGAGAAGAGAGAAACATCAAGAGAGAGGACTATCACCGATGAGTTCAGGAGGGAAGCATGGCCAGGTCACAGGACGAGGGCTGCGAGATCTGGCTGTCAAGCAGAACATCAAAACAAACACAAAAGCGGCTCACTGCCATCAAGTCTATGCTGACTGGTAGCGATCCTGCAGGACAGGGTAGAACAGCTTTTATGAGGTTCTGAAACTCTGTTTATGGGAGTTGAAGTCTTCCTCCTGAGCAGCTTGGGGTTCCCACTACTGACTTTGCAGTTAGCAGCCCCACCTGTAACTACGATGCCAACAAGGCTCCTGTTAGGAGCAGGTTGTGAAAATACCTCTTTGAAAGTCACCTTGCAAGACAATAGGAGTCAGCTGAGGCTTAAAGTAAGGAGTTGATAAGGGAAGTTTTACTCATTAGAAAAAGCTGATGGTTCCCGGTTATCAAAAGATATAGCGTCTGGGGTCTCAAAGGCTTGAAGGTAAACAAGCGGCCATCTAGCTCAGAAGCAACAAAGCCCACCTGGAAGAAGCACACCAGCCTGGGTGATCACGAGGTGTCGAAAGGATGAGGTATAAAAGAACAAAAAAATCATATCATTGTGAATGAGGGGGAGTATGGAGTGAGGACTCAAAGCCCCTCTGTGGACAACTGGACATCCCCTTACAGAAGGGTCACGAGGAGGAGGCGAGCCAGTCAGGGTGCAGTGTAGCAACTATGAAACAATCAACTTTCCTCTAGTTCTTAAATGCTTCCTCCCCCCACCCACTATCATGATCCCAATTCTACCTTACAAATCGGGCTAGACTAGAGGATGTATGCTGGTACAGATGGGAACTGAAAACAGGGAAGCCAGGACAGATGATCCCTTCAGGACCAGTGGTGAGAGTGGCAATACCAGGAGTATGGAGGGAGGGTGGCGTGGAAAGGGGGAACCTATTGCAAGGATCCACATATAACCTCTTCCCTGGGGGACAGAAAACAGAAAAGTGGGTGAAGGGAGATGTCAGACAGTGTAAGATATGACAAGATAATAATAATTTATAAATTATCAAGGGTTCATGAGGGAGAGGGTAGCGGAAAGGGAGCGGGGAAAATGAGGAGCTGATGCCAGGGGCTTCCATGGAGAGCAAATGTTTTGAGAATGATGAGGGTAACGGATGTGCAAATGTGCTTTATATAATTGATGTATGTATGGATTATGATGAGTTGCATTAGCCCCTAATAAAATGATTTTCAAAAAAGAAAAGACCTAATAATGGAGGTACGAAGGACAGAAAGGACTGGGAAGAAGCCAAGACAGGGATTAGAGAACCAGCTAAGGCCGTGCCCATTAATGCAAGACAGCAACCTCATTTGGGAAAGCTGGGGGGAAAAGAAACAAAAAGGTGTAGAAACCCTTCAGTGTAAAGTTGGATAAAAGTGAGCCGTAAGTGAATTCCACAACCTAGTGGGGTCTGCCAAGAAAGAGGGTGTAAAAGTCTCCTGTCCAGCCTTGACACTCATTGCAGTTCTAAAAAGTTGCTTTTGGCCCAATTCTAAAAGAATCAGTTAGCAACTAACTTCCCTTCTCCTGCTTTCTAGGGCCAATAGCATTCCTGCTTCCAAAAAGACCCCAAGTCACTTCTAGACCGTTTTCTCCAATCTGTCTCTCCCCAGGAGCTCCGGTGGCACAGTGATTATTCATTGGTGTGCCTTCTGAAACATCAGCAGTTTTCAACCAGTTTCATCTTTCGACTCCTGTAAAGAGTTACAGTCTCAGAAGCCAACAGGGGCCATTCTACCCTGTCCTGTAGGGTCGCCATGAGTTAGAATTGACTAGACGGCAGTGAGTTTGGTTTGGGTTTTTGTTTGTTTGTTTGGTTTGTTTCTTAATGTCTCTCACCACCTGCCTCCTACTATCAGCACCTAAGAGTTCTCAAATGATGTCTCGGATACAAGTCCCTCTTCCCTTAAGATCATGGATTGGTCTGACCCTACCTTCCAGAACCTGTCCCAGGATTATTATTCTTTGTACTTCTAGAGCTGAGGACCCTATTCAGTTTGAAGGATAAATGATAAGAGGGCTTAAAGCAAGGACAATTGATAAAACCAGAGACGCATTTTGAACTGAATGAAATAACTGAGGAAAAGTGTAAACAACTGTAAGTTTATTAGCTTACATGAGCCTGGGTAAGCCAAGGAATGACTTCCCACCCCTTGCCCTTATCTTTGAAACAAAAGAAGCATACTAGTTACTTTCTAAGAATTCTTACAGCCTTCTCCAAACTAAAACAAAATTATCCCAGAACAATGAAAAAATAATTGTTCGGCAATTGGGTAATACAGAGCGAATAACAACAATGTTTAGATTTCAGATATAACCAAATTCATTTTCTAAAACTACCTAACTAAATCACAAATTAAATGAGCTAAGAAATGGAAAAGTTATATGAGTGTATGTTTTTAGGGCCTAAACAAACAAAATAGTTTAAGATCCAGATTCATTTACCAGGAGTCGATGTAGACTTTGGGATTAAATTAACAATAATTGCTACTCTAAAATAAGAAATAATAATTCTAGTAAGCAGAAATAATATATAAAATTAATACTAATAACTACAGAGGAATTGCGTAATTATCTGATTTACCCAGAGAATACAATCAAATGCTATTAAATAGAATTGAGCCTTATATGACTTTACTCTTTTGTGTCAATCAAACAGTATATTTTTAGAACAAAGCAGCAGTGTTGCATTCGTAGATTATGTAAAATGATGGTAAACTGAAATATTATTTACTCTAATTAACTTACTTTATTTTGGCCTTGGTACATAACTTGTAAAATATTTGGGGATATTATATAAAGCAGCAAATGTTAAGGAAACCAAGACACATTCATGAACATTAAAGCAAATATGTCAATCAAAAGATAAATATTGCAGCACTCTAACAAAGGTCTATATCATGGAGACTACTTTTCATGTGTTTACAAGTGATTCTACCTATCAAATGACCAATGCAAAGAGCATTCAGATTAAGTAGCTAGCCTTGTTGCGATTGTTACCTAGTATAGAGACAGCCCCCAGTTGACTGGTCCTATTTCATACGCACGCCCCGTTGTGCACCACATCAATATAATCCATGGGGTTTTCCTGGACTGATTTTTGGAAATAGATGAGCAGCCCTTTCTTTCTAATTTACCTTATTCTGGAAACTCCACAAAAATCTGCTCAACATCAGAGCAACATATAATGCTCCTCAGAGGGAGGTTAATGGCTGTGTCTGAGCTTCCTTGGCACAGACTCAAACCGGGTCTTGTCCACGAAAGCAAACCACTGGGCCATTAGTGGGCCCTAGATGGTAAAAGTAACTGATCATTACTGAACATTTACACGTCTGGCACTCTTTAAAATGTCTTACAGGAACCAGCTCATTAAATCCTAAGAATTTGGTGTAATAGCATCCCTATCTTGCAGGTAAGAAAATTAAGGCATAGAGTATAACATAGGCAGTAAGCATCAGAGCCAGAATTTGAAGTCAACTTGTTTGTTTCCAGGTCTCCCACCACAGTATTAATCATAATACATAATACATAATTCTGAAAACGTCAGTAATGCCCAACTCTTCTACTGGCCACTAGATAAGGTTGAGGACATCCAGAGGGGAGGAAGTACTTCTTTCTATGTAACAGGCAAATCTGGAGTATTTATGTTTAGACCTATGCTAGTCAGGGATATCAAAAACATCCTCAAACCTCAGTCAGACAGTTTAGATGTGCAGATTCCAGATTTCCACCCTTTGTGGGAAACACATTTCTAGGATAATTTAAGCGTTTCAAATTGCTCTTCTAGAATTCTTACTGTAATCCCTGCAAATTACGTCCATGTTGACCACAAGCGCCCAGATAAGACAGCATGACATTTCCAAAGCTCCACTCTCAGAGATTCACAAAGCACCAGAATGTGCTGTGTTTGTCCTTTAGAAAGAAGGAAAGAGAGGTAACACTTAATGTTTCAAGAGAAAAGATCATTTACTCTCCAAACCAGGAACTCTGGAGAGTGAAAGGCTGACTCCAGGACAAAACAAAAGACAAAACCAAGACTCATTCCTGCATAAACTGCCACATGTCACCGTCCTATCACGTTTTATGTTTCCCCTATAATATGACGCATTGTGCCCCCTTTTAGACTTATATCTCTTAAATACTGTTTAGGGCTTTTCCTTAGAGATGGAGAAATAATTATGACCACACATCAGCTCTTCGTGGCAGATATCAACAGAACCACATCCTTAGGAGAACATGTTCTGCCAAGTTACACAGAGCCTTCAAAGGGTCTGACATATGTGGCCTCTGGGTGGAGCACATAAGAGAATTAACATTGATCAAAAGGAATTTGAGAAGAAATATGCAAAATCTTCTGCTGAACAAATTTCTTAACAAGTTAAGGAGAATTACACAGACAATAACAATTACCTACCCAGCTTTTTATTTATTATTACTTTCCAAGCAAGGCTTTGCATTCATTCATTTGTTCACTTATTCAAGCAACTTTTCAAACTTTTTTCTTCTTAATCATTTTATTGGGGGCTCTCAACACTCCCATCACAATCCATACATACAGCAATTGTGCCAAGCACATTTGTACGTTTGTTGCCATCATCATTCTCAAAACATTCGCTTTCCACTTGAGCCCTTGGTATCAGCTCCTTTTTTTCCCCCTCCTTCCCGGCTTCCCCGTCCCTCATGAGCCCTTGATAATTTATAAATTATTACTATTTTGTCATATCTTACACTGTCTGACATCTCCCTTCACCCACTTTTCTGTTGTCCATCCCCCGGGGGGAGGGGGGGCATCTGTAGATCCCTGTAATCGGTTCCCCCTTTCTACCCAACCTTCCCTCCAGCCTTCTGGGATTGCCACTCTCACCACTGGTCCTGAGGGGTTCATCTGTCCTGGATTCCCTGTGTTTCCAGTTCCTATCTGTACCAGTGTAAATCCTCTGGTCTAACCAATTTTTAAGGTAGAAATTGAATCATGATAGTGGTGGCTGGGGGTGGAGGAAGCATTAAAGAACTAGAGGAAAGCTTTATGTTTCATCGTTGCTATACTGCACCCTGACTTGCTGATCTCCTCCCCATGACCCTTCTCCAAGGGGATGTCCCAACTTTTAATACTTTTAATTGATCAAAGTTACAATCATTTCTCTGTATTTCCATGGAAATATTTCATGCTAATCAACATATTAATTAACTTATTCATTCATTTTCATTATTTGAATGTTTGCGTGCTAAGCACTATGCTATTTCTAAACCAAAATCAAATCCATTGCCATCAAGTTCATTTGGACTCATAACAACCCGATAGGACAGAGTAGAACTACTCAGTGATATTCCTACAGTTGTAGTCCTTACAGAAAAGATCCCTGGTGGTTTAGGCACTGTGCTATAAATGGAAATGTCTGTGCTTCAAACCCACAAAACACTCTAGTGGAGAAAGACAATGCTGCCAATCTATAATTAGGGTCTCGGAAGCCCTCGTTAGGGTTGCTACAAGTTGAATGGCCTCACTGGCAGTGGGTTTTGCAGTGAATCTACAAACATAGTTTCAATGCTCATGGAAATTGCAGAAACATGGAGATTAAATAATTAAAACTTCAAATGACTACAGACCACATTCCTCAAGTATATAGATGCAAAAGTTCTCAACAAAATTCTAGCCAACAGAATTAAACAGCATATTTTTAAAAAGGAAACATGATCAAGTAGGATTGAAACCAAATTCTATGAGCATAGAAATCATTTCCTACGCTTTAAAAATGTTCTTTGAAGCTGGGGGTGGGTGGGGTGGGGAGAGGGCGGTGGGGGGGGGAAGACGTCTGAAGGGACAATATCAAGGCTAGAGGATGGATGGGATTAGGTTTCCCAATGAAATTCTCATTGGACCGTCTTAGTTACCATCAAAGAATGAGCAGGTACGTTGTCATGATGGGAAAAAAATCCCTCAGCGAAACTATCTTGTCCTTTTTCTTAGAGGTATCCATTTTCTGAAAATTTTCATCCAAAAAAGCCTTCATGGTCATGCTATGTCCTCAGAAAATCTGTCAAGATGACTTCTCTTCGGTATGTCAAAAAACAAATTGCACTAAACATGATGCATTATACATACACTTCTGCCAACATATACTTATACCTCTCTTCCTGGAATAGGATGGGTCCAACAGATCTCCTGGATCTCACCTTGCTCTCTGAATCTATTGGTTACAATGCCAGTTAGTATTGATTCCATAACACTGTCTTCAACAGCTTCGCTCTTGCTTAAAAGGATGCTGTAGAGATCAACTCTTCGAGTTAGCTTATCGTTGAATACTAATTCCGGCACTCGTTGAGCCAAAGGTTTGCTGCAGCAAAAATGCTCACCTAAATCTGAGGAGTGCAGCTTCATTTGCTGTGGTGGTTGTATGATGCTTCACCGGTGTCTAGACTTCAGTCACCGTTTCTTCCTTTATTGGGGTGGAACGTCTTCAGGCTTGGCTCCTTTTTGATGTCTTCTTGACCTTTTCTAAAATGCTCGATTGATCTAAAAGAAGGCCTCAAATAATTTGCATAGATTAAACTTCTGATGAATCCCCTCTGGCCAAAGTAAAGGGATGTGAATAGCCATGTTATCAGACAGAGAGTATTGTGGAGACGATTATAGTAAAAACAGGTTAAAATATATCATTTCATTTGACCTCCCTTTTGAACCATTTAAAAGTTGTATCACTTTTCCCAAAGTACTTTAAGCAGGGAAGCATTCTTGTAAATTTGTTGCAAAGCTTCAATGATTTGGGGTGATCTTTACTTGAGTTCTGTTTAAAATTGAATATTAAGCTAGACCACAAAATCATTATTCCCCAAAGCAAAAACATATCAATGATAGTTAATGTTTTGTGTCAGCTTCAGTGGACCAGGGTTCTCAATGATTTGACAGTTAGGACCGAGCTATACCACGAGGAGATGCAAAGCACTGGACTCACCCGTGGTGCTTCCGAAAAAACAAATTCGAAATGGAAAAACCTGTTGTTTCAGCAATTCCACTCCTATTTATCCAAGATATATCAGAGCATTGACATAGGCACACCATATTCTTTGCACTATTATTCACAATAGTGAAAACGTGGAAACAATTTTAATGCTATCAATAGATGAGTGGATAAACACATTGTAGTATATTCATCCAATGGAATATTAGGCAGCTGGAAAGAATAATTTGGAGTCCATGAAGCTTATTATAACAAGAATAAAACTAGAGTACATTAAACTGAGTGAAGTAAGTTAACACAAAGTGGGGAATAGTACACGGTAACATTATTATTTAAAAAGTAAGGAATAATTACTATGATGACTATAGTTATGTGTCAACTAGTCTAGGCTATGGTTCTCAGTGGCTTGACAGTTATGTAATGGTACAATTCTGGTCCTTTTGTGATATAATGTAATCAATTTCATGATGTAATTTGATGAGATTAGCCTAACAATTGTGAGGGGAGTTTCCTCAGGAGTGTAGTGTAAGCTCAGTGGCTTTTTACTCACTTTGGATTCCTTATCTGGTTTGTCATCATATGACATTCAGTTGTTGGGGCTGGAACCAAAGGCCAGTCATAATGCCTGTGATTCTGAGATTCATCAGGATCCGCAGCTCAAGAGAAAGCAGCCTACCAGCTAACTTGCTGATCTTAAGTTCATCCGCTCCTACAGCTAGCTACATAAGTCAGTAGAAGTCTCCAGCCTGATGTCTAGCTATGGGACCTGCCAGCCTCCATAACTGCATGAGTCATTTCCTTCCAAAAAATCTCTGTATACAAGGAGGTGCCCCATCCCCAAATCCAGAATTTATTTATCTATTTATTTTTATGAAACAAACTGATCACTCTCAAAGTACTCTCCGTTACACTGAATACATTTGTCAAATCGGTGATTCCATTCTTGGTGCCATTTTTCAAACTCATCTGTTTGTGGGGCTGACAGCGCCTCCCTCATTTTTCTTTCTTCACCTCTTCTACGTTGTCAAACCGCTGTCCTTTCATGTCCCTCTTCATTCTTGGAAACAAAAAGATTTCACATGAGTGAGTTTAGGTGAGTAAAATGCATGGGGCAAGAGATACATGCTGTTTTTTGCCAACAACTGGCACACGGAGATGGCTGCATGAGCAAGTGCATTGTCATGGCGACAAAACCAGTCCCCCGTCTGCCACAAATCAGGCCCTTTTTTTAGTCACACTCTGTTATGCAATCTTTTCAGAACCTCTAAGTAGAAAGCTTGACTAAGAGTCTGACCCGGTGGAACGAACGCCCAATGTACTCTGAGTCGACATTTTCATCCATTCGGGACATTGATGGGCATCCAGAAGGACGTCTGTCATCATTGACATTTCACCTTTTTTGAAATGAGAAACCACTCAGACACTTGAGTTGTTCCCATAGTGCTGTCTTATAAGCTGTGTTCTATGTCACAACAGTTTCTGCGGCATTTTTCCTGAGCAGGAAACAACATTTCACAGCCAGACACTGTTCTCTTAAACCGGCCATCACAAAACAATGAGATTCGAGCCAAACTTTCTTTTACAAAAAAAATTCACTGTGACCAGAGAAACCCTTCCTAGGCCACGCCACTGGGGACATTACTCCAGAGAGAGTTGGGTGGTGCTCGCCCGGTGGGGAAAAGCACTTAATAGGAAAGCTCTGCTCCATCCAGCCCAATACTGGTTTAGCTTCTCTAGAGAATCCACCGGAGATATTGATTCATAGAGGAAGCTACATTCTCTCATGGCTACTAGAAGGGGTAAACGGCACTTTCTAGATGGTCGACATTTGCCATTTTTTGAGGTAAGGACAACAATACCAAGTGAAAATGAAGTTACACACTAGACGGCAGTGCATGAAGCCAGAAACACAGAAGTAAAAGGGACAATTCACATCAAGGTTGAACAAATTCCACCTTGCATCAATAGTAATAACAAGCAAAATAGGTTTGTGGTTACACAGGTAGAAGTGTATGCATACATGTCTATAGAATGGCATAGGCGGATATAGCACTTCTAGGTATAGTTGTACTGATAGAAACATGTAAACTGATGTTTGCATGTATTGCATAAATATCCATAAGTACAATAAAGCACAAGTTGTTGTTCGGGAATATCCCCTCATGTCCAACTCATAGGGACACTACATACAACAGAGCAAAACACTGCCTGGTGCTGTGCCACCCTCACAGTTCTTATATTAGAGCCTATTGTTTCAGCCACTGTGTCACCCTATCTTGTCCAGTCCTGCTCTTCCTGTTGTCCCTCTTCCTGACTAAGCATGATGTACCTTGCCTGGGATTGGTCTGGAAACATGTCCAAAGTACTTCAGACAATGTCTAGCCATCCTCAATTCTAAGGAACAGTTTGTTGTGTTTCTTCCAAGATACATCTGTTTGTTCTTTTTTGCACTTCATGGTATTTTCAATATTCTTTGCCAGCACTATAATACAAATGCTTCTATTCTTTAGTCTTCCTTATTCAATGTGTGACTTTCACATGCATATGAGACAACTACAAATCCAATGGCTTTGTCTGGCATATCTTTGCCCTCAGAGTAACATCCTTGCTCTTTAACACTTTAAAGAGACCTTGAACAGCAGATTGATTAGCCCAATGCAATACATTATTTGATCTCTTGACTGCTGCTTCCACAAGTACTGATTGTGGATCCAAACAAGCTGAAATCTTTGACAACTTAATGTTTTCCTCCATTTATCGGGATATTGCTTATTGTGAGGATTTTTGTTCTTTATATTGAGTTACAGTCCATGCTGGAGGCCACAATCTTTGATCTTCATCAGTCAGTGCTTCAAGGCCTCCTCACTTTCATCAAACAAAGTTGGGTCCTCTGCATAAGACTTCCACCAACCCTGATGCCACATTCTTGTTTCTACAGCGTAGCTCCTCTGCTTATTTGCTTGGTGTGTTAGTTTGGGTAGACTAGAGAAAGAAATCTACAGAAACTCATATAAGTATAAGAGAGAGTTTTATATATAGGGTAAGCATACATTCAGAGAGCATCCCAACCCCGTCCAGTCCAAGCCTGTAAGTCTGACTTAGCCCATATGTCTAACACCAATCTACAAAGTCCTCCTCAAACTCACAAAACATGCACAATGATGCCAATGAAGGAGAATCACAGGCCAGTTGGTAGAAAGTCTTGAATCCAGCAGTGGCAGTGTAAGTATCTCAGTGCTGGCAGGGGTCTCCATGCAGCTTCTTCAGCACCCACAGCTGCATCAGGGTAAGTCCATGTGGCTTCTCCTCAGGGATTTCTTGCAGGAAGTGAACCTTGCCAGCTGGAGCAGGGAACTGGCTAAGGTAGCTGCACCCTGGTCCGACCATCAGAAACCAAGAGATCTGAGAAGCAGGAAGGTGAGGCTAACTGAATCATTTATCTCTCTGCCCTCCCATTAACCTCACATGTGTTTATTGGCCAGGTTGGCACAATAAACTGTAACTATCTCACTCGGCATACAGATTGAATAAATATATTGAGAGGATACAACCCTGACATACACTTTTGTTGATTTTAAACCATGCAGCATGTCCTTGTTATGTTCATACAACTGCCTCTTGCTACATGTACAGGTTCCACATGGGCGCAATTAGGTGTTCTGGGATTCCCATTCTTCTTAAGGCTATTCATAGTTTATTGTGCCTTTGCATAATCATTAATACACAAGTAAACATCTTTCTGGTATTGGCTGCTTTCAGCCAAAGTCCATCTGACATAAGCAATGGTATCCCCATTTCCAATTCCTCTTCTGAATAGAGCCTAGATTTCTGGTATCTCTCTGTCAATGTACTGCTATGACTGCTGCTGGAGGATCTTCAGAGAAATCTTTCTTGCATGTGACATCAATGATATTTTTCTTTTCTTTTTTTTTTCAGTGAGTGAGTGTGAGGGAGAGTGAGTGAGTGAGAATGAGTGTGAGTGAGTGAGAGAGTGAGTGAGTCAGCATGAGTGTGAGTGAGTGAATGAGAGTGAGTGTGAGAGTGAGTGAGAGAGTGAGTCAATATTTTTCTATAATTCATGAATTCTATGGGTCAAGTTTCTTTGGAATGGGTACAGATATGGATCTCCTTCAGTCAGTAAGCTAGGTAGCTGTCTTCCAAATTTGTTGGTGATGATGACTACCATATATGTTCAAGTATAAGTAGACCCGAATATCAGCTGAGGTACCTAATTTTACCACAAAAACTGCCTTAAAAATGTGTTGAAAAACTCAGCTTATACACGACAATATACGATAAGTGCTTCCAGTGCTTCATCCGCTTGAAACACTTCAATTGGTATTCTGTCAGTTCCTAGAACCCTGTTTTTAGCTAGTTATTTCTGTGCAGCTTGGGTTAATTCCATCAGTATGCTTGGCTCTTGATCCTATACTACCTCTTGAAATGGTTCAATGTTGACTAGTTCTTTTTGGCTCGGTAACTCTATGCATTTTTTACATGTTCCTGAAAGAGTCTCAAAATTCAGGTGGAGTAGACTGAAGGTCTTATTTTGGGTCTGGCAGGTTTGTTTTCATTTTCTTCACCTTCTACGTGAACTTAAAGAAGAGCAATTGACGGGCTGTTCTGCCCTTGGCCCGTGGCCTCACTCTAGCTGTTGATATCGAACTTCTCCGTCCTGTCTTCCCACAGATGCAGTCAATTTGATTTATGTGCATTCCATCTGGAGAAGTCCACATGTATAGTTGCCTTTTGTGTTAGTCAAAGAAGGTCTTTTCAATGAAGAAGTGGTCGGTCTTATAAAATTCTATCATGCGATATCTTGCCTCATTTCTATCACCAAGACTATATTTTCTAACCACTGCTCCTTCCCGCTTGCTTCCAACTTTTGCATTCCAATTGCCAATAATTATCAATTCACCTGATTGACTATTTGATCAACTTTAGACTGAAGACATTGCTTAAATTCTTCATTTTCTTCATCACTCGCTTTAGTGGCTGGTACAAGTTGAATAATAGTTGTATGGGCTTTAAAAATGAATGGAAACTATCTCCTCTAAATGTAATAGTACTTCCATTCAGATGGATATTATCCTCTCACAGATTAGACTATATCTCAAGATAGATTGACAATGACTGTCAGGTCATTCCTTTTGAATCTGTCATTCCCAGCATAGGAAACCATATGATTGGCTTCATTCAAAATGGTCATTGTAAGTCCATTTCACCTCACCAATGCCGAGGATCTCTATCTATTTATTCTAATTCGTTTTGATGACTTCCAATTTCCTTAGATTTATACTTCGCACATCCCAAAGTTCCAATTATCAAGAGCTCTTTGCAGCTGTTTCTTCTCATTTTGAATTATGCCTTATTAGCTAATGAAGGTCCCAAAGGTTTTACTCCACCCACATCATTATGGTCGAGTTGACCTCGAGAAGGCAATGTGAGTGGCTCCAAGTGGAAGGCTCCACTTCTGACACTGTATCTGACAATGCCCTGCTGCTTCCAGTGATCCGTGCTTAACCACTATGCCATGAGGGCTCCTTGCATCTTGCTACTTTTAAATAATGAAACACAAAATAGATGTGGTGGAGCAACACAGCCTTTGTGTGCAAAAGCAGAAGCAAAGAGAGGAAGGTTGGTTTTGCCTGGAAGGGAGCAATATGGAAAGGCCTCTTGATGGAGCCATCTTGTTTGAATGATCCAGTGTTTGGTAAACAAATCCTTAATCATAGCCTTCTGTATTTCATGCACTTGTAATAATGCCATCTCTCAACTTCTCTCTTTCCAGACTTTACTTTTGAGTAATCCCAGGGTCTTTGGTCTCTCTCATGTAAGAGCAACGGTTTCTCATTTCCTGTCAATTCCCCAGATCTGTTAGAACTTTTTGAGGGAGAATGTAGACATCCTATAATGACCACAAAAAAATTGGAATACATATGTATTATTTCAGGAAAGCATTATCAGCCCAAGTCAAGGCTGCCCCTGATCCTAGCCCCTGGCCCTTAACAAACATCTGGCTACAGTTAAACACTGCAGGTGAAGTCCAAGATACAGTTGCAGCCACCACATAATCACCACTTCTGTCCTCACACCTCATGGGAAATTACTTTTTGGTTTTCTTACCCTTGTTGACTGTATTTCACCTGTATGAACACCTAGTTTGGGGGAGGGGAGTTTACAACTATAGAAAATTGTTCACACAATGAGAAAGCAAGCTTCTTCCTCAAAAGTAAAGTTGGCTTTATGGTCAAGACCACCTATAGACAATCTATTCTAATTTATATAAAATGTAAGACAGTTATTATAAAACACTAACCCTGGAGTTGTCATACACAATTAGCTGTGAGGGACTTTAACTTGAACTCCAGATGCCTTTTAGGAAGCCAACATCAGGCTCTACAGGGTGATTGACTTCTGGACTTTTTAGTTTTCACAAAATTAGCATAGATTAAAGCAAAGTATTCTCATTTCAAAAACTCTATCAATATAGCCATGAACCATAGGATGACATGTCACCAACATATGGTACCTGATGATATAATATCAAGAAATAACATGATTCTTGTAGAACATACGCTCTACTTTGTGCGAGTATACAATGCTTCTGAGATCGTATTCTCCCGAGTCTTGGGTTCTTTCTCTGTATATGACAGATGCAGAAGTCCCGGGTAAAGTGTCAAGCAGGACCAAGGACCTCGTTGTTGTTAGCTGCCTTTGAGCCAGTCCCTGACCATAAAGGTTCCTTGCATATGAAGAAAACACAGCTTGATCCTGACAATGCCCCCGTGGTTGATTATGGACATGACTGATAAGATCTATAGGGTTTTTATTGGCTTATGTTCAGGCACAGACCACTAATCTTTTCTTTCTGGTCTCTTGTAGTCAAGAAACTCTGTTGAAACCTATCCAGCATCACAGGAATGCACAGACCTCCGCTAACAGAGTAGCCGTGGCTGTGTGTGAAGTACATTGATCAGGAATCCAGCCCTGGACTCCCATATGGAAGGCGAGAATTTATCACTGAACCAACACTGTCTCCATAAGTATACAGTACCCCAAAACAAACCAACCAACCAAACAAACAAACCCACCAACACTGAGTCAATTCTGACTCCTGGCAACCTCATGGGCCCAGTCGAACTATCTCTTTGAGTTTCTACGGTGTAAAGGGTTGTGGGAGCAAGACACCTCATCTTGCACCCATGGAGCAATTGCAGAATGCTAACTGCTGACCTTGAGGGTAGCAGCCCAACTCATTACCCCAGTATGCCATCAGAGCTCCTAATCACACAGTAGGTGCTCATAAACGAAAACTTCATATTCCTAATAAGTGTAATAGCATCATAATCCAAAGGGAAAGTGGCCTGTCAAGTGAACCACAAATGGTCCCAAAAATAAACACTCTGGCATCCAGGCTTAGCTGTGTCAACCAGGAGTTTCCTGAACAAACACTTTCCCCTGCGACCGAATATAAACCAGCCTCACTCTCCTCCCTGCAGACCTTCTAATTATCTGCACTGTTTACAGCATCCAGCTCCTCCGCCCCCAAATTCTCCATTACCCTGACAGCCAACAAACTAGACCTATTAGAACTCAGCACAACTTTTGCCTAAGGCTAGAACTTTGTGAGACCACAAATCGTCTTGATATTAAAAGTCGGTGCATAAGAACTGCCCTCAGCTTTTGCGCTAAATTGCTAGTTTGAAGACATTCATTGCGGTATATTGTATTTCCACTATATTTTGCTTTAATAGACTTCGTGGTAAAGTGTATAAGAAGACTTTTAAAGCCTGAGGAAGAACCCAGCCAACTTTTTTCCCCCCTTTTATATATTTTTCCATCTTTTGTTTGTCACCTTATATTGTTTTGTTGCTTCACATACATAAAACAACCTGGAAATCACAGAACAATCCCAGCAGTTAGTTGGAGGCATATATCGACTTGACTATTAAAAGTTGAAACAATTGAGCTAAAGAATCCGTGGAGTGTATGTTCTGCTAGTAGCGTGAGACTTTAATTTTAAAATGAGTGGAAAACACCCCTCCAAAAGTGAGAGTGCTTTCATCAGTCTTGCTTTACTTGTACCCTTTTGCATTGCCTGCCTAACACAGCTCCACAGTTAGAGGCAGAAATGGAAGAAAGCATCTTTCCAGAATTTTCATCTGAAAGTGTCAACGTCTTCGTGGCCCTGATCTTTGATTCTCAGGTAAGTTGCAGGCTGCAAACTGCATCGATACCCACCTATCTGGCCTTGCATAAGTTTATGTGGCAGCTACATGCCCTTTAGTCACCTAATCGCCACGATGGTGATATTTACCACCACAGGACTCCATGTTTTCCATATTTGTCACTTAGCTATCACCATATTTATCACCTTAGGCATCTTGGTGGCTACGTAGTGGTCACATGCTGAGCTGTGATCCACATGGTCTGCAGTTCGACACCATAAGCAGCTCTGAGGGGGAAACACTGGGCTTTTAACTCCTTAAGCAGCCCCAGTCTTGGAAACCCACAGGGGGTGGCTATGAATCAGCATTGACGTGGTAGCAGTGAGCTTGGTTTTCGCTTTTCAAGGTTACAGTGATCACCTTATGATTCCCTGCGGAGTCCCTAGGTGCGTCGTGCCAACAGTTCAGTGTGCCGCTGCTGCCTGAAAGGTTGGTGGTTTGAAGCCACAGTCCTGGCCATTTGTTTCTAAAAGGTGACAGTGGTAAAAACAACCATATGGAGTAGCTCAGCTCTGCACACTCAGGGTTGCCATGAGCCAGTACCGACTCCATGGCCACCACCCCCAGCAACGTGCCAGCCCGTGAGAATAGTGGGCAGTGAACCCTGTATGCTACTGGCCTCTACCTCCTTCAGTCCGCTGTGAGACAAGCAGTTGATTCAAGAGCCGTGTCAATGCATCTATACTTACAGATGCCTATAGCTTTGGCTATAAAGACAATGTATCACCAAAGGGTTACCTTTGGATGTGAGCCGTCAGAGAAGATCTCTGTCGAAAGTGACTTAGATGAGATAAGGAGTTTAATAAGAGTCCTTGGGGGTGGGGGTAGGGTGGTGGGGCGTGGGGTGATGTACCAAAAGAGGAAGCCACCAATGAAACTATCCCAGGGCAAGAAAGAGCAAGACTCTTTGAGCAGGCAAGGCAAGGAGGCGAGGGTTGTACTTACCCAAAGGCAGCAGAGAGATGAACTAAAGAGGTGAGGCTGCAGTGAGGTGGAGCTAGGGGGTCCTCTGGGTGATGGCAGAGGGGTGGGATTGCATACTGAGATCAATTCGGAACCATGGCATATTGCAAAGGTTTGGTTGCCCCGCGATCCTGTGTGAGGTCTCAAAGGAATCCCTCTGGCTTCTGGGGGGAGCAAGGGTGGAAGAAAAGTCCGGGGGAAGTTGGGGAAGCTATCTTGAGAAGGAGGGCTCAGTTAGAGAAACCAGGAACAGAAATGAGTGTTTGGGAACAGAATGTTCAAACGTGGCTTCAGTACTGGTTAACTGTGGTGCTGACACCAGGACTGATGTCCAGTTAAGCAACTGGTGGATGGATGGATAACTTCTGAAATGTGAAATGCTAGAAAGACTATCGATTGCCTGCACTTTTAGGGTTTATTTTACAAATGTGTGATCCAAATCCAATTCCAACTCAACAAACTGATGCAAGAATTCTGGGTTTTCTCACAGAATTGGGACAGAGGGGACACCTGGGAAGAGGAGAATCAGCCTAACCCAGAGTGCCCTGAGACTAGGGGGAGTTCATGCATCTTTTGAGCACTGTCGTTTAAAGGATGAATTTGGGCAATGCCCCAGCTGAGCAATTGTGCTTGATTCTAAGGAGAAAATATGGGTTGGGACAGAGGCCCACACTCGAAATGCATTTTCACTTAGTACATCCACCCTAAAGCCACTCTAAAAAAATCTGACTCTTTCCCCAAACATTCGTCTCAGTTTCTGTTCTTTCACCTGAACCTTACAACTCAAGATTGCTTGCCCAACTCAACATCAGCCAGGGGACAGCACTCACAGCACCAGTATGATTGCCCCAATCTCATGAATGTCGTCTGAGGGTGCTTCTCAGAGAAAGCCGTGAGATGTCAAATAAGGAGACACCCCAAATGACTCTTCTATGTAGTCTCATTTAACTTTTGAACCAAACTTCCCTTCTCTCAGTGCAATAATAGCCAGGTCACAGAGGAGGACATTGAAGCTCACATAAGTTAAGCAATTTCCAAGGCCACACGGTTTGTAGATGGTGGAGTCAAATCACATAGACTTTCCAAAGGCCAACACATTCAGCCTACACTCACCCTACTTGAAGTGTATGTTCTTAGCTCATGCCTTATTATGCAGGGTATGGATTATCCCAGAGGAGTGAAGAGAAACTTGGTTAAGTTTAATTATGTTCCAGTTGACTCATTGGACTTCTGGAACCTAAGATTTATGCCTTTTCGCAGATGGTTAATATGATGATTAGAAGAACAAAAGTGCATTTGCCTAGAGGGAAACTTAAGGTTAGTAAAGTGGTGTGATTGCTTCTATTTCTGAGGTTGGCCAACATGTAGATAATTTAGGAAACCAAAGGAAAGAGTGACTATCTCCTTCAGAAGCTGTCACACAAATTGTCTGCAGGTATTTCTGTGCACTCTGTGATAGATATATGAGATTCATCTTAAGTCAAGTGGAAGGAACGGAAATGCCCCCAACAATATCAGAAGGAAAAGAATGATTGCACATAATAAAATATTCTCCATCACACACAATATTTCTTCTTGTATTAAGTGAAGGAATTATGAACAGCAGGAAAATATATTAATTATATTACAAAGCACCCCTAGATACTTGTGATATGTTGGCCAGAGTTCCAATAGGAAAAAAAGAAATCACTTGAATCAAGAACAGTCATTCATCACATAACATCCCTTTGAGTACTGTTCAATGTTGTCAGTCGGATTTCAACCCATATGAAGCCTATTATAGTAAAGGTTTGAGCTTACGCGGGTTCATATTAGCAATGAGGTGCTACATTGTGATATACACAAAGACATCAATACTGCATTATGGTGTTACAGATATTTTAGTGTGTCTGCAAGTACTTCTTTAAATTCCTTTTATGGATAGAAAAGTAGACCATATATTAAGAAAGACATTTAACTGAGATTAAATATGAACAGTACTCACCTATTCCAACTTATGTACAAAATTTGACTTAAAGATAGGCTCTGGGGCAGGATTCAGTGGCATTATGGGGACTGTGTGTATAATATGGTGCTCACACAATGTACAAGAAATACAACATCAAATTTCATAGACTTTATAATGGATGCTAAGGGACACATAACTGTACCGTCTAGCACTCAGACTAGCCACAATTTAAGAAATGAGAGATAAGTTTTGGGTCTACGTATTACCTTTTGTTAAATATCAAAGCTTGTAACAACAAGCTCAGAGCCTTTCTCTATCTCCTTATCCTATTTACTTTCTTCATGAAATTTGATAATTCCATGTGTTTTCTTCTTACTTCCTGACTTCCCTACTAGAGTATAAACTTCACAAGAGTAGTGACTTTGCCTAGTTCATAGATTTTCAAACTTATTTGACTTACCATCCCCTTGTCAGGAAAAAAAATTGCTAGCACCCCTCTGGAAATTAAAAACATTTGTACTATAGCCTATAATAGAAGGCAAAGTATAGGTATCTGCTTTTGAACCACCACCACCCACAAACCACCACCCAGATGGTCCCAGGACCCTTCAGGTAGCATCCACTTTTGGAGGCACTGATGGAGGTCATTGTTATATCCCAGTACAAGAATAGTGCCTGGCATATGATACCCAAATGTCTGGGACATAGCAGATGGCTTCCAAAGGTTCCTTAAAAATTTGAATTAAAAGATGACGGACATCTTCCATGACTTTTGAAACTCCTTTGCATTTATGGGAATCGTCAATGACTATAATTATCTATAGATGTATCAATTTAGATGTCATTTTACAAAATTCCCATTTCAGAGTTTTGTGAGCTTATGTCACCACTCCATCTATATAGAATCCAGGAGAGAGTGCAGTAAAAACTTAGTAAGATTGTTGAATACTGAAACAAGCAAATAATTCAAAGGAAGAAAATTCTGTAATTGTTTACCTTCAAAATTAACTTCGATTACTTTATCCACCTTTACAAATCAAACTTTCAATCCTAATAGCATTTATATATCAAATATGGAAAATGAAGATAAACAAAGAGTAAAACTGGTGAACCCAGCCACCCTAAACCATCAAAATGTAAATGCTAATGTTCTCCTCAATGGCTTTCCAATGAACCTGGATATCCCATGAGTACTCCAAACCCAACCGCACACTCTGCTGTCACCACTCTGGGAGCTCCAGTTTTCGGTTAACAGTCACAGTCTCCCTCATCTGAGGAGCCCACACTTGGAGAACAAGCCAGCCTCTTCTTTCTCCTCCCTCTGCCCCCATCTACGCTTCAGCACCGCGTCTTGTCCCCCCGACTTCAGCTGTCGCTTGCAAATGTGCCCACTGTTCTTCATCTTCATGGAAAAGTCTCATTCCTATGTGAATCGTCTCCTTTGTAGACCCATCACATTAGCCTGTATTGGATCCTCTACTAACGGTGTAAATACTCTCCTCCATCTATAAGCTACAACTCCCCCGCTGTGAACGTGTAAAACAAGAATCAGATGATCACATTCTCTTTCCTAAGTGTATTTTATGGCTTCCCAACTCTATCAGGTTGTTGTTGTTATGTGCCATTGAATGGATTCTGACTCATTGGGATCTCATGAACAATAGAAAGGAGGAAGGGCTGGAGGGTAGATGGAAAGGAGGGAGAGGAGGAGGGAAGAAAGGCGAGAAAGAGAGTGGAAACAAATAAGCAGAGGAAGAACAGGAAGAAGAAAATCTGCGATCTGGACAGCTCAACGGGTTTACTTTTCATCTTGAAATGCCTGGAAGCGCAGACTTTATCATCACTTTGGGTTCTAGGCACCCCTTCTGTTCCCATGCCATTTCCGCAGGTGGTTTACATAGTGAAGGGCGGGGTTCCTTTTCACTCTGGCAAATGTCTTCACAGTAGAAAGGGCGAATCAGGTTTCACATCACTTCCCGTTTCTCAGCAGAGCTAAAAGCTTTCCCCTCCCCTGTGTTTTCTTTTTTCTCTTCATTCTCATGGGTGGTGGTGGGGGGGATACTAAAAAAACCTGGAGTCTGTTAGAAAAGGAAAATAACTTAATTAGAAGCAGGGAATAAGCAGAAACCTACAGGGAGCTGAATTTGCACCCCCACCCCCTCCGACCTTGCCTCCAGCCCTCCACCATGGAGATGAGAAACTTTTATGTATTGTGTCCATCTTGTAAGTTGTAAGTGAAAAAGTCTAAAATATGCCCAGCCTGTTAGTCCAGTGCTTTATTTATATTTTTTACAAGTCACGTGGTCTGGAGAGGTTTTACTCAGGGGTTATTGTGTGGAAAAGGGTATTTGAGTTTAAGATTTTCAGAATCGTCCACAGCTTTTCGTTTGGCCCTTGACATAACTTTTAGCTGGAAGAGTCTCCAGAGAACGGAATTCAGCTTATTCATCTTTTTGACCCCTGGCCCCATCATCACAGCACTGGCCACAGAGCGAACACTTAGAAAGTTTTCTGAGTCACAGTGGGTTGAGTGTTCCAACCCCAGACGTGTACTTGCCATCTGTAGAGATAATCAGAACAATATATAGTCTAGAGTATTGTATCATTTGTAATTCCATCAAGCACATGGAAATTATTTCTGCAAAGGTTGTCAATGATGTTTTTAAAGAACAAGTTGTACAGGGAATCCAGGACAGTTAAACCCCTAAGGACTAATAATGAGAGTAGCATTACCAGGAGGGGAAGGGGGAGGTGGGGGGAGAAAGGAGGAACCCATCACAATGATCAACATATAACCCCCCCTCCCAGGAGTATGGACAACAGAAAAGTGGGTGAAGGGAGACAGCGGTCAGTGTAAGATATGGATAAAAATAATAATTTATAAATTATCAAGGGCTCATGAGGGAGGGAGGGCTTGGGTGGGGGGAAATCAACTGATACCAAGGGCTCAAGTAGAAAGAAAATGTTTTGAAAATGATGATGGCAACATATGTACAAGTGTGCTTGACACAATAGATGTATGTATGGATTGTGATAAGAGCTGTATTTGCCCCCAATAAAATGATTTTAGATATATATATAAATTTTTAAAGAAGAACCAGTTGCAATTTGTGCGTTTCTAAAAGCTGACGTTTTCGATGCAAACTTTCTTCCCCTTCCAAAAGAAACTCCTTGATGCTGAGTCAATTCCAACTCACAGTGACCCCATAAGACAGTGGACGTGCCTCCGGAAATCGCCCTGGCTGTCACCGTCATTGGAGAAGCCTGACATGGCTTTCTCCTTTGGAACACCTGGGGGGTTGAATTCTTTAGGTGAGCAGCCTGGCATGCTGTCCACCATGCCACTAGGGCTTCATTCTCCTCCTCTAGGTATGTCTAATCTCAAAAATATATAAAATATTGTATTTTAGATAAAGGTGTACGTCAAAGCAACCGGCCCATTACACAAAATCAAAGCAACTGCTGAGAGCAGAAGATCAAGGTGGCTCGCTAGGTCATTGCAGTTTCAGTGTACAAACCAGTGAAGGAAAAATTCTACGTCTAGCAGATGCCCTCATCCTTGAATCATAAATCATCAATACAACTACCTACTGATGCCGTCAATAGACTTTAATATGGGCATGAGTGCACCCTCTAAGTTAGGACAATTTTACTCAAATCATCCACCGCCCTTGAAAATAAACAGGTACTGAACTGGATACAGTTGACATGGGTTCTTTTCTGTGTCCCACGCTGTATTTATGGAAACGTTCTTTCATTTCCAGTCTGACGAGTGTGTTCAGATTTCCATTGAGAGTGTTTGTCATCTGCTATATTTGGTGTAGCCGTTCATGAACAATGAAAATCACTGCATTTGTAATTAACAAGAATATGATTGTTTCTATGTGCAACTGAGAAGGGAAAAAGACTCTTGAGAAATGTCTCCTACCAAATGTGACCTTCATTTCTTTAAATGAAATTTAAGTACTGCTGACATGAAAGATGGGCCCATAACAAAATGTTTGTCCACATGTATCTGGGTATTCACTGGACATTTATTTACACTTTTTTAGAAAATGGAATTGGACCAGAATTTTATCAGAATAAGAGTTCTGGGACCCCCGCCCCACATACAAGTATTTTGCCCTTGTGAATCTGAGAAGAAAGTTGCTTGCATGAACCCAAATGAAGATGAACCTGAATGAGGGAAAAAAGGAAATATTAAGGGAGATAAGGATTCAAATGTGAGTTTAGATGATTGGGGGGGGGGGGGACATCCTGGTTTTATTTGTATGACTTTCTGCAGGGAAGATCGGGCATGATATTATTAGCTGCAATCAGCAGTGTTCGGGAAAAGGAAGCTGAAGCTAACCTGAAGCAAGACCTCCAATGGGACATGGGCGAGTAGGAGTCAGAGAAAAGGGGAAGGCAAAGCAGGCGAGGGTCAGAGAGACAGCAAGCAGGGCAGCACTGGGAGAAGACATGAAAAATTAGAACAGGAGCTTGGAGCACTCTGGAGAGCAGGGGAAATGACAGTTGAAATTAGAACAGGAGCTAAGAGGAGCAAGCCGAAGGGGACGGTAGGAACTAAGAAATTGAAGGAGGGGAAAGAGAACTGAGAGAAGTGGACAGAAAAAAGGAAGCTCAGCTTCAATAAGACTCGCAGATGTCCAGCAAACCTGCCCCGTTGTGGATCAAACCAAGTGACTGATCATTCTGAAGTGACGCTGACATGGGGACTGGAAAGCATCCCCACAATCAATATTAAATTGTATGCCTGCTGCCCCTTCCAAGAGCTTCAAGAAGACATGGATTCAAGTAAGTCGCGTTTTTAAATGACCTTTGGTTGTTCACTTTGAAAACAGTGTCACGCAGGAGCAGGGCCCCCTGGGTTGGGGAGTAGTGCCAACTCGCGGATGGGTCCCCGAGGGGGGGTTGTTCTAGGGCTGTGTGGGTCACTGGGGTCAAGGGAGAGGTGTTCTGGCAGCAAAAAGCGCTGTTTCTTGTCCCACTGTGGCATGCCAGTGGACGGCTGCGTGTTTCCTGTTTTTCATTATCTGGTGGGTTTTCTTCGAAAGCCGAGGAGCGCTGTGCATTTGGGCTGGCTTGATGGAGTGGTTTGTGACGCTTTCTAAGTTGTATTTTGTGGCCAGTTTGACCAGAGGAAAAGACCTGATTCTGATGGAGTGGTTTGGGAATCCCCGAATCAGATTTCCCACAAGAGGGCTTTCCAAATGAGGCCTCTGCAGAAGTGGCCAACCCAGATTTGGGGTGTGTGGTATTTTCAAGTGAGTTAGCCCGGTCTCTTATCGTTGGACTATTACTCTGGGTTAGAATTGGTTATTCCAGGCAAAGGTTTGTGAGTGCAAAAGAATGAATAGGATTTCAAACTGAGGCCCGGGGAATGGTCACATTCATATTTCTATACTTAAATGCCAAAGGCATCGCATAGGTTTTAGGCCTCAAATAGACCCTCTGTGTTATCAAGTATTTCCATGTATGCCTGATTTATCTTCTTTAAGAAAATCCTCTACCCTTTCTGCTTCATGGTTGATTTTAAATGGTACTGTCCCAGGAATCAGGGGCAATCATGACTAGTCCTTAATCAGATGTTGGTCCTTGGGTTCTAGAGACGTATTTTGTCTAATAATTATGATTAATTTCCTGACTTCAGATTCTTGACATGCCATGATTTGAGAGTCCAGTTCAACAGCAAGTCCTCAGGACCCCTAGGTAATATGTAATCCCTCAGTCCCACCTACCCAGGAAGCTATTTGGCCAACATCTCATGATGTTGTTGATGATTGGAAGAATCGGGTGTTCTTTTTCCAGAATTTTCTGCATGATTGCATATTTATCTACTTCCAAATGGCTAAGGAGCCCTGGGTGCACAGTGTCGGGCTACTCACCAACAAGCTGGGAGTTAACACCTGCCCTACACTCTGTGGGGTGGGGGTAGGGGGTGGGGTAAGGCAGTCCAAGCTGTACAGCTCAGAAACCCACGGAGAAGTTCTCCTTGTCCCCTGGGGCCACGATGAGCCATTATCAATGTGACAGCACGGACTCTCATCCAAATCACCACTTAATAATATGGATGTTTTCCAGCTGATTTTGTCTTCTTCTTATAAATGGGTCTAAATCAATAGAATGTTCCAGAGAGTGTGCTAGGTACCATTTTGATTTTATTCATTCAAAAATATTTATTGAAAATGAGCCAAGTGTTAGATGCATATTCTGAGTGGTGGACATAGAAGATCCAGCAGTGATTAGAGGGCCAGTCCTCATAAATCCTATATTTTAGTAGACAGAATCAATTAAAAAACAAGCCAAGAGCACATTAGATAAGTCAGATGAAGATAGAGGAAGAACATAACATGGGGTAAAGGACAGATAATGCCAAGGATGAAGACTATTCATTTGTGTAAGAAAGACCTAGTTGATAAACAGAAGACATTTGAAAAGAAGCTTTAAGAAGTAAGGGAGACAATGATGCCGATTTCTAGGGGAAGAGCAATTCAGGAAGGGGAGAGTAAGTGTAAAGGCCGTGAGTCAAGTCGTTTATTGGAGAAACTGCTCAGGGGCCCATGAAGCTGGTGGAGAGTGAGTACAGAGTCAAGGGAAAGATTAAGTCAAAGAATTACTTCAAGTTCAGGAAGGAGCTTCAAGCCCTTATTACTATTTTGGTTTTTATTTTTAGAGAGGTCTTAGAAGCCATTGGCTGCCTCTGAAGAGAAAACTAAAATAAACCATATTTCCAAAGGATCACTCTCTACTTTGTTAAGAAGAAACTATGGTGGGCAAGTGTGAAGCTGAGAACCTAGACAGAAGACTATTAAAATAATCAAAGCCAGCAATCTCGTTGACTTGACTCAAGGTGGTAGCAATCGAAATGGTGAGAAGTGAAGAGATTTAGGAAAAGGAAGGAGTTAAGAATATCTACATTGTTTCTACCTGGGCGACTGGATGGATGAGTTGACATTTACTAAAATAAGAAAGCGTAGGGAAGTGGGAGATTTGGGAAAATGATGGTTAGGAAGGAATCAGAATTCAGTGTCATGAACATCCAGTTTGAGATGTCCTTTAGTAATCCAAGAAGATATGTCAGTAATCCCGTAGATAGTTTATCAAGAGTTGTGGAAAGGCTGATCCTGGATATATACTTTTGGAATGATCAGGTTTTAGATGTTATTGGAAGCCGAGGACAGGAGAAACCCACCTAGGAAGTCAATGTAAATAGAAACAAAAAGAGGTCACAAGACCATTGTCTAGACTTTTCTAATTCCAAGGAGTCTGGAGGACTAGGAAGTGACTGCAAGGGGACCGAGGTGATGTCCAGTGAAGAGCAGGGAGAATAAAGAGAAAGCCACGCGAAGGAAGTATTTCGAGAAGGGTCATAAAATCTACAGAATGAAACGTAGATATTGAATTATGAGCTTACCAATGTGGAAGTCAGTACCGACCTTTATTAGAAGGATTTCATGAAGAATGGCAGCCTGATTTTTGTGACTTCAAGAACAATAGGAGGATCTTGGTATAGACTAAAGAAACTTAAAAGGAGTGGCTCACCTAAACATATGTGCACTAATAGATACAGCACAATTAGTCACAAAAGGTGGGAGTAACTGAAATGTCTACCAAAACATAGATGGATAATCAAAACATGGTACATATATGCATTGGAATATTATACATCCATCAAGAGAAATGACGTCCTGATACATTGTACTACATGGATGAACCTCAAAAATATTATACTGAGTGAAATAAGTCAGTCATGAAAGGATAAATACCCTAGGATCCCTTCTTGGGAGGGACGGAGATGGACTGGGGGGGTGCCCTTCTTTAGAGTTGCCCTTCTTTAAAAACCTATATCTTTTAATGGCAATAGATATTTTGGCAACAGATATGGATGATGATTGTACAATATGATAAATGTAATCAATGTGACTGAGTTGCATAAGTAAAAATACTGAATTGGCAAACCTTGTGCTATATGGATTTTTACTAAAATATAGGGGTAAAAATGAAGACCGATTAGGTGGACATAAATTAGAGATAGCAAATATGGGTGTCTAGTAGTACGTGGAAAAAAATAAGGGGTCGTGAGAATCATTTTGTTTTGTTTTAAGGTGTGAGAAATTAGAGCATCCATGTACAAACAAGGCAAACATGGGTGGTACAGGAGAAAAACTATGCCAAAAAATTGCTAAGATAGTGCCTTTACATTAGCAGGAAGAGATGGGATGTAAGAGACAAGAGATTCACTTACTAAGGAGTTTACACTGGTTATATACAACAACAAGAGAAAAATCAGACGATATGATGGTGGACAGAAGATGTTCAAATCTTATTCCGATTGATTCTATTTTTGATTCATTCTGTTAACTGAGTAAGAAAAAATAAAAGGAGAGAGGGGCATTGGGGGTGTTGGTAGAGAAAGTGCTAAGGAAATGACCCAAATCAAGTTTGGGAAGAATGAGTCACAATAGATTGACTGAAAAAACATCAATGATTGGTTCACTTCCATCCTTTTACAGCTGAAATTCTCCCATGGCTCACCCGGGAGCTGTGCTGGGTCCCTCCACGTATCTCCAACAGTGACTCACACCCCATGGCTCTGTGTCTGTATCTTCAGCACCTTCATCTTGAAAATCAGTGTGCTCCTCTCATTTTCCTCATCTATCTGCAGCTTCTTAAGAGGCTCTCCGCTTTTCCATGACTTTGTACACCTGGGAGCAATTTCTGTCAGTCTTCCCTTTCCCTTTCCCTCCACTTTCCTCTTCCTGTCACCCCTAACGTACGGTGCCTTCTCTCTAACAGTTAGCGGGGTCTGTCCACCGCCTTCCATGAGCAATCCTGCCCCTGTCAATGCCGGCCCGATCCCTCTCACCAAGGTTCCCTAGACAACAGGTCAGGGCGGATCTCTCTGGAATCCTCATCCTCCATACCAGCGAGATGATCCATTGTGCTGATTAAATATGCTGCGGTGGATTCAAACCAATGTATTTTAAACTGTATTTCTCACCCTCCTTTGCAAACTAGAGCCTGATTCGATGTTCGTTATTTATGGCATGCCAATTTAGTCAAGCCTCTAGTTTTGAAAGTCAGAAGTTAGTTTGGTCTTTTTTATTCCTCTAATTCTCACATCCAGGCATACCTTTAATTGGCAGGTCCATAATTTACTTGCTTGTTTCTCTTGAGGAGACTCAACAGGGTCTTAAATATAACAGGTACCTGGTTAATATGCTACGTGAATACCCATGAAATATCTGTATAATCTAACTATTGTTACAGCTATTTAATCACACTTTCTTTCCATTTTCAGCCACCAGAACCCTCCCCAGTCTCTATGCTAGTTTGCCTTGGCTCTACTGGTATTGGTACAGCACATTGAATGGCCCAGAAAAGAGGCCATCCCTATTTGCAATAGATCAGATGATGTACAGCAAATAGAGATGAAATGTTATAGAACTTGGTGTCTATTCAGAAAACATCCTTCATGGCTTTGCAAATAGGCAAAAATGTCAAGTCAGCTTTACTCTGAAGCCATTTGGAGACATTTGCAACAATGAATGCATGATTAAGTTTATTGTTTAGTAAACAGTTTGCAGACATTAGCCAAGGAAGAGTTATGGAGGCAGTTTACAAATAATTGCAATTGAATTAGGCAGGCTGCAATGCAAAAGAAGTGCAAATAACTTGCCAATTCCATAAAATGTTTTGCAAACATATTCTAGGAGAAAACAGAATGAGAAAAGCAAAGAATCTGGAAAGGGGTATTTTCAGAGTCTGCTGCAGATAGTGAGCAAGGATGCGCTCATATTTTACCATGAGGATGAAGTGCTAGTGAAAGGTGTTTATTTCTGCTTTGCCTCAGAGACAGAACTTGGCCCAGACTTCAGAGAAGGGGGAAAGGGGGCATGAGTCAGTGATTTGGCACCTAACAGATTCAATTGAATAAAAGTGGCAGAATGATTTTAAAATAGAGTATATGTATTTGGATTCAGGGAGATTGTGATGGGGAAATCCTGATTTATGGAAATACACTCAAAGCCCTGTGCAATCTTTCTCCAAGAGAAGCCTGTGCCCAATATAGGAGAATATATATATAAAGCCAAACTCACTGATATGAGTCAATTGCAACTCATAGCAACCCTAGGGAATTTCTGCAGCAGCTGGTTAACAAGCCAATGCTTAGGCCACTGCATCATCAGAATACACACACACACACACACACACACACACACACACACACACGCATCCAAAAAGCCCACCATCTTTTAATTCCATTTTCCCAAATGTTTTGAAGCTCCCTAGTATGTGTATGCATAAAACAATTTAACTGTCAGACATCAAAATATGAAGTTATTCTTCCTCAACATATTCCCCATTTATGAGTATACACTAAGGAGCCCTCATGGCAGCCTTTGGCTGCTAATCACAAGATCAGCACTTTAACATCACCTGCTAGCAGAAAGATGAGGTTTTCCATTCCTGAAAAGAGTTATGGTGTCAGAAATCCACAGGGGAGTTTCGACTCTGTCCTCCACGGGCACTGTGAGTCAGAATCAACTCAATGGTAGTGAGTTGGGTTTGGGGGGGTGTAAAGTCTGTACACATCTGAGGTCAGTGTTTTCCCATCTCCTTAACCCTTCACCCAAAGTAAAAAATGATTACATTACATATTTACATGATATCAAGACGGTAGTTTTTGCATACTCAAAACTCTCACATTGTGTTTCTTTAAATGTTCTTTGATTTTTGGGAACACAAAGAGATTCTGATGGACAAGATCAAAGTTATAGGATGGATGGGTTAAGGTTTTCCCACAAAATTCTTATAAGATTGCCCTTACTATCCTCTGAAAATGAATAGATGTGGTGTCGTGATGAAAAACAATTCCTCACTACAATTTTCCTGTCCTTTTTCTCACCAATGCAGTTCTCAATTTCTTAAAAGTTCTGCTTATAAGCCACCACGATTATCTACTGTCCTTCAAGAAAATCTATCAAGATTACCCTTTTGAAATCTGAAAAAAAAGAAGAATCACCATAACATTCTGAAAGTATCTCTCTCTGCCTGGAATTAAACCGGCCCAGCAGCTCCCCTCTGAAGCCAATGTGGTGACTGAGAGCACTTTCATGAGATTAAAACCAGCATTTAACAAGGAGTTGCCCATAGCCATACAGGATCACAGAGATGTATTTAAACACATTTTATTTGGGAAAACCTGTTGGCAAATGAAGTGGTATCCTAGTTCTAATATTTTTATGTACCCCGGTGTGTATGTATTTCTCTGTGCGGATAGGTAGTTAACTATATAAATAGATGATACATGGATAAATGAAACAGAGTCAATATCAAGGTAACCTAGCCAAAGATTATGTTGGTAAACTCCCCAGACATGTTATTTGTTTGTTTCCATCAAGATGTTCTATTAATTTCTTACCACTGAGTCTATGACTTGTAGATATACATATATCCATAAACACAATGGAATGAACCAAGAAATCAAATGAATAAAAACCTAAATGATGCTTAAATTGTACAGTTAGTCGCTGGAACTGCTTAGATAAGGATTCTTCAGGCACATTAACTTAGCTTTTATGGTTAAAAAAAATTACGGGAACATGCATTAAAAGCAAGAATATGATTTAGTAAGAGATCTTATGGTATGGAGTGCCCAGAGGGCTTTAGTGGTTAAAGGTTGGCCTTTAGTCTCAAAATGCACCCAACGACATGTGGTTTTCCTCTTCTGACCACACCCTTTATCATGTGCTATTGATTTTCTACCTATCCAACAGGGTTCTCAAATTCAAAAATGCATTTGGGGGAAAAACAGACAACCTGAAAATAAACTCTTGAGTTCGGTCGCACACACCAAGGGCGGGGGCCATTGGTTTCCCTTAAGGAAGAGCCTTTGTATTCTTTTGCCTCTTCTGAAAGAGCCCAACATCCATAGCAGATAACAGGAAGTTGAAGCTGTCAGAGTGTGCAATTAAAAATTGCATTTTCCCCTTCTCCACAACATTTCGAAGTCTACAACAGATGCATAATTTCTGGATTTACCACAAAAGCTTTAATGTAAAGAACTGCCTAGTGGGTGATGCTGGACTAATAGACAAAATGCAACGCAATAGGCATTTCCTTCACTGAAACGACATGCGAAAGTCCAGCCATCATTTTTCAAAGTCTAATTATGTGGATGCAGTTGCCTAGTCTCACTTTGCACATACAAAGGCTTCCACGGGCTACCCCAGGGGTGAGGTAGACCATAACCACAAAAGGAGCCTGGAAATTGAATTATTTGCAGCATTTTAACCCCAAAATAATGCTGCATCTTAGAGGTTGGCGTAATAGGAAACTTCAGAGTTGAAAACTAAGTGAATGAGAACATTAGTTGACAAGGAATTCAAGCACTGGCATTCCCTTTTACCTTTTGCTCTTGCATTCCTGAAAAGAGCCAGCACTTTCTCTTTGTAACACAAAGAAGAAAAAGATGCCTAGTTTTAGCACTTGTTGATCCCATTAACTGGGAAGATTGACAAGAAGTAGACAATTATCTCTGACATGAATATGGGCATGGAAGGGACTGTTGTAAGAGAGACTTTTGCTAATGGAATAAAGATGACCCGTGCCTCTTGACAGATGTCAAGCGCATTAGAGTCCAGCAAAGTTACAACCATTTAATCTGCATTGCAATGGAGGACAGATTGTATGATTTATAACTTCTTTATTTTTTATTCCATAATTTTTTACTCAGAAGCATATAGAGAGATAGAGTTCTCAATGTAAGTCAGTATTATGACCCCAGAGTTTCAAAGGCATTGGGGTTTTTGTTGAGAGGTGGTCTCTCTTCTGAGCTCAGGAAGAAAAGAATGAAAAATACATAACTCAAAAAGGATATCAATCAATCCAAGAATCATAATTCTATACTGAAATTTAAACCTCAGTTATAGGAATGCAATTACTGAGAAGCATTAGTGAATTACTGAAAATATTACATGAAAGTAAAGTAGGAAAAAAGTACTTAAGTTCCATTAGGATCTAAAATACATTGGAGGAAAAATTAGTTTTAGGTTTTGAAATAGTCAAATGTTCATCTTTTTATCTTATATCGATAGAGTATCTATTTGAGTCATGATTGTTTAAGAAAAACAGGTGTTTGTTTCTCTAGAGCACAAAGAGGCAAAGGGAAGCAGAGCTAACCCCTACAATCTTTCAGTTCCTATGCTTCATTGTAATTCTTGCCTGTGGCTTTCTGTACTGCTGTTAGGTGCCCAAGAGTCAGTTCTGCCCCCTAATGCCCCCATGCACAACAGAATGTTCCTGTGTTTGAGCTCCTTGTTGCAGCTCCTGTGTCCACCCGTCTCTGTGAGGCCTTCCTCTTTCTCGCTGCCTCTCCACTTTACCAACCATGATGGCCTTCTCCAGGGACTGGTCTCTCCTGACAACACGTCCGAAGTATGTGAGACAAAAATCTTGCCATCTTTGCTCCTAAAGAGCCCTCTGGCTGTACTTCTTCTAAGATAGATTTGCGTGTCTTTTTAACCGTCCCTGGTACTTTCAACATTCTTTGCCCACACCACAATTCAAATGAATCAATTCTTCGGTCTTCCTTATTCAATATCCATTTTATCTATTTATATGGGGCAGTTAAAATATGGCTTGAGTCAGGTACACCTTAATCTTCGAAGTAACACCCTTTACATTTCAATATTCCAAAGGTCTAGTGCAGCGGATGTACCCAGTACAACATGTCTCTTGATCGCTTGGCTGCTGCTTCCTAGGTATCGATTGCGGGTCCAGGCAAGGCAAAATCCTTGACAACTTCAATCATTTCTCCACTTACCATGAGGGGAGAACATTGTTCTTGCCTATGAAGAACATTTCCAGCTACGGTGGACAATTCCCATTCTAGAGCTTTTGAGTTTTATTCAAGACCACTCAACTAAAAGAAAAAAAATTGATCTGTTCCTCCAGTTGAAAACATTTCTTGAGGCTAAATTTTGGTGACAATCAAAGAATAAGTCTCATAGGAAATTCTGCTCACTGATGATTCTTCATTTTTTCAAAGTTTCAAAGGATCTCTGTCAGCATTCTTTAACAACAGTTGATAGCGGGTGTGGTAGTTACATAATCTGGTGTCAATTTGAGGAGTAAGAGTGAAGGGGTGGAGTCTAGCCTGCCAATCGGGTCATAGCCAATGAGGCCTCTGTGTGGGCATGGCCTTCTCCTGAGGATTCTGGGAACTCTGGTATTTCCTACTTGGGGGCAGAAGACACTTCTCTCTCTCTACCCTTGGAGACTCTCCACTGACAAGGCTGTCTTCCCATGAGACATCCCTGAGGAGAAGCCTCATGGACCTACCGTGATGCAGCCCTAGGTACTGGAGAAGCCATGTGGAGACCCCTGCCAGCGCCGAGATGATTACAATGCCACTGGATCCAAAGACTTTCTACCCACTGGCCTGTGATTCTTCTGCATTCGGCATCATTGCATGTGTTTTGTGAGTCTGAGGAGGACTTTATAGATTGATATCGGACATATAGGCTAATATCCGACTTACGGGCTTGGACTGGACTGGGCTGGAATGTTTTCTAAATATTCAACTGCTCCGGTATAAACCTCTATCTTATACACATACGTGTGTCCATGAATTCGTTTCTCTAGTCTACCTCGACTAACACAGTGGGATTCTGAGAGATATTCCCGGTCCAAAGAAAATCCACTTAATGTGGCAAAGGCTGAGTTATTGGAACTACCAAACAACAAACCAGATTTCAGGAGCCTAGCATTTAATCATTTTCTTTCTTTTTTGAAGAGTAAATTTTAATTTAAAAAATGTTTATAAATCATTTTACTGGGGCTTCTTACAGCTCTTTTCTAACCGCGAGGTCAGCAGTTCAAAAGCACCAGTGACTGGGAGTGAAGATGGGGATTTCTACTCCAGTAAAGAGTTACAGTTCAGAAACTCCTAGGGGGATTCTACCCTGTCCTATAGGCCAACTGTGAGTTGGCATCAGTTCAATGGCGGTGAGTTTGTTTTTGTTTTTAGTGATATCCAGATTGTATGTGATGTTCTTAGATCAATACATGTGTAGTGAGTGGCTACTTTCAAACAGAGACAAGGAATCTGACCTTAAGTAGCGTAAATCCTATGAGAAAAAAAGATACCCACGTGAATATTGCTTTAATGCAAAGTACTGAGGAAAAAAAATAAGTTAACAAAGGAGAAGCTAGTGGGATATAAAGCATCTATAATCAAAAACAGAGTCCAAAAAGTGTAACCATGAACCAGGTGAAGAAACACCATTCGTTTTCTGCAGCAGAGGAAGCAATGTGTGGATACCAAGAATAATGCCCAGCATGGTGAGTGTTCCCATGGACTACTACACTGTCCTGGCTCAGTGGCTGAATGCTCTTGCTCATTACCAGTCACTCAGAGAAATCTCTCCAGCCACACTTCCAATGCCACTTTGGTCATGGGCTCTTCTCTAGCACCTAGTGGTGAAAAGAGTCCTTTCTATCATCTCTGAAAGATCTCAAATTCATCCTCCCTTTCTGAATTGTTAAATTCTCTTATATTGTAACTATTTATCCTCCCTAACCACTATAGCCTAATTAACTTTCATTGAGTGCTTTACGTAAAGCAGAGTGTTCTAAAGCTTTACACTTATTATCTCATTTAATCCTTACAATTATATCCTGAGGTAAGTAATATTATTTGTTAAATTTTACACATGTGCAAATTGAGACACAATTAGATTAAATAACATATCCTGAGAGATAGCCAGTAATAGTGAAACCACGATTCTACTGTAGGAAATCTGATTCTCGGTTCACAATACGGCAGCTATTTCCATGTGTCCCTTCTTCTTAACTTTTGAGTCAAAATCACCAGGACAGTGGGTTTTTGGCTTCTTAACTTGCAGTTGATGAATATTTATGAATGGCGGCATGAAGGAACAAATATAGAGATGATTACATTAATTCGGAAATTTGAGGGGGGAAAGTGACTTTTCAGAAGAGTGACTGATCCATAGGGTATAACAGTGGATATTTGATGATGACAAGGGAAATGATACAATGTAGACTTTATCACGGGTCTACATAGTAGTCAAAACACTGCCGTGAGCACTTGTTCCAGCACTGAGGCCTTGGAAACGAAGAGGAAGGCTGGGCACTGAAATCACTTTTAAAGTAAAAATGTAGTGACTGTGTGAAAATATGTAAATATGAAATACAACCCAAAAATCTATTTGTAATGGAAAAGACATCAATGTATACTGAACTACAGGTAAAATGACTCATGATTACCATCGAATGGTAAACAGAATTAGTATATTTTGTTATCAACATTGGTGATTACATGAAAAGCAACACAAAAGATTAGTCAAAGTAAGAACATAAAGTCATGCTAATTTTACCTAAAAAATCCAGCCCCACAAACTAAACTATATTGATATCCTTGCAGTGCTAAGTGAAGTTCATGTGGGGGGGGCCAATATTTAAAATAGAATCATCCTGTTGTCAACAAACCAAGATGATGATGGTAGATTATTAGGGCAATGTTGACTTGTGCTGACGATAGCTTGGTAGCTGCCATTCAGTTGACCTTATAGATGAGGGTAGAACAGCCCCTATGTCTGTCCGATCGGTAGTTCGTCATGGGAGTTGGAAGCCCCTCTTTCTCCCATAGAGGCACCGGTAGTTCTGTCCTGTGCCCCCTGTGCTTAGCAGCCCACTATGTCAGCACCACTATGTCAGCAGGGCTCCTCTATTGCTCCAATGCTATTTGTGTCCAAGGTCTAGTTGAGATCAGGGGAATAACTGTTAGTAAGGGAACAGAGCTAAACGTGCTGGCCCACCCAAAATGAAGCCCTGGCCTCCTTAGCACCATGGTTGCTACAGAAAATTCTGTTTGTGAAAAATGTTCCAATTTGCAACAATGTAAAAGTAACTTCCCCAAAGCTAACCACCTGCAGGCAGGTAATGCAGCTCCAAGGACCCCCTGGGACAGACGGTCCCAGGTAGTCAGCAATGTTTAAATTTGATGCACAGACATTTCCCAGGGAAAGAAAAGCTAACCCTGGAACCCCCCACGTACAAATTATAGTCACCATTTAAACCATCATCACAGTATTTGAGGTTAGTAAAACATATTGCTTGAGCTATAAAACATTCTAAACTAGCATTCCAAATGTCTCGCCTCAAGCAAGCACTTAAATTAAAGTTTCAGACAGCTGGCACTGGAATCATAATAACAGTTTTACACAAAGGGATTGGCTAAACATGATTATTGTTTTGATAATTTATTGTCAACATGCATTATTGCGCCCTGATCCCTCCTCTTGGCTTTGGTTTTTTTCCCATTGTCAACAGGTGACAAGATCTGGTTGGAGTGGTAGAGAAGAACTATTCAATGCCATGACCCTACAAAGTTAACACACACATACACACAAACACATACACACAGAGATACACACACACACAGAGGAAGCATAGCATATTGTAATTAATTTCCATAATCGTTTTCACTGTCTCCTTCCTGGGAATTGCTTTGTTAGTACACAGGAAGAAAATGGGAGTAGTACACTTATCACCCTTATTATACAATTTTTAAAATTATTTTATTGAGGTCTCGTACAATTCCCATCACAGTCCATACATCCATCCATTGAGTCAAGCACATGTGTACATTTGTTGCCCTCATCATTCTCAAAATATTTGCCCTCTACTTTAGCCCTTAATATCATTTGCTCATTGTCCCCCTCCCTCCCCCCTCCCCCCTCCCTCATGAACCCTTCATAATTCATAGATTATTATGGTTTTGTCATAAGTTACACTGTCCAACGTCTCCCTCCGCCCTCTTCTCTGCTGTCCATCCCCCAGGGAAGAGACTATACTTAGATTCTTGTAATTGGTTCCCCCCTTCTACCCCACATTCCCTTCACCCTCCAGGCCTCACCCCTCTCACCACTGGTCCTGAAGGAGTCATCTGTCCTGGATTCCCTGTGTTTCAAGTTGCTATCTGTACAATTTAGGCTCCCTTGGTAGGTCTATTTCCCCTAGTCCTCCTTTGTGGAAAATATAAAAGCAGAAAATGTCATAGTATTTTTTATTAATATTTTACTTCTGTAATTTTGAAGCATGTGTGCACTACCTTGGTAGCCTTTGACTATATAGGCATATTGTGTGCTGGTTTACCCAAGGCACAAACAGTATTGACCCGTTAGCCAATTCTAAAACACACTATACCTACATCTCACTTATAAACTCTCATTATCTGACATCTCTCATTTACAACCATACTGAAAAACCACCTGTTTGACTCTTTTGTGCATTAGCAATTCACATCTGGCAGTAACGAACGCCCAAGTGCCATGACAGTTAAGGGTATGCGTCAAGCTGGAGGAGCCAAGATTCTCCGTGTTTTGGTAGTTATATAATGATGTGATTTGGCAACTACTTGGGGATGTAGTTCAGTGATTGGGAAATTCTGTAGGCAGTCTCCAGTTTCTAATCTGATGTGATCGTCCTCCATTTTCACACGTGCTAGACGTTGGAGACTAGCATGCCAATAAATGAGAAGTGAATGTATTTTGAAAACCTAATAATTCTTCAAGCACAGCAAATTATCTGTTCATTCTAATGCGGGGCACTGGCAGATATGCTCACGGTTAGCACATGCTGTACTTGTGGGAAATAAGTGTCATTGGCATTGTCGTTCCAGTTCACTGAGATTGGACACATTGATAAACGTTATAAGATTAGAAGCAGACATTTATAATTTCATTTTAAATTAAAGTCCAACCATGCCTACCGGCACATTTTGCTCTCCGTTTTGTTTTTGTTGTTCTGAGCATTTTGAAAATAATATGATGACATGTTTGTATTATTTTAATAAGAAAGTAGGCACTTCCTGTTTGGGGACTGTGGAAAGGGCTACGTCAGTACCACAGATTTTTCTAGTTTATGTCTTTCTAAGTGTAAACATACTTAAAAATTGGAAAGCATCAGAAATAGTCAATGTGCTTGGATTAGTTGAGGGAGAGGAAAGTGACACATTTGAGCATCTTTACTTTTTTCCTGAACATGATTTTTCCATTGGCTTTAATTAAGGTTTCATTAAACCTTGAGTTTAGAAAGCTTTTAATTGAGAAAGAGTTTGCTTACTAGGCACATTTTCTGCCTGTGATGAGAATATTCGTAATAAATGGCTTTTCCAACTTTGTAGTTAAATTCAACTTTGTTCTACCTTTGCAAAAATCAGTTATAGATCTACTTTTAAGAAATGAGCCATGCCACAAGAATGATTTTTATCTCATCATAAAATGGCACAAATTTGGCTTCAGTGCACTTTATAAGTATATTGCCTGCTGACAAATTAATCCAATTAGTAAAGGTGAAGGTTTATAATTGGGGTTAACTAGAATTTAACTGGTCATTGTTCATCAAACCCCCTTTACCTCCCCTAGAGCATGATTCTCTCAGTTACTTGAGTATACTCATTTCTGGTACCAGATAAACCGAAAGTGTGCCTGTAAAACTCTTGTTTCCAAAAAATCAGGTAGTAGCCCGTTGCCAGAGCCACATCAACACTGGCACTTACAGCCATGGCACTTTCCTTCTTTGGGGGGAAGAGAATCTCCAGATCCACTTCCTCCCAGCCCCCACGACGGAGAGCATTTTTATATAGTTCAAGTCCCTATAGGTCTGCAGTTTGCAGTGTGGTTTAAAAAGTAATACATCTTTTCTTAGATGTACCCCAGTTTCTGCTTTTTAATAGACATGATAATGAGCTTCTGGGTCTTCATTTCCCAGTGTGCAAAGAGCTCAAATACATCTTTGATTGTTCACAACCCAGGAGATGATTCCTGAGTGCTGGGATCCATGGAGGTCTCTCTAAACAACTATTATTTAAAGCATACACACACCCACACACACGCACATATTTTGATGCTGAACTTTTCTGATTCCATTGAAAAATTTTCCCAATATATTCAGGGGAACTTGTTTATTTTAGCTTGGGCAGAATGACATTCCTTTTGTAGTGAGTCAGAATGACTAGAAGTTCCCAATTGTCTCAGAGCAACAAAATATGCTAATGGTCATTTTGGCTGTGGGAAAGATGTTGGTAAGTAAAGGGGATGGCAGCTCGGCTCTGTATTGCAACAGAAAGAGATATGCACAAGCAGTCTGGTTTTGTTTCTTGGATTTCAAAATTTTGGAAGATTCGTTACTTCAGTGCATGTGAAAATATATCAGGGTGATCATCTCTTGACCATTCTTGGGACTATTCATTGTTAGAGAGACTTCTGACTGTTTTGTAACATTAAAGATGCTAAATCTAGTTAACAACGTTATTCCAAACATTTTTAAACTTTGTCTAAGAAAATTAGAAATATGCAAGTCTATACCATTCTCAACTTCCAAAAAACTCAACTGATTTATCAACAATTTCAGCTTTTCATTTTATTGGCAACTCTGAAAATTAATATTTTGATACTGAGAATACCAAATGCTACCAGGTTGTATTTTTCCCCCACCCAATCTAAAAGAATACAGGAACTCTACCTCCTTTGTACTGGCAGGGTGGAAGGGACAATAACAGCAGATACGTACTTGTATTTTTGATATGACCTTATTCTTAAAAGACTATATATTACATTGACTAGACTTTTTGTTTATTGTAGCTGAGGTGATTGATGATGTTTCCATTAATTCAAACGTAATCAGTAGGAAATCATCTCCCCATCACTGTAGACACAATGCCATCTATTTCCCTAGCCAGCTGGATCTGGTGGGAGGTTAAGTAATACTTTAACTTTCTATTCATGTCCTTATTAAAAAATAAAGATGGAGACTTGCGCCCCATCCCCAAAGCTTTAACCAATTGACGATGATTGAATACTCTCTCTTATTACTGCTCACTGGGATCTTATGAAGTGCACATTTCAGTTTTCTCCAAGACCAGGGGAGATGGGCCGACAGCAATATTGCTCAAGTTCAGTACACCGCAATACATAGAAAGCTGTGCTCCCAAATAGTGAAAGAGTTATAATTTTAATTCTTCTTACAATGACATGGTTTTCCTGAAGTTAGGTGATCATTATCAGTGAAACCAAACATCACGAGTGGCAGTTTTTGTGGGACAAGGTGGCTTATTCTAATTGGTAGGATCTGTAGATTCCTATGCTGAATTTTAGATCTAAGCATTTCCAAATTAATAGGGCGATTGAAGAGGAGGGATATATTTGCAATCTGTTTGGACTGAAATGGGTACTTGGTGCCACATGTCTTAATGCAGCAAGACATCACTATGATTATTACTGCCTCCGTGATAGCCAGGTGGAAGCACCTGCTCTCTCACTGACTGCACCACTTAATCCCTAGCGATCAATTAATTCCCCAAAACACTAATGGCCAGACAAAGACTCGGGTTTGTGTAACATCAAAGAGGAGGGTGCTGTCATTGGTCAGTGAGAAGATACTGCTTCCAGCTTCGCAGAGGCTGAAGAGTATGGGTGCTGACTGCAGAGTTCAGTCCGGTAGCATCCTGCCACTTAACAGAACCCACTCACTGCCGCTGTGGTTTCTAGTATGGCTGCAACAGTGATCGTCTCGATTTATAGAGCACGTGTTAATGCTAAGGTTTAATTACAGGATGCATGCGAAGATTCCTGACTCACAATTTTGTTAGCAATATTTTTCTGGTTTTGTATAGGAAGGAAAAAACAGAATAATTTGTTTAGCCACTGTTGATATATGACCCACTGCCATCAATCGAATTGATTCTGAAGTGTATGGGTTTTTGAGGCTGTAAAAAGTTTTGAGGCAGCTTACAGAAGCAGAGAGTCTCAACTCCTTCCAACAGACCAGCTATTGGGTTTGAACCATGGACCTGGTGGTTGGCAGTTGAATGTTTCCCTGGCAGTGCCACCAGGTCTTCTTAGATGATATATTAGGAAAATGAATTTCAAATATAAATAGGTCTTCATCAATCATGCATGCATTCCAGACAGAAAAGCAAACATATTTTCAGAACCCAGTAGCATCAAAACCCTAAATGTATGTTGTGTGCAATATCCAGCAGTTACCTTGCCAGTCATAAATGCGCGCCCCATTCCTTCACTAAAGATGAAACAGAGCAAACGCTTGGCAAAGTTTTCAAAGTGGAAAGTTGGGAAATTTTGTTCATGTTTCCCACAGTTGCAAAGGGATTTTTCTTTTTCAAATTCACTTTAGAATGCCGGGCCAAATAATTAACTTCAGAAAAAAGTCGAATTAATCAAGCTAGAGCTCTCTGTCACCAGAGAAGATTGGGACATGCTTTTTTCAGTGCATTTAAGGGGAAATATGTGACATTTGAAAATCGTTACATTTAAAAATCAAAAGAGATTAAATAAAAATAGAAAATTTGTCTTCCGTCTGTCTTCTTTCTTTCTTTCTTTCTTTCTGTCTGTCTTTCTGTCTTTCTTTCTTTCTTTCTTTCTTTCTTTCTCTCTTTCAACAGATCTAGAAACACTGGCTCATCAGTTCCACTGGATCACTAAAGACTCAAAATGAGGACCTGCCCCTTTAGGTCAAAATGTAGACCTGATCCACTTGCCACAATCCCCTCCTCACTGGCTCAGCATAATAAAATTATCAGTGTAATCATTATGGGCAACTAATTTGCAGCCAAATCTTTGCTTTAAGATTAAAAAGAAAAAGAAAATAAAGAAAAGGCATTGTCCCTTACACTTTAACCTCTATTTTGTTAGGAGCCATCTGTTGAGACCTTGCCGGTCAATCTATTTACCATCTGTCATCCTTCTTTTGCTTTTCTTACTCTTGAAAAACCAAACATTCACACTGCCATCAAGTCAGTCAGACAGTAGAACTGCTCCTGAGGGCTTCCACGACTGTAACCTTTACACACGCAAGGGCATCACCTTGCTCCCTCCCAGCACCTGGTGGCTTTCACCTGTGGACCAGGTGAGCTATGCAATGCTTACCTTACTGTGCCAGCGAGCAATGCCCTCAGCAGATTACCAAATAATGGGCAGTTTCGTCTCTACCCAGAGGCTTCGGAGGGGAGGAAAGAGTGAGAGGTCTACTGAGAACTCAGCCCTCGAAACCCTGTGGAGCATAGGTCTCCTCAGACACATACCAGGGGTCAGAAGCAACTTGATTGTAGCTAGGATTTCCCTCAGCTCACCTACAAAGCAGAAGAGCACACCATTCTCTAGACCAGGGTCCTCAAACTCTTTAAAGAGGGGGCCAGTTCACTGTCCCTCAGACCTGTTGAAGCGCTGGACTATGGTTTAAAAAAAAAAAACTATGAACAAATTCCTATGCACACTGCACATATCTTATTTTGTAGTAAAACAACTGGGCAAAAACACCCAGTGGGCCAGATAAATGTCCTCGGCGGGCCGCATATGGCCCGTGAGCCGTAGTTTGAGGACGCCTGCTCTAGACCATGTCTCCATCTTGCCTGAGCCCCTGGTAAATCTCCCCTTTGGGTAGGCGCCTTCAGTCACTCTCAATTTTACGCAGGCCCCTCTTCCATTCCAAAGGTCCTGCACACTTGGACACATGGTCTTTTCAGCAGAAGTCTGTACCATAGAAAGAAGAAGAAGAAGAAGGGCAGAAATAAACACATCCTCACGTTTTTACTATTCAGGGTAAAGGCTGGGCTATCTCCTCTCTGAAACCGTGCCAGGCTTGGAAACCCACAGGGGGTTGATGTGAGTGCACTTTGATTCCATGGCAGTGGGTTTGGTTTGGTTTCTTACAATGACTCTATAGGAGAAAAGTTATGGGACTCATAACCTCCCCCTTCAAGGCAGAATCAGGTGCCTGCCATCAGATATTCGAGGGTGGTGGGACTCTTACTGTCCATGTGGGAGATTCAAATGCAATTCCCAGCTCATGCACCGGATGCACAGTCACTGCTCACCCATCAGTGGAAGATTGTCTGTTCCCATGATGCTAAACAGCTGTTAGCAGAGTTGTTAGACTAAGAGAACTAGGAAGAAAGATGAGTGATGTATTTTCAAAAACTCAGCCATGAAAATTTCTATGAAGTGTAAGATCAACCAATCACAGGGATGGCTCAAAACTAGAAACATGTTCTTATGTACTGCGTTGGGTTGCCATGAGGTGTGGGTCAGCTCATTGGCAACCAACACAAACAATCACATTTATAATTGCTGGTTATGTTTTCTTACAAGTATTCCTACGTTTCAGGCCGTTTCCAGTCTCCCTAAATAAGACAAAATTTGGATCAAATTTTGATGATCATGTGCTAGAAAGCATCTCTCTTCCTCAGAGTCCACATGATATTTCACACCATTTTAACATACTTAATACATTCATTTATTATTTATTAAATATTTGAATATATTTGATGAAGTTGCTATGAGTTAGAATCAACCCTAACAGGGTTAATAATAATAATAGAAGGTAATCTCTTTAAAGGTGGCCTGCATATTTTATTGAATTGTATTTACTCCTTCTCACTATTAATCATCCCTCTATGTTTCTAATTAATGAAAGATTGGCAATCATCAAAGGATGCTAATTGATTGCCATGTACATACTCATATAAACTACTGGTGTTAAGTAGGTGCCAACCACCCTTAGTCTTTCTTCTGATTTAAGATATTAAATTCTCCCAATCAAATGGACATTTGCCTAAAAGAATTATTTTCCTGATGGCACTAGAGTGATAATCACTTTAGCGAGTGACAAGAAACTTACAAGTAAAAGGGTCCCAGATGGGTGCATCTCTATTTATCAGTTGGGAATAAGTATAAAAAGGAGACAAGTTCTGGAATGGAAAGTCTTGGGTAGGATAACTGTACTGGAAACCTATCTATGATGATAAGGTAGTATGTATGTAGTCATGGTAAGTCAATGATTAGGCCCTAGGCTGCCAAACAAAAGGTTGCCAGTTTGAACCCACCAAGGACTCCCCAAGAGAACGATCTGGCAATTTGCTTCCATCGAGATGAGAGCCGGGAAAACCTTATGAGACTGTTCTACTCGATGGCACAAGGTCACTCAGAGTCAGAGTTGACCCAACCAGCATCCAGCAACAGCAACATCATGTATGAAGCAAGTCACGCTTATTTGTTCTGAAGGCTATCAGCTGCCCTTAAAAAATAACTTTTGTTTTAAGATATTTCATATACCATCCCTTTTTCTAATCATGACACCAAATTTCACCCATTCAGAGACTTGCTATTTTCTCCTAGTCTCCTACTCATTCAGTTCTCTTTCTTTGTGTCTATTCCTGATGCACACACACACACACACACACACACACACACACACAGATTAGGTTTTTATTCTGCTTATTTTTAAAATTCAATTTCACATACAGCTACACATTCCTGGACCCATTGCTTCAAAAATTAGGTCTATGGGTCATTTACCATAAGAGTCGGATCTCGGCGCCTTCAAGAGTAAACCTTAAAGATTTCACATCTCATACCTCTGGAGGTCTCCATTCGAAATAGAAGAAAAATCCATTCATCTCAGAAAATACTGCCACTTCTAATTTGAAGACCTTGAACATGTTTCAGAGATACTGTTTTCCCCATTTTACCGACAAAGAGAAAAGAGACTGCCCTATGGGGCTGCGAAGGTCGATGAAAAGTAAAATCACCAAACAGTGCGACAGGAATATAGCGGGAACTGAATACACGACTATTTCTTTTTACATTCCCGACATCCCTTCTCTTAGCCTTCAATGTGTTCAAAGGTCCTTTGGCAAAGTCTCCATGCATTTGATATTTTAATGCAAACCATCATGATTTTTCACTTTGTATAAACTTCTAAGTATTTTTAGAAATAGGAATACAAGGAGGAGAAAGCATAGATTATCACAAGCCACCTCCAGGTATCTACTACAACAGATATCTGGGAAAGAGAATAAAAAGGGTCCAAGCTTTTTGTTGAGAAGACAACGGTGAGAGAAAGGCTCCAGACATCTTCCCTGGGCAGATTTTCAACATAGGATCATTATTTCTTGGATAATTCCACCTAGATGATTTTAAAGAAGAAGGAAAAAAACCTGGAAGAAATGTCTTTGTCCCGTCAAGATCCACTTGGGCTAACCCACTGAGGCTGAGATTGTCAAAGGATATGTGGTCTAGATTAATAGCCCAAATTAATTAATTAGCTTCCTTCGGTCTTTGCCTTTCCCTCTCTTCTTCCCTTTTCCCTGTCTCCACCCCACCACACAATTGCTTTTCCTTTGTGTCTTTTGATTTCCTTCTGGAGGTATAATTTACCAATCCTTGAAGATTTGGTACTCCCCCAAGAATTTTTCACATATGAGCTGTGAGGGTCTGTTAATTTACATCCTCTTTGATGTCATATATAAAACATGCAGCAAGAAAAAATTTTAACATGGGATTTTACAATTATTTCCCAACGTTTTCAGGGGGAAAAAATTTAAAGGAAGCAACTGATATAACAAGAAACCCCAATGGACTCCGAATCAATTAGCCGTGCTGCGGTTTTCAGGAGCCGACACATGAAGTTGGTCAAGGAAATTACTGTTAATGTTCCAAAAAGAATCACCACATATTGAAATCACCCCATCGCTAGATGGGACACAAACAGAATCAATGTTTAAAGTGCATAATGTCTCTGGAATGATCATTTTGAGTGGTTCTCGAATCCAATCCTACTTCTGTAAGATAAAGAAATGAATGAATGTATCAGCCAAACCCATCAATTAATTACAGAGTAAACCTGCCTCTAATTTTCCATTGAAAACTGTTTTCTTTTTTTTTTTAATCATTTTATTAGGGGCTCAAACAACTCTTATCACAATCCATACATACCTCAATTGTGTAAAGCACATTTGTACATTCATTGCCCTCATCATTCTCAAAACATTTCCTCTCCACTTAAGGCCCCTGACATCAGGTCCTTATTTTTCCCCTCCTTCCCCCCTCCCCCCTCCCTCATGAGCCCTTGATAATTTATAAATTATTATTTTGTCATATCTTGCCCTGTCCGACGTCTCCCTTTACCCACCTATCTGTTGTACATCCCCCAGGAAGGAGGTCACATATAGATCCTTGTAATCGGTTCCCTCTTTCCAACCCATTCTCCCTCTACCCTCCCAGTGTCGCCACTCACACCACTGGTCCTGAAGAGATCATCCGCCCTGGACTCCCTGTGTTCCCAGTTCCTATCTGTACCAGTGTACATCCTCTGGTCTAGCCAGACTTGCAAGGTAGAATTCGGATCATGATAGAGGGGACAGGGAGGAAGTATTTAGGAACTAGAGGAAAGTTGTGTTTTTCATCGTTGTTACATCGCACCCTGACTGGCTCGTTTCCTCCCCAAGACCCCTCTGCAAGGGGATCTCCAGTGGCCTACAAATGGGTTTTGGGTCTCCACTCCACACTCCCCACCTCATTCACTATGGTAAGATTCTGATGATGCCTTACACCTGATCCCTTCGACACCTCGTGATCGCACAGGCTGGTGTGCTTCTTCCATGTGGGATTTGTTGCTTCTGAGCTAGATGGCCGCTTGTTTACCTTCAAGCCTTTAAGACCCCAGACACTATACCTTTTGATAGCCGGGAACCATCGTTTTCAATGGAAGGAGATGGCCTGTCTTCCAAGGAATCTGTAGGTGGGTTTGAACTGCTAACCTTTCAACTAGTAGTTGAGTCTTTAAACATTTGTGCAGCTCAGGGATTCCTGTTCTGCTTTAGCAAGAAGTAGTTGCAGTGGTCATGTATATGAAATATAGAATGAAATAAAGAGAACAGAGAGGTATTTCAGATAAGAGGATGAGGAAGACGGCTAGAAACCCCATTTCCCCTTTCACTCTGTATCTCTTTTCCACCAACTACCCTTGTCTCTTTCTCCTGCTCTTCACTGGAAGGCTGTTGAAGAGGAGACAAGAACCAGGGAAGCAGCTAATCATAGGAGTTTTACTATTTAATCAGAATTGCTGTGGCTGACCATTGTTTATAGAACCAAGGGGCCCCAAGATTCTTGACCTCAAATTCTGGAGGATTTAGCTCTCCAGCAAACAGCCCCCACCTCAATTTAATTAACTGCCTATCCCTGCCCTGGTGTGACTTGCATGGCCAGGAAGGTGTTTCCCAAGAAAATCAGAATAGGGGCCAGGGCGGGAAAGGAGGGAAAAAAGGTGAGTTCAGGAGGGCAATGAGACAGGGGTTAACAATGCTATTTAAGATCAAGGACTGGAGTACTGAGATGCTGCCAGACTTGAGAACTTTAATTTACTGTCACTGCTAGCCCCCTTTGAGGTTTATGGTGGTATTTATACACCCAGCATCAATCACATGAAACAAGGAGGGGATTTATAGTTTGTTTTAAAGACTGCAAATGCAATGTAATGCAAATAGCTTGCCTCATGGGCATTTACGTTTAATGGGAAAATTACAGATGCAAAAGATTGGTAGAACAAATTTTAAATTGACTTTATTACATCTAGTGCTTTTCAGAGAATACTATTAAAAAAAAAAGAAAGAAAGATATGGTAATGGAGTTCTACACTGTAGCCTGACAAGTTAAATTCCACTTAACTGATTTTCTTTCCTTTTTTTTCTTTCTTTTTTTGTATCTTCCTTCTCGCATTACCTCTTATAATACATTTTAACTGAAATATTCAGAGGATCGTAAAGTGACAGGAGTATGTTGTTGTTTTATTTAATTTCATGTTATTTTTGTTGTGCCAGCCAAATAATAGATCCATATTCCGTGCATTCATAAAATTATATCATGGTTGCATATGTATTTTTAGTATCTGCTATAAAATGGCTACTTTAGGCATTGATACTGTGAATGTATTTAATCAGGGATTCAATGTTTTCAAAAAGAAACAGTTTTCTTGTTCTCATTATTTTAAAATATATGTGTCTGTGTCTGCATTCACATATGTACACACACACGGACCAAGGGATAAATGGTTCTTTGACTTTGAAAGTTTCTGGCAAAAGGTTTTCTTGCGCTGCAAAAGCCAAAGGTTATCGTGTGATGGTTGTTGAGTTGCTTCCAAGGGATGAGCAGGTGTCCCCAGTTGTGTTCCAGAAGATGCCTGGTGTGCACTGCACAACTCTGACATTTATATTGGCATCATATGATCAAATGGAAGACAGGGGCTAAACAGACAAGAGGAAGCTTTGCTTGTACTGGTGGCTGCAGCAGCTCCATTCTGACATGCATAATAAGCTCTGTTTTCAGACTAGTCAAATAGGAACATTTCCCTGGGTAATCTGGCCAACATCAATTGTAAGCTCGGTCTATGTTATATTCTAAAAGGATTTTTAAAACAATTTTTATGTTGACTTGTTATTTGTTTTCTACTTTTTGAACAAAAGACTTGAGGTGGCTTAAAACAATTCATGTCACATGGATAGCTAAGATGTACCTGACCCAAGCCAGGGTCTTTCAATCACTTCGTACTCAAGCAAAAGAAGGGCCATGAGAAATAATAAAACAATGAGCATTTGCATTGTAACATTGACGGAGAATATTGAACTTACCATGAGGCTGAGAGACGGTGGTGTCCTGGGGACACACTGCCCAATAGCTCTACAACAGGGACCCTAAAAACCAAGAGAAGCACCAAAATTAAGGATAAGGAATTGTATTGAAACATAATTTGGAAAGGCAGACAGAAGAAAAACAGTGACTAATTATATATATATAATTATAATTGTATCTAAATATATATATGCATATATATATTATATTACTCCAATAGGTGAAGAAAATGGGAAAATTCAGACAATATCCTAGAAAGAAATCAGAAACACAATATGAGAGCAATTTAGAAAAATAAGCAGACATTACAAACCATATAAGAACTTTAAAAAAAACTACACCTTACTGACAGTGAATCTATGCTGACTCAGGACTCAACAGGCCAGCATAGAACTGCCCTTTGCATATCCAAGACTGTAACTGTTTACAGGAATAGGAAGCCCTGTTTTTCTCCTTTGGAGCAGCTGGTGGTTTCAAACTGTGGATTTTTTTTATCACATTGCATAACTACTACACCACCAGGACTCACACAAGAATAGCAATTAGAAATACAGAAGATTCCTAATAAAATTTTGGAGACAGAAATTGGAAATATAAAAGAATGCTATCCAATCAATTTGTCTGCAGGAAAATCCAAAAAAGGAGGGTAGAAAATAAACAAATTATGTAGGACAATATCAAGGGGCACAACCTATATGTAATCAGACATCTAGAGAAGGAGCAATTCTACTGACAGTTGTCAAAGATGTGCTAGCAGAAAACATCTCTAATATCATTTAAAATAAAAATACACCAAGAGTGATGTATTGTTGGTTGATGGACAAACAAGATCTTGCTACAACCACGTTTTGTAGGCTGTATTAAGAGATGTATTATTCCAGCAATCCTGTGACAGCCATTCTGTTATAGTTTACCTATGCTTGTGTACATTACGGTGTATCTCAGAAGTGCGTCACCATTGGAGGTCACCCTCTTAAAGCTGTGTTATTTGTTTCTCTGATTTTCGGTAAATGAAACCCCGCGACACTGAGCCTATAGGGAAAGAAAACATAACAAAGGCTTGGGGGAGGGGCGATATAGAGGGACAGGAAAGTGATGATTTCAAGAAGCTCAGACTGATGATGGAAGCAATTATACAATTATGTTTGCCATGATTGAATTATGGAATGATATGACATATGCATTAATTCCCAAGTTCCAGCAAATTGAAAAACAAAAAACAAAAACATAGATCCAGGAATGAGCTCTGGGCTCACACTAAATCCAGGTTCCAACTTGTGCACATTTCGTTCTTACATCATGGCCCTACTCGATACTCACCTTCATGAAATGATCACTGAAGATAAGGGTGCTACAGCAAAGAGTGGTGAAGAAAGTAGATGGTGCCCAGCTATCATTTGTAAGGGCTTGTATGCAAACAAGCAGTCATCTAAGCAAGGAGCCAACTAAACCCACACAGAAGAAACACACCAGCTTGTTTTATCCAAAAATGTCAATTACAAAGTTTGAAAATGGTGAAAAGTATCAAAGTTAAAATTATGAACACAATTTGTAGAAGGCTATGGAGGACAGTGGAGCCCCAAACTCATCTACAGAGTATCTAGTCAGACAGAGCTGCTGACAGATCCCGTCTAGTCAAAGTCAAGATTCCGGAAAAACCTTACAATCAAGCAGAGCCCATTGTAATCTTGATGATGCTGGATGGAACTGGATACTTGGCCAATTGATCTCACTGTAGACATGGCCTGGATTTATTCTGGGTACAATATGTCTTAGCTGTTCCATGACAGAAATTTCTTCCCCGGCTTCTTGAATGTTGATGGGAGTCTTCTCCCTCTCACGTATTATTTGTAGTTTTGTCCATAGGCTAATATGATCTTATCCTTACCACCTTAGTGTGATTTGTTTTTCATTGTCTACTGTTGGGTTTCCCAGCTGTGAAGCACAGGAGGCGTGGAGTTACAATGATAACTGAGACAAGGTGTTCTAGGGGATGCAGAGATGGGGGGTGGGTGATAGGGAGGGAAATGGGATTTAGGGAATAAATAATGAGGACACGAGAAGGGAGAGAGCACTCGAATGGATCGGGATTGCACAAGTCATTTCATTTATTTATTTATTTATTTTTTAGACATTTTATTAGGGGCTCATACAACTGTTATTGCAATCCATATACACATCAATTGTGTAAAGCGCATTTGTACATCATTCTCAAAACATTTTCTCTCCACTTAAACCCCCGACATTAGGTCCTCAT
>NW_022111309.1:5690482-5735492 GCF_000313985.2 Echinops telfairi | reverse complement strand
AGGGATCAGGTATAAGGCATCACCAGAACAAAAAATCTTACCATAGTGAATGATGGGGGGAGTGTGGAGTGGAGATCCAAAGCCCATTAGTAGGTCACTGGAGATCCCCTTGCAGAGGGGTCTCGGGGAGGAGACGAGCACAAGTCATTTTAAAGGTGAGTTAACCAATGGGCAGGGGGTGGGGGTGAGATGTCTAACATAGATGTGGTGATATGATTGAATTATTCAATGTTATGATATGTAAATTGTGTTCCAATAAATGTTAGGAAAAGTATACATCCAGAAGTTCAGAAGCCCTACATAGAATAGACCCCAAATAAAAATCACCAAGACATAGCATAATCAAACTTTCCAAAACTAAAAATAAAAGTTCTTGAGAGCAGCTTGTAAAAACTGAAATGTTACCTTAAAAAGATTGAGCTCTGATTATTTGGCAGATAGCATGCAAGCAAGAAGATCATAGAATGACATACATAAAATCCCCAAAGAAAAAAGGCAACCAAGAATTAGGTATCTAGGAAAACTGTCCCTCAAATATGATGCTGAAATTAAGATCCAAATAAACAGAAATTAAAGGAAAGAGTGTAAAACACATCAACTGACCGGAAATGTTCAAAGGAGTTCTTCTGGCAGAGAACCAAAATTAAGAGACAGCGATCTAGGATGAAGACACTTGACGGCATCACACAGACACCCACCCAGAAAAGGACTTCTCATGAATAAAATAAGCTTACAAGGCTGAGAGCCGGAAGTAAAGGCAATGATCTTTCAGCAATGATAACTGCAAAACAAAAAGAGAGAATAATAGTATGAACACATAATGTCCAAATGGAGAGGATGTCAGGATGATATCGAGATGGAATAGACTATGATAAACATGGGAAGATTAAAATAGATTACAAGATAACCACAAAGAAAGTTAATAAATTTTATAACCAAAAGAAGAAAGAAGAAAATCATAAGGACTTGGTAAACACAAAGTCAGCAATAGTCAGCGTAATGAAAGAAAATCAATAACAGAATGAACTCAATACAGAAGAAAATATGTGGAGCAAATAAATCAATGCAATAATAAGAAACACAAATGAATGACATTAATAAATGTATGCCTCTCAGTAATTATACTGAATGTAAATGGACTAAATGCACTAATCAAGAGAAAGAAGGTGACAGAATGGATAAGACCTATCAATACACTGCCTGTAAGTGATACAACTTAGACATATAGATAATAATAAATTAAAAATCAAAGGATGGAAAAAATATATATCAAGGTAACAGCGACCCCCAGGAGAGTCAATGTTAATTTCTGACCAAATAGACATTAAAGCACAAGCCAGCATAAGAGATAAGGAAGAGCATTATCTATTGGTTAAAAGGTCATTCCAACAAGAGGATATTACCATAAAAAATATTGATGCATCCATTGAAATTGCTTTGAAATACACAAATTACGCAATAACAGAATCGAACGAACTATACAACGCCACAATGATATTAGATTTTAACACATCACTTCAAAAAACAAACAAAAAACATTTTATTGCAGATAAGGTGAAGGTTTACAGAGCAGATCATTGTTTGGTTTGCAACAATCCACACCCATTCGGATACACCTGAACCCTGCCAGGACCTTCAATACGTCACCATCTATCCTTTTTCTTCCCTGTATTTCCTGTTACTATTATCCTTCTTTTATAACATTCGGAACTTTATCCTTTCATACAGTCTGCTCTTTAGATTTTAAATTGTTGATTGTTGTAATGTGAGTGCAGCCCCAGAAGATTAAGAACTGTAGTCTTGGGGAACCCAGCAATCCCCATCTCATTAGTAAATCTCATCTCTTTATGGTTTTGAATTTTGTTCCACATTTTTATCCCACTCTGTTCAAAAAGCCAAAAATCAAACTTACCGTCTACCCTGTAGGACAGGGTAGCCCAATGGCTGTGGGTCTTTGAGCTTCAATTTCTAACTCTGTACTAGAGCAGAAAGCCAGCTGGTGGTTTTGAAGTGCTGACATTGCTGTTAGCAGCTTTGTGATGTGGTCTTTTTTGATGCAGTTCACAGTGGTAACCAGGAGCCATAGAGTTGTACTGGTGTCGAGGTTGTACAAACTGATGTGTGTCTGGTCCATGGGTCCACTGAATTAATTGTTTCCATGGGTGTTTTTATTTGCATCATGCTTTTTTCCTCTGGATGGGGAGAAACCAATGGTTGTTCATGAGCTTTTAAGCCCCCACTTCCTGCTTAACAAAATTAGAAACTCTGGGTCCTCCAAAGATATATTCCTGGTTTCAGGGACTCATTTCCTTGAGGTGTTGGGTTATGCCTAAGAAATTTTTACAACTTTATCTCTCCTGTTTGTCTCACCACATTCACAGATACATTTCCAGAAAAATGAAGCAAGACCCACACCTCCCATCATATACACAAATCAATATGGATAAAACACTTCAATGTAAAAATTAAAATTATAAAGGCTATCAATGAAAAAATACAGATAAATGTAAGGGGCTTTGTTTATATAATAAGTAGACTATCAAAAATTTAATAAAGCACAAGCAGCAAAAGATAAACTAGGCAGCCAGACCTTTGAAAATTTAATTACCTCTGAGAGCCAAAGGACTTCTGACAAAGAATAAAAGTAGAACCTACATATTGGGAAATATAGTTGACAATGATATCACCCAGAAGGGACTAATCTAAAACAAAGAAACTGTAGAAAGTTCAACCCCACAGCAAAAAGACAAATAATTCGATTTAAACGTGGGCATAGAGCATCGACAGCTCACCAATGAAGACATTCAGAAGGCCGACAAACACATGAAGAAATGCGCACAATCATTAGCCATATTCAAGTAAAAACTGAGATACCATCTCTCCCCAGCAATGATCCCAAAGGGCCACGGGACAGAAAGGAACAAACACAGGCAATTGTGTGGAGCGGTCGGAATGCCAACACAAGTCTGGAGTGGCAGGACATTGGCTTAAAATGCTGGAAATAGAAACATCATTTAATTTAGTGATCCCACCACGAGGCATATATTCCAAAGAAATAAGAGCCTGAAAATAAACAGATCTATACATCCATGTTTATTTCAGGATTATTTACAACAGCAAAGAGATGGGAACCACCAAAATGTCCGTAAACAAAGGAATGGACAAACGAATGGTTCATGCATACATTACATACTATGCACCGTTCAAGTATAATTGAAGACCCTGAGAAGCACCCCACACCACAGATGAACCCGAAAGACATTATGCTGAGTTGACAAAAGGAAAAATAGTGTGTGAGTTCAGTATTATAAAAAGTTAAGGAAAGGTTTATACACAGGAAAAAAGCCCAACATTTCTTTGACACATTTTTAAAATCATTTTATTGGGGCTCATACAACTCATCGCAATCCATACATACATCAATTGTGTAAAGCACATTTGTATATTCATTGCCCTCATCATTCTCAAAACATTTGCTCTCCATGTAAGCCCTTGGCATCAGCTCCTCATTTTTCCCCCTCCCTCCCCGCTCCCCCCTCCCTCATGAACCCTTGATAATTTATAAATTATTATTTTGTCATATCTTACACTGTCTGATCTCTCCCTACACTCACTTTTCTGTTGTCCATCCCCCAGGGAGGAGGTTATATATGTAGATCCTTGTAATCGGTTCCCCCTTTCTACCCCACCCTCCCTCCACCCTCCTGGTATTGCCACACTCACCCCTGGTCCTGAAGGGATCATCTGTCCTGGATTCTCTGGATTCTATCTGTACCAGTGTACATCCTCTGGTCTAGCCAGATTTGTAAGGTAGAATTGGGATCATGATAGTGGGGAGGGGAAGGAAGCATTTAGGAACTAGAGGAAAGTTGTATGTTTCATCATTGCTACATTGCACCCTGACTGGCTCATCTTCTCCCGGTGACCCTTCTGTAAGAGGATGTCCAGTGCCTACAGATGGGCTTTGGGTCCCCACTCCACACTCCCCCTCATTCACAATGACATGATTCTTTGATGCCTGATGACAGATCCCTTCAACACTTCGTGATCACACAGCCTGGTGTGCTTCTTCCAAGTGGGCTTTGTTTCTTCTGATCTAGATGAACACTTGTTTACCTTCAAGTCTTTAAGACCCTAGATGCTATATCTTTTGATCGCTGGGCACCATCAGCTTTCTTCACCACATTTTCTTATGCACCTGCTATGTCTTCAGCGATTGTGTTTGGAAGGTGAGCATCATGGAATGCCAGTTTAATAGAACAAAATATTATTGTATGGAGGGAGTACTTGAGTGGAGGCCAAATGACCATCTGCTACGTTAATATTAAACCTATAAATATATGCACATAAATCTATTTCCCCATCCTCATATATAAATAATTTACATATGTACATGCCTTTATTTAGACCTCTATAAATACCCTTTGCCTCCTAGCTCTTTCCTCTATTTTCTTTTACTTATTTTTATGTGCATAATTTTTGTTAGCGATGGGTAAGTAGGGAAAATAGGTGGCAAGGGGGAAAGAGAGAATAAAATAAAGTGCTGAGAGCAATAATAAGTGTCCATTTGGATTTTTAAAATCCATCAGATTTGTAAAAATAATGGGAAGCTGTATTTTAAGAGGGGTAATAAAAATTAATCGATTTTCTGGAAATATACTTCATAGGGAAAGAGAGAGAGAACAGAAAGAGGTAATGAGTGGGTAGGAGAAAAGTGTAAGCAAATATTCAGACTTGAAGAAAAGCGTGTGTGTGTGTGTGTGTGTGTGTGTGTGTGTGTGTGACTGATGTATAATTAAGAAAAGGAAAGAAGAAAAGGAAGGGGGAAGAGGAGAGAAGAAGAAAATAAAGGATAGAAAAAGACTACGACAAAAATGTGTGGAAGTGCAGAGAAGAAAAGGAGAGAGAAAAGAGAAGACAAAAGGTGGGGGTGTCGGGTGTAGGAGCTGGAGTTCTGTTGCTAGGGCAGTGTGAATGTGGGCAGGTCTGTGCACTCCGAGAGTGGGGTGGGGGGGGAGAGGGGCGGGGCTTTTTCTCTTTTACAGGCCTGCCTGTTTTTGCCTGGGAGGAATACATATTCTCAGGAGGATGAGGTTTAACCAGAAAGAGAAGTGGGAGAGAACTAGAAAAAATAATAAACGTATTATAATGGAGTAAAAGTACAAAAACAGAAGAAAAGAAAAGAAAACCCCCTTGCAGGTGGGGATTCCTGCTCATTCGATAGTGTTATTGTGTGTATGTGTACGCCACATGGGTGGGGGCAGGTGGGATGGGCAGGTCATAGTGGAAGAAAGCAAGAAAGAAGGAGGATGAAAAAAAATGGCTAAAGGTATAGTTTGGTTACTGAGAATCTCTGCACTAAACGTCCTATGCTGTCTGCTATCCACACAGGGCCTCAAGAGGCCAGAGAAGTTAAGAGGTCTGCTAGGTGGATTGCCTCACAGGGCTGGGAAAGATCAGCTGTGTGGGGGAGGATTGGGGCTCACAGAAGTGACGTGTGCCGCTGGTCAATAGTAAAGAGGTCTGTCAGCAGGCGTTGTTACTTTCCCACTTTAAGAAACATTGATCTACTTAGCTTTTAAGTTGATTTTTCTCACTACCAGGAAGTGCAGAATACTCTTCCAAATGGAACATCTCCTATAGTGACTGAGGAGAGCTTCTTCTGTGGTTAAGTGGGGGCCAATGTCCTGATAATGAAGACTGCTTTATGTAGCCAATGGTTAACGGGGGATAAGTCCCAGATTTTCCAATACGATTCAGAGAGTGCAGGCCAATCAAAAGGCTTTCCAGTGGATTTGCTACATCGGTTGCATTTAAAGCAGAGAAATAGTCCCATGCATGTGGGTTTAAGGTAATGTAATATAATTCAATCACTTTCCTTAATCATTTGAGGTCGTACAAGTATAGTAGGCATCCTAAAGCTAATTACTTTTGAGTTATATGAAGAACAGCATAGACATAAATACAGGCAAGTGGGCATATAATAGGGTAGACAGATGTCATGTGAAGATTTATACAGATGAACCAAGAAATACCTGGAGCTAATGATAAGGAAGAAATATACTCAATGGGCACCTTATCTGGATCTGCAGCTTTCAGAAATGTGAGAAAATAAATTGCTATTCTTGAACGCTCACCATCAACAACCTGTAATATTCAGATGCCACAATCTTGCTTGCTGAAAGCTAAGAGGACTTAAAGCATGTAATGATGAAGATTTACAGCCTACGGTATGGATTGCAATTCAATAGAAAGAAAATAAAAATAGAACAAGACCAATAAACAACACCATGATAATGTCAAAAATACTGAAGTTTCCCAAGATTTCATTTTACTTGGATCCATCATCAAGCTCCTGAAAGTAGCAGTCAAGAAATCAAGGAACTTATTGTTAGATCTGTAAGAGCCCCCAATAAAATGAGTTATAATAAATTAAACTTAAATTTAAAAAAAAGAAATCAAGGGACATATTGCATTGGGAAAAATTGCTGTAAAGAAGCTCCTTAAAGTATAAAATAGCAAAGGCGTCACTTTGAGGACTAAGATCTGTTTGACCAAGTCCTGCTATTTTTTTTTAATAGCTTCAAATACATGTGAAAGTTGAACAATGAATAAAGGAGACTGAAGCAAGCTTGATGATTTTGTAACTATTTCTCTATTTATGGAGAAAAGGAAGTTCTTATAGTGACAGGTTCACATTAGAAACCTCAACCCCCCCCCAAAAAATTCATCTTTAACTAAGCAATAAAATCATGAATAACTGGTGAAAATAAGACCGAAATGTGTCATTCCTATTTTAGGCACTCAAGGTGAGTAGGGTGATCATCTTCCACAAAGTCCTGAGGGATTCATGATCTATTTTTGTGGCTTAAGAGACATAACCTCTTAGTTTCCTAGGGCTGCAATAGCAAAATACCACAAATGGGTGTTGTGTTGTTGTTGTGCAGTGGTGTCAAGTTAATTCCACTCACAGGCAGTCAAACAAAGGTCTCCTCAGTGCTGTGCCCTCCTCACAATTGTTGCTATGTTTAAACCCAGGGTTACAGTCACTGTGTCAATCCATCTTGTCAATCCGTTGAGGGGCTTCCTGTTTTCATTGTCCCTCCACTCTACCAAGCACGGTGTCCTTCTGCATGGACTACTCTGTCCTGATAACACGTCTCAAGGGTGACACTAAAGCACGAATGTATGTCTCAGTTTTACCATCTTCTCTTCCAAGGAGTAATCCCGTTGTACTGCTTCCAACTAAGATATGCTGGCTCGTCTAGCAGTCCATATTATATTTTTTAAGAGTAGCCTCATTGTCTAAGATGCTACTCCACTTTTATCCATAGTTTTCTCATTAATATCAGAGCATAGGAAAAAGACAAAGGCACCATAACACTCCTGGGCTTCACTGTGGAAACTCTTCCTAAGAGTTGCACACATCACTCCTATTTTCATATCATTGGCCAGAAATTTGCCACGTGACAATGGTATTTTCTGAACATCAATAAATCCAGGTAAAATTTAGGAATCCTGTACAAAAGTAAGGAATCCTAGTGATGCAATGGTTAAAGCACTTGGCTACTAACCCAAACGTTGGCAGGTCCAACCCACCATCCAGATGTGGCAGATGGCTTCAGTTAAGTATTGATTGTCTTGGAAATCCTCTAAAGCTTTTCTTCCACAACCTATGGGTTGGAATCAAGTAGTGGTAGATGTAAAAGTGAAAAAGGAATAATGGATATCAAGAAAAATATCAGCATTAAATGTCAGCATCAACAGTATTATTTTGGGGTCTAATATAAATCCTTATTTGCAAAAGTTAGATGATATCTGTAGCTATTTATAAGAAATCTAAATCCGCCATTTATCTATGTAATTATTGGGTCATCAATTGTGAAGGCCTCACATCAATATTTTCATTTTTAGTATTAATTATATAATTTGATCTCCATTTCTCTTTCATTGACAGATAGCAAAAGCCTCCTTGTAGTTTCTATCTGATGTTTCAGTCTCAATTGTGTGCCCTAAGAATCCTAACCTACAGGCCTGTGGTTACAATGGCACTTGGGAATAGCTGGTCTTTGTTATGTGAATCAGTGAGGGCTAGTGTAGTTTAAAACCATGCCATAGTTCTCAACCTGTGGGTTGCGACCCCCATCGAATGACCCTTTCACAGGGGTCACCCGATTCATAACAGTAGGAAAATGACAGTTATGAAGTAGCAAGAAAAATGATTTTATGGTTAGGGGGTCAGCACAACATGTGGAACAGTATAAAAGGGTCCTGGCATTAGGAAGGTTGAGAACCACACTGATCTAGTGGCACTGTAAAAGGGGCCTGGCTGTCTGCTTCCATATTGAGTTTAGAAACCTTATGATGTTGTTCTACTCTGTGACACATGACATCACTATGAATTGTTTCTTGACTTATCAAAATGAAATTTAATGAATACTTTCCAGACTTCTATTTCTTTATGCAAAAACAGCTAGTATTTATAAAGATCTCAGCATTTGCCAGACATTAAGCTTATTGTACTTTATTTCATTTATTCAAGGGGCCAGGGGTGGGAGGAAGGAGCCATTCTCCTCCTCCCTATTTACAAATGAGACCTGAGGGTCACCGTAGTTAACAGATATACTTCTTAGTATGATTCAACTGAAATCCAGGCAAACTCATAGAAAATAGGGAATATTTTCAATTGATTACTTGAACAGAAACTGAAGAAAAAGATCATGAATATTATATTAACAGCCGCCATGTAACTACCCTGAAATGATTAAGCAGTCTTTAAATACCAAGGCAAGTGACTAATTAAGGTTTAAACCTTTGATCTGTGAATTTACTAGTAGCCTTGAATTATTCAATTAAAAGTGAAGAAAAAGGCCACTTCATTAAGTTGGTCTCTTAGTACGAATACTAAATGAATTTATTAGAAGTAAATGATGGTGGTGAAAAATTCCTTTCAACCGAAATGTTGCCTTGTAAAATTTTTTTGCTTTTTCCAACATTAAAATTAAAGGAGATTTTATGACGAGCATAAAATAAAATGCATTTTATTTTCAAATTTATTTTATCTATGAGTTGTCATTATTAGGTACCCCCAAGTCCGTTCTGACTCCGAGCTACCTCATGTGTGACAGAGTAAACACTGCTCCTGCACCGTCTTCAGAATCATTATGACGTTTCATTGTGGCAGCTACTTGATCGATCGATCTTCTTGACAGTCTTCCTCTTCTTCTCTGACCCTTCACTTTCCCAAACATCATGTCCTTTCCCATGGACCATTCTCTTCTGTTGACATGTCCAAAGTACCTTTTAGCTACAAGGGAGAGTAGAATTTTATCTGTGTGAGAGTCACCGGTTTATACAGTGAAACAGAAAGACTATTAAAAGTATCTTGCATGTTTGGCAACTTTACAAAAACATACGACAGGCGTCTATGAAAAGGCCTCCATTGGTTCTTGGGAAGAACCACTCAAGAAAGGGTCCCTCTGTGGTTCCATTGGTGGAGGCATCATTTCTCCTCTAATCCCATCTCTGGACAATGAGACCAGGTTCACTGGAGCACATGTACCCTATCATCAGCACCTTGTCTTCTCAGAAAAACAAATGGATTCAGCATATTAAGTGGTTAGCTCCTCCCATGCAGTGGAATATTAAAACTTTCTAAGGAAAATAAGAACAAATCACCATAAGTGGATACTTAAGTGAGGAAAGGAGAGAATTTCACCCGATCACTCTGTACACGTCTGTAGTAGTCTACTTCTCCCAAGAAATAGTAAATAGTAAAAATAAGTGCTATTTGTTCCTTTCGGAACAAGGAAAGAATTATTCTTAAGAAAAATTCTGATGTGTTATGGGTAAATGAAGTATTGATCAAGGTGTCCCTTCTGTCCCCAATGTACTTACCTGTGAAGATAACTTGATTTGACAGGATTTCCCCCAACAACGGAAGCTCTCAACACTTTGGACAGGGTCAAGAGTAAGGAATAAAACATTTACCCACACTTGACCCTTAACCTGCCACCATCAAAATCACCTACACTCTTAGGGAATTTTTTTCAAAAACCTAGCCACCACCATCCTAATTCTACACAGTCTCTTAGGGCAGAAGTTATTGCAGTGTGATTCCCCGATAGTTATCAGCATGACATGGGACAATGTTAGAAATGAAAGTTCGCATGTCCATTGCAGACCAACAATCTTTTAGGCTCAATTTTATTTTGTTGGTTGATTGGTTGGTTGGTTATTGTGTGTAGAGTGCTTTTGTCCCTATTCTTGAGTCCAATCAGGGCAATGAAACTAATTCGTATGTGCCAAGACTCATTATAAAAGAAGATATAACAAAAAGTCATTTCGCCAACGACCGAAAGTGAATCAATAAGTGTGTTACACAGATGTTGGGTTTTGAAGCCCAAACTTTTTTTTAAGAGTTTTTTAAAACTTCTTTTTTTAAATCATTTTATTAGGGGCTCATACAACTCTTATCACAATCCATACACACATCAATTGTGTAAAGCACATTTGTACATTCATTGCCCTCCTCATTCTCAAAACATTTGCTCTCCACCTAAGCCCCTGGCATCCAATCCTCATTTTTACCCCTCCCTCCCCGCTCCCCCCTCTCTCATGAACCCTTGATAATTTATAAATTATTATTTTGTCATATCTTGCCCTGTCCGACGTCTCCCATCACCCACTTTTCTGTTGTCTGTCCCCCAGGGAGGAGGTCACATGTAGATCCTTGTAATCGATTCCCTCTTTCCAACCCACTCTCCCTCTACTCTCCCAGTATCACCACTCACACCACTGGTCCTGAAGGGATCATCCGCCCTGGATTCCCTGTGTTTCCAGTTCCTATCTGTACCAGTGTACATCCTCTGGTCTAGCCAGACTTGCAAGGTAGAATTTGGATCATGATAGTGGGGGTGGGAAGAAGCATTTAGAAACTAGAGGAAAGTTGTATTTTTCATCACTGCTACATTGCACCCTGGCTCGTCTCCTCCCCGAGACCCTTCTGCAAGGGGATCTCCAGTGAAGCCCAAACATTTTGAAGAAAAGTGGTGACATTTATTTATTTTAGCCAAGAAAGGACATGAATTTATTTAATGCTAATTTTAAGTGTATCTAATACTACCATTATTTTATTTTTTAAATGTTTTAAGATCAAAAATTAAGGAAAGACATTTAATAAAAACAAGGCCTTCCCCAAAGTAAGTTTATGCCAACATTTTCACAACAAATAGTAAAAGATTGCTTTCAGATAGGACAGGTTATTTGCTTTAAAATGACTTTGAAATTTATAATGACTATGTCCAAATTATTACTCTATGTCTAGTATAATTAATCTTAACTTTTGGTACCATTCTTCTCTTTTTCAAGCATCTAACTCTATTGAATCACAAATCTATCCAAAGTCATTTATTCAACAAACATTGCATGCCTTCTGGTGCACCTGGCAATTCAAGGCAGCTCTGTCCTCAGGATGGTTACTACTCAGTGTAGGAAATAGACACCAGACAACGAAGCCTGTAACACACACATTCACAGAGAAGGGACATCAACAGGTCCATTGAAAAATAATGGAATTTTCCCAGGAAATATTTAAGCCTTCGTGTTTGTGTGTATATATGTGTCGTGTATGTGTGTGTGTGCGCGCACAAGAGGTGGTAAATATTGCAAGGAGTGAAAAGCTGTATGGGTGGTTAGGAAGGTTGCTCAGGGAGAATTTGTGCAGATGTTTCAATGCTGTAAGGACCGAGGCATCCATAGATAAGATTGGGCTTTGAGCCCAGCAGGCAGCAGGAACAGCACATAGTCGTTGCCTTAAACTATGTATCTCCCCAAACCTTTAAATCATTCTTATTTTTTGTCATTCTTTGATGGCTAGGTTTCACAAAGAAGCAAAGTTGAGTTGAATATAGTAGTGGTTTATCAATAACCTATTAAAATTTGTACAGTGATTTAACTGATATGGCTCATCTAGCTATGGCCTTTATTGCTCCCACCAAATGACTTTTTCCTAATATGTCTGGATAAGGCAGACTGGGAGAAAATGCTGACAGGATAATGCAGTTCAGTTGTGAGTGCTTGTTAAAAGGGTCGATTGTGATTGTGAAGACTTGGGACACTAACATGGGATTAGACAATGTTGCCATACTGCAGAGTATGAAATAATTCATCTCAAAAGCAAAGGATCCCCTACTACCATCAATGAAGAGCCAAGAGTGGAGCAGATCCTTTGGACTCCATGATCCCTGAGCTTTGAATCTCTTTAATACATGGACAGAAAGCTAAGATCCTAGAGATGTGGCAAAGGACTGGCCAAGCAGAAACAAGAACATAAGAGAGGGTGGTTGACTTCTCAGCCCATGGAGTAATTAATGTTCAGTGCCATCAGACAGGAGTCTCCCTGGATGTAATGAGGTGTCTCCAGGCATTTAAGTGGGAATCTCGGTTTGTTGGCCCAAGGAGCTATAGCTGACACTTCAGGCTGAGGTTAACTGCAGAGTAGAGTCATGTTTTGGCACTTCTCATCATCCGCATTGAAAGAGCTTTAAATATTGTCGGAGCTGTAGAGAGGCCAGGAGTCTTGTGGCCTGCTTGTTGGCACGGTAGAGAAGAGTAGAGAAGAGGCTATCCTCACAGAAAGCACTATGTCCTGAGAATTTCTGATCCTGAATTGAAGCTTGTTGCCTCCCTCCTAAGCCCCATAATTGTGAATATGATCTGAGAATTCTGTGTGGCCACTACGATGAACTATCAAACCCAGTGCCGAGGCTAGAGAATACTTTGGGTAGATGGCTGGTATCAGAATTATTAAGGAAAGTTGGAAGATGGAAGCCATTCTGAGCTCAGTCTGAGAGGAATTAATCTTGGACAGCTGATGCACCGATGATGACCCTTGCTCTCCCCGTGAAAGTGAGAGGCTATCAGAGAGCGCTGCCACATCCTGGATTAGAAGATGCATGCTGTATGTTGCATATTTAAGGCAGTATTGGGCTGAAATGTGTACCTCTATAAAAACTCTCTTTGCTACATATCTTCCTGATTTCCTTAGAAATAATTTGAATCTGAAATTCCATTCAACTCTGCCAAGGTCTACTTGTCCATAGTGCACATCATAAAATGTTTTCAGTTATCTCTTTTATTTGCTCATATATGTCATATAGCTATTTAAACTTTACATTGAGAAGCTAAATGAAATGGTAAGTTATGTAGCAACTATTCACTTATACTTATGACTTAATTTCATATTTCCTAGTTAAGTTAATCATCTGACGCCAATGTATCCTGATTTACTTTTGTGGTTTTTAATTTATATTAATAACCGTGTCCTTCACTAGCACTATGGGTAGGTTAACAGAATGCTATTATGTGTTGTTCTTACAATTTGGCATCAGAAGTTGTCAGTCTGCATTGCAGCACTATTTTGAAATTAATTCAAAGAGGCATTATTCCCTCTTCTTCACCACAGGCTAAAGTCCTGCTCTCATCTGGGAACAGACAAGCTAGAGCTGGAGGCCAAATCTGGCTTGAATTTATCCAAAGAGGGGCCTTAGTGTTCAAGTTTCAGTGCTGAATGAGCTATTGAATTCTACTACCTTCTCCAGCTTCTTTCTTGCTTTAAGGCTGACTGTCTCTCATAAACGAATTTGTAGATTTTTTAAATTAACCTGTTAAAATCATTGTGATGGATTTCAATCAAGTATTTTCTCAAAATACTGGATAAAGATACCAGGATACATATCGTAAAGAAGAAATATAACACATTTGTAATATTTATAAATGATGAGTAGTTTTGAAATATAAATAAGATCTGGTTTATTTATTCAAAAGTTGTCCATTTTGTGATAAACCAATATGCTTTTGACATTACTCAGTTGTATTAAGACCATTTATTCTGCAATGCTCCTCTGGGACATAATTACCAGCATGCCCATTGCCCTATCAAAATTATTACCGGAATTATAGTTGTCGGTACATATTTAGCATTCATTTTGTCCTCTCTGCTGGAATGTTTGAAATCAGGACAGTATAGGTTAGGCTTCTTCTGTATCATCCTAGCATCTCAGTCTCTATTCAATAGTAAGAGTTCTACTAGTAATTATTGACTGGTTAATCATCCGTCTTCTCTGATAGCTTTGTAAACATTCATAGTATGGCTGTTTACATTTATTTCAAGTTCTCAATGGATACTGGTGCGTATGTTTTATTTTTAATGGCACATGGAAATGTATAAGACCCCCATTGAGAACAATACTTTATTTTCCTAACATTTTTCCTAAATGAGGAAGTATTGGTGGATGGGGTCTCTAAGGACACAAATTAATCACTCTCAATTCCTGGGGCTGAGCATATCCTGGAATGCAGTGGGTGCTTAAAAGTATTTGCTGTATCAATAAATGTGTATAAGAATTTTGGCATAATGTCAAATCACAATAGCTATGACTAGTTCCCATTCCTAAGCTGTGGAACAGACAATCAATTGCTCATATGTATGTTCAGGTTGAAGCCAAAGAAAATGTAAAAACATTAAGTACAGCCCACCTAATTTTTGAGAACATCTCAAAAACAGATTTGTTACACTGAACACTAATGACAAAGGGCCCGATGAGTTGGGGGGGTGACATCAGGACCATCATACATGCAGAAAGCAAAAGTCATTAAAAAGAAAGGAAAGAAATAAAAGGTCAAAGTGGATATCAGAAGAGACCAGGAAATTTGCTTTTAATCACAGAATAATGAAGTGAAAGAAATAATGAAGTCAAAGACCTGAACAGAACACTTCCAAAGACAGAAGACAAAATAAAATATTATAATGAAATACACAAAGACCTAGGAGTAGGAAACAAATGGAGGAATGTACTTGGGCCATCTTAACCTGAAAAAAAAAAAGGAAACTTGACATAATATTGAAAGATTCCATAGAAAAAATATTGAATAATTCAAGAAGCATTAAAAAATGGGAAAAAAATACACAGAATCACTATATCAAAAAGAACAAGTCAACATCCCACTAATTTAAGAGGCAGCATACTGAAGGAAGAAGAGGACCAATGACATTGAAAGCATTAGCCAAAATCAAGGCTCCAGGAACTGATGGAATATCAATTTTAATGTTTCTACAAGCTCATAAAGGAAGCACTGGTAGTGTACTGGTTGCATGTTGGGCTGTGATCCACATGGTTGGCAGTTTGAAACCACCAGCCTAGTCTTTCTATTCCTGTAAGAGCCAGCATTTCTATGAGCCAGCATTGACTAGATGGCTTGAGTGAGTGAGTGAGTGAGTGACTGACTGACTGACTGACTGACTGACTGACTGACTGACTGAGGCAGTTACATAATCTCCTGTCAACTTGTGAAAGGGTGGAATCTAGCCTGTCAATCAGGTCATAGCCAGTGAGGCCACTGTGTGGGCATGGCCTTCTCCTGAGGATTGTGGGAACTCCTGTATTCTTTCCTGGAGACAGGAAATACTCTCTCTGCGTATCTCCTTGTGAGACATTCCTGAGGACAAGCCACATGGAGCTATGCTGATGAGAGGCAGAGCCCTGGAGTTGGAAGAGCCACATGGAGACCCACGTCAGTGCTCAGATGCTTCCACGGCCCCTGGATCCATAAGACTCTTCACCTACTGGCCTGTGATCTTCCTGCATTTGGTATTATTGCATGTGTTGTGAGAGTCTGAAGAGGAATTTATATGGGGTTGATATCAGACTTATGGACTTGATCTGGACGGGGCTGGGATGATTTCTTGATATTCAATTATTGTTTATATAAAGCTCTTTCTTATAAACATATGAATGTTTATGATTTTGTCTCTCTAGTCAACCCAGACTAACAAAGTGAGTGAATGAGTGAGTGAGTGAAGCACTGGAAGCATTCACTCATGAATGTCAAAATATATGGGAGGTAGTTACTTGGCCAACTGGCTGGAAGAGAGCTATAATTGTGCCCATACCACAAAAAGGTGGCCCGACAGAATGCTCAAATTGTGGAACAATATCATTGATATCACAGCAAGTAAAATTGTGCTGAAGATCAGCCAGCAACAATTATAGCGGTACATTGACAAGGATCTGCTAGAGGTTCAGGCCAGGTTCACAAGAGAATGTGGAACAAGGAATATCATTGCTGATGTCAGATGGATCTTAGCAGAAAGCAGAGAATACCACAAAGGTATTTACTGGTGATTTATTGACTATGCAATGACATTTGACTGTGTGGATCGTGACAAAGTAGGGACAACCTTAGGAAAAATGGGGATTTCATATAAATGTTCTTCCTAAGAAGTTAAGTCAGTGAATTAAAACATACCAATGGAAGATGAAGCAGGACCAGGCAACATTGTGTTATTTTATATGGAAGATCACCATGAGTTGAAGTCAACTGTACCCCCAAGTAACTAAAACAATAAAGATGCTAAATCACCCTAAAGACATATAAGAAAACTACTGAAAAACAGAGCATAAGCTAACTTTGTTTAAATGATTAAAAAAAAAATAACAAGAATATTGGGAGTTGGAAGCAGTACGGAAAGGGCCAAGATGTGAAAAGTACACTCTCTCCTTCCAGGAGAGAATGGAAAGGCCAATCAACAGTGGTTCAAATGTATCAGCCTTCCCGTGGGATAATGATAAGACAGTCTGCTTTGATGAAGGTTACAGCCAAGGAAACCCTGTGGGGCAGTTCTGTGTTATACTGTCATGGTGAGTTAGAATCAACTAAAGGGCACATAACAATAACAAAATGTATGAAAACACTGCTTCAATATTTATAGTTTTGGTCCCATCTCCCCCCCCACCCCCCACCCCGGGAACCTCTAAAAACAGATGTCCCATTAGATTCCAAGTGTTGCCTGAAGAGCTCTCTGGGAATTAAATTCCAAAATTAATACAATAATATTTATTGCCTGCCTTCCTTAACTCAGAGTTCTTTACATGTACACATCTACAGCACTGTTCTTTGACTTCTCTATCTTTTTCAATGATTGTCTCAATCCTGTGTTTATATATGGCTGAAATCTCAGTCATTTTTACTTACTCCTCTTCTTCACAAAACGCCTCTCACAATAGTGTCGTTGTCCCATCTCAGTGCCTATGCATTCTTTCCTTTGACCGCATGACCATTGCCATAGCACTAAAAAGGGAAAGTTGACACCAATACTCTTCATTCCTTTACAAGCAAAACATCTCAAGAAAATCCAACAAAATTCAACATACCAAAAATAATACTAGTTATACACCATAACCAAATAAGATTCATTCCATGTATGTAAGGAGGGTCAACATAGAAAACAATCAGTATAACCCACCACATATTAATACAAAGGAAAGGAACCACATGAGCACATCAATCAATGCAGAATAGGCATTTGAAAAAAACTCAACACCCATTCCTGATTGTGCTGAAGTGTCATTTCTTCTTTCCATCTCTCTTTAACTCCTACCAAATGATTGGGCGTAACTATGTTAATAGAACGTGCATAGTAATAATAATAGTGAGGCATGGTCAGGTAATAGGTTGCATCATGATGAATGGAGAAAAGACTGATGTTGTCAAGGGTGTCATCTTGCTTGGATCCACAAACAATGCTCATGAAAGCGGCAGTCAAGAAATCAAATAACACATTGTATTAAGTAAACTGCTGCCCACAAGACCTCTTGAAAGTATTGAAAAGCAAATATCTAGGATCACCTGATAATTGGTGTAAACATGAAAATGCCCATATTACTATACCATAATCTCCAAATAGAGCCTAAGAATAGCAATGTCAACATGAACCTCAGGATTTTTCTGTACTACAAAATATGTGAAGCACTGATTCACAATAACTGTACAAGTGCAAGATGTTAGAAAACCTCAATAAATAGGAATGTGCATTTCATGTCCCACACAATGAAGCTATACATTAATAAGTAAATCAAAGACAAATACACTGCCACTGCATCCATTTCAAATTTTAGCAAACAAATATAAAGTTTCTGAGACGGTAAATCTCTCTGAGAGTAGACCGCTTGTCTCATCCTTTTCCAATTAAGTAGTTGGTGGGTTCAGATTGATGACTTGGCAGTCGGCAGCCTAATGTTTAGCTTACTCAACAGGGAAAGTATCACTAAAAGAGGTGTGTACTTAAGCCATGTAATTATTTCAAAGGAAAAAATTATAATTATTTTACAGATTATTTAAAATCGAACACACATTAGAACACTATATGATATGAGGAAATTACTGTAACAAAAACTAACAAAGAGGATATTCAAAGGCTCAGATCCTCAAGCTATATAACAGGAAAGAAAGAAATGAAAAAAAATAGTTAGAAAGAAAACAACTGAAGATTAAGTAAAGTAAGAGGGAAAACTATAAAAGAGAAGATATCAAAAATTTTGCAAAGAAAAAAAATAGAAAAAATCAACAGGACAGTAAAGTTGGTTCTTTGAAAAAATTAACAAAATTGACAAATCACTGCAAACTTAAAAAGGGGGAAAGAAAGTGAAGATGCAAATATCTATCATTAGTGATGAAAAGGGCAACATCACAACAGAGTCAAATTAAATTAAAAGAATAATAACACGACTATGAAAGAATGTACTCCAACAAATTTGATAATCTAGAAGGAATGAATATATACCTAGAAAGATGGTCTCGCAGGTAAATTCTACAATTTAGGAAAGAATTGTCACCAATTATACACAGGATTGTCCAGAATACAGAACGGGACAGACAACTGCGATACTCATTGTATGAAGCAAGCGTAACCCTGATGCCCATATGAGGCAAAATCCCCACAAAGACCTCAAGCCAATATCCCACATGGACATAGAAGCCAAAATTCTCGAGAAAATTGGCCAATAGAATCCAACAACATATCAAAAGAATAATTCATCATGACCAAGGCGGATTCATATTGGGCATGCAAGGAAGGTTCAACAATAGAAAAGCAAGCAGTGCAATGCTCCCCATAAACAATACAGAGAACAAGAATCACACAATCATATCAACAGATGCAGAAAAGGATTGGACCATATCAACACTCATTTCTGATTTTAAAAGCACTCAATGAAATAGGAATAGAAAGGAAATTCCGCAACAAAATATAGGCCATATAAGAAAATCCAACAGCCAACATCATGCTCAACAGAGGAAAACTGAAAACATTTTCCCTTAAAGTGGAAATTAGTAAAAGTTGCCCCCCTATCAACTCTCTTATTCAACATCATGCTAGATGTCTTAGCCAGAACAATCAGAAAAGAGAAATAAATCAAGCGAATACATTTGGGCAAAGAAGAAGTGAAACAGACTATTTGTAGATGATGTGATTTTGAAGAGAGAGAACACTAACTTCTCCACAAGACTTTTGGAAACAATTGAGAGATTTGGAAATGATACAAGATTAACAAGCAGAACTCAATTGCATCCTATATACCAGCAGAGCGAGCTCTGAAAAGACAGCAAGAAAAAAAATTTGCTTACAAGCCACACAAAAAGTAAAACAATAAGCCTAAGCAAAGAAACAATCGATCTGTACAAAGAAAACTACAGAACATTATTTCAATAAACTAAAAGAGACCTACACAAATGGAAGAATATATTGTATTTATGGATAGAAAGACTTAGTGTTGTGAAAATGTCAATCGTTCCGAAAACAATCTACAAATACAATGTAATTCTGATCCAAACCCCAACTTCATTATCTAAAGAAATGGAAAAAAACTAATATTTATTATTTTAATGCTCTCCTGGCTTTTGTCTGTCATGTATTAGTCTGGTAGGCATGGTTCTGCCTTGGAGGATTAGTGTTATTGAAACTTTCACCATATTATCAACTCCAATTGTTTGGGTAAATAGTGTCCAGTCACTTAATGTGCACGAAGGAACATTTTATGTATTGTGGTCTGAAAATCAAGCCTACAAATATATAATGCCCTCCTATTAACTGTTTTATATTCTATACCCTTGGCTAAATTAATGCCACTCTTAATAAATTACTTTAGGCCCTACAGAGTTGATTTATAATAATGATGTATCTAAAGTGAACCAGAGACATGTATAAGCCATAGATATATAAGTGGATTTGGGGTTGCCGTTTAATTCTAGTCCTAATCTAAGAACATTTAGCTCTTATGACATGGCCCTACTCCATGTACTCATTCCCATGAAGTGATCACCAAAGATATTGATGCTATAGCCAAGTGTGATTGAGAAACCAGATGGTACCAAGCTATCAGATAGAAGAGCCTCTGAGTGCTTAAAGGCTTATCTTCAAAGAGATAGCCATCTAAGTTAGGGTCAACCAAGCCCACATGAAAGAAACACTGACCTTTGTGATCCAGGCATTGTAAATAATAAAATCCAAATCTAAACAATACCACAAAAGAGGGAAATTCCAGATGCATCCCCCTGAGTAATATTAGTCAAACATATTACTGTATATTACTCTTTTTTTTTAATCAATTTATTGGGGCTCATACAATTCATCACAATACATAGATCAATTGTGTAAAGCACATCTATACATTTGTTGCCCTCATTATTCCCAAAATTCGCTTTCCTCTCGGGTTCCCGGAATCAGCTCATTTTCCTTTTTTCCCCTCACCTTCCCTTCCTCCTCCCCTCTCCCCCATGCACCCTTGATAATTTATAAATTATTATTGTATCTTATATTACACTGTCCGGCGTCTCCTTTCACCCCACCCCTCTGCTGCCCGTCCCCAAGAGAGGAGGTTATATGTAGCTCCCTGTGATCCATTCCCCCTTCTACACCCCCTTTCCCTCCTGGTATCGCCACTGTCACCCCTGGTCCTGAGGAGTTCATCTGTCCTAGATTCCCTGCGTTTCCAATTCCCATCTATACCGCTGTGCATCATCTGGTCTAACCAGGTCTGCGAGGCAAAATTGGGGTCCTGGTAGTTGGGGGGAGGAAGCGTTTAAGAACTAGAGGAAGGTTGTGTATTACTCTTGTTGGATTCTGAGCAGTCACTTCGGTAGCAATCCTATGTACAATCCTATATACAACAGAACATCACACTACTCAGTCCGGCACTATTCTCACCACCTTTGCTATCCTAGAATCCAGACGGCAGGCCATCTCAGTGCAGGCATTCCTCTTTTTCTCTAAACCTCTCTTCTCCCATGCATGGTACCCTTCTCCTCGACCCGCTTGATTAAATGTCCCAAGTACATAAGACAAAGTGTCATCATCTTTGATTCTAAGGAGCACTCTGGCTGCATTTCTCCCAATACAGATGTGTTCGTTCTTCTGGTATGCCACTGAATATTCAATATTCTTCACAAGTACTCTAATTTTACCCCAAAACCATTTTATTGGGAGTTTACAGATACCATATTATTCCATAGTTCAATCACATCAAGCAGTATTGTACAATTGGTACAATTGTTTTTGGCAAGATGTTTATATATCCCTTCCATCATATTTTGATGCTTTCTACATTGTCCAATGTTTTTCACATAGAGTCCTTCAGTAACACAACGTGGGGCATGACTGTTTTTCTCTGGTTCTTTCTGCCTGAGAAATGCCAGGTCCTCACACATTTTAATATTAAACTTTAATTTGTCCTCTCAAGCTGCTTTTGAAGTTTTCTGTTCAGTTCTTTTATTTCTTCATTTTTCTCCTTGAGCTTTAGAAATTCTATGCTCAATGGAAACTTTCAAAGTCATTTCTAATATTCCTTTTGGTCTCCTTTCTGTTCCCCCTTTCCCAGCCGTTTTCATGACGTTTTGTTTTCTTCATGCATGAGGTCTTTGATACCATCCCACGAGCTGTCTGGTCCTACACCAGCAGTGTTCAATAGATCAAACCTAATCATAATATGGTCTCCAATTTCAGGTGAAACAAGCTTAAGGTCATATTTGCTTCTCATGGACTGTTTCAATCATCTTCAGTTTCAGTTTGAACTTATACTTGAGCAATAGATAGTCTGTTCCCCAGTTAGCCCCTGGTCTTGTTTTGCTGATAATATGGAGTGCCTCTTATGTTTCTTGCAACAGATATAGTGGATCTGATTGATTCCTGTGTATTCCATCTGATGGGGTCCATGTGCATAATCACCATTTATATTGTTGAAAAAAGGTGTATTTTCAATGAATAAGTTGTTAACGTCCACCATTGTTTCTATCAAGATCATATCTTCTACCTGCTAATCCTTTCTCTTTGTTTCTAACTTTCAAATTCAAATCACTATTAATTATCAACGCATCTTGATTATATTTTGATCAATTTCATAGAATAGAAGTTGGAAAAATATTAAATTTCCCCATCGATGGCATCAGTGGGTGGTACATACATGACAAAATAAATGCCCTGTCATCAAGTAGATCCTGACTCCCAGTAACCCTGTGTTTTTCTTGTTAGGTGCCATGGAGTTGGTTCCAACTCAAAGCAACTCACTGTGCAGCAGAACAAAACACTGCCCTTTCCTGCAGCACCCTCACAATTATTCTTATCATTGAGCCCATTGTTATGGCCACTGTGGTAATTCATCTTAGCAAGTGTCTTCTTGGGTGCCCTTCTTCTTCCATTTCCATCAAAAGGACATCATGCTTGGTAGAGGGCAACAAAAAAGAAGAAGAAGACAAGATGGATTAGCATAGTAGCTGCAACAATGGACTAGTATCTCCAATAACTTGTCCAAAGTATATGAGATGAAATCTCATGCTTATTGCTTCCTAGGAGCATTCTGGCTGTACTTCTTCCAAGACGAATTTGTTTGTTCTTTGGGCAGACCCTAGTATTTTCAATATCCTTGACCAGCACCATAATTCAAATGCATCCACTCATCTTCAACCTTCTGTATGCAATGTTCAGCTTTCACATGCAAATGAGGCCATTGAAAATACCATACCTTGGGTCAGATGCACCTTAATCCTCAAAGCAATATACTTGCTTTTCAACATTTTCAAGAGGTCTTGTGCAATAGATTTACCCAATTGTGGTCTCGTGACTGCTGCTTCCATAAGCATTGACTATGCATCCAAGCAAAATGAAATCTTCGACAACTTCAATCTTTTTCTCTTTTATCATGATGTCACCCATTGGTCTAGTTGCAAGGAATGTTTTTTTTTTTCTTTAACATTGATTTGTAATTCACACTAAAAGCTAAAATCCTTCACATCATCAGCAAATGCTTAAATTAGGAATCCTCACTCGCAACAAGTAAGGTTGTGCCATCTGCATACCACAGGCTGTTGTAAGCCTTATGCCAATTCTGATGCCCTGTTCGTCATATAACCCAGTTCTCTGATTACTTGCTCATCACATAGATTGGATTAGTATGACAAGAAGAGACAACCCTGACCCGCACCTTTCTTCATTTTAAACAGTGCAGCATTTCCTTGTCCTGCCTCTTGATCCGTGTACAAGTAACCCATGAGCACAATTAGGTGTTCTGGAATTCCCGTTCTTCTCAAGGGCATCCATAGTTTGCTATCTACACCCTCAAATGCCTGTGCATATTCAATAAAACACAGGTAAACATCTTTCTGATATTCTCTGCTTTTAATCAAGATCCATCTAACATCAGCAATGATCTCCACCTTTTCTTCTGAATCTGGCCAGAACTCCGGCAGCTTCATGTCAATGTATGGTAGCAACCATTGGTGGATGATCTTCAGCAAGATTTTACTTGCATGTGATATTAATGGTATGGTTCTATCATTTTCATATTCTGTTGGGTCACCTTTCTGTGGAATTGGTAAAAATATGGATCTCTTCCAGTCAGTTGGCCAGATAACCGTCTTATGAATGATTTGGCATAGATGAATTAATGCTTCAGGTGCTTCGTCAGCTTGTTGAAAGATTTCAATAGGTTTCTCATCAATTTCTGGGCCCTTATTTTTGTCTAATGCTTACAATGGAGCTTTGACTTCTTCCTTCCGTACCTATGGTTCTTATTCACATGCTACCTCTTAAGATGATGGAATTCCAACTAGTTCTTTTTGGTACAGTGACCCTATCTTCTTTCTATCTTCTTTGGATTCAATATTTTAATCAGAGTCTTTCATGATAACAACTTGAGACTTGAATTTTTGCTTGAGTACTTCAGTTTAAGATATGCTGAATGTGTTCTTCCTTTTTAGCTTTCTAACTCTGTCTCTGCACATTTCATTATATTTTACTGTCTTCTTGAGCTGCCCTTTGAAATGTTCTGTTCAGCTCTTTTACTTCATTATTTATTCCATTTTCCTTAGCTATTCTATGATTAAGAACAAATTTCAGAATCTCCTTTGAGGTCCACTTTGATCTTTTCTTTCTTTCCTGACCTTTTAATGACTTTTTTTGCATGTGTGTGTGTGTGTGTCTGTGTGTGTCCATACATATATATCCATTTGCGCCAAATAAAGAAATCTTTTATGTTGGAATTTATGTGAAAGTTGGATAGAAATGCTTTCTGTTTTGGGCAAAAGAAGGAGACAATGGATAAAGGAAGGAAGTAGGGGGGAAGGATGGAAAATGAAAGGAAGGAAGGAGCTGATATCAAGGGCTCAAGTATAAAGCAAATATTTGGAGAATGATGATGGCAACAAATGTACAAATGTGCCTGACACAATGGATGTATGAAGGATTGTGATAAGAGCTGTATGAGCCCCCAATAAAATGCTTAAAAAAAAAAAAAGGAAGGAAGGACGGACGGACGGATGGAAGAAAGACTAACAGTGTTTGACAAGTCAGAAAAGGCTGAGACATAAAACAGAAGGAAAGTTTTTCTGGATCCAATTCTGTTTGATTATCTAAGGCTACCCCTTTCCCATCCCATGTCTCTTTGAACTTTCAGGATGTCATCAGCCAGAATAGAGGGAGCATAAGCTAATCTTTTCTGGAGATGCAACATTGTCAAGTATTTCCTTTAACATTTAGTAGTTTTAAGGTCCCATCAGGAAATAGCAAACACTGAATTTATCTCAAAACCATACTTACTGCCCTCAAGTCAATGCTGACTCATAGTGACCCTACAAGACAGCGTAGAACTGCCCCTGTGGGTTTCTGAGACTGTGACTCTTTCCGGAAGTAGAAAACCAGGTCTTTCCTCCTCGGAGTAGCTGATGGTTTTGAACTGCTAAACCTTACGGAGCATGGCCCCATGTGTAACCATTTCACCACCACACCACCGAGGCTCTTCCACGCATTTATAGCTTGAGAAATTTTAATAGGACACTATTTTTAGGAAGATCCCTGGGCAGTGCCTCCTATCCAGGGAAGAAGAATGGCCTGGCTGTCTACTTCTATTACGATCCGAAACCCAAACCCAAATCACTGCCATCAAGTCATCGTGATGCATAGCCAGCCCCTGCGGGTTTCCGAACTGTAACTGTTTACAAAAGTAGAAAGCCCAGTCTTTGCCCCAAGGAGTTGCTGGTGGTTTTGAACTGCTGACCACAGAGATCACAGCCTAATGCATAACCACTATGCCACCAGTCTTCCATTTGCTTCTTCTGCACCACTAAGCAAACCCTATTCTGAAGCAGTTCTACTCCAAAATCTATGGGGCGGCCATGAGTCAGAATGAATTGTAGAGCCACACGCTTTGTTAATTTGTTTGTTTTTAAATAGGAACCCAGTGCTATCAGCTAGATTCAACCAGTGGCACAAGGGTTTGTGAGACTGTAGATGTTGCCTAATCTTTCTTCCAGGGAGCAACTGGTAGGTTTGAATCATCATCCTTGCAGTTAGTAGCCCAATGCTCAATCCACAGCACAACTAGGGATCCTTTTAAATTAAAAAAAAGTTTTTAAATAATGAATGTTCTAATATTATTTATTGATCATTATCAAGTTCAATGGTGCTTACAAGTTAGGCGTAGGCCACTGAGTACATGCTCTTTGTGCAAACAAGACATTAATGGAGGTTATTCTCCCAGACTTAAGGAAATTTACTACTGGAGCCACTAGAAAGACCAAAGAGGGCATAGGAACCAGCTTAAGGCGAGAAAATCGGGGGAATGCTCTCAATGGATAGCCCTGAATGAGTTTTCTGGTAAAAGCCAAGAACCTACTTCTGAAGGTAATGTTAGCTTTCTATTTACATCACACAATTCTTCCGGCTCAGGCTGGCAGCACCATAAAGCAAGCATGTCCACGGGGCTTGAGGCAATTAGAAGCTCAAACACATGGGAAAGGTGAGGGGCTCTCCCTGCGTCTGCAATGGAAATATTGGTCATAAAGTTCTGGAAATGAAGGTTTCTTGGCCATCAAGCCAATGATTGCCACATGCCAAAACATAAACCAGATTGCATAACCAGTAGATTTTTCATAATTTTCTCAAATTAGGTTTTTATTAATGCCTGTCAACAGCAAATGACAGGCATGTATTGCATTAGCAGCTGCCATCGGCCATGCCAGCATGGATATCACAGCTAATCTAAAGCTTACAGGAAGCCAGCCACCCATAGGCCTTATTTGAATGAGACCTCAAACAGTTTTTAATCAAGAAGAACCAGTTAAGTTAGCATTTCACCATTAGCGGTGAATAATCATTCTTGAATGTGGTTTCACATATTTTAAAATTAATTTTCATCCAGAAATGTCTTCACCTGTTCTCCATTGTTTGCAGACGTCTTGATGTGGCACAGGGCTGCTGGCAACTTTCTGGGATATTTCAAGGGTTTTACCCTCATTTAACTTTTCAAATATAATCATGAAAGACTTGCTACCTCCAAAAGGGAATGCCGAAGACATGCTTGATTTCAGAGATCCATCCTCATGGTGGGCTCTAGAAAAAAGAGTTGGAATTTAACTATTTTTAGCAAGGAATTAGCTTACTAGAATCTAACCAGAATTAGTAAGAAAAACAATAAACTTAGCCAGTAATTTTTGCTTTTCTGACAAAGCACAGTAAAGATCTACTTATTTTACCAAAAATGAGCACAGCTTTGTGAATTATTATGATAGTTAATCCAAGGTTTTTCATGAAATATCCCCTGCAATTGGTGCAATATAGGAAAAGCCAGACTCGACCGAGGGAAAATGCATGGTGAGGGAGCCTGGCTTCCAAGCAAAGAAGTCTTGCTCACAGGAGTGGAATCCAAGCTCAGAAAACTCAAGCGGAAAGAAGTTTAGTGCAAAGGGGGGTTGGAGTGGGGCGGGGGAGCTAAATTCCTAAGTGTGCACTACGATGGTGGTGGCAATATTTAGCTCTGTCTTGGTTAGACTAGAAGGCAGTAGCTGCAAATTAAACCTAATAACACAGTTCCAGAAAGAATAAAAAAAAAAAAAAACAGTCTCGCTGCCATCGGGTCAATGCTGATGCACAATGAACCCTTGTGAGTTTCTGAGACTGTAACTGCTTATGGGAGTAGAAAGCCAAGTCTTTCTCCGGTAGAGATGCTGGTGGTTTCGAACTGCAGACCATGCGGATCTCAGCCCAGTGCATAACCACCAGGGCTGCCAGTAACACAGTTAAGGAGAAAATTTTTTAAATTAGGGAAATGGTCTTGTTCTGGTTACTGAGAAGATATTTCCCAACTATTAATACTTCTTTGTTTCCAACCTGTACATTTCAACCAACTGCACCTTGATCACATGTTTGATGAGTTTTAAACTGCTGATAATAATAAAAGAAATTGTTAATGTCTTCATCTTTAGGATTAGTGATTCCTGAATAAGTTTTATTAATGGCCACATTAACTGTAATCTTTGCAGCTGTATATATATTATCCTGTCACTGATGGTGTTGTACTTCATATTGAAACGCTCTTTTCAGCAATGAATGAGATTTTTTTCATTTTCAATTTGCCATACCCAGCATGAATAAATAGGCCATACCTCTCTCCCCCACCCCCCCAAAAATCAAAAACCAAAAACCAAACTCACTGTTACCGAGTGGATACGGACTGAGCCTGACCCAGTAGGACAGGGTACAACGGTCTCGGTGACTTTCACCGTTTACGGCAGTACAAAGCCCATCTTTCTCTCAGAAAAATCAGTGGTTTTGAACTGAGGATCTTCTGGGTTATTGATAGTGCCTAGAATAGTAGTGATCTTCAATTGTTTGATATCATTCATATTTTATATAAATAAAATTTTGCTGAGGCTAATTTAAAAAATAGTTGCCCCAAATTCATTGCCATTGCATCGAATCTGACTTACAATGACTCGATAGCACCTAGCAGAGCTTCCTCTTTGAGCTTCTGAGGCTGTAAATCTTTAAGGGAGGAGAGAGCCTCATCTTTCTTCCCTGGTGGGTTGGTGGGCTCAAACTGCTGACCTTGAAATTTGTAGCCCAACATGTAATGCCCGATGCCCTATGTTACCAAATAACTGCCAGAAACCCAAAACAGGTGCAGAAGAGGATGTGCGACAAGGGATATTGTCGAAGTCAGATGGAGGAGGGCTGAAACATGTTTAAATAGCCAAAAAATTAAAGACCTATGTTTTCTTAACTAGGCAAAAGCATTCTACTCTGTGGATCCCAATAAATTATTGATAAGATTTCAAAGAATGAGAAACCCACACCACCTAAATGTGCTCGGGCAAAGGACAGACACACAGATGTAAAGGCGGAGTTTTGAATTCCAAACCAAACAAAACCCGCTGCCATTGGTTCAAGGCTAACTCCTAATGACCCTTGTGCGTTTGCAAGACGGTAACTGTTCACGGGAGTAGAAAGCCCAGTCTTGCTCCCAAGGAGCTGCTGCTGGTTCCCAAAGGCTGACCCTGTAGATCGCAGCCCAATGCATAACCACCGTAACACCGGGGCTCCTTGAATTATAGTGTTTGAATAAACAACAGGAAAGGAGCGTGTCAGGGTTTCATTCTTTCACCATATTTATCCAAACTGAGCAAATAATCTAACACACAACTATATGAAACAAGTGAGGCATCAGGTTTGAAGGAAGGCTCAGTAGCAACCTGTGATATGCAGATGACGTATGCTTTCTTGCTAAAAGTGAAAAGGACATAAATCATGTACTCCTAATGAAGATCACAGATGAAAGTCTCCGGTATGGATTATACCTCAGAATAAAAAGGAAAAACTCTCACGAATAAGAAACATCATGATGAATGGAGAAAAGATTGAAGTTTTCAAAAGGTTTCATTTTACTTGGATCCACAATTAAAGCCTATAGAAATGGCAGTCAAGAAATCAAATCATATATTTCACTGGACACATTGCTGCAAAAGACATCTTTAAAATGCAAAGATCGCTTTGAGGACCAAGGTGGGCCTGACTCAACACATGGTGTTTTCAATCTCTTAAATGTATGTAAAAACTGGACAACGAATAAGAATAAATGGAAAAGAACTGATGCTTTTGAACTAGAGTTTTGGTGAAGAATATTGAATATACCACAGACTGTCAAAAGATTGAAAATCCAGTGTTTTTCAAAACATATCCTGAAGGCCCTTTCAAAGAGAAGATGGCATGACTTTGTCTCACAGACTACATTCATGAAAAAGAGGAAGATCCTCAAGCAGATGGGTGGACACGGTGCAATAATGGACTCAAATATAGCAACAACTGGGAGGATGACACGGGACCACCAGTGGCTTGTTTGCCTGCACCTGGAGTCGCTATGAGTCAGAATGAACTTGACAATACCTAACAACGACAAGGAAATGGTGGTGGAAATTGGGGAGAGGGCAGAATCCATGGAACATTAAAGGAAGAGTTTGGGATTTGATGATGCCCTAAGAACAAAGAATCATAGAAGGAGCTAGAGTGTAACATTACAATATTGAACCTCAGAGCTGAGGGAATTATATGTTCTCATTCGTTTTGTCTTGATTTTGTAAAAATGGACAGGAATGCCTAGTTGGAGATACAAGGATGTACGTTAAATTCCACATTTGATGGCTATGATATTTTAGATCTAAAACAGAAACAAAGGGGCCAATTTTATAACATCCATGTTGACGTGTCTGCTCAGATTCCTCTAACTAAAATGATAGGCTCCTTTACAGGGGTGTTTATAGCTTCTATGATACCATTCCACTGGCCACCACTAGTTTATCCATTTTAGGGCTCAATTTTGAGATCCAGCAGTTCAAGTTCATCTCATCAAGTTCAGGTTGGCCTGTGGCTGGGTAAATTCAAAAGTTGGAAAAGATAGGAAAACAGAACAAGCTTGTCGCTAGGGAGAAGAATGTGTGGGAACGTGAAAAGGAAGTCGATTCTCAGAGAGAATCGGTAAGGGATTACGGGAGGAAAAGGAAGGAAAGGCAAGCCTTGGTTCCTGACCTGTTCTTAGTTCCTTGCTCAGCCTCATCCCAAGATTTAACTCCCTTCAATGTTTCTTCTCTTTCTCTTGTTCCTTCTTCATTGTTTGCTATGCTAGCTTCCGAGAGTTCATACATCTGGCAGAAAGAGGACCCTCTTCGCTTCTAGACGGGGCCAGGGCTGTAAAGGAGCCATGGTGTGAGCCATCACCCGTTTGGAAGTAGTGAGTAAAGACATTGAGGAGACCAGAAAACGAGAACAGCAGGGCTCATGTAAGAAAAAGAAATATGTTGCGTTAACAAAGACAACACAGCGCATGAGGAGAACGAGAGGGCAAGAGAACCAACAAAGGTTATGTTTTAGAAGCCAAGAGAGTGGCACTTAGAACAGAGGCTGGACAAATTCCAAAAGGGGGAAAGAAGTAAACTACACTCCCCTTGAGTGCTATCGAGTATTTCTTTTTCTTTTCCATGGTGCTGGAGCACAAATACAGAACTTAAAGGGTAAATTTATTCCCCAAAGAGAACAGAATTCCTAAAACTGACAGATATCATAACTTCTCCAGCATTTGCATTTCCTCATTATTATTCTGAGTTTAATTATCCAGTATGTTCTTAGTTCCCATTATCCTCAACCTCCTCCCATGTTATATTGCACAGGCTTAGGAGCAACTCTAATCAGAGGATGGTAGAAATTGGAAATTGATCAGACTTTTGAAAACTGTTGAAAAGGCAGCATGGTGAAGTAATTGGCTAGCAAAGATATTTCACTCTTCCCTGCTTTTCTGCCCAACATAAAAACATGTATTGGCCATTTTAGGTCTGACAACATCATGAAAAATATGTCTAAAACAATATTTGTAGCATCTAAAACTACTATTCAATGCCAAGCAGAGGCCTTCCATGAAATGACTGAGCACTTGGTTGATAATTGAAAGTCCAGCAGTCCTAACCAACCTGCTGTTCCCAAGATTCATCCCCACCATCAATTTCAGAACATTTTCTTCCCATACGCGTTGCTGTTAACTCCCCATTTCCCCCCAGTGTTCCCCTGGCATGCCCCTAGGCAATTATCAATCCATGAACTGTCTCCACAGATCTATCTATCCTGGACTTTATATACAGAAAATCATAGAAAACACAGGAACCAAACCAAAAACAATGACAAAATAAAACTGAAAGAACTCAATCAGAAAGAAAGCAGAAAATATTAAAAACTGAAACAACTTTGAATGGGTCAAAAGGGAGATCAAAGATAAGGTATTATATTTTAACCTAACTACATCAGCCATAATCGGCTTTACAATGCTCGCTGTATGATAGCAAGGTTATTCACATACCTCAGACTATGGTCAGAAGAGATTCTCCAGCAGCTTAATCCATGTGGGGACCCTTCAAATGAATTTTGGACTTCCTCTGTCAGCCACAGATTTTTTTTTTTAACTAGGTGTTCAAAATGTAAGCTCTGATACCATTCAGTCCTCCAGAAAGGGGTTTTATTACATACAATCCTTAAATCACACAGGCTAGTGTGGACTTAGTTGATGCCTCACGTAGATGCCTGCTTGTTTGAAGACATGCCTTTACAACCCCACACGCTGTCCTTTCTGATAGCCAGGAACCATCCGGTTTCCTCATCACACTTTGCGATAGTTCCCATGTCTCCAGGGATCATTTCACTGTCCCTATAGATTTACCTACCCTGGAATTCATATAAGGAAAAACAAACCAACAGAAACCCAACAGCAATAGCAAAATAAAACAGGAAAACCTAAATTTTAAAAGGCCGAAGATAACAAAAAACGAGAACCAATTTACAAGGAGTCCAAAAGGAGAAGAGATGACAAGTGTGAAATTTTAACCTAACTGAGTCTGCACTGGTCCACGTTGCAGTGCACGCCATCAGCTTGCAAGGCTGTTTCCATCGCTGGCCAAGGGCCAGAGGGGATTCACTGCAAGCTTAATCCATGTGGGGCCCCTGCAAACGGATTTTGGATTTTCACTGTGATCCTTAACCTTCTGCAAACTGGGTGCTCCGAATTTAAAGTCTAATACCATTCTCTCATCCAATCTTGTGTTTTATTATTTACAATCCTTGGATCACACAAGCTAGTATGCTTCTTAGATGTGGATTTAACTGACACTCTTTTTAGACGGCTGCTACCTTTAAGACAAGCCCTTCAGACCCCAGACACTTTTTTTTCTGACAACTTATCGGATTTGTTTCACCACACTTTTCTATAGCACCCCTATCTTCAGTGATCTCTTTAGGAGGGCAAATATCAAGTAAGGTCATGCCCCCAAAACAGACTTTATAGACTGAGGCTATGATTAAATGTGAGCCCCAAATCCATTCGTAGATCTATGGTTTGAATATGTCTCTGGTTCACTTTAGAAACATAATCATCATTTTATTGGGAAATATTATAAATCATCCCCATAGGGCATATGGTAATTCTGCTGATTGTATCATTAATTTAGTCAATAGTATAGACTTTTTTTAATTGTTTAGAAACGGAAAATATACATCTGTATGAGCACTTTTTAGGATAAAGTACATTAATTGTTTACTTGAACAGATTTAAAACGCTAAGTGATTGTACATGGTTTACACCAGGGGTGCTCAATACATTGATCGTGATCTACTAGTTGATCGCAAATGTAGTGTGGGTAGATCGCATGGCATTAAAAAAACAACAAGACATAAGCCTATCATCAATCCCATCACCTCATTGATACACAGCGCAGCCAATCAGATGCAATCTTAGGTGTCAAACGCATGCGCAAACAACTGCTCTAAGTGCAGCAAAACTGACAAGCTAAGTTACCGCCAATTTTTAGACCTTGGTTTTTCCTCTTAAACATAAGAAAGGGTATTGAAATGAGTGGGGGAGCTGGACCAAGTAAGAGGACAAACACGTATCACTTTCATATGGGATGGGAGATCTTGACACTACAAGCCGACATTCAGCTGAAGTCCAGAGCGCATGAACAGTTCTGGAACTTACTCGCAGAGGGAAAGTACCCAAATATGAGAAAATGTGCTACCTCCTTGACTGCATTATTCGGCTCTACTTATTTATGTGAGTCAGCTTTTTCCCACATAAAGATCATGAAGTCCAAGTACCGTTCCACCATGACTGATGATCATTTGGAAGTGTGCTTGAGGCTGGCTGTCAGCAGCTACTGTCTGGACTATGCAGGGGGCTCATTCCATTCAGTGCAAGTCATCAGAGTAAACTCAGGTAATGACAAAACATGTACATAGTTCATTGTGTTGTGTTGTGCAATATGGACTCAGCGGTTATACATAAACATACATGGTACATATAAAGAATTCTCAATGCATTTATGAATAAATGTAATAAATAAATAAAATTAAATATATGTTTTGCATTTTTTTAGTTGGTAGATCATTTTGACTCGATCACTTTTAAGTAGCTCGCATGCTGAAAAAGTGTGAGCACCACTGGTTTACACAAACAATCAGGGTTGGAGATAGGGCAAAACTAACAACTCCCATTCACAAAGGCAGAGCTATGCCTACTAGACTGAGAGGTGTCATTAAAAAAAAAAAAAGATAATATGAAAATAGCAAATATACAATAGTCTTTAGTTGCCCTTTTATTGGGCACCCTCACAGCAAGAGATTTGACCCAAAACCCAAAACTACCATCCAAAACCTTGGGATAGTAGTCATCTACTTCTATTACATTTCAGTCTGAAATCCAATGGAGTATTTCACTTCCTTTAAATCTGCTACAAGTAACGTCCAGTTCACTTAGTGGAGTTTCCAAATCAGATCCTTCTGGTGTGGCCTGTGAAGAATGTTGTTCACCTCAAAAGGACAGAGCCTAAGGTCTCCGTTGTCCATAGATTTTGCCTGGATCACCAAGGACTGGATAGAAACTAAGTCAAAAGTACCCAATTGGGAATATAATATCAATCATATTCTGCCTTTGGGGTTCTATATAAGCAATGGTAAGCTTTTTCTGTTTCTGCCTAATGGCAAGTTGCTCAAACCCAGCTTGCTCAAACACTACTAAATGTCAATGTTGTTGTTATTTGTTCTTGAATTGATCCCAAATCATGGCCCCCAAGTGTTGCAAAACAGAGCTATTCTATACAGGTTTCAAGACTGGCCTGCCACCTTTCAGAAGCAGATCATTAGGTTCACCTTTTGAGGCACTTCTGGGTGGGTTTGAAACTCCAACATTTTATCTAGAAGTAGAACACTTAACATTGTGTGCCATCAAAGGACCCTAACCGTGTGTCAACATGTCACAATACCAAACTCACTGCCATCGAGGGGACTCCGACGCATACCATCCCTATAGGGCAGAGTAGAACTGTCCCTGTGGGTTTCTGAGACTGTCAATGAAGATTGACAATAGTAGATAATCTCATCTTTCCCCTACAGAGCAGCTGGTGGTGTTGCACTGCTGACGTTGTGTCTAGCAGCCCAACACAAGGGCTCTCCGTGTGTCAGTAGCGTTTGCTAATATGTTCTAGTAAGGTCTACGTCTTCCGATCTTCCCCACCTCTCCCTGCTCTAGTCCAAACAAGCATTGTCTCTACCTCATCTGCTTTAATGACGTCATCCCTGCTCAATGCATTTCTATTCTCAGGTGTCTCCAAGTTGTCCTCAGATGTGAGCATGCTCGTCCTTCTGTAACACGCCTACCTCTGCAGCCAACTTCACATACTTGCTCTCTGGGTTGTCTATCTTCCAGTCATAGGCAGTTGCACGGCTGCTACTTGTACTTTCTGAACATTATTTATCACATCTCAGCTCAAGTCTGACTTATTCCTTGAGCGGATCAAATAAGCCTAATTTTATGCTTTCTTATTGCCATGTATTGTTCACAGTTGCAATTTTGCTTTGTAAGTGTACATTTCTGAACGAATGCCTTGCTTTAAACTCTGTGAAGAGCATGGGAAACCTCTCCATGTGCTCTCTGTGGATCCCCATCAAAATCGCAGTGCCATTGAGTACATTCCAACTCACGAGGGCCCTTTGTGGGTCAGCCCAGAAGTGCTTCCATGGGGTCTCGGGTGCTAAGTTTTCAGGGGTAGCTTACAGGGCTTTCGATGGACTGGGATATCCAACCTGAGGGCAATAACAGATGGCAACACTCAGGACTCCAACACTGACTGTATTTCTTGCTATCTAATAGATGGTCACTAAATATTTATTGAATGAATACTCCTCATTTTGCAGATCAAAAACTTGAGTATTAAAGTAGGGTCTCCAGGGAATGTACACTGGTACAGGTAGGAACTGGAAACAGGGAATCCAGGACAGGTAAATCCCTCAGGACCAGTGGTGAGAGTGGTGATATTAGGAGAGTGGAAGGAAGGTGGGGTAGAAAGGGGAAACCGATCACAAAGATAGACATATAACCCCTTCCCCGGGGGACAGACAAAAAAAAATGTGTGAAGGGAGGGATCAGACAGTGTAAGACATGACAAAATAATAACAATTTATAAATTATCAAGGGTTCATGAGGGAGGGTTGGCAGGAAGGGAGGAGAAAAAATGAAGAGCTGATACCAAGGGCTCGAGTAGAAAAAAGATGTTTTGAGAATGATGGTGGAACAAATGTACAAATGTGCTTGACACAATGGATGGATGGATGGATGGATTGTGATAAGAGATATATGAGCCCCCAATAAAATGATTAAAAAAAAACTTGAGTATTTTGAGTTGGTTAGAGCTGGAACTGGAATGTACATCACATCTCCTCAACCCATGCTTAGTGCCTTTCCCCCTTGCCTCCACTCCCTCCTTTTAACACACACACACACACACACACACACACACACACAGAGCTGTTCTACCTCTATTGTTCAGGTGCCTCATCACTACTAATGCATGACTACACTAGCTATATTTAGAAGACACAACAAACAAAGTCAATTCCTACCAGAGTGAAAATTCGAATGACTGAAGGGCTCCATCCTCATACCACAAGTTCAATAAACATTGTTGTTATTGTTGTTAGGTACCGCCGAGTCCATTCCAACTCAGTGAACCTGCGTACAAGGCAACAAATTACTGCTCAGTTTTGTGCCATCCTCATGCTTGTTCTTATGAGCCAGCCCATTGTTGCGGCCACTGTGTGAATCCATCTCGTTTTCATGGCCCTTCTACTTTACCAAGCACGGGGTCTTTTTCAGGCTCTGTCTCTCTCCTGATGACATGTCCGAAACACACGAGACCAAGTCGCACCCTCCGACTTTCACAACAGCTGTAGCTTCACAAAGGACCACGAGCCTGCTCTCCTCTTGGCAGGAGGAGAATCTTATGAACCTGCCACGCTCCCATCAATTATTAACTTCAGTAGGGAGGGAGATGATAAGTGTGTCGTTCTAACACGCAATGGACATGGAAAGTAATCTAATTCGTGTGAAGGAGCACCTGAATGCTACCGTGATAGGTGCAGAGGTGGAAGACTGAAATACACATGGAAATTGATGGTTATTTTCTGCCCAGGTTGATATTGGAGGTAATTTTAGAAGATATGCTTTTCACTAAAATTCTACACACGTAAGCATTCCAACTGCTTAACTCTTTTGATATTTCTAGGAAACACACACACAACTTTGTAACAGGTCGGAGTAACGTTACGAACATGACAAATCAATAAATCAGTTATAGCGTCTATAGCTCTTCGTCAATGTTGGTAACCATGCAAGGTGTGTATTTCTCATGGTAAAATGTTTAACCTGGATGATGAAGACCATCCGGCTTGGTGGCTTGTGTTTAATGCATGGGCACAAATACTGTTTTAGGCAAAAAACTAAACCTCTCAATCTTTTACCAATAGCTAGCACTGGTTGATAGATCTCCCCTCATTGTATTCAAGCATATTATGAGCACTTGGCTTCTGTTTCCAATTAATATGGCATTTGCAAATCTTTCAGACCAAAGCTTTCAGGACGTTTTTAAGAAGTAGTGACTGCATTTCAAATGGCGGATGTGAAACCCAGGAGAGAATGCATCACCAGCTGTTTAATAATAGTTTGTACAATAAAATATTCATATTATCATATATTTCCCATCATAGAGGATGGATCTTAATATCATTTTAATATATTTCCTACTAAAATAAAATTTTAATTAAGGCTAAAGATATATTGCCTAAGGTAAGCTAAACTGTTTAAAATTATTAACTGCTTGAATACTTGTTGCTATACTACAAGCCACCATAAAAGAAAAGAAATTAAGTACTCGGGGGGATTAACGCAATTTTGAAAGCTGCAAGCCCCCTCCCTCCCTTCTTTTAGATACGCCTAACTGAGCCATAACTATTTTTCTCCACTCAGCCAGACTCCAGCTTTGTGGCTTTTTTAATAACCTGGCTTTTCAAGGCCCTGCCCCTGAGAGCCTTTTTATTTCGGCCGCGCTACATACAAGCAAATTTCTTCCAGTTGCTCCACAGCCCAGTGCCTCCCTTTCTTCACTGCTGAAGCATTTCATTGCCGTTTCATTGACGGGGTGGTGTTCTGTTACAGGGGAATCAATAGCGCAGCTCTTCCCAGCACACCGATTAGCTTGTCAGTCAGGGCCTGGGGGAGGCAGTGTAAATCCCAGCATACCGGGGGCCAGGAGTTTGAAACCAGAGGAATGCAACCAGCCCCATGGTTGTCTACCACCTGTTGCTCTGGAACATGTGCAAAGTGTATTAACTTTTTTGCCGTTACATGCCTTAAAGGTCAACGGCGATGGAAGTCTTAAGCTTTTGGAATACTTTAACTCATTACAAGAAATCAACCTCTCTTGATTTGTGGCTGGTTCTGTGACAAAAGGGAATTTATTCTTTGAGAGGCTAAATTTGACAAACAGGTTGGGGTAGGGGGGGCGGAGGGTGGTCAGGAAGGGAGCAGAGGGAAGGACAACTGGTTTCTTATTTTATTTTTCAAAGTAAATGGTCTCCTGCTTCTTGATTACATATTAATGGAAACCAGTTTCCACAGTTAATGGGAGCATGCTGTGGGGTTCCGTAGGCTGTGTGTGTGTGTGTGTGTGTGTGTGTGTGTGTGTGTGTGTGTGTGTGTGTGTGTGTTTCTCAAACTCCTACCAAGACTCTTTCTGATAACTGGGAAATCATGATACTCTTTACCTTTTCCAAAAGTTGGAAACACAAAGTAAAGAAAGGCTAGAGGAAAAAAATACAAAATGCGTATGCATATCTTTTTGACACACACACCAAAAAGGGGCGTGAACATTAGGGCTAATAAGCACTCTGATGGAGATTGTCTACTGAAGATAAAGTGATGTAGCTTGAATTGTTTTTTTTCTTTTAAGCCGTGAGATTCTACCATGCAGTGATGCAAAATCAAGCACATGAAATGCCAATGATGTCTCAGGAAATCTTTTCACGTGTATTTATCATCCAAACCCACATCACGCTAGACCACAAAGGGAAACTCGGTGCTTAGTACCTAAAGGCACCACAGTCTAAGAAAAGGCTGCTTTCAACACTTGGAGTTTTCTCACAAAACATCCATAAACTCACCACAAACCACAGTGTAACCCGGTGTACTTCAGATATGACTTGTTAACCTAATTCCACCAAATTAATTCACTCATTTTAAAAGGGATTTCTGACTAATGATGCAAACAAAAGCTCCAAAGCCCGGGGAACACCCAATTGGATTCAAAGGTTGGCAAGGAAAATATTAATCTTTTGACAAAAACACACAAGAGGAAAACACTGGTTCCTACAGTGCCAAATGTAATTAAAAATTAAAAGTTTAACTTAATTTGATCTGAGAAATAAAAATGCCCATTGCAGAAGGGAGATTTTTTTGTGTGTGCGTACCAACTCCATTTCCCCAAAGAGAGAAAAAAAAATCTTTTGAGACATGAATTTTATTTTAGACTAGGTTGATGTTTGACTTCATACCATTTTGTGTGTACAATATAAGACATATTACAGAAAAGTTACATCATCTGTGCTTTTAAAACTGAATTTTTCCATTTTCCTTTCCCACAGCCTTAGTTTTGTTTAGTGCTACAAGCATCTCTTGCCCACCAGCAGTGGCCCAAGACTCCCTGCGAGTGCAAATGATTCAGGTGCTTGGCTGCCAGCCAAAGGCTGGGTGGAGATTTGCATCTACCCCGAAGTACCTCAAAAGAAAGCGCTGGTGATTTTTTGAGCTACACCTGGGTAGACTTGCACGTCCAGTCTTTCGGTTAGAAGCTGAATGAGCTAACCCTTTGCACCATCCAGGGTCTCCTTTATTTCACAAGTATATCTGGAAAGTGGCTCTTTGCATCTCCTAGCAAGGACCTATTGTCAACTCCTAGTGAGGAAAGCTTCTCCCAAGGCACACCATCTCATTGAATGATCATATGAATAATGATTAGATTTCAAACAACTGTTTCAACTATTCCATGACCTTCTGTCCAGTGCCTTTGCATCATGCCCTTTTGCCAATGGATACTTCGATGTTCATGGCGACCCCTCCCTTTAGCATCCCACACACAGAATTTCTCTTGTGACTGTTCAGATGAGCCCTGCCCAAGGAAATGATCAAGCGAATTGACCTTGTCATCTAAGAGGAAGGGTCTAATAACACATTGATGTGAACTAAACTCCTGAGATTCTTTGAAATTAACAAAACATGCAGTCCTCAGAGGGGCACACAGGGAACTTTCTTTCCCAGACCCTGACAAGGACAGAACTATGAAAAAGTGAGAATATGGTCAAAATCACGTGTTTTGATTAGTTAAAAGAATATTCCATTAGAATGTATTAGTATTGGTTACCTGTCACCACAGAGTAATATTACCGAAAGTTTGAAATGATCTGGACTGTTTCTCTGGACTTGAGCAGCCCAAAGGCTCATTGTAAATAGGAGCAGGTGAGAGGAAATGCGGCTGGAACATCCTCCAAGAGTTGCTTATGTGCATGATCATGCCATTGCATAAGAAAGTCACGAAATACCTTGTTAGAAGTAACTGCTCCTTCCGGATGGGAAAGAAATCTGCAGTCCCTTCAGTAGTTTTGGAGACCCGGCCAAGCGTGCCATCCTGATTCAGGTACCCCATCAGGGAACTATCATTGTATCGGTTGCATTCTAGTTTTATTTTACTGTGTGCCAGTTTCAAAAGGAGTTAACATGAATTATTAAAATAGCCACAGTGCACTAAGATAGCACAAAACTTCCAGTAACTATGCAAGGCAAGGAAGTCGAGAGGGAAGTTTGCAAGGCAAATGCATGTAGGCACTGGGGGAAATGAATTCGTTTCACCCTATATAACAAGCAATCCAAACAGTCCCCAAAACAGCCCACTCTATTATCAGGAATCTACCGATTTAATTGCAAAAAGTTAAAGTACGGTGATCAGGTAGGCCTGGTGTTGAGATCTACCCTTGTTATCCGTGAACTTGACTGGAGACATTGGTTCAGTTACTTACTCTCCCTGAGCCTCCGTATTCCTCAAGGCAAGAAAGAGTTCACAATAATAACTTTCATGGATGTAATTAGGATTATTCATAATATACATGGACATCTAGAAGTCAAGTGACTGGATACATGGGAAGCACTCAATAAAAGGTCATCTCATTGAATTTCCTGCCGAGAACTATATGTAGTATTATATTACCCAGATTGCAACCTAACCAATTATCAATTAATTTAATTCACGTGATTTTACATATTTGTATAGTGAGCCTCAAAGCCGTTAAAAAGAATCCCAAGAACAGTATCTTTAAGAGTACTAGAGCATCATATTTTCCAGGCCTTACAAGGAGAGATGGGGGTTGCCAGTCCAGGGAGACTGGCTTGTAAATAGAAAAGATTTGTTAATTGCTACTTATTAAGCACTTAAGTACTTGTTATTGCTGTTGAGCTGACTCTGACCCATAGCTAACCCACGTACAACAGTCCCGTGCCATCTTCACAAGCATTGGTATGCCGGAGTCTATTGTTCCAGAAACTGTGCATTTTGAGTGCCTTCCAATTTAGGGAATCATTTTATAACACTTTATCAAACAACATTGTCTTGTGATCCATAGAGTTTTAATGACTAATTTTCATTAAACATTGTCTCTTTATCTGGAAGTTCTACTGGAACCTGTCCACCATGGTGACTCTGCTGGTATTTGAAACACTGATGACATAAGTTCTAGGACTGTAGTAACATTCATGCCATCCCAGCATGGCAAACTGACAGATGGTGGTTGGCACATGTAAACAATGTGTTTTTTTTTTTTGTTGCTTTGTTGTTATTGTTAGGTGCCATCCACCAAGTAGATTCCAATCCATAGCAACCTTATGCACAACAGAATGAAACTATGCCTGGTCCTGCTCTATCCTTCACAATTGTTGCTGTGCCTTAGCCCATTGGTGCAGCCATGGTGTCAATGTATCTCTTTGAAGGCTTTCTTTACCTTCACTATCCCTCTATAATACCTGACATGATGTCCATCTGCAGAAATGGATCTCTCCTGATAACATGTCCCAAGTATGTAAGAAGTCTCGCCATCCTTGCCTCTACAGAGTACTCTGGATGTATTTCTTCCAAGACAGATAGATCATCCTTATAACAATCCACGGTACTTTCAATATTCGTCTCAGGCACCACAACTCAAATACATCAATTCAACTCCAGTCTTCCTTATTCAATGTCCAACTTTCACATGCACTTGAGACAATTGATAATACCATGGCTTGGCCAGGTAGACCTTAGTCCTCAAAGTAACCACCTTGCTTTTCAATACCCTGAAGAGGGCTCGTGCAGCAAATTTACCCAAATGCAACACATCTTTTGCTCTCTTGACTGCTGCTTCCATGAACATTGATTGTGGATCCTAGCAAGATAAAATTCTTGACAACTTCAACCTTTTCTCTATTTACCATGATGTTATCTATTGGTCCAGTTGTGAGGATTTTGATCTTCTTTTCTTTCTGTTTTTCTTAAACTCTAGACTAAGCAATTTATATATATTACCCCCTTTTAATTGCTAAAAATAAACAAAATATGAAAGGCAAGTCTTATTCATAGGCCCTCTGTAGAACAGAGAAAAATGGCATTCTACTCCATCCTTAAAGCTCCCTACCAGTCCAAGTTGCCAAGTGGGTTGGGTGTTTTGATCTGTCCTTGCAAAACGGACGTTAGCCGATCATTGAGACCTAGCATAGTCAGGAAAGGCTTCACCAACAAAATAGAATTGAAGTCAGTTCTAGAACGATGAGTAGAGAAAAGACCTATTGGATTAGTGACTGACTCAGCAGGAACTGACCCCATGGTAACTAACAGCAAAGCTACAGGAAAGCAAATTGCCCAAGGCCATGCAACTCTTAAGTGAAGTTGATGCACATCACAAGATGTACTCTGGGATATATTTTGCTATATTCCATGCATGTGCAGCGTGTCCTTCTGAGCTGATGACAATATTTTAGTGATGATGATTTTTTAAAAATTGTGATTATACGAAATGTCATTAATGGCAAGTTTTATGCTACATGTGTTTTACCATATTAAAAAAAGAAGAAGAAAGGGAAGGAAACGAAAAGAGAAGAGGAAGAAAAACAAACTCAAGTCAGCCCAATATATAAAACAATTTAAAATAAGTTCGCTCTGATGGGGAGCATAGATGGAGAGCCTGAAACCCTTGATTTCCTGGAAAGAGGCTCATTAGTGAGAGAAAGCCAACATGATTTTAAAAAAAGATGAGAAAGCCAAGTTTATTCATATTACCTGTAGCAGTTACATAATCTACTGTTAACTTGAGGAAGGGGTGGAGTCTAGCCTGTCAATCAGCTCGAAGCTTGGTGACCTCATTTAGAGGTGGGAAGGAGATGGCTCCCTGGAGGCTAGACACACCTCTCTGATTTGTCATCCTGCTGAAAAGACACATGGAGCTATGTGGAGCCAGAAATCTGGAGCTGTAGGAGCCACGTGGAGACCCACACTCGGGCTGAGATGCTTCCACTGCCACTGGATCCACAAGACTTTCCACCCACTGGTCTTTCTACATTCTGTGATCTTTCTGCATTCAGCATTATTGCATGTGTTGAGTGAGTCTGAAGAGGAATTTATAGACTGGTGTCAGACATATGAGCTAATATCAGACTTATGGACTTGATCTGGACTGGACTGGGATGTCTTCTTAATATACAATTGCTCTTTGATTTAAAACTCTCTCACATACATATGAGTGTCTCTGAATTTGTTTGTCTAGTCAACCCAGACTAACACATTACCCTTGTCATGCAACTCTGAATAAGCCATAGTGGACTGCTAACCTGAGGTGAGCAGTTCAAACTCACCAGCCACTACTTGAGAGGAAGTTGAGGCTGTGGAGTAGAACTAGGATAAAGACAACAATGAAGAGGCGTGCTGAGTTTGGATATAATCCATTGATTCCTATTGATCTAGTCCACAGAGACTAGGGATGAGAGAAGAGAAAAGTCTTGTTGTTCTGAAGTTTAGAAGTGTGCTAAGAGGACAGGAGATCTGACCTAGCAACAAGAAGCTAGGTCTGACGAGTACATGAAAGGGCCAGATTGTCTGACTTGTGACTATTTGATCTGGAGATGATGGCTAGGACTGACATGCCCAGAGCCTGACTGCATAAGGGAAATAAGCTGAGTCCATGAGTTAGTGTAAACTGCTGCATTCTGGTGGACTTCTATGGGCTTTACCTCACTTATGGTTACAAATGCCCTAAGTTCCAGCTGGAGGATTATTCAGGTCACAGAACTTGCATGTCTCCCCAGAGTACTGGGCTGTTAGAATGACAACTTAGAAGTTGAATGTCTAAAATGGAGGGCAATAAAGGCATGAAGTTGCTGGCTTACAAGCTTTCATGGGTGTGTTCAGTCTTAAAATGAGTGAAGCAAACAAGGGAGGATGTGGAGTAGTTTTCTCTTTTTCTGATGAGTATGGAGAAGAGAGGGTGGGGAAACATATTACTCAGATGATATGATTCAGTGGTTGACGGTTAACAAGGTTAATGATGATTGTAACAATCGTAACTACAGAAGGTATAATTGAAAGAGTGGGGGAAGTGAATTCCCCAAGTGAGTTAATTAGTTTATTGTGCCAACCTGGCCAATAAACACATGCGGGATTAATTGAACGGCGGAGGGTTAAATGGCTCGGTAAACCTCGCCTCTCCAGTTCTCGGGTCTCTTGCTTTGTGATGGTTGCACCAGGCTGCCTTAGCAGTTCCCTGCTTCAGCTTGCAAGACTGACTTCCTACAAGACATCCCCAAGAAGAAACCACATGGACCTACCCCGATGCAGCCCTGGGTGCAGGAGCAGCCATGTGGAGACCCCTGCCAGTGGTGAGATGCTTACACAATCACTGACTCAGCTTTCCTTCTGTAGTCGGCATCATTATGTCTGCTTTGTGAGATGGAGGAGGACTTTGTGGACTGGTGTTGGGTAAATGGGTTAATGTTGGATTTGTGGGCTTGGGCAGCATTGGGTTGGGATGTTTTCTTGATGCACACTTAATCTTTACATAAAACTCTCTCTTATACATGAGTTGCTGTGGATTTGTTTCTCTAAAGTATCCAGACTAATACACCAAGTATGAATTGGTTAATGGCTAGAAGAGCCAGGGGTGGCTTGAGATGTAGTCAACTAATATGGCCTTATAGTCACAACTCCTGGGGAATGTATCATGATTCTAGACTACACTGGTGACTAGGACGCCATTTGAGAGCGCATTCTCTACTCTCCTACTCAACAGGATTAGGTTTGGATTAAAACCTGACTTTCGGAGAGGGTGTGGGAGAAAGACGAGGCTTTCTGCGGCTTCGGGAGAAGGATATATCTGACCAGAGCACACAGGAACAGATGACGGGGGAGGAGGAGAGACTGG
>NW_022111309.1:5687273-5688610 GCF_000313985.2 Echinops telfairi | reverse complement strand
TTGAGAAACGATGTACAAATGCACTTGACACAATTGATGTGTGTATGGATTGGGATAACAGTTGTATGAGCCCCTAATAAAATGTTTAAAAAAAAATGAAAGTTAAAAAAAAAAAAATTACAGTCTTAGAAACCGACAGGGGAAGTTCTACACATCCTAGAGGGTCACTCTCAGTACAAATCAACTCAAGCACTTTTTTTAGTGGAGGGTAAAATTTCCATTTGAGGAACGAATAAGTAGCCATGGTGGTATAGTGTATAATGCACTGGGCTTCTAATTACAAGCTCAGCAGTTCAAAACCACTAGCTGTCCTGAGGAAGAAAGATGAGGCTTTCTACCCCTGTAAAGATTTATTGTGTCAGAAACTCACAGGGGGGTTGTCCCCTGTCAATGGCAGTGAGAGTAAGTGAATTAGCAAATGGTGTAAACCAAGCCACACCCTTTCTTTCCTTGGGGGCATCTTTTCTTTCCTAGAGGATGCGACTTAGAACACAAGCCTTCATTTTCACCCGGGTGTGGTTGGCTACAAGATAATCCACGCCTCTCTTGAAGCCTTTCCTCAGTCTGTAAGAGCCAGCTGGGACACAAAGAGAAATCACAGGACCATCTGGAGGGACACACCCAAGATCTCCGTCTGATGAGAGGTCCCGAGACCAGATACAGCAGACACTGTGGCACGAATACTCAGAGGAGCCGCGACAACACTCTGGGTTACCTTATGCCCATCTGGCTAGAGACTATGGAACTATGGGATGGAGCAACAAGCATACTCCCTTCCGGGCCCCCGGAGGCCAAGGCCAAGGGACCATGTGACGGAGAGACTGAAGACTGGAGAGACATTTAGGTGCTGACTGAGAAGTGTTAACTGTGGACCAATGACTACCTTACTCTTTACTGATTCTGACTTGTGGTGATCTATTAACTTCTCGAATAAACTCTTAATTGTGAATACTGTGTTTAGAGTTCTCTGTGGCCATTGCAAGGCATCAGAGAAGCCAACACAGAAGTGAAGTGCTATGAAAGGAATGATTGGTGTCAGAATAAAGAAGGATGGAAGGTGAATTGTGCCTGGTGGCACTAGGGAAGCCAGAAGAGGAGAGAGCTGTCCACCTCCACTGGCTGTCACTGCAGTCTGCTCTCACAAAGATCTACAGCCTCAGAAACCCGCATGGGGTGGTTTCATGACAGGGGAGTTTTGAGTTTGGGTAGGCAGCTCTGAAGAAAAGCAGAACTACAAGCTCTTTATTGCCCACAGGGATGTGCAACCACATTTGAACCACATAGTATAAGGAAGAGTTTTCACAAGGTAGAACTGGTAGAATCCACACTAGTCATTC
>NW_022111309.1:5663612-5687173 GCF_000313985.2 Echinops telfairi | reverse complement strand
AACCAAAACAGACAAGCAAAATCTTTGGAGCTACTTTAGAGATTGTTTTGTTTGCTTGTAATTTCAAGTATTCTCAGGTAGAAAATATTAGTCAAAAACCCAGGCCCTTACTATAACGCGCTATTTCCTATTTTTGCAAAGCTAAACTCCACCTTTTCATTTAAATGAGGGCCTATAACTCCCTATCTAAATCTAAAAAACAAGCAACAAGCAACTTACTGCCCTGAAACGGATTCCAACTCATAGCAACCCTGTAGGACGAGGTAGAACTTCCCCTGTGGGTTTCTGAAACTGTAACTCTGTGTAGAAAGCCTCCCCTTTCACCTGCAGAGCCACCGATGGCTTCGAACTACTGACTTTGCTGTTAGCAGCTGGATGTATAACCGCTGTGCCACCAGGACTGCCGCCAGAGTGCTCCTTACAAGCAGTTCACGTACTGCGGGCATGTTGTCGGGAGACACCAGCTTCAGGAGAAGGACATCAGGCTTGGTAAAGTAGAGGGGCAGCGAAGTAGAGGAAGACCCTCACTGAGATGGCTCCACGCACCGTGGCTGCAGCGATGGCCCCAAACCTAAGCATGATCATGAGTAAGAACCCCCTGGGAGGCCCCTAACAACAACATCAACAACCAAATCTGGCCTTTTAAGATGGATTTCACTCCTTGCTTCAAGGTTACTTCAAGTGTCTAGTGGCATCTTTTTGTCCTTTTGTGCACCGATGCCTCGCAGCTTTGTAAATGAACTAAAGGTCATGCCACTCTAGAACCAGGCCTTAGCATGGTGGCCTCATTCTGTGCTAATCTCTTCTTTCTTTCCCCATTCATAATAGTTGTCTGCAACTGGTTATGGAGAAATGTTTGCCTCTCAGCCTGGTCAAGGGGGCGGGGTGGTGCATTTCCTCTTCTCTGAAGAGTGGATTTTCTCAAGAGCAACAGGCAGAAGCACCGAGTTAATATGGAAGCTGGGCTTTCTGACCGCTGTTTGTGTGCAGTGTAGGAAATGGGCTCTCAACATGTCGGTAAGCAGCCTTAAACCCAGATTACAGCACCTCTCTCCAGAGTGCTCTTTTAGGGTCGAGGGTTAAAGGTCATCCTCTCAGACTGGATAGTTGTACTCAACCAATTATTAATACCCCAGTGTTTCTATAGAAGAGATCTTTGAAACCCCAACAGATTTTATGTGACTGATTTACAATAAGCACAATCACATGAGAGCATCGTTCAAGGTGACTTAGTGGAAAACACAGAATTGTGTAAATAAAAATAACAATTAACAGTAACATTATAGATTAAAAAATTGTAAATTATAAATGTTGAATTATTTATCTTATTAAAATAGCTGACATCCCCATTTATTTCATCGAGCTCTAATTAGAAAGATATCAGCTAATAAAAAGCTAGACTTCAAAACATCTGATTTCACACACAAACACACACACACACACACACACACACACACACACACACGCACGAGACTAAGGCCCATGACACACTCTCAGAAATAGGGCATTATGACTTGAAGGTTTACAAAAACCATATCATAGGCTGATCCTGCTTTTTCTTTAACTATATAACACAAGCTTAGTGTCTTCCAGGCTGAGAGGGATTCACTTCTGCGTTTAGTCCTCACTCCACTTAATTAGAATTATCTCCATATCTGATATAGGCCCTTCACATTATGTTCAATGGAGAAAGTATAGATGTCTTTGGAAGCCCAATTATGTATTGCTATTTTTTCTGATTAACATGGGGAATAAAAAAATTCTTAAATGGTTAAAAAAAAAAAAAACACCAGATATTTCTTTTCTTTTCTTTTCTTAAGGAATTATTCAAGCTGGAATGTTCACTGTTCTGGAAGGGCAATTGTCAAGTTAGAGTTTCCCGAAGAAGATGTGAGCCTCAGGCTACCCCACTAGGGATTGCTCTGAAAGGGGTTATAGTATAAAGTCCTGGATAGATGGGGAGGAAAAAATGTGGAGTAAAACTCAAAAGCATAAAAGCAGCCTGGCTTACTCATCTAATAGAAACTGGTGGAATGCAAGAGACTGGAGCCTGTAGTCCTGGAACTGAACTCACTTCCGTGGCTCAATTTTTCAGGTCTATAAAGTGAACAATCACACTTTGCAGGTATATTCTACTTAGTGTAGTCAACCATTTGACATCAGAAGGCCAACATTTGCCCACAAAGAAAGCTTAATAGGCAGGAAGGGGTAGGCAAGAAGGGGGGACAGAAATGGGAAACACAAGGAGGGACTTGGATAACTAACGTTACATTGTGGAGATTACAATCAATGGCATGAAACAAAATGTACATGAATTGCTTAATGGAAAACTGATTCGCTTTGTAAACCTTCAGCAAATTCGCAAATAATTTTTAGAAATTGAACAAGATACATGAAAAATAAAAAGATAAGTTTTTATTTGATCCTCCTAAAATCTTTACAACAGTCAAATAAAGCACTGATTAAAACATTGTAGTAATGTTTCCTTACAAAGGAGCACCACACTACACATGCCTCACTGTTGGCCTTAGCTGCCCACATACCCATAGTATGCAATATGTTTACCTTAGGTTTCCTAAAGTATTCGGTCCTGCGAACAGTCTCCGGCTATCTTTTACAGTGTTTGAATCTGAATAAAAAGAAAACGCTATTGAAAAACAATTTTTAAAAAGAATGTATTGAGTCAGAGTGTTTCTGTGTCAAAGATTCCAGAACCAAATAAGGGTTAGCATAGTAGTTATGCATTGGGCTGTGATCCACAAAGTTACCAGTTCGAAACCACCAGCTGCTCTGGTGTCCTGTTCCCATAAAGAGTTACCATCTGAAACCCGCAGGGGCAGTTCTACCCTGTCCTATGGGATCGCTATGAGTTGGCATCCATCCACTCAATGGCAGTGAGGTTTATTTGTTTGTTTTTAGTTATAATCAGAGGAATTTTGGTCAATACTGTGTTATGACAAGTATGCTCATTCATGGCTAATACTGCGTTTCCATGCATTGCTTTATGGCACTGCACACAGTCTCTAAATGTCTGTGTTCTTTTTCCTACCCAGAAAAATGCATATTGGTGTGAGGGAAAGCATTGTGACAAAATGAACTATGAAAATTCAAATAACTGATTCATTTTAGCAAATGCATTCATTCTATCTATAATCTATATCTCCACACCAAGCATGAACATAATCACTTTCAAAAGTCTTAATGGAACTAAACAATGCATGCTATTTTCTAGATCCGGTTCTGGAAATTTTCGAGTTGTATACTATTAGGCTGTGTGGCCTCGCAGTGAAGTAAAGCAATGAGGAGTCAGCCGGGAGGAAACCTTGTAATGTAATCCATGGAGCATCAAGTAGAGGCGTTTCCAACGTGTGTGACCAACAGAGAGGAAAAGGAACACAAGCTAGGAGACGGGAATGCTTCACATATTTTAATATTAAATAGCCAATCCGTTGATACTTATAGGTTTCCAAAACCAAACTCATTGCCATCGGTCGATGTGTCTCACAGTGGCCCTATCCAACTGACCTGCCCCTGTGGGTTTCCAAGAGTGTAGCTGTTTATGGGCGTAGAAAGCCCGGTCTTTCTCACTCAGAGCTGGCTGGTGGTTTCAAACTGCTGACCTTTCTATCACAGCCCAAAGCAGAACCAGTATGCCACCAGGCCCTCATTTTAATAGAAAAATCCCAGGGTCATTTTATTTCTGTAAACAGACTCAAAGACTGTCCATCTGGTGTCTCCCTGGATATAAAAAATCAAATGGAGTGAAGAGGAGGTCCCTGAACTGTCTTCCACTGGCTTCCTTGCAGAGATGGAGTATCTGTCTTCTTTTTTTAATGAGATAGTTACCAAGATTTAACCCTTCCAAGGAAACCACAAAAATTAAGTCTTTTATCATTATCTAGCCTTTGGAGCTTTGCTCTGAACACTTTGGGAAGCAATTTGTTCTCTTCATTTCTCTTTCAATTCTGTAAGACAATGAGCCTTGTGAAAAGAAGAAGAAAAACATGGCAGGTGCCCTGTCAATGTTCATTGAATATGAGCGTATCTTTTATAAACGATTGAAAAACTTAAGTGTAGCAATAATTGTATTCATTCATTCAACAGGTAATTATTGAGTAAGTTCCAAATTATCAGTCAAGTATGAGTCTAGGCTCTGGAGACACAGAAAGTAAAAGAGAGAGCCCTGGTCTCATAAAACTTCAACTCTTGTAGGGAAAGACAGATCATATAAGCTAAGCAAATGCTTATTATTCAGACAGAAATATGAAACTGTGATTAAGGGGAAGGTCTATCATAACGGGTGAGGGTGCTCGCACCTTTCCTTAAAAAAAAAGTTTCTTAAAAGTTAGCCAGTGGGGTAAGATGTACCAGAAAGAAAGGTCTGCTGATACACTTCTGAAAATCAACCAGTAAAAACCTTATGGCTTGCAATGGTCTGCAAAGGACCACAGGGACGTCCCAGGATCAGGGAGCATCTCAGTTCATCATGTGTGGTGTCCTCATGACCGAGGAACTGAATGGGGACGGGGGGATGGAGACCCACGTTAACAAACAGGGACTTTCCAAGGGAATACATTTCAGACCGAGGGATGGTAGAGGCCCAAACCTCACACGTGAACATCCATCCAGACAGGAGGGTTCAAAGCATCTTTTTGATTCCCATATTGTTTTTGTTTACTACCCCTTGTAGAGTTCACACTAGCCTTCCTACTTTCACTTCCTTATATTAAAGGTCTTTTATTTTGTTGTTGCTGACAATATACAAAGCAAGACATAAATCAATCCAACAATTTCTGTAATTGATAACGTTGATGATATTATTTGGATGGTCCAGCTATTCACACTGTCCTTTGACCAGTTGCAACGCCCCCATGAACATAAACTTATTGTCCCCTAAATGGCCTATATTCCCCGCTGCTATGGTCAATTTAATCCCATATATGTGAACCTTAAGAGAGCACAATGCATAGTTTCCACTTATTACATTATTATTTGGTTTACAGAATATCTCTGATTAATCAGTATTCTTTCATAGAAACTGATCAAAAGATTCAGTCGTGTTACCTGGACACCATCTATTTCTTCCCGTCTCATAGAGAAAGGAGCAATTGTTCCTGGAGACAAATGACCACCTATTCCACGTCACATTCAGATTCCTGACCCAACTTCCTGTGGAGTCCCAGGTGAATGGAGAGCAACTGTTTGACCTTGAATTGCCCAGGAACAAAAAGACAGGGTGACTGCCCTGAGTGAGCATGAAAGGAGGGCCAGGTGGGGGGGGGGGCCTGAGTTGGAAACCCTGAGTCAGTGCTAGATCTGAAAACACTCATTTTGGAAAGAAGGTTATTTTAAGGGAGATGAGAAGCTATTGGGGTGGGGGGTGTCTCTAATAACAGAGTGATATAATTGTAAAGAACGCACTTTACGGAGGACTCTCGCGGTCAAGGTGTGAGGTGAGGGGTGGTTTGAACCAAATGACAAGGAAACATCTGAATGGCATGTGGTTTCCTCCTCCTACAATAAATGGTCTTTAAAAGACCAGAAAGAGTTGCACAGGGCTAATCAGGAACCAAAAAGCTATGGTAGTTATGGAGGAAGCCGGAGCCATCTGTACCAAATGCTAACCGAAGGCAGTCTCCACTGCCCCACCCCATTGAAATGACTCCCCGCCAGACTGGGAAAGTAGGGCCAACAGCTTGGCTCCAAATTCTTTTGTGTAGGAAGATTAAAATTACATGAGTCAACGAGTCTTCACTTCTTAAATTTGCCACAAATGAAAGAACTTCATCTGCCCCCTCAAAACATCTGGCTGCAGCCTGCCTGCATTCAAAGCCAAGTGGAAACATCTGGGTGTCCGTGGAGAAACAGAACTGAGTGGCATGTAACTCTTTTGGAACGATACTTGAGTCAAAACATTGGGCCAAAAAAGTTTAGCCTTGTAGTATGTAAAGCTACCTACTACAAGATGGCTTGTTTTCTTTTCTCTCTACAAAGCTCGGCTGCACCCATTAGCATGGTCCATGTCCTGAGAGATACCGCTCAAGGAGAAGAACTGGAGGCAGGCCTTGACTCATTCATTTGACCATTACCTTCTGCCTAGGCAGCCTTCTGTGTTCTTCCCGCTTTGTGTAGTTAGGTGCCCCTCTGTGGCTTTGGAAATCTGGAAGCTATGGGTAATTTTGACCCTGGCCCATCTGAACTCCCACTCTGCATGCTTTCCTCGGGGCTGGCTTTCCCTCAGGAGGTCCATGGGAAAAATGGAAGCAGTGTGTACGAGAGAAAGAAAGGTGTGCATTAGTCATTTTACTCAGTGCATACTATGTTGTCATCGCTGTCAAACGTAATCAAAGTGCAGCTAAAACACTTCACTGCATATTGATCTGCTCCCCCTTCTCCCGCAGTGAACTTAGAGTAATAGGTCTCCCGCCTTACTTACCACCCCCATCCCCACCCCACCCCAAACTTTAATGCCGAGGGTAGTGAGATTCCTGTAACTGTTTATTTTGGAAAGAGTTGAGGAAGCATCTGACCTCGAAATTTTTCCATTGTTCAGCTCTTGCCTTATAACCCCTTCTACTAACTGAAACATTAAAAAAATGTGAAAATGAACATGGGGCCTTGGTTAGAGGGCTATATTTGTAATTAGAAGTATTATAATGATGACCATAATGCTTCAAACAGTGAATCTGGCAACAGTGTTTCCTTTGTTGTTGGGTTCTAAAAAGATTTTGGCTTATATATACATTTTAGCCTTGTTACAATTGTTGTCATGAACGTCACTAAATACTGGATGATCACTGCATAATAAAAGTGCTGTGCTATGGAGTGCTAAAGTGATTGAACCTAGGGGTTGGAGGTTCAAGTCCACCATTGTGGTAGTTACATAATCTCATGTCACCTTGAGGGCTGACTCAAAACTGTCAATCAGGTCACAGCCTGATGACACCTCCATGTAGGCATGGATTTCTCCTGCGGGTTCTAGGAACTTTCCTCATCCCTGGAGGTGGGACATCCTTTCTCTCTGCTCCACATTTCCTGTTGACAAGCTACATGGAGCCATGCTGATGGCAGCCAGCACCCTGGAGATGCTTCCACTGCCATTAGATCCACAAGACTTTTCACCCACCAGCCTGTGATCTTCCTGCATTTAGCATCATTGCATGTGTTGCAATGAGTCTAAAGAAGAATTTATGAACGAGTGTCAGACATATGGGCTAATATCAAACTTATGGACTTGATCTGGACTGGGCTGGGATGTTTTCTGAATAAATAATTGCTTTTTATATTAAGTTCTCCCTTAAACACATACGAGTGTCTCTGCAGATGTATTTCTCTAGTCAACCTGACCTAGCACAACCATCTTCTCACTCACTGCCATTGAGTTGATTCTGGCCCTGTGGGACAGGTTAGAACTGCCCCTGTGGGTTTTTAAGACTGTAACTTTTTAGTTTTAATCATTTTATCAGGGGCTCTTACAGCTCTTATAACAATCCACACATCAGTTGTATAAATACATTTATACATATGTTACCATCATCCTCTTCAGAACGTTTTCTTTCTACTTGAGCCCTTGGTATCAGCTCCTCATAGGTTTTCCTCCCTTCCCCACACTCCCTCCCTTATGAACCCTTGATAATTTATGAATTATTACTATTTTCATATCTTACACTGATTGCTGTCTCCCTTCACCCATGTTTCTGTTGTTCGTTCTCTGGGAAGCAGAGGGGGCTGGTTATACATTGATCACTGTGATCAGTTTCCCCTTTCTCCCCACACCTTTCTCTAACCTCATGGTATCTCTACTCCCATTATTTTTCCTGAAGGGTTTATCTGTCCTAGATTTTGTGTGTCAAGAGCTCTTATCTGTAATAGTGTACATGCTCTGGTCTAGTCAGATTTGTAAAGTAGTATTGGGGTCATGAGAGTTGGGGAGGTAGATGCATTAAAGAACTAGAATAATGTTGTGTGTTTTGTTGGTGCTATACTGCAGCCTGGCTGACGCAGCCCTCCCTTGTGACCCTTCTTTGAGGGGATGTCCCATTGCCTACAGATGGGCTTTGGGTTGGGTCCCCACTCCAACTCCCATTCCCTTGTTCAAATCGATATGGTTGTTCTGGGTTTTCTGATGCCCAATACCTGATCCCATGGACACCTCATGATCACACAGGCTGGTGTGCTTCTTCCATGTGGGCTGGTGTGCTTGCTTCTCAGTTAGATGGCCACTTGTTTATCTTCAAGCCTTTAAGACCCCAGATGGTATATCTTTTGATTGCCTGGCACCATCTGCTTTCTTCACCACATTTGCTTATGCATCCATTTTGTCTTCAGTGATCATGTCAGGAAGGTAAGGATTACAGAATGCTAGGTTATTGGAACAATGTGTATCTTCAGTATATTCTACTTGTCAATTTGGGCTTCCTCAGTGTTTGTGTCCTTCCCTATTTCTGATAGCCTATGTATTCCCTGAACCAAAGTTCTCATGTTTGTCCAAATTCCCTCATTAATGGCCCTAATAGCTTGGAGTTTTACCTCAAGGTCTGTGATACACCTTGAGTTTATTATTGCGCATGGAGTGAGGTAAGAGTCTTGCTTCATTTTTCTACAGATAGATATCTATTTTTTCCAACACAGCCACTCCCATTGGATATTTTTTGGGCCCTTATCAAAAAGCAGTTGTCTGTATGCTGATGTTTTTATTTCTATGTTTTCAGTTCTTTTCCATTGGTTTGAATATCTGTCATTACTCCAGTACCAGAGTGTTTTGACCACTGTGGCTGATAACATGTGTGCCAAAGTCAAATAAAGCAAGCCCTCTGTCTTTGTCCTTCTTGAGGAGGTCTCTGCTAATTATGGGCTTCTTCCCACTCCATATGAAGTTAATAACCAGATTTTCCAATTCTTTGAAGAAAGATGATGGTATTTGTATCGGGATAGCATTAATCTTATACAGTGCCTTGAGCAGAACTGACAGCTTTACAGTAATAAGTGATCCGCTCCATGATCTTGGAATATGTCACTCTTGGTTTCTTGTAATAGTGTTCTGCAGTTTTCCTCGTACAAATCTTTTGGGTTTTTGGTTAGGTGTATCCTTAGATATTTCAATTTGTGCTTGGCTAGTATAAAGGGTATTACCTTTTTGATCACCCCTTCTATGTTCTTGTCTGATGTACATAGCAGTCCGATAAACTTCTGCTTGCTGATCTTGTATCCTGCTAGTCTGCTATATTCTTTTATCAATTCCAGCACTCCTTTTGTGGAGCTTTTGGGGTTTTCCAGATATAAAATCATATCATCTGTGAATAACAATAGTTTTACTTCTTTTCTCCCCAGATGAAAACCTTTGATAACTTTCTTTGCCTTATGTTGTTAGTTAGGACCTCCAGTACAATGTCAAGTAAGAGTGGGGACAAGGTGCAACCTTGTCTGGTCTCTTTTCTCAGTGGGATTATTTTCATATGTAGCTTGTATTTTATTGAGTAACATTGCTTCTCTTCCTATCTTCTTGAGTGTCTTAAACAGGAATGAGTGTTAGATGTTATGGAGTACTTTTTTCTGTGTCTATCAATATTATTGTATGATTCTTATAATTTTTCATGTCAATGTGGTGAATAATGCTGATAGTCTTTCATATGTTGAGCCATCCCTGCATCCCTGGAATGAACCCAGGTTGGTAATAGTGAGTTATTCGTTATGTATACTTTTATAATCTATTGGCCAATATTTTGTTAAAGATTTTTGCATTAAGGATGGTTATTCGGGATATTGAACATTAGGGATATTGGTCTGTCATTCTCTATTCCTGTGGGATCCTTGCCCACTTTAGGTATCCGAATTATACTAGTTTCATAGAAAGAGTTTGAAGTTTGCCATCTTTTTTGATGCTCTGGAAAAGTTTATGTAGGGTCAGTGTCAGTTTTTCCCTGAATTCTTGGTAGAATTCTCCGGTGAAACCATCTGGCCTGGGGGATTTTTTGTTGGGAATCCCTTGATAACCTTGTCTATTTCTTCTATTGTTATGGGTCTGTTGAGGTTCTTGATGTCCATCTGGGATAGTCTAGGGAGGGATTGTTTTTCCAAGTATTTCAATGTCTTCAAAGTTTTTGAATTAATTGGAATACAGGCCTTTGTAGTACTGTGTAATTAGCTTTCTAATTTCATTAGGGTGCGTGGTAATGTCCCCTATTTCATCCCTCATCCTAGCTATTAAAATTTTGTCCTTCCTGTCATAGGATGCCTAGTTGGGCTTAATCAAGGGCAATGTAGCAGTGAAGAACTACTAAACCCGAGTGAAGGCCGAACGTGGTGAGACAAGAAAACAGAGGAAATAACCAGGAAGCACAGGACATTTATGGAGGCCTAAATACAGTCATGTACCTGTGTGTGTGTGTGTATGTATATATATACATTTATATATGGACAGGAATTGAACTATATACTCATATCTATACATAAAGAACCAAGGTTGCAGATGGACATTGGGTCTGAACTCAAGTAATCCCTCAATGCAAGAACACTTTGTTCCCACAATCCGGCATTCTGTGATGCTCGCCTTCCCAACATGATCACTGAAGCCAGTGATCACTGTGGCCAGACAGCCTGAATTGCTCCACTGAGGACTGCCCAGCGGCCCTCAAAACTTGAAGGACTGCCTGTGAACTATCTGTCTCACGGAAGTGAGCAGCAAATGGAGGCACAGAACAAGCACGGTAGCCACTCACTGGTCCAATGATCCAAGAGCAAGAGAGAGAGAGGCAAGGCTGCAGAGGCATTTATCTCTCCGCCCTTCAACTAATCTCACATGTGTTCATTGGCCATGTTGGCACAATAAACCTACCTATCACAATATAGGGCTGAGCATATTCTTGTTTGGGTGCCTGCTTCCCCCACCCCTCACCATCTCCCCGCCCCCACCCCAGTTGCTCTTTTTATTTTCTCCTTTTCCTCAAAGTTGGATAGTTTAACTATCATATACCTTGGTGAATTCTTCTTGGGATTCAGTCTAGCTGGTGCCCTTTTGGCTTCCTGAATGGTTGCCTGATATTCACTCATTAAGCTACGGAAGTATTCCTCTAAGAATTCCCTAGCTATTTTTGCCAATGACTTCCTCATTGTGTTTTGTTCCGGTAGCCCAATTATTCTAAAGTTGTTCCTCTCCATAGCATCCGACATTGTTCTCAGGTTTTCTTCAGCTTCTCTTATTATCTTGTTTGACTCTCTTTCCCATATGTTGAGGTCTACCTAGCTATCCTCTAGGACACTGGTACAATGCTCTGCTTCTTCGAGTCTGATGGTGAAGTCTGTGAATTTGCTATTTGCTTTTGTTACTTGAGTATATAATTCTTCATGGGAGTAGAAAGTTCAGTCTTTCTCCTGTCTTGGTGCCTTAAAAAAAAAAAAAGCAGCAATTGAATGTATTTGGAGCTCAGCTCTACTCTGACACACAAGGAAAAGATTGTCATGCGCCAGTGTTGTCATACCTCTAAGATACACAGTACTGCACGTTTTCCCTGCTAGTAGAATGTTCCTATGAAACATTTATAAGCTGTATGGGGGAATACACACACTATAAAAATAACTTACCAAATAACACAGATTCTAAATAACCTCAACAGAATCTTTCAGGCACAATTAAAATCTATGGAAGCTTGATACTGAGACCCTGAGATCCTGGCCACCGTCTTGGTGAAGGAGCCAGTCTTGCTACTCAGGGTACTGCAAAACAAAAGCCGAAAGCTAATTTCTCTTTCCAGCTTTGTTCTCTATAAAAGGAAAAATCCTTTTTGGATTCCTCTTGGTTAGCAACATAGGTATCATGTGGGTCTTCAGTAAAGCACAGGTGCAAAGTCAACTATTAAAGAGCAAATGTATCTGTATCAAAGACGTACAGCTCAGAAAGCTGAGGCATAGAGACACAAAATGATTTCCCTACAGTCACTCAGATATCAAGAGGCAACATGGACTGACTGATTCTAAAGACCTTTTTCTTAATCATGCTGTTTGTCTTCAAGTTCATATCTAGAAATGAGAAGATTTTTTCCTTCTAAATAAATGTGTACTAAAAAGCAAAACTGGGGAATCAACACTTGATCCACAACTTTAATGTTGCAATCAGGACTGAAATTCCATGGTCTCTTCCACCTCCCAATGTACCACTTGCATAAGACACCATCCTGTTAGAACCTGAGAGCTCACCTTGATGGCATGGTGGCAGATTAAGTCTACAGTTTGGGGTTGTGAGATAGACTTCCAGTGATTTGGTCAGTACAGAAAGCTGAAATAGTTGCAGAAGAATTCCAAGAATCCTGTGTTCAGTGAAAGAATGGCAACTGTCTACTCCCCAGCCAAGTTTTCTGGTATGATTTGGGATTTGTGATAAGTTTTTGGAAAATCAGCCTGAAGTCTGTTTCTTCTGCCCTTCCACTACCTCATTAGGCACTTAAAAAATTAAATACCTGTAAAAATACCTAATTAAACTGGAGGCCCTCAATGATGCAAATAGTTAACATACTCAGTGCTAACAATGGCTGACACAAATTTTGCTGCCTAAATTTTTTTCTGGGCATATTTGATGTGCTAATTCAAAAAATTGGTTTTCCCCTTTCAGCTCTAGTTTTTGAGATACAAGAACAGATGCCATATACCACTCTTCACTCTGCTGGTTCATAAAAAAACCGGGATACTTTTAATGCAGTGTTAGCTAGCCTGAGATAAAGGAAGTCCACACTGGCTTTACTTAAAGTTATTGATGTTGTTCTAAATGTTTAGGTCAAGTTTTTCTTTACATGGTGTCCTATGACCCGAAGATCTATGTGAACAGTGTAAATTACATGAACTTGGAATTTCCACCATGTACCGCTTCACCTTTATTAGGAACAGAATAGCCAGCAGTTCCAATTGGTTATCACAAAAATGGACAGAAATAAGAGCTGCTGTATAATAAATAAGGAACCTGATCACATAGTGGGTTTGTGTTTGACTGCGAACCAAACTTTCAGCTATTGGGTCCTACAAGCTGTTCTGTCAAATAAAGATGAAATGTTCTGCTCTCATAAAGATTTACCACATCAGACTCTCACAGAAGTTCTACTTTGTTCTATGGGGTTGCGAAGCGTCATACTTGACTGACTGACAGTGAGTTTGGCACAATCAATAGAGAATCAAATGCTCTGAAACCTAAAATGGGCTTGTCAAAATTCAAACCTGCTTATTAACATTTTAAAAATCCCAGTCTTCTTATATGATGGCACGACTTCTCCACCTGTGCACAGAAACCCTTAAAAGAAAATTGAGAGTTTTTCTCATAAAGAAACTTAGAATTAACCTCATCTCTGAAACAGTTAACAAATTATCTATTGACTTCTAACTACTCACTATGTTCTAAAATGTTTACTGGATAATTTGAAGCAGATAAGGTTTTATCTTCAAACTATTTTTGAAACTGCTGATGAAGTCTCACACTTTTGACACTAAATTGCCCTCATGCCTCCTATGTAGGTGCCTTTTCAATTTCCTCTTCTACTTCCCACTCTTCTCAAACTGTGTTCTGCCTTTGGGGGGTCCATCTTGTAGCCCCTGTTGCATAACCTCTCATGCGAATATGTTGCATAACCTCTCATGTGAACAAGAAACTCCCACTGCCTTCTAATCTATTCTAACTCATCCATACCCAATAGGGCAGAGAAAAACTGTTCCTTTGTGTTCCAAACCTTTAAACCTTTTAAAGGTACAGAGTGACCGGTGGGTTTGAATCACTGACCTTCTCATTGGCAGCTCAATGCTTAACTATAACTAGTCACCATGATCCCATGGATCTCTTCCCACAGAAACCCCTTAATATTGCATTCATTTTCAAATATTTACTACCTTTTTATCTTATGTTGTGATTTGTGGGTCTGAATTCTGTCCATATTTTAAAATGCGATAATCAATTAATAAATTAGCATAACTTAATAGCTGAAAATATAGAGGAACACCGTATTTAAGGAACTAGCACAGATGTTGCCTATCCAATGCAATTTTCTGGATCGGTGCCCCAAGTAACCCCAGGAACAGGCCTCAAAACCAAGGCACACACACGCAAAAATGTTGTTGTTTGGCTGTATTATTTAAAGATTCAAGGTAGAGTCCACTCAGAGGCACTGTGGAAGAACAGTTTGGCACTCTAGTTCTGAAAAAGTTACAGTTGAAAACTCTGTGGAGCACAATTAGTGTCTGATTTTCATGCAGTCTGCAGAGTTGAACACACCCTAAAGGAAATAACTTCCACCTGAACTCACCTGATTGTGTTTGCAACTTATAACCCTTAGCAATATACACAGGGAAGACAAAAACAAAACAAACAAACAAATCCCACATCACTGATCCTGTGCCAGTCCGGGTCGACTAGAGAAACAAAACCAGAGACATTCATGTGTATAAGAGAGAACTTTATATCAAAGAGTAATTGTACATAAAGAAAACATCCCAGCCCAGTCCAGATCAAGTCCATAAGTCTGATATTATCCCATATGTCAATACTAGGCCATAAATTCCTCTTTAGACTCATGCAACCATGCAATGATGCTGAATGCAGGATTATCACAGAATAGCAGGTGGAAAGTCTTATGGATCCAGTTGTGGTGGAAGCATCTTAGCGCTGGCAGGGGTCTCCATGTGGGGCCTCCAGCTCCAAGACCGGCTGCATTGGTCTAGCTCCATGTGGCTTGTCAGCAGGAAGACGAAGCAGAGATAGAGAAAATCTGGCCTTCAGTGAGCTATTTATCTCCTTAGTGCCTCTAAATGAGGTCATCAAGTTGTGACCTGATTGACAGGTTAGACTCCACCCCTTCACAAGTTGACAGATTATGTAAGTGCCACAGATATAGAGTAAATTCCAGCTCCTAGCAACCTTCCATGTCATGATAGCACTGCCCTTGTGAGTTTCCAAGACCATAACTCTTTACAGGAATAGAAGGATGCATCTTTATCCTGGGATGATGCTGGTGGTTTCAAACTACTGACCTTGCAATTAGCAGCCCAACGTGTACAACAGAGAGAGGAAATTAATATTGCCTCTCTACTTTCAGTGCTTCTCTGCAATTTTATGCCACCAGCCACTTTTCTCATTAGAACTGTCTAACTCCTCACTAGAGAAGCTGAGGCTAAACCGGCAGGAATCCATCCAACAGCTTTCAGCATAAAATGAAAATAGGAAAGCAGAAGGCTGCAAAGATTTTCTGTCTTTGGGCAAAAGGAAAAGGCCTAAACTTTCCCAATTGAAGTCTATTCCGCAATGGATAGACTTCTTCGCTTACCGGCAGGTTGGAAACATCATTCTTTAAAAAATACACAAATCCTTCAGGTAAAAGAAGAATATATCCATACTTAATTATTTTTTTCACTACTTTGGAGCTATGTTTACTTCTCTTTATTCACTGTACACATTTCCAGATAAATCCAGGCTCCACTTCATCTCATTAGGGGAAACAGTGCAACTATCCTATAGCTGTATATTCACTTAAAGGAACTTGATCTAGGCCTGAAAGTGAGGTGAATGGTGAGATTGTTCTGCTATAGCAAATGGTGGAGTTAACTATAGCATAACTATGAAGCTGCTCGGGATAGGAAATTAATAGGTAGGGGAGTAAGTGGGACATGCATGTCCCATGGCTTTTGAAAGGCAGTAACAAATTTGAAACCAGGTATAAAGTAATGCAGACCACACAGCTGGGAAATTCTTCATTCATAAAACCAAGGCTGTGGCATGTGTAAGGATGATGCATCTCACCTAATTCTGCCTTATGAGCATAAGGAAGATAGCCTAATCCCTGGTGGTACTGTCAGCACCTCAAGCCTACCAACTACTATAGGAGAAATGTGAGACTATTTGATCTGGTAAAAGTTTACAGACTTGGAGTCATAAGTCAGAAATGATTCAATGGCAGTGAGCTTGGTCAAACCTCATTAACATATAAAGGTCGGAATTTACAACATATTGCAAGTGGAGGGCAATTACACCAGAATGCAAAGTGGAGGATAATGACATAATACAGGGGATCATACCTAGCTCAAGTAACATATTTTTGAAGAGCACATTTCACTCCATATTTGATGTAACTATTTCTGTTCTGCTAAGAGTGAAAATACATTTCTTACATAACTCACAATTTTACCTTATAGGTCGATAGAAGAGGGCTCAACAGGAAAAATAAAAACCATAATCACACTGGACAACAAGGTCTCAGATTTGGATTCCGGGTCAGGCCTACTAATAGTGTTTGACCTGGGGAAGTCACTTCATGTCTACAGACCTGATGACTCATTTACACAGCGATGTTGTCATTTTTGTTGTTGTTAGGTCCACCAAGTTGGTATCCACTCATAGTTACAACAGAGCAAACATTGTCCTGTCCTGTATTGGAGCCTATTGTTTCAGTCACTGTGCCAATCCATCTTGAGAATCTTTTTAACAGTTTCTATCTACTGTACTAATGTTGACGTCCTTCTCCAGAGACTGGTCCCTCCTGATCATGTGTCCAAAGAACATAAGATGAAGTCTTCCAAGTCTCACTTGTAAGGAGCATGATGACTATATTTCTTCTGATACAGATGTACCTCTTCTTCTGGCTTCTTGTTGTTGTTAAGTGCTGTCCGGTCAGTTCTACCACATAGTGACTCTTTGCAAAGAACAAAACACTGCCCAATCCTGCACCGTTTTCACAATCCTTTTTATGCCCAATCCTGCACCATTTTCACAATCCTTTTTATGCTTCAGCCCATTATTGTAGTCATGATGTCAATCCATCTCATGGAGAGTCATCCTATTTTCCCTTGACCACCTTCTTGAGTAAGTATGATGTCCATTTCCAGAAACTGGTTTCTCCTGATAATATGGCCAAAGTATGTAAGATGACGTTTCATCTAAGGTGCATGCTGGCTGCACAAGTTCCAAGACAGATTTGCTTGTTTCCCCCGTAGTACTTTCAATTCTTCGCTAACACCGTAATTGAAATGCAACAGTTCTCTTTCGGTTTTCCTTATTCAATGCCCAGTTTACATAAGCATATGAGTAATTGAAAAATCTATAGTTTGGGTTAGATGCATTCAACTCCTCAAAGGGACATCTTCGCTCTTCAACAGGTCTCTTGTGGGGTAGATTTGCGCAGTGTGACATAGCATTTGTTTTCTTGACTGCTGCTTCCATAAGAAGTGACCATGGATCCAAGCAAGATGAAATTCTTTACAACTCCAGTCTTTTCTCCTTTTATCATAGCATTATCTGTGCATCCAGTTATTTTGGTTTTCTTTACATTGCATTGCAATCCAGGGATGTTCCAATAGAGGGCTGCAATCAATGACATGAAACAAAATGTGTATCCGTTGTTGAATGGAACTCTGATTTGTGAGGGTTTTGGTTTTACTCTTCAGTCAGTCCATGGAATACTCGGAATTTTAAAACAATGCCATAATTCAAACACTTTACTGACAAATTTGAAAAACATTTGACCAATCCAATACATCTTTGATTTATTGATTGTTGCTTCCATGTATGCTGGTTGTAGATAGGAGTAAACGAAAATCCTTGACAAATTCAATATGTTCTCCATTTTTTATAATGTTGGTTATTGGTCTGTTTGTGAGGATTCATACTGTAATCCTTGATCTTAATCAGAAATACACGTATCAAACTAAACCAGCAAAACAATGCTCAGCAATTTGGAATAGCTATGCTTTTGTAAACAGAAGTGAGGCAGGTAGGGGTGGAGAGTGGACAATGAATGTCTTTCCTTAAATGGGTAATTGTTACAGATTGAATTGTGTCCTCCCAAAATATGTACTTGAATTTCAACATTGTGAATGTGATTGAAACCTATGAATGCATAGGTGGAGGTGTCACATTTTCAAACGATCGGCCGTGCAATGGAATCAATTAGTCCAGGTCACAAGCGTGTAGGGTGGATCCTAAACCTAATCATTTCTAAATTAGATATAAAAGGCAGCGTAGACATAGAGATACATGCATATACTGTGAAAGACAGGTGGTATGGAAGGATCACCAAAGGATCAAAGTGCACCCAGGCTATCTATCTCTCTCTATGTATGTATCTATGTAGGTATCTATCTATCTATGTATCTATGTATCTATGTATGTATGTATCTATCTTCTATCTATGTATCTATGTATGTATGTATGTATGTATGTATGTATCTATCTATCTATCTATCTATCTATCTATCTATCTATCTATCACCTATCTATCTGCAAAGAACTGACAAATGGATGCCCTGATCTGTACTTTCAACCTTCCGCAATAGGAGACAACAAAAATTCTCTTCTTGAAAGCCACCCACTTGTGGTATTTATGTTATAGTTACTAACTGGCATTTATTTTGCCAGAAGCTAGACGAAGTTTCTAGACGCTTCAAAACTTAAAGAGGTGCAACCTCCCCCAAATATTCCTAAATAACTCCAACCCCTCCTTGATCGGCGTGTGGAATGGAAGTTCCAGGACAAAGTAGTTTTCAAGGCCCTGCTGCTGGGCTCCACAAAGTAGTTTTCAAGACCCCACTGCTCAGCTCCACAGATCACTGCCTTCTTATCAAAGGGGACTTCCTGCTGAGTTTGTTTACACCATTAAACTTCCTCAAATGTAAAGCCTGGATTTTTCCAGGTGTTGAAATTCCTAGAGGGTGGGGAAACTGCAGAGCCCTCTTTAGATCAATACCAGGCTCCAGGGAAATACAAAGAGCCCTTTTTACCATGCGGCCCCCTCTGGAGATCCCAATTTGGGTAGCCAAGATAGAGTGCACAAGGCAGTCTGTTCCCTGCCCTCACGCAGGTGGCCTGTCCAGCAGGCTGCCAGGCCCTGGGCATGAGCTCGGGCCCACCTCATCAACAAGGTAAGGCTGGTCCTCTCCAACAGTTCTGTGACCCATAGTGGGGTCAGTGGGTGAGGGTCAAGCCAACACCCCTCAAGGAGCTCAATTTAAATCAGAGGAAGAGGAGATTCCGCTTGGAGTCCTGGGAGGTTGCACTCTGAGCAAGATTCCCAGACTTTCGCTGAGCCAGGTGAAGAGAGCTGGCAAGGTCGCACCTCCCATCACCAGGTGGTGCATTTAATTTAAAAGGAGTGTTAACCTTGTTTATACAAAATAACACCAATACGCAGAGAAGCAGTAAATCCACTGTCGTTAAACAGCGGGGCGCGGTGGCGCTGGCAGCCTGCCCACCAGCGACGCTGGCACCGAGCAGAGAGGCGGCCAGAGCCGGGCGGCCATCGCGCCAGCCCTGCTAGACGAGGCGTGCGCGGCGCCCTTTCTGCCCTCCAGTTGACTCTCCGCATTCTTGTCAAATATATTTAGAACAAGAGGTGTCCACTTAAAGAGAAACCTTTGTTAATCACTGCAATGCAGGCGCTTGGCAGCCCGCCAGCTTCACCTTTATAAATATGTAGGATCGTTTTCCAGCTAAGCAGGGAACTCCGGAGCAAGTTTCTCTTCTCTCCGTGGCCCCTCCAATCGACCTAAGGTGAATGTCCCTAGCACCTTATTAATTTTCCGTCCCAGCGGGTTTTCCTGCTCTCTAAAGGTGGACCGAGATAAATAAAGGATGGGAGAGAGGGGAGAGACAGACACCACACACACACAGAGAGAGAGAGAGAGAGAGAGAGAGAGAGAGAGAGAAAGAGAGAGAGAGAGAGAGAGGCTTATTTAAGTAGAGGTAGATTCGAGTTGGATGCTTTTGACAGGCCTTGGTGTGGACACTCTGTTTACCAGCAGCTCTCCCCATTACCTAGAAAGGGGGGGGGGGCCTGAGGTGGGAGCTGCAGGCTGGACTCCTTTAAGGAGTCCCATGTTCCCCTCAGCTCTGAATTCCCTTCATTTAAGAATCAATGAACTGTTTAGAAAACACCAAATCCTAAATTCAGAGACTGCTAGTCCCTACCTTTAGAGTTCACAGTAGAAGGATAGGTGGACAAGTAGTATTCTAAATCCTTTATTATATGTAGCTATTGTTGCTCAACTTACTCTCCATCAAGTTGATACGCTTCTGAATAACCCTTGGCCCAGGAAATTGCATACTTCTCCCATTTATACCACATCAAAGTCACTATTGGCACATCAATACACCTAAGTATACCAATATACCAGTGTTAGGACATCAATATACCACATCAATATTGACATCCTTGGGTGACTTAAATACTCTTCCTTTTAAATATTCTTTGAGTTGGGAAAACCCAAAAGTCAAAGGTGCCAACATCAGATTTGCAGGGTGGATGGGTAAAGTGTCCCCAAGAAAGTTGAGTAGGACAGCCCCCGCCACCCTGCAAGAATGAGCAGGTGCATTGGCATGCGGCAGGGTGGGGGAGATACATTCCTCAACACAACTGTTCTGACTTTTTTTCTCACCAGCCTCATTTTCAATTTTCTTAAAACATCTTTCAAATCAACCCTCATGAGCGTCTTATGTGCTCAGGAAAACCTATGAAAATTACTGTCCTGGAAACCCTCCCTCTCCCCAAATGCAAACAGTCACCATAATTTCCTAGGAATTTCATTCACCCAGCTGATCCCCTCTGGAGCTACTAGGTGGGTAACACCTTTGTTTTCTTGCCTTAAAGGTATTCCAAGGAGACTAGCAGTGATATCTGCATGTATCCCTGATCACAAAGACCTGCTTACGCGTGCTTCCTTTGGAATCAACCCATGCTGTATGAGCTGGAATGCTAATAGCACTACTTCTTTGTTTGCCTTCATATAAAACCTCTGGTTGCCCCAGACTGTCCTGGGCACATTGATGACTATTCCAGACACTGACACTGGGATGAGGGCAAGAGAAAAGGCAGCTGGTCGCCAATGTGAGAGGCGAACACAAAGTGTCTAAAAGAATCCTCCTTTGCTTAAAAAATTATTATTACCTTGCCCCTCCACACATCTCAGGGATGAATAAGCCACTGGTTGCAGGTCTTTGAAAACTGATTCATCATTAGGACGCCAAACAAAAACCACTGCCATGAAGTCCAAGTTGACGCATAGCAACCTTATAAATCATGGTAGAACAACCCCCTGTGAGTTTGTGAGATTAGAACTCTTTACGGGAATAGAAAGCCCCCACATTTCATCATGACGGCTAACCATATGAAAATCACCTTTAATGATCCCGACTTATGATTTTTAAGTTGTACAGGACCTTGTTGGTCAATTGAACTACCACTTTGATCTTCCAGTTGAGAAATCACATTCTTAAGAGGTTAAAGGAGTTATCCAAAGTTACTCAGGAAGTTTAGTGCCAGGGGACTGGCTGGAACCCAACCCATCCCACCATTCTTTGTGTATTTGTGTGGTGTACATAATTACATTTATGTGTGTATGCTTGTATTATTTTGTAGTTCCTGGTAGGTACAATCTGTTAAGCAGGTGGCTGGTAATAAGAATTTTCTTTGGGGTTTAAATTTACCCAGGGATGTCACAAAAGAAGGACTTCCCCCCACCCCACCCCCCATACTTTTATTGGGAGCTTTTACAGCTCTTATCACCATCCATACATTCATGCAGTGTGTCGAGCACATTTGGACATATGCTGCCATTATCATTTACAAAGTGTTCTCTTCCCACTTGAGCCCCTGATAACAGCTCCCCATTTCTTCCCCTCCCTCCCTCATCTGCCCTCCCTCACAAACCCGTGATAAGTTATAGATTATTGTTTTCATATCTTTCATCATCCTCCGTCGCCCCTCACCCAGTTTTTCTGTTATTTGTCGCCCTGGGAGGGAGTTATAATCGATCCTTGTGATCCATTCCCCCTTTCTCCCCCCCACCCTCCCCTAATCCTCCTGGTATCTCTACTTTCGCTGTTGGCCCTGAGGGGTTTATCTCTCCTGGATTCCCTGTGTTTTGGGCTCTTATCTGTAGCAGTTTGCATGTACTGGTCTAATCCGATTTGTAAGGTAAAATTGAAGTCATGATAGTGGGCAAACTAGAGGAAAGTTGTGTGTTTCATTGGTGCGATACTGCACCCTGACTGGCTCGTCTCTTCCCTGTGTCCCCTCTGTGAGATAATGTCCAATTGTCTACAGATGAGCATTGAATCTCCACTCCAAGCCGCCCCCCTGCCCCATTCACATTGGATATGATTTTGTTCTGGGTCTTAGATGTCTGATACCTGATCCCATTGACACCTCATGATCACACAGGCTGGTGTGCTTCTTCCACGTGGGCTTTGTTGCTTCTCAGCTACATGGCTGCTTGTTTATCTTCAAGTCTTTAAGATCCCAGACACTATAACTGGGCACCATCAGCTTTCTTCACCACATTTGCTTATGCACCCTTTTTGTCTTCAGTGATTGTGTCAGGAAGGTTAGTATTACAGAACGCTGGATTGTTAGAACAAAGTGTTCTTGTGTTGAGGGAATACTTGAGTCGAGGTCCAATGTCCATCTTCAACCTTAATTCTTAAACATATAGATATGAGTACATTGTTCTAGTCCCCTCTCATTGTGTGTGTATATATATATATATATAGTTACATATGTACATGCCTATATTTAGACCTCTATAAATGTTCTTTGCCTCCTGTTCTTTCCTCTATTTCCTTTTACTTTCCTCCCGTCCCACCATCATGTTCATAATTTAGTAATTCCTCACTGCTACATTGCCCTTGATTAAGCCTCACTAGGCACCCTATGCCCTTTTCCCCATTGATTTTAGTTCCCTTGTTGTTCCCTTGTCCTGAGTTGGTACCCTCCCCCTTCCTTTCTCCCACCTCCCCTTCTCCCGTATCCCCCCCCCCGGGGAACCATTGGTCCTGTTCTTTTCATCTCCAAATTATTTACCCCACCCATCTTATCTAGAGAGACATGCAGATACATTACTAAGTGCAAAAACCAGGTAAGGCCAAATAGAACAACAAAGGAAGTCAAAACCAACAAAACAATAGCAACAACCAAAAATAAAAACAACAAAAAGAAAGCCATTGAGAAAAATGGAAAAGTCTATAAATAGTTCAAGGTCTGTTGGCCTTTGGGAGTGTTTTCCAGTCGAGTCTGATGGGGTGCCACACTCTGCCTCCAAAGTCTATTTTTGGTATTCCCCAGGGATTTCTTCACTTCTCCCCTTGCTGCTCTGTTGCATGTCCTCAGTGTTTCACTCCAGCGTGATAGGGTCAGATTGTGCACTATTCCCACACTGCGTCTCCAGTGTTGTTCCCGGCAGCGCTAAGGTAGTGAGGCACGCTGGGTCTCATGGTGGGGCCAGCCCTAGGGTCTTCTCTATGCGTGTCTGCTTTGAGAAGGAATATGGTTCCCTCGGCTTGGTGGGCCAGCATGTCCTCTCCTCCCTCTCCATCCCTTTGCATTTCTCCTGTGTGCTCTAATCGGATGTAGCCCCAGTGCTGTCCTCCAAAGTGTATTCTTCTGAGGGATAAGTGGGGTGTCCACATAGTTGGGATTGGGGCAGTCCCAGCAGACCTCTCTATTGGATCCCTGTTACATGCCGGTATGTTGTATTCATGTCTTGATGCATCGGTTTGAATCCTGGTTTCTCTCTCCCTCTCCTGTGGAGATATAAATACTACCCCCCCC
>NW_022111309.1:5646489-5663510 GCF_000313985.2 Echinops telfairi | reverse complement strand
CCCCTATTTTTAGTTGGCTTCCATATGTATCCCTGGATTGGGTTTGGCCCCTGTCATAGTTGCTGGACCTTACCCCAGAGATGTATGTATATAGTTGCTTTTCCCTTATGACCCATTTTTTATTTTTAAGTTTACCTCACTAGACTCATGTTGTAATTGTCCTTTTGTGCTTGGCTTACTTCACTTAGCATGGTTTTCTCTAGTTCTTCCCATACATCAATGTGCTTCATGCATTCGTCGCTGCTTTTTAGGGATGCATAGTATTCCATTGTATGTATGTACAGCAGTTTTTTTATCCATTTGTCTGTTGATGGAAATTTTGGTTGTTTCTAACTTCTTTCAATTGTGAACTGTGCTACGATGAACATTGGAGCACAGATGTCTGGCCATGGTTTGTTTCTTGCCTCTTCTGGGTATATGCCCAGTAGTGGGATTGCTGGGTCATATGTTAGCTCAATTTCCATCTGTTTTAGATATCACCATATCGTTTTCCATAATGGTCGTATGTACCTACAGGTCTACCAGCAGTGCATGAGAGCTCCTATCTCCCCACAGCCCCTCCAATTTGTTATTTATCTAATTGGGCTATCTTTGAGGGTGTTAGGTGGTATCTCAAAGTTGTTTTAATTTGCATTTCTCTTATGGCTAATGATCAGGAAATTTTTCTCATATGTTTATTGGCCATTTGGATTTCTGCCCTTGTGAAACTTCTGCTCAGGTCCTTTGCCCACCTCTTTAGTGGGCAGTTAGTTTTTTTGTTATTCTAAGTTTGCAAAGTATTGTAGATTTTAGTAATAAGGACTTTGTCTGATGTGTCATTGCTGAAGATGTGGACTCTCTTATTACTCTCTTGGTGAATCTTTTCAATGTACACAGGTGATCTACTTTCAGTATATCCCACTTGTCAATTTGTGACTCCTCTGTATTTGGATCTTTCCCTATTTTCAATAGCCTATGTATTCCCTGTGCCAAGGTTCTCAGGTTTGTCCCAATTCCCTCATAGTTTGGGGTTTTACCTCAAGATTTCTGGTCCACCTTGAGTTTATTCTTGTGCATGGAGTGAGGTAAGGGTCTTGCTTCATTTTTCTGCAGGTAGATATCCATTTTTTCCAGCACCACTTATTGAAGAGGGTATCTGCTCCCATTTGATATTTTGGGGGACCTTATCAAAAATCGGTTGTCTGTGTGCTGATGTTTTTATTTCTGGGTTTTCAGCTCTTTTCCATTGGTCTGAATATCTGTTGTTATAACAGTACCATACTATTTTGACCACTGTGACAGTATAATACGTGCTAAAGTCAGGTAGAGCAAGCCCTCCCACTTTGTCCTTCTTCTTGAAGAGTTAGTTCTCTGATAACTCTGGGCTTCTTTCCTCTCCATAAGAATTTGGTAATCCGTTTTTCCAATTCTTTGAAGAAGAATTACGGTATTCGTATTGGGATAACATTAAAGTTATATAGTGCCTTGGGCAGAACTCACATCTTTACTATATTTAGTCTTCCAATCCACAAGCATGGGATACTCCATTTGTTGAGGTCATTCTTGGTTTCTTGTAATAGTGTTCTGTAGTTTTCCTCATACAAATCTTCTGGTTTTTTTTCAGTCAGATATATCCCAAATATTTCAATTTGTGCTTAGCTATTTTAAAGGGTACTAACTTTTTAATTGTCTCTTCTGTGACCTTGTTTGATGTGTAGAGCAGTCCAATAGACTTCGTTGGTTGATCTTGTACCCTGCTACTCTGCCATATTCCTATATTGCTTCCAACACTGCACTTGTGGAGTTTAAGGGATCTTCGATATATAGAATCATATCATCTGTGAATAACAATAGTTTTATCTCTTCTTTCCCCAAGTGAATACCTTTGATGTCTTTTCTTTGTCTTACGTTGTTAGCTAGGACCTCCAATACGATGTTAAATAAGAGTGGGGAAAAGGGGCATCCTTCAATGGAATTGTTTTCATGTTTTCTCCATTGATTACCCCATTGACTGTTGATTTTTCATTTATAGCTTGTATGATACTGAGGAATTTTCCTTCCATTCCTGCAAAAAATCTCCTAATAATCCGGACTTGGAGTATATAAAGTATAAACATATGAAAATTGGAAATCACAAAAAGTGAAATGGAATGCATGAAGCTTGATATGCTAGGTGTTAGTGAACAGAAATGGACTGGTATTGGCCATTTTAAATGATAAAATCATGTTGTTTACTATGCTGGGAATGATACAATAAAAAGAATGGCATTACATTTGTGGTGAAAAAGGACAAGTCAAAATCCACTTTGAAGTGCAATGCTATCTATGATAGGACACCTTCAAGGCAGTCAACAGAATCAATGCAATTATTTTTCACATTTATGCACCAACCACTAATACTAATGATGAAGCAGTTAAAGATTCCACCAATAATTTCAGTTTGAAATTGAGCAAACATGCAATCAAGATGCATTGATAAATATTTTCCATTGAAATGCAAACATTGGAGACAAAGAGGAAGGAACATTAGTTGACAAATACGTCTTGGTGATGGAAACTAAGCTCAAGATGACAAGATAACATTTTGTAAGGCCAACAATGTCTTCCTAGACTTTTGCCCCCCAACAACACAAAAGGCAGTTATGTGCATGGACTTTTCCAGATGGAATACACAGAAATCAAATCGACAATGGAGAAGCTAAATATCAGCAACTAAAATTAAGCCCGAGGCTGACTGTGGAATACAGTTGTCGTAATGCAAACAGACATATGCACTCCCATGTTCATGGCAGAATTATTCCCAAAAGCAAGAAGTTTGAAACAGCCCCAATGTATATCAGTAGGAGAATGGCTAAGCAACATTGGTACATACACAATAGATTGCCAAATCTATTGAAACCAAAAAACGCCTTATGACATGGATGGATCTGAAGAATGCTATGCGGAATGAAGTTAGTCAGTCACAAAAAGAAAAATATTGTATGAGACCACAGCTATAAAGATCAAGACATTTGGAAGTTCTCACGGGAGGGAGTACAAAGATGGGATGATGAAGCCGCAGGCTACCAAGTTAACAGGTATTGATTTACCTGAAAGAGAGCCTAGAGATTCATCAGACTAAGAAGGAGAAGAGAAGTCAGAGGTGGGGGATGGGGCATAATATGAGGAAGGTGGGTGATGAATAGATCAAACTGTGGGTTGTGGAGTCGATGATTCGAAATGTAAATGACCCAGCTAATTCACAATAAAAATTCATTAAATAACATTTTACTCTCAGCAACATGGTAGTTTTAGCATCTTCATGGGACACAAATTGATTCTTTTTAGGGTTCTTTGAACTTAAGGAACAAAAAGAAGTCTGAAGGGGCAAGATGGGGGCTCTCGGATAGATAGGGTAAGGTTTCCCAATGAAATGATCATAGGACAATCCAATCTTACCCTTAACAAATGGCAGGTGCAGTGTGGTGATGGGAGTAGGGGGGAAGTTCCTTGGTCCAACTTTCCTGGTTTCTTTCTCACCAGTACAATTTTTAACTTTCTGAGAAATTCTTCCCAATAAGCCAACATGCGTTGTTCACATCACCCTAGGTCCTCCGTAAAATCCATGAAGGCTTCCATTTGGGGTTCCAATAAAACACTTGCTAAGAACTTCTCAGCTGACCTTTCTGCCTTAAACTTAACTGTGCCAGCCAACCTCCTCATAAGCTGTTGTTTGGATTAGACTTTTTATTTTTCAAAATCGCAGCCTAGCTAGACAAAGACACGTGTATTGCTGAGAGAAATGGTGGGCAGCTATTAACCCATATCTGTATGAGTTGGAAACCTAGTAGCAATACTTTTTTCACTTATCCTCATAATAAAAATAGAGATAAGACAATATTAATAGTTCTAATTTTCTCTTTTCAGTCATGCATTTTTAACTTTTGCCTGTTTCTCAGATCACCGATGTAGATGGCATGTGTCTTTTGATGTACGAAAGATCTCACTGAGGTCTGTTTCACCGATGTGGTGGACAAGGACATTCTAATGGTGAGGAACCATGTAAGGGTGAGGAACAAAGAAAAGGTTTTCAAATATCGGTAGGACACTAGAGTTGTTATGTGAATTCCATTCTCATAATGATCGTAGTGTTCTACCATCCCTTAAAATGTAGTGACATCTTTCTTTATACATCTTGTACCATCATTTATATATGAAACAGCTTGATCCCCACGGTCTTAAACCCTGCTCTTCCTAACCTTCCTCTTCCCTTCCATTCCACCTTTCTGATTTCTTCCACTTGAAAATATTGCTTTCCAATGCCATCTAAGCACTGGACTTCATCTCTTCCCTACACCCTCAATTCAAGGTCTGGAAAGCTCAAGAGACTTAACCAAGGTCAAAGCTCGTGTTATGAGGAGCGTGAAACTGTACATTGCCTCTGTCATTGGCATTGTTGGGTGCAGATTAGGGCCAGTGTGGTGGTGTTGCTATACAGAGTTCTCTTTCCTTCAATAATTATTCTGTGTCAGATACTGCACAGGTTCTGGGACCGCACTGGTAAGTAAGATAGGCAAGTCTCCTTGAGAACACAAAACTTATATTCTAGAATATTTTAAAAACTTTTTCACCTTCTGCCTTTTTCTACTTGAGAAATTTGCAACCCAGACAAGCATGGCCAAAAAAACAAAAAACATTAAATTCCTTATTTGAGTTTGAGTTTGAATGAATTTCAAATCATTGTTCATTCAGAAATCATGTATTATTGCTTAGTTGTTGTGATCCCCCCCTCTCATAGTGAGTTACACATCCCACTTTACCTGGGGTCTCAATGCATGTTTAAAAAGCTCTGTCTTAGAAGAGACTTGCAATAAGCAAGCATGCAAATAAATGAATAAGATGATTTCAGCAGTGGTAAGCCTTTTTCTCAATTTTTTAAAATCCTGGGTGATAAATTAGTGACTGGTTGATGAGGCCCAGTTACTCAGATTAGTGGAAGGTATCTCAGAGCATGTGGTCCTTGAGAGAAATACCGAATTATGATACAGAGCTGATGTGAAGTTTGGTGAGGAGTGAATTCCAGGCAGAGAAAGCAGCAGGTAATATATATATTTTAAAGACTAGATTATCTGGATCATTGTGAACAAGTAGTCCGAGATGGGCAGAGAGAAAATGATGGAGGATGTGCAAAGCGAGGATCAAGATTTGTGCTCATGGTAACTCTACTAGGAAGTTGAGGGTGACTTTTAAGCTGGAGAGGGCCGTAGTGTCATCTATGTTGTTTAATGACTATGCTGGTCGCCACAGGTCAGATGAACTATAAAGTACAAAATAGAGCAGAAGGCAGAGCCCGTAGGAGGCTCTTTCAGGAGCCCAGCCAGGGGCTGGGGGCTATCGACTAGGGTTGTTGAAGAATCACAGGGAAGTGGCGATGCACACAAAGTACTTACTGCTGGGTCATGTGTTGGCAATGTGAGTCAAAATCAAGGGTACCCCATAGGGTTTTGGTGGTGTTTGTTTGTTTTATTTTGTTTAACTTGATTTATGTATTAAGTCCACTCAATACATTCTCATGTGCCGAGGTAGAGAAGCGTGTGATCGGATTTGGCCATGTGAAGCTTAAAGTGTGTAGTTAGAATACAACTAAAGATGCCCAAAGGGAGGTTGAATATATAAGTCTGGAGCTCAGGAGAGAGGCCAAGGCAAGAGATAGAACTTGGAGAATCAAGTCAGACAGATAATACTTACGGTGAAGAAATTGTAGGAGGCCAGCTGTGCCCAGCAAGAATTGAAGAGGGCCCAGGGTTATTTATACATGTGGAGATCAAACCGGGGATGCAAATATAGCAAAGGGGACTGTATAGTAAAAATGAATCCTTGCCGAAAACAAGGTGTGGCCTTTGCTTTAGGATGTGATCTCTAAGATCCCGGAATGTCATGTCCAGTCAAAGTGTCCTTGCTTCCCGCATGGTCTTTGGTCAGACCCAATTTGAACAGTATAATTTAAGCTGGGGCTTGCCCACTGCACAGAGTCTTTTGGTTGGGAACTTACCACATCAGCAAGGTTCTATAATCCATTGCAATGGCCACACAGATCTCTCGACGTTCATGATTATGAGGTTTCTTATGGTAGTTCACAGGTTCCAATTAAGGTGAGAATCGCTCAGGATAGAGTTCGGTCAAACGACCTTACACAGTTTGTGTAGGGTTGCTAAGAAATGTACAAAAGGCACGTCCTTCTGTCGAAAGCCTCAACCCGAAGGCATTCATCCCCATCTCCGTGGGTCAGCAAACCCAGCTCCCTGAATGAAGGGCCAAGAGACATTCCACTCCACGAATTAGACCCCGGCACCCAAACACTCCGTCTCACTGGTTCTGTGAGCTGGGGAGTCCATTACCCTGGCTTATGCTCTGCCGCCTGGTTCTGCTGCTACCGTTTCACTGTCTTTCCCAGGTGTGAATGCTATCTTATGTCTCACGGAAATCCCCTGCACAGGGATCTCAGGGTCCGGAGGACGTACTCCAATCCTCACTCGGGCTGGCAATAAAACCCCCCGCCTGTTTCTAAAATAGCTGACGTTCTACTCTGCAGGATGACCACCACAATGAGCCCTCTTAATAAGCACTCCCCACTAAATCCTATGTGGATCTTCTCCCTCCCTCTCTGACACAGACCCATCAGTCACAGGCGCTTTGGGGAGAGTTACAGAGATTATGGCCATCCAAGCCATATTTAATCATCACTTCCCCGTAACCAGAAAGAACAAACTGTTCATTAGAGGGCAGGGCATATCATATCAGTTCAGCCTCCCGGAGGGTTAGAAACTGAGATCAACCACGTGAGCCATCGGTCATATCCTGGAGCCCCCAGAGAGATTCTATTTGTCAAGTCTCTGGAGATCTTCCCTGGTTGACAATGCTCCACGTATGTTGTCCCACCTCACTATTTTAATTCTGAGAATTGGCCCTCATATAATTCCTATCCTGCATATTTGTCATTCCTAACACTCCAGGAAGTGATTTTTACCAACTGAACCCAAACCGTACAGTCATTAATTTCCTCTTAGAGATCACGTATGAACTTCTTGAACATCTGTTTGATCAAACATCCTCTGACCATATAGGGTGCTTAACATGTGAATTATATCAATTCTCACTTACTTTTAAAAATGAAAATCTGTTTGATCAAACAGACTCTGACCATATAAGGTGGTTAACATGTGAATATATAAATTCTCACTTACTTTTAAAAATGAAAATCTGTTTGATCAAACAGACTCAGACCATATAGGGTGATTAGCATGTGAATTATATCAATTCTCATTTACTTTTTAAAAAGTAAGATCACGTTCTGTGTGTGATCACAGGTGAAAACTCAAACTCCATAGCCTGGTGAAGCAAATAGCTAAAGGGTGGTGGCTATCCTTGACTGTACATTGTAAAATAGTTCACCTGTGTTGTGTCGTTTACTCCTCACAAAAACGATGGGTGGAACTGCCTTTGGGTGTCAGCCCTGAGAATGCTTGTTCACCTGAAGGAATTGGTCTGCTTCTGTACGGATTTCAATTATTTTCCCCAGCAAATACATCTGGAATTCCTAACCCCTAGCACCTGTGAATGTGACCTTGTTTAGAAACACCCTCTTTGAAGATGTTATCAGTCAACAGGAGATTCCATTACGGAATACATTAGGTCTTAATCCAATTCGAGTGCTGTTCCCAGAAGAGGGAGACATGAGCCCAGGAGCAGAGTGCGTGAGACTCAGTAGCTGCAAGTCCCAAAGACCCTGGGGCCTCAGAAGCTGAGCCAAACCGGACGGTCCCTCTCCGCAAGTCTTCAGGAGGAACACGGCCCAGCAGGCATGTGGACCTGGCCTGGCAGCGCCCCAGCTGTGAGACAATACGTCACCATTTTTAAAAGCCATGCCGTTGTTGTATTTGGTTTAGTGGCCATAGAATACAAATACTGAACTAATGGCGGCCCTGAATTTCTAGATTATCTATCATTTTAAAGGTAGTGTCTCTAGATTCAAAAAGACAGTCTACACACATGTATGTACCATGATATATTAGGCTATACATGAGCCAAAAGACATATACTTGTTGGCTGATTGTTCTCTGCAGGCTCAGTGAAACTTCTGGTGTAAAGCAAGGTTGTTTGAGAACAGCCCAGCATTTGGCGACATTAGACTGTTGATTGCATTTGCCAGGAGACTGCTGGTGGAGGGCGAGATAGGTTTTACACAGCTGTCTAATAATGTGACTTTAGATTTCACCTGGCTTCGCTTGGGTTTATGGCAATATTAGAGCCTCGACCAGCACTGTTCAACAGAATGAATGTAAGTTAGTCCTCAGTTGACTCCTCCCCACAAAATGCTCTTCCTCCTTTGCCCACCCAATGGAACTCCTGATCCCGTCGAATCATGAATGATTTATGCAATAGCCAATGCTTCTCTATGCATTAATCTACAGTAGATATCAATGCTTGACAAGAATATAAATGGGTATGCTTGAAAGTGATATTTTTATTTCCAAGAGCTTAGAAGCCTCCATTGCCCTAAGGGAGGAGACATTCTCTTGTTCCTACATACCAGTCCTCACTACCATCCCTGCCGGTCCCCGTTTGCTATGTATTGAAGTCCAGAATGTTTCTTTTGGAAAGAGGGTTGTAAGGCTATGAGAATAAGGATCTAGAAAATGAAATTCGAACAGTAAAGTATTAAGCATCAATCATTTTTATCTTGATTTCCTGCGGTGGTAATTTCCCTGCCCCTAAATACAGCCTAGGAAAATGAAAGTGGTGAGGAGAGTTTGGAATTTTTTTTTTTTTTTTCAGGAAAGGAGCTAGATAACCCCAACTGTATCATTCTCAGCTGGAGTTTGGGGCTGGGCAGCCACCACGTAAGTCTAATATGGTGCACATACCGTTTTCCACACCCGTCTGCTCAAAAGTGCCATGTCAGCCCAATGCAGGCCTCACGGGAGAGCCAGTGGCCCTGTAGGAGAGCCAGGAGTCAGGGCTGCGACCCTCCTACGCCCAGCAGCGCTTGAGTCAGATCACATACTGATGACAAGAGACTAGGAAAGATCAATCATGCAGATCACATGCAACATGTCCCAAATCTGCTCCCTTCTGGGAACTGGAGAGTTATGAATCTATAAACCTGAACAACTAGAACTTGCCTAGGAGCTCCCTGGCTGCCTGTGTTCTTATTTGAAAAGGCACACAAGTGTGGTCCTTTTCTTCCCTGTTTTCAACGCAGTGAAACAATTTTTACCAATTGCCTTTCATTCTCCTTGAACGTTGGTGCATTATCGAGGCAGGCCACTGTTCTAGGTCTCATGTTGAAATCTGAACCCTTGGTATCTGTGAATGTGACCTCGTTTGGAAATAGAGTTTTTAAAGATGACATCCTTCAGGTTAACCTGAGGTCATGCCAAAGTGGGGTAAATCTTAATCCCATATGATGGATGTCTTTCAAAAAGAGAAGAGTGCTATGTGACAAGGGGAAGGAGGGCCACCGTGTGAAGATGCATCTTCCTGTCAAGGAATGTCTAGGGCTACCAGAAGCTGAGAGAGATAAGAGGAGGAGTCCGGGTGTCACTGTGAACATTGGGCTACTAACGGCCAGATCAGTGGTTCAAACCCACCAGTCACTCCTCAGGAGAAAATTGAGGTTGTCTGTTCCTAGAAAGATTGACAGTCTCAGAAACCACATACAGGTCTCTGTGACTTGGACTTGACTCAATGGCCACGGGGTGGGTTTGGTTACTGGAGCTGATGGCTGCGGATTTGGAGCCTGTGGGCAGAGTCCTGGTAGATACCTTGATTTACCCTGGTCTCCCCCAGCACTGTGAGTGAATACCTTTCTCTTCTTAAATACTTGGTGTCATACAGCAAATGAGAAGCAAAGGAGATACCTGAACATGTTTACATCCCTTCTCTTTGCATTTCAAATTTTCTCTCGTTTTTTCTCCTGTTCCCTCTCATTTTGTTTTTGTTGAGGTCATTTTATAGAAATCTGAGAGTGGAGGCCTCAGGCAAATGCATGCCTGCTCCTGACAGGAGTGGCTGCAGCTATGTAGACCTGTAGGTGGATTAGTTTGGGACATTCTTTGGATAGCTGAAACATATACACTACATATTTATGTAAATATGTAAAATATGTGCATGCAAGCACCTGTTCTACTTAAATACCTGGAGCATTTTTTTATAATGTAAGTGTTACAGATTTACTTTTAATATTTTCTAAGTCCAAGGTTCCATTTAATATCTACTGCTGACTCCCCTACATATGATTCATTTTAAAAAACCCACTTTTTATTATAAAGACTTGTGGCTAAATTGTCGGTAAATTTAGAATTCCTTGGCTTTTTGAGATGTAGAAAATAACTGTGAGGCTGCTGCAGTTTTCTGTGGGAATTCTTAATAGCTCTTAGGAGCCTGGTGTGGGGTTGCCATTTTAAATGATGGTGTATTGCACAAGAAACCAAGACAGGACGATATTCGAACCGTAGCCGGGAGTAGACTCATAAAGTCCCTACTTCCTCATTTATAAAGTCAAGCTGAGTTGTTCCTTTGCTTCTGCCTTGTGTGCTGACCCATGGTCTTGCCTATCCTGGGAGGCAGGTGGGCAGATACCTCCCTGGCAGCTGTCCTTGACTCCCTGCCCTCCCAAGGTTTGCCGAGGACTAAAATGCGTAGTTCTTTCCCCAGCAAGCATGTGCAGACAAGGAGAAAAGCCTGGGAAAATCCTGAAGATGCTCCCAAAGGTCTGTAATACCAGAAATAAGACCCTCTGTTTGGGAAAATATATTCATGTGGTCTTGCATTGAATAGGCATGATGGATTCTGCCAACGTGGCAAGCCAGTAGGAAGTTTAATGACCAGCAACTCACATTTCTGCCTATTAGAGCTCTTAATGACTAAAAGGGGCTTTGAAAGTGGCTACATCAAAGACAGATACATCAGCGTGTGGGGCTAAGTTGTGGGTCCATGATGCCTGTTATCGCTATTTAAGTATCTCTTCAAACATGGTATTGAGACCAAAAGTCTGTTTAATTATTATTAAACTGGAAACATGCTGCATTCCAAAGATATTTTGGAAACAATAGATTTTGATATTCACTGTTGGCTCCCATCATTTCAACAAACTTGTATTTAGGGAGCAGGTGGTGTCTGCAAGCCCAAACTACAAACTGGTGTTTAGAGATGAGGCCGATAATTCTACCACTCGTTTACAAGATTGCACTTAGGGAAATGAATTAACCTGAATATAGCTTCTGCTAGAAGCCAGAGGAATGCACAAACTTGGAAAGCTGTGTGACAAGTATACAGTCTACCTAACATATTGTGTCATTTTTGTCTGGGACAGAAATAAACAACTGAGTGGGTGTGTACAATATGGAGGAATTTTTGTTGCAAATGGTGTATTTGTGTGTCCTTTAAGAATAACACTGTTTTTATAGCTCATGAAGAGCCCCAGGAGCTGGGTGGATTACGAATTTGGGCTACTAACTGCAAAGTGAGCGGTTCAAACCCGCCAGGGACTCTATGGGAGGAAGACAAGGCTCTCCGTGTCTGTAAAGAGGTACATACTCAAACTCCATGAAGCAGTTCCACTCTACCCTGCAAGTTGGAATCTACTCAGTGGCAACTTCAAATCCAGTAGAATGACACCCGTACAAAGAAATCACAAAATCTTAGAATCACTCCTACTGGAATGATTCTGTCTATTACAAGAGACAGAAGTCCGTACAGCCCATGCTTCGTAGCGGCAAGAATGGCAAGACGTCATCTGACATGCTTTGCACGTATTGCAGAAGGACATCAGGCTCGGTAAAGGGGAGGGGCAGCGAATAGTGGAAGAGCCTCCTGAGCGCGATGGATACAGTGGCTGCAGCAATGGGCTCAGGCGTGGGCGTGGTTTGCGGATGGCATCGGACCCGGCACGGCTTCGTTCTGCGATACACTGCGTCAGAACCAACTTAATGGCACCTGAAAACAACAACCACTCTTAATCTCAGTTCCTTTGTTTATAAAACAGCTGTTTTAAATACCGTTTCCTTGGGGATTTGAAATTCCTGACACGTAGTAAATACTTGAAAACTATTTTCTGTTATCATTAACTTATTCTGTGTATATTAAGAATAAAGTAAAAGTTGCTTAACTGCCTCATAAAAATCCCGACAGAAATTCAAAGTATTAGGGGTGTTAGAATGATTTTTCTACCTCAAATAAAACTATTTCTGAGCATCAAAGAGAAGCTATATAAGCTGTAAAGATTGTAAACGTAATTTTTATTTTCGGCATGTCTTCGGACTGTTTATTTTTTATCTTTATGTAATACGACTATCAAGGAATCAGAGAAAAGGTTAGGATCCTAAAATAATATAAGCTCGATAAATCCACTTTGCTTGAGAGTTACTTTCTGAGGCAATTGGCCTTTCTAAAGTAAATTCGGAAAATGTGTTTTTGTAAAAAGTTAGAACTTGGCAAGACCAAAAATGAATTTGGGGCATGTTAGCTATGTAGTCCTGAATTTTTAAATATTTAGTCTTACTTCGAGAGAAATAGGAACAATTGATTTTAAGCAACCAAGAACAATAAACAGACTACTTCCTGAAAATGTATAAATACCTCCATGCTTTTTAAAAAGGTTCTCGGAAATGTCTTTTAGTTAGCAAGATCTAAACTTAATAGTGTCCATAGATAACGTTTATTTCTAGTATCATGGCCACCCTGCCAGGGGACTGTTCAGTTTGGGGGTCAATGAAGCTTGCTTAGCATTTGCAAACAATGGGAGCCACAGTTGGAGGGGTCTCAGCTGTCTGCTAATGAGAACATGGGAGGTCTTTGTCAAGGTGGTCCAGAACAAGTGCTTTGGGGCCATCATAAAGAATTAGGGTAGAGGTGACATTAGAACTAGCCTTTAAAGGATGGTTAGATAGAAGAAGACTGTCCCCTCTAGCGCTAATGATTTTGCTTCTTTTCTCTCCTCCACTTCACCCGTGACACCACTTTCCACGTAGTAAGGAAACCATGGACAATCATGAGAGGCTGGGGAGTCACAGGAAAACTTATATTGAAGAATAGCATTGATGAGGGTGTGTACTGATTGGGAAACCAGAGCACCTCTTTTATAGATTACCTGATGTACTGGTGAGCAAGTCAGCAAGGTGCTCTGGAATGAGTCCTGAATTCAAATTCCTCCATAAGTCACAGGCAACCTGCAGCCCTGGAGTCAGGAACCCGGTGCTCTCTGATAACTTTTATATTTGTAGAGTAAGCCTTGAAAAACTGGGTCGTTATAAAGTTAAATATTCTAATTCTCGCAAAAAAAAAAAAAGTGTCATCTGACTCATGGCAATCCCTTATGTGTCAGAGTGAAATTATGCTCCATGAAGTTTTCTGGATTTTGTTTTTCATATATATATATACATATATATTTATGTGTGTGTGTATATATGTGTAAATATATATATGTGAGTATATATATATATGTATTGACATATAATTTGCATATAATACAATTCAACCATTCATTCACTGTAAAAAGTGTTTTGCACTCATGACCACAATCTATTTTAGAACACTTTGATCTTTTCCTTTTTTTAAGTTGGGATTTAATGCATATAACATATTCCATCCTTCAATCACATCAAGCAGAATTGTAGAATTGCTCCTACAATCAGTTTCCAACCATTCTTTTTCTCCTGGACATCATCTCACTTTACCATACCACCACCACTGCACCCACCTCACCCAGAACCCCTTGTTCTACTCATTATCCCTGTAGGTTCATCAATCCTGAGTTTCCAACATTTTGATCTTTCTTGCACTCATTGTTGTTAGCTCCTCATTGCCCCCTAATGCTACCCCTGCCATGTCCCTGTCATGCCATGGAGTTGATGGTGGCTTATAGTGGCCATCTAGGGCAGGGTAGAACTGCTACCACAATCAGTTTCCAACCATTTTTTTTCTACATGGACTCCTTGACCCTGTCTCACTTTACTGCCCCCTCCTTTTTATTTGGATTCTATTAGTTACAATCCTTGGATAAGACAGGCCGGTGTGCTTCCATGTGGATTTAGTGGACGCCTCATAAGTGCTGGATGCTGACTGCAGACACCATTCTTTCTAATAGGCAATTTCCTTACCACACTTTAGGATCCATATCTCAGTGATCCCTTCATGAGGGCAAGTATTGAGCAGGGTCCTATCATAAGAATGAATTGTTCTTAGATTAGACCTATGATGAAGTGGGAGCTCAAATTTCACCCATACAATATCTATTGTTTATATGTGTCCCAGTCCACGTGAGAGACATCATTAGCATTTTGTTGGATAACACAATAAACCATAATAAACCATGGGGAATGTGGTAATTCTATGAATACTTTCAATAATTTAGCCAATGGTATAGGATTTAAAAGCTGATGAGAAGAGTTAGTTTTACATGACCACCTCCCCCAGACATGAATTTCTGGGAAAGTTCATTAATCACCCTTGAGGGACTGTCTGGTGATTTGGGATGACTATAGAACAATATTAGATGGGGAGAACTGCTGGGTCTTCTCCTTCCCCCTATCATGAGAAACTGATCCAAGCTAAGGTGAACCCTTCCACGATGAAGTGGTTTTCAGGACATAAAAGCACACAACAAGGCGCAGATGAATAACTCGTTGGTTTTGTAACATTCTATCACGCAATTTCCAGCTTCACTTTTATCACCGAGACCAGACTTTCCAACTACTGTCCCTTCCTCTTTATTCCCAACTTTGGCCTCCCCAAATAATTTTCAGTGCATCGTGATTGCTTTATTATGATCAGTTCCACACTGAATTTCAATTTCTTCATAACTAACTTTAGTGATTGGTGTATAAATTTGAATAATAGCATTAATTGGATTTCCTTGAAGCCTAGTAGATATAATCATATGACAGGCAACATTGCCCTTCAAGATAGATCTTGACCTGTCCTCTTTGACAATGGATGCAATGCCATGCCTCTGATGGTGTTATTCCCAGCATCGTCAACCATGGGGCTTTTTCTCATCCCAAATGTCCAGGACTAGTCCATTTCAGCTCACCAACACCTAGGACATCATCTTTATGCATTTCATTCAATTTCTGATGACTTCCAATTGCCTTAGTTTCATATTCTATACATTCCCAGTTCCAATTATTATTAGATTTTTGAAACAGTTTCATTTTGATGACTCATTTGAGTCATCCCGCATGGGCAAAAGAAACTTTCCTCCAAAAAAAACCATACCATTGTGTGGAGTGGGGACCCAAAGCCCATCTGTAGGCAACTGGACATCCCCTTATGGAAGGGTTGCGAGGAGGAGACGAGCCAGTCAGGCAGGGTGCAGTGTAGCAATGATGAGACATGCAACTTTCCTCTAGTTCCTAAATGCTTCTTCCCCTCTATTATCATGATCCCAATTCTACCTTACACATCTGGCTAGACAAGAGGATGTCCACTGGTACAGATAGCAACTGGAAACACAGGGAATCCAGGACGGATGATCCCTTCAGGACCAGTGGTGAAAGTGGCAATACCAGAAGGGTGGAGGGAAGGTTGGGTGGAATGGGGGAACTGATTATAGGGATCTACATATAACCCCCTCCCTAGGGGGATGCACAACAGAAAAGTGGGTGAAGGGAGACATTGGACAGGGCAAGATATGACAAAATAATAATTTATAAATTATCAAGGGCTCATGAGGGAGGGGGGAGCAGGGAGGGAGGGGGGAAAACGAGGAGCTGATGGCAGGGGCTTATGTGGAGAGCAAATGTTTTGAGAATGATGAGGGTAACGAATGTACCAATGTGCTTTACACAATTGATGTATGTATAGATTGTGGTAAGAGTTGGATGAGCCCCAATAAAATGATTAAAAAAAGAATACGAAGAAGAAGCTTTTTCCCCCACAGACTTTACTCCACCCACATTATGGTCAACGTCACTTTGGGACGACAAGCCTTCCTCAATCACACGTGGAGTGCCTTCTGATTCTGAGCTGTTCATCACCTGGCACCATGTCTGACAGTGTTCTGTTTCTGTTCCTGAATCCTCCAGCGTCTGTTACGGTTTTGATGTGATGCTTACGGTTTTCAGCTGCTAAGTCCTCCACAGTGGACCGCCAATCCCTTCTTAGTCTGACATCTCGGGTGAAAACCATTCCCGTGGGGCAACTCTGCTGGCCCTGGAAACACCAGTGACATCGTTTCCAGCATCACAGTCACCCACAAGCCACCACAGTACAACAAACTGACAGATAAGTGATGGAGTAACTTCTATGACTAGAGTTTAATTTAGTAATCACTTCAAGAAATAGCTGGGATTGTTGTACTTACATGGAATGGGTTGAAGAAATTCTTTCAAGGAAACATTTCATTTATGTTTGATACAACTTCCCAACCTCTACTTTTTTTCTATGAAAGCTTATTCCATCTGAAAGTATTAAGGAATGCAGAATAAACCATAGTGCAATAAGTTATTGCCATGGAACAAGACATTTTTTAAACAATCCACTTTTAAGTCTTTCCTGTTGTCTTAAAAAGCATTTTGGTTTTTACTTATAATAATAAAATAAAATGTGGGTGATCATCACAAGAAATGACATGTGAAGGAGGAATCATGTAAGTAAAATAAACATTTTGTAATTTTGAGCCATAGCATAATTAGAGTAGAAAATGCAAAAACTAAGGTTGATGCAGTTCACTGTTTTGACCGACACTAATTTCCCCACCGATGACATAAATACGATAAAACTGATTGTTTCTTATATCACAGACCTAATGGGTTTACTTAGGCAAAGAGTTATTTATGTTATGTTGATTGACACCCTGATGTAGTAATTAGAACTTATTAATACAAGGTAGAAAGAGGAAGATAATATTTGTTGCCTTTTCCTTTTAATATTTAAGATAATTATTTTTTTAATCATTTCATTACGGGATCATACAACTATCACAATCCATACATACATCAATTGTGTAAAGCACATTTGTACATTCATTGCCCTCATCATTCTCAAAACATTTGCTCTCCACT
>NW_022111309.1:5617519-5646346 GCF_000313985.2 Echinops telfairi | reverse complement strand
AGATCTTTGTAATCGGTTCCTCCTTTCCAACCCACCCTCTTTCTACCCTCCCAGTATCGCCACTCACACCACTGGTCCTGAAGGGATCATCCGCCCTAGATTCCCTGTGTTTCCAGTTCCTATCTGTACCAGTGTGCATCCTCTGGTCTAGCCAGACTTGCAAGGTAGAATTGAGATCATAATAGTGGTGAGGGGAGGAAGCATTTAGGAACTAGAGGAAAGTTGTATTTTTCATCGTTGCTACATTTATTTTTAATTTTAATGAAGCATTTTATTGGGGGCTCTTACAGCTCTTATCACAATCCATACATCAATTCTATCAAGCACAATTTGTACATATGTTGCCATCATCATTTCCAGAACATTTTTTTCTACTTGAGCCCTTGGTATCAGCTCCATTTTCCCCCTCCCTCCCCCACCCTCTCACCTCATGAACACTTGATCATTTATAACTTATTTTTATTTTCATATTTTACACTGTGTGCTGTCTCCCTTCACCTGTTTCTATTGTTCATTCCCCAGAAGGGAGGAAAGGTTGTACGTCAATCATTTGCAATCGGTTCCCAGTTTCTTGCCTTTCTCCCCCAACCTTCCCCTTCTCTCCTGGTATCACTACTCTCATTATTGGTCCTGAGGCGTTTATCTGTCTTGAACTCCTGTGTTGAGAGCTCTTATCTGTACCAATGTACAGCCAGATTCGTAAGATAGAACTGGGGCCACGATAGCAGGGGAGGGGATAAGAAGCATTAAAAAAACTACAAGAATGTTGGATGTTTTGTAGGTGCTTTTCTCCACCCTGGCTGGCTCGCCCATTCCTTGTGACCCCTTCTGTGAGGGGATATCCAATTGTCTATAGATGGGCTTTGGCTATCCAATCAGAACCCTCTCATTCGCACCAAAATGGTTGTTTGTTTTGGGTTTTCTGATGCCTGATACCTGATCCCATCGACCCCTTGTGATCACACGGATTGGTGGGCTTCTTCCATGTGGGCTTTGTTGCTTCTCTGCTAGATGGCCACTTGTTTATCTTCAAGCCTTTAAGACCCTAGACTCTATATCTTGTAATAGCTGGGCGCCATCAGTTTTCTTTACCACATTAGCTTATGCACCCATTTTGTCTTCAGCGATCCTGTTGGAAAGGCGCACATAACAGAATGCCAGGTTATTAGAACAAGGTGTTCTTGCATTAAGGGTGTACTTGAGTTAAGGTCCAATGTCCGTCTGCTACCTTAATACTTAACCTATAAATATATGCACATGGACTTTTATCCCTATATATATTAATATATGTACATATGTACATGCCTATGTCTATATCTCTATAAGTTTCATTTGCCTCCTATTTCTCTCCTCTATTTACTTTTACATTCCTCCTGTCCCATTATCATTTTCGACCTTCATTTGGCTCTCTGCACTTGCTTTCAGCTACATTACTGTTGATCGAACCCCACTGAGCATTCTATGCCTTCTGCACCATCAATTTTAGATCTCTTGTTGTTGGCAAATATGACCTATTTTTTTTTCCTCTGGTACCTGACCCAGTTCTATGAGTTTGAAACTGAGCACACAGCACAAGCACAAAGTGGTACAGTGATACCACTTTCCTTGAACCTGGTTACAGACACCATCATATGACTCAAACTGAGCCTATCAGTATCTCTTCCAGCATTTGGTTTTGCAGCAACTAGCAGGAAATACAATTTATTCTTCCTAGGGCAATAAGGATGTGACACTGGTACTAGAGTATTCATGTTCACCAACCGCTACTACAAGGAGGCCCAGAGAGCGATGCAGAGGAGAGGGAGAATGGACCGATGCAAGACGAAAGGGAAAAGAGAGAGAGATTGGTGTGATCACCACATGTTGGACTATAAATTTTGAGGCCCCCAAATGATATTATTTCTTTAGTTATTCATTTACATTCACGAATTACCATATTTCTACTATATCTCATATAGTTTATTTAAATTGTATATCTGTACACGTGTTAAACTATATCCTCTTCGATTTCAGTTACACGGTAAATGTATCGTTTTTCAGCTTTAGAGAAGTGGTTGTAATTGCAATAAAGTCTGAAACAAAATTAAGCCTAGTTAGATTCTTAGGCCTAACAAAGAAGTTATTTAAAAATACCCTCATTGAATAACAATATAGAAATATGGCTGCCATACTGGCAGACCATTTTAACCACCAAATGCACTCCTGTAATGGTCTTAAAATAAGAACCTACTATAAGTCTAATGGCTGTCTAATTATACACCAGCCATTGAAGCGAGTGATAAATTGAAGCATTTGACTAATGCTTTCCTTTTGAACTTGATCAAATATTCAATCAAGAAGCATTAATAATTATTGGTGATTGAAATGCAAATGTTGGGAACAGGAAGGAACAGTGGTTGGAAAATACAGTGTGGGTGTTATAAATTAAGCTTGGTTCTCATGATAGAAATCTGAAAGACTAAGGATTTGTTCATAGTCAATCCCGTTTTTTCAGTAACATGTACAAAGGCTCTCCTCATGGACGTCTCCAGATGGAACACACAAAAATCAAATTGCTGTGTATGTGGGAAAACTGATGGAGAAGCTCTATATCAGCAGCTGAAACCAGATGAGAGGCTGACTTTGGAACAGATTATCAATTGCTCATATGTAAGTTCAGACTGAACGTGAAGAAACATTGTAAAAGTCCAAGAGAGCTGAACTAGACCTTGACTATATCCCACCTGAATTTCAAGAAGAGATTTGATGCATTGAACACTAATGACAAAAGACCCGATGAGCTGTGGGCGGACATCAAGCACATCACTCATGAAGAAACCAAAGGTCATTGAAAAGTCAAAAGAAAAAGAAGATTAAAGTGGATGTCAGCCGAGACTCTGAAACTCGCTCTTAATTGTAGACTAGCTAAGGCAAATGGAAGAAACGATGAAGTCAGAGAACTGAGCAGAAATGTCAAAAGACAAAGTAAAATAGTACAATGAAATTTGCAAAGACCAACTAGAAAACCAAAAAGGAAGAATGTGCTCACCACATCTTAAACGGAAATAACTAAAGAAAAAAAAAATCAAACCTCGAGTTGCAATTAAAAGATTCTATGGGCAAAACATTGAAGGATGCTTCTTGCCGCAAATGAAAATGAAAAGAATACAGAGTCACAGTATCAAAATGAACTAGTCGCCTTTCCACCATTTCAGGGGGTAGTGTATCAGCTAGAACCAACGGTACTGGAGGAAAACATTCAAGCTGATCTGAAAGTCTTAGCCAAAAACAAGGCGTCAGGAATTGATGGAATACCAATGGAAATGTTTCAACAAGCTGATGAAGCACTGGAGGCCCTCACTCATCCATGCCAGAAAAATGTAAAGACAGCTCGTTTCTAGACAGAGCCATTACTCCAGGGATCTGAAGCCAAGTAGTAGCCATGGTGCTCACAAGAGGCAAATTAAATCCCAAAAGACTTTCCTTTAAAAACCCTACCTTCTCCTTACAATTAAATCTCAACTATCAGCCCATGACAAAGCAATGAGCAATTGTATCCTCTAGAAAACTATGAACATTTAGACACATCAATCGCCAACTCATCATATTCTTGATGGTACATCGAACATATGACATAGCTGATGCGTGCCCAGTAAGAGTACTTGAATTTGAGCAGGTATTATTTGAATTTCCTGGCTTCTTATGTGATGATTTTGCCATTAAGACATCGGATCCTGGAAGAAGAGACGGGAACAATTGGCCAAATTGACAATTGACCCCGATTGACCAAAACCCACCCCACCACATCCTCACATCCAGGCCTGTGCTTTGTTGCAATCGCCACTGCGCCCAGAAGAAAGACCGAATGGGATGCTGAGGTAAATAAAGCACAGGTGAAGGATGAACCACAGAAGGAAATCTGCAAGGTTATGTAATAACCCTGCTCCTCCAGAACCAGAGCCTAAGCCCAAGAAGACTGCGGCAAAACAGAGAGAGCAGGTACCCAAAGGGCAAAAGCACAATGCTGGAGCGGATCAGGAGGGGAACAAGGCTGCAGAACACGGAGACCAGGTACAGACAGATGAAGGTGCTGGAGAGGTCGGGTGAAGTGTGTGCACTTTCATGATCAGGTACTTCTGGTGACTGTACCGTTTGAAATCAGAGTTTTCAAATCGAGTTTTATAAGAACTGTTTTCCTTTTTTTTTTTTTTTTAAGGCAATAGTGTTAGTGCACAGAACACTTCCTTGTCATTTTAGGGGTGATGGGAAGAAGCAAATGTTGCTGATAGGATGTCCCCAAAGCTGGAACCATTTGGAAGACAACACCTTTCCGTTTTATTTTTGAGACTCTCTCCTGGTTCTCAGGATTCCCTGATATCGACACCCATTAACCACCTTGGCACAAAAGCCTTGTGATATGGAAAAACTAAAATTTGGTTTAGCTCCTCCTATCCTCTTCTCCACCCTGGCCTTCAGCATAGACTTGACTTCCAGAACCCCGGAGACCTGTTAGAACCTGACCTCAGACCGTTGGGTGTTCGTTGATACGGTGATCTGAGCTTTTCAGTGATGGTGTCTTAATGGCATCTCTTAAAGAGCAGCAGTTCCCATTTTAGTTTTTTATCAATTTTTTCAGATTGTGGGTTTTCAGATGGATCATTCTGCCATGTTTATCTCATTTTCTGAAAGTCAGGTTTGGCTTGTGAAAAGTTGATAAGCATCCTTCTAAATGTGAAATGTGAGCCCTCGCTCTAAAACTTCCCATCAGTTGAAGACTTCGTGGGGTTTGATAGTGGCTTTCTGATCTTGGTAGTCGACTGAAGGGAGAGAAGAATTTGAAAGCTGTGTACAGTTAATGGCTATCTGCCCATGTCCTGGCTGATAACAGGCTTGTTTATGAAAAGTGTCTTTAATAACGCTGGATACACTTTGACTAGGAGGGGTGTGAAGACATAGGATCCTCTTAAAATGGCAAAAATTACTACGTATATCAACAAAACACTGATTTGTAAAAGCACAAGTTCTTTCCCCTTGCTTTGCATCTCTGAGTTTTCAACCATTGCATCGAACTCACTCTCATGCACTGGTTCCTTCATGGGTCATGTCTCCCACCTGAAGTGTGTAGTATTGTATATGGTTGCATGGAAACATTCATTTTAAAGTATTACTGTGTTGAGAAAGCATGATCAACTTTGGATTAATAAAATCAGTATGCTGCCTTCTGGTGAGGTTTCAATCTGGGGACTAGGAAGGATGGCCGTGACCCAGTCTGGGCAGGAGCACCCATTTTCCCTCAGCTTGATCTTCTTCAGACTCTTCACTCTGTTTTCCCTTTTCTATGTAATTGCCTAACTCATCCACTTCACCAAAAGTGATTTGTAAGCAGCGATTGATATTCATTTCTCTTGTGCCTCTCCTGTAGGTTGTTATTGTTAAGTACCACAGACTGGGATCTTATTCTTAGTGACTATACAACAGAACAAAATTGCCAGGTCTTGCGCAATTCCCACAAGTTTTCCCATATTTGAGCAAATTTTTGCAGTCAATGTGTCGATCTGAGAGTCTTCCCTGTTTTTTTTTACATCGGCCTTCTACTTGACCAAGTATAGTGTCCTTCCCCAAGGTCTGGTCCCTCCTGCTAGCACCGCCAAAATACAGAAGATAACGTTCCATCATCCTCAATTCTTTTTTCTCTTTTTTGCATCCTCACTTGTAAGAAGCATTCTTCCCTGGTCTCCATTATTCATTGTTCAGCTTTCACATGAGGCAATTGAAACAAACAAACAAACATGGCTTGGGGCAAATGCACCTGAATCCTCAAAATGATAATTTTGCTTGTTAATACTTTAAGGTCTTTTGCATCCTATTTTCTCAGTGCACTGTCACTTGATTCCTTGACTACTGTTTCCATGGGCATTGATTGTGGATTGAAGTAAAATGAAGTGATTCCTTGCTTTTCTCCATTTGTAATGATTTATTTCTGAGTCCAAATGTGAGGATTTTTGTTTCCTTTATGCTGAAGGCTGTATTTTGTTTGGTTTAATCATTTGATTGGGGGCTCATATAACTCTTATCACAATCCATTCATCCATCCATTGTGGCAGGAGGATTTGTACATCTGTTGTGTTCTTACATGTTCATCAGTAAGTGCTTCAAGTTCTTTTCATTTTCAACGCTCATATCACAGGCTGACTCCTCCTCCAACCTGACCCCACCTTCATATTCATATAGTCCAGCTATCGATATTCAAAAATAAATGTAGATAGTTCATGGGAAATACATATTTAAAAGTCCATTAATTGGACAATGTTTGGAAGGTAGCTCTGCTCACCAGTCAACCACCAATGCTGCACTGGATGATGTTTTACATGCTACTACATGTCATTGTTCTCTTGTTTGATTCTTTATTTCAGACTTCTAGTCTTTTGGATGAAAATAAAAATTCCACAATTTTTCCCTCTCAATTTAGGGGGAGGAAATGAACTGGGTTTACATTGTTGGGTTTGTCTTTGCATATGAAACACTCTGGTTATTGTCTTGTGCTTTTCCATACTGAAGCAATGAGATATTTCCATTGACCATAAGCTTCTGTTGATGGAATGAAGCATGTCATAAATATTCAACTGAAATATCAGTCCGCTGGGCTGACCAGATAAGTGAGCTGGTCAGTAAAGGTTATCAGATTTTATAGCACACCAGCAAAGCAGTACACTCAAAAGCCAAACAAGACCAATGCTAATGTACCTGAATGTATTTGTATTAGGAAGAAAAAAGACCAAAAGCACAGAAGAAAATATCCCCAAGGCCACCAGATAATAATATGACATTAGGTACTGGCACTGGAGATGTTTGTTGCCTATGATCAACCATTCCACTTCCTGCTACAAGCATGAGAGATGTTTTCCATGTGTGTCCAACTTTATTCTACTAGATGTTTAGAAACAAGCTGAATGTATATCAACTCAGGAATTTGATAAATATTATGGAATTCAGGAACATTGTGTATTCTTACTAGGAATACTATGTAACATTTAAAATTAATAATATAGCTCTCCTAGTAGTTCACCTGTCTTCTATATAGTCTAGTCTCTGCCCCATTTTAAAAAAAGTTTAGTTAAAGTTTGTTTTGTTTTAACTGGGATTAATTCATATATCAAATATTTCCATAGTTCAATCACATCCAGCAGAATTGTACCTTTGCTACCACAACCAGTTTCCAAACATTCTTTTCCTATCAGGACCCTTTGACGTCGTCCCCCCAGCACTATCTCTGTCCTCTCCTCCCCGCAGACCCTTCTTCCACTTGCTGACTCTATCAGATCATCAGTCCACCAAAACCCACCCCAAAAAACAAACCATAAGAGGATGTCCCCCCAAGATGGATTTTTAAAGATATATATTTAATTTTAAAAAAAACAACCTTTTCACCTTCAAAGTGCTCTCCATTACACTTAATGCATTTGTCAAATCTACGATTCCATTCTTAGAAAAGGTTTTCAACTGCATCTGTCTGGATGGCTGACAGCACCTCCCTCGTTTTTTTCTTCACTGCTTCTACGTCACCAAATTGCAGTCATTTCATGCCCCTCTTCATTCGTGGAAACAAAAAGAAGTCACACAGAATGAGGTCAGGTGAATCAGGTGCATGGGACAAGAGAGGCATGCTGTTTTTTGCCAAAAACTGGTGTACTGAGACGATTGCGTGAGTAGGTGCATTGTCCTGGTGGAAAAAGCAGTCCCCCGTGTGCCACAAATCAGGCCCTTTTTTGTCACACACTGTTATGTGATCTTTTCAGAACCTCTAAATAGAAAGTTTCATTAACAGTCTGACCTGGTGGAAAGAACTCCAAATGCACTGTCCCCATCACATAAACAAAAACAAAAACACAAAAACAAATGAGCATCATCTTGATCTTTGATTTCACTTGACGAGCTTTGGCGGGGCAAGGTGATGATGGCATCTTCCACTGACTTGATTGATGTTTGCTTTCAGGGTTGTAAGTAGAAGCACCATGTCTCATCACCAGTAATGACGTTGGAAAGAAAAGTCTGGGTCGCTTCTGAACTGTTCTTTCGAATCACGGCGTGTTTCCAGTTGACACTCTTTTTGCTGGTCCCTCAGAACCCAAGGCACAAATTTCACAGAGACCCTTTTCATTCCCAAATCTTCTGTTAAAATTCACTGAACTGAACTCCGAGATAGTCTAGATAACTTCCCTACCCCTCAATGGTTCATCGTCAGTCTTTGAGCACAAGTGCATGAATTTTGTTGACATTTTCATCCATTTGGGAAGTTGGCAAATGTCCAGAGCAAGGTTTGTCTTCAATCGACATCTCACCTTTTTGAAATGAGAAAACCACTCATGGACTTGAAGTTTTCTCATAGTGCTGTCCTTGTAAGCCGTGTTCAACATCACAACCATTTCTGTGCCATTTTTCACAAGAGGAAACAAAATTTCATAGCCACACACTATTCTCTTACATCAACCATCACAAAAAAACAAAGTTGGAACGAAATTGATTTTACAAAAACAATTCACTGTGACCAGACAACCTTCCCAGGCGACACCACATGGTGCACTAACTCAGAGCGAGTTGCTCAATGCTTGCCCACCGGGCTACGAAAGATCCGCCTAGCAGACCTCTTTTCATTTGCGGGTGGAGCACCCCCTCATATATTACAACTTCAAGATGGTGACCCCAATGATATAAGACTCCTGAGAGATCCCCTAATACGTACAATCAAAAAACAAACAAGATGATGCAACCCCCAAAACATCAGATTTTGGAAACTAGTCCAGGTCCAGCATACATCCTGGGGGGAATCTGCTAACAAGTTTTTCACTGTTCAAGTCAGGCTTATGCCTTTGACCTTCAGTACTCAACACACCAATGCACTCCTCCCCTTTGATCCAGCACCGTGCAGGCTTTTAACCCAGGATTTGCACTTGTGATTACAGTGTCTGGGACATTCTTGTTCCCAGATATTCTTGTGACTCATTATTGTGCTTTATTCATATTTCTGTTTTCAAGTCAGCTCCTTGAAAAGACCTTCTCTGACCACACTCGGGACATGCATTTCCCCCTACTTTTATTGCCACCTCCTTATATTTGCACCTATGAGAATGTAAGCGACCCAATGACAGGCCTGGGTTTTCTTCACTACTGTATGCCAGCTCCTAAGAAGAATGCCTAGCAGTCAAGTGATGTTGGGTAAGTCTTTGTTGAAGGAATCCACAGGTGCCTGCACCCTTAGGAACTGCATGAGCTTCCTTCATGGACTCTCCTTCAAGAACTTCTGGACACTCTCGCACGTTCATGATTTTTTTTTTTTGGCGGGGAGTGGGATGGGAAGTTGAAGCAAATCCAGCAAATCCTCTTTCATATTGCAAATCCTTTCCCAGATAGCTACTTGAGCAGATAAATAAGCGTATCAGAGAAGCCTGTGAAACCCTCCAGCTGACTTGCTCCCTCATTGCTTGCTATTCTGGGTCTAAACACAGGGCTCAGACAAGCGTCCGGGCCGAAGACACTGAGAAGCACTCCAGATCCCCATCTCAGAGAGGCTTGGAAGATTGCATGGTAGCAGAGAAAAAAAAGAGATGCTGCCCAGGTATAGCCCAGTGAATTGTTCAGCTCCTATTTGAACATTGTGCAATAGCATCTCTTTTGAAAAAGATCAGTCAGCGCCACAGTTGAGAAAAATGTTCCCCTCAAGAGGACTGGACAGAGAGCCATTAAATTTTGCAGATAAGGCAATGTTCATCTACTGCTCTTCTACGAGCAAATATCAACTATTTCACTGTAGAGTTCTGGTGCCAATGACATCCTGGAAGCTCCAAAGGTGACTCTCCTTTGACATGGAGCTCATTTCATTTCCTCTGGATGGGCTGGGCATTTGAGGCCCTTGTTTTATTTTCATCTATTGATTTATTAAATACTTGTATTGGGGGCTTTTACATCACTTATCACCATCCATACATTCATCCATTGTGTCTAGCACACTTGCACATATGTTGCCATCATCATTTTCAAAGCATTTTCTTTCTACTTGAGCCCTTGATATCAGCTCCTCATTTTCCCCCTCCCTCCTCCTCCCTCCCTCTCTCAGAACCCTTGATAAGTTATAGATTATGGTTTTCATATCTTACATCGTCCTCTGTCACCCTTCACCCACTTTTCTGTTGTTCATCCCCCTGGGAGGGGGGTTATATGTTGATCCTTGTGATCAATTCCCCCTTTCTCCTCCCACCTTCCCCTTATCCTCCTGGTATCTCTAGTCTCATTGTTGGTCCTGATGGGTGTATCTATCCTGGATTCCCTGTGTTGAGGGCTCTTATTTGTAGCAGGGTTCATATTCTGGTCTAGTCTGATTTGTAAGGTAGAATTGAGGTCACAATAGTGTGGAGTTGTGGGGAGGAAACATTAAAGAATTAGAGAAGAGGTGTATATCTCATCAGTTCTCTACTGCACCCTGATGGGCTCATCTCTTCCTTATGACCCTTCTGTAAGGGAATGTCCAATTGTCTACAGATGGCATTTGGGTCTCGACTCCATGCCCCCTCCTCCCATTCACATTGGTATGATTTTATTCTAGGTCTTAGATGTCTGATACCTGATTCCATCAACACCTCATGATCACACAGGCTGGTGTGCTTCTTCCATGTGGGGAGGCCCTCATTTTATTATGCTACCCATTTTAGTGGTTTGAATTATGATGCTATTCCATTCTAGGCATTTGACCTTGAGCATGTCATTGTATTTCTGTATGTCTCATTCATATACATAACACCAGTGGCCAAAGAGTTGATTCTGACTCATGGTGCCGGATGTGTGTCAGAGTAGAATTTGCTCCATAGGGTTTTCCATCTCACACACACACACACACACACACACACACACACACACACACACACTCATTGATTCTTGTCTGTAGTGACACTTTTGTATAGAGCACAACTGCCTTCTAGGCTTCCCAAGGCTGAAATCTTCAAGAAGCAAAGTACTACATCTTTCTTCCCTGGAACAGTTGGTGAACTGGAACCTTGAACTTTCAATTAGCAGCATGATACTTTAACCACTGCACAACCAAGATCTCATGGGATGTTCAGTGGCTGATATTTCAAAAGAAGATCCCCAGGCCTTACTGCTGAGGCACGTCTGGTAAACTAGTACCTCCACGTAGTGGGCCAGCGACAAAGAACAGCCTCAAGATGGGTTGACACAGCGACTACAACACTCAGCTCAAATATAGAGCCATTATGGGGATGTGGCAGGACCAGGCAGTATTTCTTCCTGTTGTACATAGGATCCCTCTGTGTAGGAGCCAACTTGAAGGCAGCTAAGAACAACAATTTCAGGAGCTCTAATCTTAGTTAGCTGCTGTGCATATTAATCACCTGCACTACCCAGGAACCCTTCACCTAAATAATAGTACTTATAAGGGGTTTTCTCCTTCTAAGTGTCAGGGTTGATACAATGAAGTAGCAGATATAAGGTACCACACTGGTCCATCATGAACAGACAGAAAGCATGGATTGTGGCCAAGCATAAACCCTACCTCCCTCAGTGGAGGTATTAATCACGCATTACAACACTTAAATAATAGTTCCTTTTCCAGAAGGTTGGAGCTTGGAGTACTTTGTCTTTTCCCAACAGACCGAGTGGGGTCTGGGAGGGAAGAAAATCCATAAATGCTCGTCAAACTGATAACACACATGTCTGCATGCATAGATACATAGATATTTCCTTGTCAAAGGATAACTTCCTTTCAAGCACCAGGCGAGCTAAACTGACGGCGTCAATGAAGAGCTAAGAATGAAATCAAGTGGGAGGAAAGGCTACTTCTCAATTATGAATATCCTTACCTGAGAGAGTCTTCAGCGTTGCTGAGATTTTTTTACACTCAGATTTGGGGGATTTTACCACCAGGTGATATTCTTAGTCATATATCGTAGTGGTTACGCCTTGAGCTGCGAGCTCCCAGGCCAAGAGTTCAAAAGCACCAGCTACTCTGTGGGACAGAAAAGGAGCCTTTCAACTTCCATGAAGAGTTACAGTTTTTAAAACCCTACAGTGGCTGCTCCATTCTGTCCTACAGGGTTGTCATAACTCAGAATAAACTAGACAGCAGAGCATTTGGTTTTAATTACACCTCAACCCATCTAGAAAGTCCCAATCCACGCTGATCACCTAATAACAAATGAAACCCAATGCAGATCCCATTGTTTTGGCAAGTAAGGATGCACACAATAATCGAGGATAATTAGAACTACACAAAGAGCAAGTCACCACCTTTTCGCATTTTTACTTTCTGTACCTAGAAAATGAATATCTTTGCTTTGTTAGTCAGCGGGGAGTGTTACCTCTTCACCAAGAGGTTCCTCCACTTGTCTTCAGGTGTGGTGGGCAAGGAGAACACATGTGGAGTTGATGTGGAAGGAGCTGGATTCAAATTACACTGTTGGCAGCACCAACTCTTGGTAGAGTTGAGGACTACCACTCATCTGTGAGTTTGCCCTACCATAGTCACTTACATATTGCTATGATGCTGAAAGCCATCCCACCAATATTTCAAACACCAGGAGACTCCTTCATGGGAGACAGATTTTTCGTGGAGCTTCCAAACTAAGACAGACTAAGCAAGGCTGAAGATCTACTTCCAAAAGTCTTGCAATGGAAAGTGTGTGACCAAAATGTTGTCTGATGTGATGCTAGAACATGAGGGCCCTCTAGGTTGGAAGGCAATGATGGACTCAAGCATGTTCACCATTGTACAGATGCCGCCATCATGGGCCACATGTCATGCTGTTATATATAAGATTGACATGAGTCACATATGACTGGATGACCACTAACACAAGCAACACTGTTTTAGGAAACTAGGGCCTAAGAAAGTTGCTACTGTACTTACAAATGTCTTAAAGGATAAGTGAGATCATGTCAGCCAAAGACCTAGGGCATAGACAGCACCAAATAAATAGCAGCTGGTATTACTATCATGTTCTTCATTTCTCTTTTTCTTTTCCCAGAAAAAGATCAAAGGGGCATGCTCCCCCGCCTTTCTATTTATATGAAAGAGTCAACCAATGTAATCATCCCGACTCTGGTATACTAACAGGCTATGTGCTCCCAGAAATTAGTGCTTTCAGTGCCTATTATTTCTGAACTTTTCTTGAGGGATACGTAGATATAGCCTTAGCTTAATCACGAGGTTTTCTAACTTATTGAATTCTCCTATCTTTAGTTTTAATTATTGCCTTCCCTGGTATTGCTAGTATTAGACTTCCAACTTGCTCATTCCACTTTTATGATATCGTATGTAGAATAGCAGCCTCAACCAATTCGGATTCCTTATCTACGGTTTGACTTAACAAGATCGTCTTCTATGGGTTAACCACCATTTCTGTACATATCTTCTCACACCCTTTATGTAATCTTTTGACTACACAGAGGTTCTCAACTGTGGGTTATTTTGCCCCTCAAAGGACTTTGGCGATGTCTGGAGACATTTATGGTTAGATATATACGAGGGGTGAAGGGCATTTAATACTACGGCATTTCGTAAGTAGACATCAGCAATACTGTTAGGTTTCCTATAATGCATATGACAGACCCAGCACAAAAATATTTGGTTAAAAAAAGTCATTAGGACTAAGTTGAGAAACCTTAAACTAAATTGATCATGGACGTTTTCAGTCAATCTGGTACATTTTAGAAAATGAAAAAATAACACTAATAACAGTTATGTGGGGACTATTACAGACATACTGGAATTTATGACCCTCTATCTGAAATTGTTTTCTTCAGAACTGCTGAACTACTGGTCATGTGATTTCAATGTGCCATTTGAACTTGCAAATGGCCTTTCTTCCCAACGAGACTCTCAGACAAGACAGCTGGTGGGACTTCAACAGCCTATCCTCCCCTTCCGTGGAGTTATCCACCTTTCCTATTTGATGGCCCTTCCTTTCTGACTGCACCTTTCAGTAATCTCTGTCCACGATTCTGTCTTTCGTGAAAACTATTCTCAACAGTTCAACCATCAATTATATTATACATCCCAAAATATAGATGAAATGATATCAAATCATTCTATAAGTAATATAGAGAAGGGCTTATCTCCCATGGCATAGACTTTAATAAATATGCTCAGCAAGGAACAATCCCCTTAACTGAAACTCATTTAAATGACTCATGTTTACTGAAGATGTTCTTACTCTGTGAAGTGTGGGTCTATTGAATTAGATGAAAGTTTACTGTTGAAATAATGGCTAACATATGTAAAAAAATAGAAAGTTTCTCAGATGCTGATGAGGACATAGTAGATGAATAATAAATGTTAGTTCCCATTTGCCTTCCCATTATATATAATGCTTTTAAAATAATTTAAATTATTGTCATACATGTTTTAGAGTATTGATTCAGGGGGCAGATAACAAGGTGACTGAGATGGTTAAAAATACTTAGTAATTAAGAAAATACAATAGATTACAAACTAAATTTCAAATTTTTATAAATAATAACTTCACTATAAAGCCAAACTCACTGTCATTGAATTGATGCTAACTCACAGCAACCTTATAAGACTGGGTAGACCTGCCTCTGCGGGTTTCCAAGACATTATAGTTTTTGAAATAGAAAGCCTAGTTTTCCTCCTACGGTGCTGCTTGTGGTTTCAAACTGCTGACGTTGGCAGTTAGCAGTCCACTGCATAACCACTATACCACGAAGGCTCCTTACTTGATATAAAGGTGAAAGTGTGGAGTAACTATAGTATGAAACTATTAATAATGAGCCTGGTGTTAATGTAGGACACTAGAAAGTACATGGATCATAGCAGCCTATCTTGGAGAACATTATACATGAATTTTCCTGAGAAAGATTAATAAAAAGGTTAGCATCTTTGAGCAATTCAAATTGTAATAATTACATATGTGTGTTTGCATATATATGGCAAAATAATATACATATTTCTTAAAATATACACATATTATTTCAAATATCTTTAATGGGCAAGCAACCTGCTACGGGGACAGTACTAAGGCAAAAAGAAGTAGGCACTTGGCTTTGCACGAGCTTCATTTTCTAAACAGGAATAAATGTGTTCTGTGTGGTTTGCTTTATTTGAGTTATGTCTGCTCAACTGGTTGGAGCATGAACAAGATTATGAGACTCTGGGTTTGTTGATCTTTAAATGGATTGTATTCATGAAATAATCAGGGCTCAGTTCAGTCTTGAGGGAAGTACAAGAACCTACCAGACTGGGACCTGGGCCAAGCAAAGGTGTTGGCTTCCTTTCAAGGTGGAAAGGGCAAAGCATTGTTGTCAATCTACTACATCAAGATTTGGAGAGGAAATCTAAAGGTATGTGAATTATGTGTGTGCACGTACACACATATGCATATACTATACATGAGAGTACATACAAGGAGGCTTCAAGAATTTCACGGACAATAGAGTTAAAAGATAATGGATTTTTTTCATGAGCTTTTTGAATAAAATTGGGATTCAAAAAGCTCATGAAAAAAATCATATATATATATATATGATTTTTTTCATGAGCTTTTTGAATATATATATATGATGAGCTTTTTGAATATATATATATGATGAGGCTGCCTGCTCCAGTAAAAATTTGCAGTCTCAGAACCCCTAAGGAGCAGTTTCATTTTGTCCTATGGACCACTGTGACTCAGAATGAACTGAAAGAAAGTGCGCTTGTGTTTTTGAGTTTGAGTACATACACGCATGGTATATATGTCCATACAAACACACATGATCATGTGCATGCAGTGGGGACTGAAGAGAGTACACAGAAATGGAATCAAAAGACCAAAATAAAATATATAAACCCTATTTTTTTAACTCCATCAAGTTCAAGAAACTTTTGTAAGCAATGAGACCACCCACTTATTCCATTCCTAAAGACGGAGAATCCTGACAATTTAACCATGTCCATGCAGTCTTTTCTGTTATTTATAAAAAAGGCATGAATGTCTTTTAAAGATTTTTTTTAGATGAAGAAACAAAAACAAGTCAGAAACAGCCAGATTAGGATGGCAAAGTGTATGCCTAGTGATTTCCCATAAGAACTCACAAATTTGCCCTAGTTTGAAGGAAAGAATGAGCAGAAAAAGCATTGTTATGGGGAAGGACCCTCTGATGAAATGTTCCCAGCTGTTGTTCTGCTAGAGCTTCGGCTAACGTTCTCAAAATCCTCTCATAAGAAGCAGATAGCATCACCTTTTGGTCCTCCAGAAAGTGAACAAGCAACATGCCTTGAGCATCCCATGTTTCATCTCCGGTTACAATTCTTTTAAGAAATATGGCCATTCCTTGATACCAATTGCTAAAATGTTTTTATTACAAATTCTGTGCTTGTCTGCAGTTGATCTGGGTATAGCAGTATTGGTCCCCATCAAGCAATACGTTTGCTCCACTTTAATTTTTCAGTCAGAGTTTTGTATAAGATGAACCAACAGATTCTTTGGTGTTGACTCCTGTTTCTGCTGTTAATTATCGCACCTTTTCAATTAGAGAAAAATACACATATCACCTGTTTCTCTGCCTATTGATGTGGATGGTCTGCATCTACAGGCTTCATCTTCAACACCATCTTATCACTTCTCAAAGTGAGTTATTCATTAGTAAACTGCTGATTTCCTTGGGAAATGGTCCCAATTATTTCTTGCTTCAAGTTTAGTAGAACTCATGTTGCTCGGATAGTGCCCTCTTGAAACTGATGTCCTATTCTTCTTAGTGCCTAAAATTAAATCTTACAAAGCATGTTATAAAAATTTAGGGGCACAAAATTTGGCACAAATTTTGGCACAAAATAATTGTCAAATACATGCATAATTGTTTTCTTAACTCTTATTTTCTAGAACCTTTTTGAAGACCACTTATATATGTGTACACACACATTCACTCACATTAAATGTATTACTACAAAATTATAGAAACCTTTGTGAAACATACTATCAAAATGTGAAGCAATTATGTCTCTTCATCACCTTGATCAAGGGCTATGCACTTGTGAAAGAAGGGGTTTCATCTCTCTAACTCTTCCTCCACACAATTCTGCCCTCTTTGATTGACACCATGTCTGAATGCATTTTTTTCTTTTTTTTGAATTCCTGAGGAACTCATGTTTCTTTTAAATGCTCTTTGGGTTTGGGAAACCAAAACATCAAGGCTGTAGGGTGGATGGGATTCAGTTTCCCAACAAAATTCTTGTCAGCTATTCTCTGCTCCGCTCCGAGAATAGTTCTGTGAATTATAGGGAGGCAAACTGGCTTGATGCAACTTTCCTAGCCTTTTCACCAAAGCAGGCTTAAATTTTCTAAAAACTTCTTTCTCATAAATTCTTGTGATCATCCTAGGTCCCTTGAGAAAATCTATCAAGATGGCTTCTTTGAAATCTCAAACAACTGACTTCTCTTGAATTTAACAGGCCTACCAGCTCCCCTCAGAAACCCCTGTTTCGATTGAACTGGATTGTTGGGTTTCTTAAGGCAACTTAATGAGACTAAGACAATACATTTCTGAGGGACCTTGTCTGCAGCCATCCGCTGAGAGTGGACACAGGTTTCAACAGGTTTAGTTGGAACCTGAGTCACGATAACTTTGCCTTATCTATATATCTTTTGGATATGTGTGTGTGTGTGTGTGTGTGTTCGTATGACACCACAAGATACATATGTCTTACTATACATATATTTATATTTATCTTCCGTTATAACATATTTATTACATGGACATATGCACACGCATACACATATATAAAAAAATGACGGTTTGGCAGTCTAAAGGCACCATGATACAAAAGTCTCCGAGACAGCATAAAAGGCACGTGTGATGATGCTGTAACACTGATATAACAAAATACTCCTCCATCAAAGCCCTTTGATCTCCCTTCATCTGTGTTCAGATATTGCTAATTTAATGGTCAGAAATGGGAATGCCAATTAATTAACAGTTTTCCTGATTGTCAGTTTATGGTTTGGAGAAATAGTAAAGCATTTCTTCTGCCCATCCATAATTATTTAATGATATCTATATAAAAGTTTTTAATTATATTAGAATCGTTCGAATAATTATAAAGGCTCACCATCAGCTGATAAAATATCAGCTCCAGAAAAAATATTGCGTCTGCTAAAAATGAATGATCTCTGGCAGTGTATGGCGCGCACAGCGCTTTCAACTACTTAAACATATGCAGTCTTCCGTTTTTGTACTTACTGGGGAAAAAATCGCTGGTTTGTGGAATCAGAAAGATTTCTTACTACTATTCTTCTTCCTACCCACCCCCACGCCAGCCCTTAGGACTTTTATTTGTCGTCGTATTCTTTTAGTGCCCCAAAGACCAGGATAAAGACTATTGAAGCTGATTTTGCATGTCACGGTTTAATTTAAAATTGATGTTCTGGAATAGCTGATTCAAGGGTTCACCTGCTTGCAAGCTTGTCAGTGTGTGTGCTCTCGCTACCAAATTGCAGCTCTCTGTGGCAGGATCCTGTCACTTCGCTTCATCTCTAAACATGATGTCCCGTGCAGCTTTCCGTAGCGTCCCCACATATTCACAAATGGGAAGTCCTCACGAAGCAAGAGTATAGCATTTATGCATGCGATCACGTTTACAATCGTGTTCCCTCGGCATAGATCTCGCTTTAGCATTTCAGTATACAATTCCACAGTGACGAGACCTGTGCTTTAGAAATGACTGAAAAAAGGAAAACTGGGTTTCCTAGGGTAAAATTGGAAGCTAACTAAGCTGCATTCAAACATCTTTGCAAAATGCACACACAGAAACTAAAATCAAATTTGCCGCCATCAACTCAGTGCTGCTTCATCGCAACCTTCCAGGAACGGGTAGAACTGGCCCTGTGAGTTCCATTACAGGAGGAGAAAGCCCTGTCTTTCCACTACAGGCTGAGTGGTGGTCGCAAACCGCTGACCTTGCCGTTAGCAAGCCATCATGTAACCACTCCTCAAAAACGGCAACAGCACAATGTCACTAGCATGCTCTCACAAAAATGTCTTTGTTCTACAGACTTGAGAAAGGAATCTTTATGGTTGTAAAACGCTTTACCTTGTTCGTTTGTTTGTTTAGTACAAGGAAATGATACCTGCTGACATTCGGATATTTCTGAATTGCATTTTAAGGTTTTCAGTCGGGGGGTTGGGAGATGGAAGAATTAAGGATGGTCAATGAGATTAGTGTTTCAAAAATAAAAAGAGAGCGAGAGTCAGAGAGACTCCAATTAGAAGTATCCTGGGGTTATTAGCGATAACGGTGCTCATATCCAATTAAGATGAAAACCATTTTACCCGCTTAATGTGCCACCTCTGGCAGTTTAGGTTTATTAGTTTTATCAGACTTGAGAACTGAAACGTGAATTGATACCTATGTTGGGTACCAAGGAGCCACCGCTAAGACTTAGCGATGACTGCTATAAAATGAGATGCCTCAAAAGTTGTTGATTAACAAGCATTGTGGAACTCAGGGAAAAACTGGCCATTTCAAACAGGAAGAAAACAAAAGGCAGTTACTCTGACCCCTTTTGTGTCCCAAAATATAGTTATATAGCAAACGAACACGTTATAAGACAGCCTGTAAGGTCTATGATGCATCTTATATGTGAAACATCAGTTGAACAAAGGCAATTGTTTTTGGTGAATGTCAGGTCTCTGGTTTTCCCATCCAGACTGAAAGTTATAATAACTAATAATTGTTATTAATAACTACTATGACATTTTTACATTCTCTCATAGCTCTCCAAGATAGGCTTCATAGCAAATTAAACTTATTTATCTTAATTGAGACTTTTACCTTTATGTTTGCTTTTACAAGAAAAGTGTGCTTCTCTAAACCTACTTATCTATACCTCCTATGATCACCACAGAATGATCAAAACCAAGCACACACATCACCGATAAGGCTTCCCAGGTAGCTGCGCTCAAACCAATGCTGCATTGCTTCCATGGATCGCACCTCCACTAAGACAATTCTTGTCAGTCACCGCTGAAGCCGATTGGGAGAAAGCCTGCAAAGCATAGCCAGGATTTTCCGAATGCTTGTCTGTGGTAAAATCATCAGGGCACAAGCAGGAAAGTGTAATGGGTGTGATTGCCACCGTGATTGGCCCTGTGGTGGGCCTATATTGGTGGCCAATGGCCAAGTGCAAGTGGTTCGTCTGGAAAGCACACTGGAGATTTATCTGCCGAAGGGTTGTAGCCCACAAATTAAGACACTGGTCCATGGTAGGATGGAAGGCATCTGAGGGACTTGGGGAAGTGTAGCCCATGCTGGTGATGGAATGGTGCCATAATCAAGGAAGAAGGAGAGAGCCCCGAAGCTGGATCATGGAAATATTTTCCTCCCCAGAAAATTTCTATCGCGCAACTTTGTTTTGGTAGGTGCTGTATGACTAAATTTGTAATCATTTCAAGTGACTGTGCCAAATTTGCTAAGAAGCCAACGTACTGTGCTGATAATATGAATGGTTGCTTCTGCCAAGCAGAAACCAAGAGTAATTTTTAATCGCCTTACCGCGGCACGCGGCACGTGGGCTCTTCCAAAATACGAAGTAAAATGAGTATTAAGGACAAAATTATCAAGTCCTGTGTGTGTGTGTGTGTGTGTGTGTGTGTGTGTGTCTTTCTTGCACTTCTGTGAGCAGAGGATCTTAGAGTCAACGCAATGACCACCGTTACTTCCATGGATTGCTTTGTAGCATGTGTCAGTTATTTGCATGGCATGTATTCCTTGCGCACAATAGCTAGCTTGCTGAATAAACACTACAATCAGGTTAGCATTCCCAGTTCTGAAGAGACGTTTCCTGGACAGGCGGATTAGCCATGTGTGTTATTGCTGTTGTTAGCTGACATTGAGTCAACCTTGACGCACAGAGACCTTCTGTACCAGAGTGGAACCACCCATAGAGTTGTCTTGACTTCAATCTTGATAAGAGCAGAAGGCCAGCTCTGTCTCCTGTGGACCCACTGGATGAGTTCAGACCTCGGAGAGTTCCACTTGTAGACCGGCACTTAAGTGTTGGCAGCCGCGGGGCTCCTTTAAATCCAATGAATTCATAGTTTCCTTTCTAGGAAAGGATTGTGCTAATTTAAGTTTGCTCTTATTTAACAAAGCTAAAATTTTATTTCCAGAAAAATAGTAGATAGCTCGCCATGTGTTCTAGCCCAGAAGAGAACTGACCATAAAGAAGGGATTGTGTTGGAGATTATATCCATTAGTTTCAGAATCACTCAATACCATTCCACAATTTAAGCTTTATTAAACGTGAAGGTGAATCCTTAAATTATATATGGCTCTAAAGCTAAAGTGTAAAGGGGTTAGTAACCACAGGTTTCCCACATTTAAATTGTGCTCCATAGTGTTGCTTTCTTTCTTTTTTGTTTTTTTTTTAAACATTTTATTGGAACCTCTTACAGATATTATAACAATCCATAATTCAATTAGATCAAGCATAATTGTACAATTGCTGCCACCATCGGTTTCAAAATATCTTCTTTCTTCTTGAACTCTTTGATATCAGCTCCCTTTTATGCCCTCCCTCCGCACACTACCCCCATGGAACCCTTATTACTATACTATTATATATGCATGTATGCATGCATACACATACATATACATATACACACATATATGCCATATCTTACACCGTCCCATGTCTCCGTTCACCTACAATTCTGTTATTCTTTCCCCTCGAATGGGCTTATACAGTCATCGTTGCTATCAGTTCCCACTTCCCCCTCTTCCCACCTTCCTCCACCCCCTCTTCCTGCACCCTCAGGGAGCCATTACCCAATTACGGTTTCTGAAGGGTTTGTCTATCTTGGATTTCATGCATTGGAGAATCTTAATTACACAAGTGAACATAGGCGGGTCTAACAAGATTTAACAAGGTGAATCTAGGACCATAATAGTAAGAAGAGGAAATATTAAAGAATTAGAGGATAGTTATGTGTTTCATCCGTGCTACACTGCCTCCTGAACATAGCATCTCTTCTGTGTGCCCCTTCTGTGAAGTACTGTACTTCTTAAAGGTGGGTTTGGGGTCTCCATTTTGTCTACGCTCCTTCACGTCAATTTGTTTGCTTGTTTTTGAACTTCCAATACTTATTCCCATCAACACCTCATGATCATTCAGGCTGGTGTGCTTCTTCCATTTGGGCTTTGTTGCTTCCCTGCTAGATAACTGCTTGTTAAACTTCAAGTCTTTAAGATCTCATATGCTATATCATTTAATAGCCTGGCACCATCAGCTTTCTTCACCGCATTTGCTTATACACCCATTTTGTCTTCAGTGATCATGTCGGGGAAGGTGGGTATTGTACATTGCCACATTATTTGAATAAACTGTTCTTGTACTGAGGTAAGATTTAAGTAGAGGCCCAAAGTCCATCTTTTTCCTTGTATTTACATATATACATAGATGCATCACCTATATTTACATATATACATATCTATATTTATACATATCTGTATTTATACCTATAAATATATTTAAATAGTTTTATTAGGGGCTCATACAGCTCTTATCACAATCCATACATACATCAATTGTGTAAAGCACATATGTACATTCATTGCCCTCATCATTCTCAAAACATTTCCTCTCCACTTAAGCCCCTGGCATCAGCTCCTCATTTTCCCCTCCCTCCCCGCTCCCCACTCCCTCATGAGCCCTTGATAATTTATAAATTATGAATTTGTCATATCTTGCCCTGCCCGACATCTCCCTTCACCCACTTTTCTGTCGTCCATCCTCCAGGGAGGAAGTCACATGTAGATCCTTGTAATCAGTTCCCTCTTTCCAACCCACTCTCCCTCTACCCTCCCAGTATCGTCACTCACACAGATATTTATACATATCTGTATTTATACCTATATATATATTTTTACTTTCTTGTTCTTTCCTCCTTTTCTTTTTTCCACCCTCCTGCCTCACTATCATGTTTACCCCTTGTTCACCTCTCTGTAATTTGTCTCAGATACATTTCAATTGATTAAAAATGACTAGGAAAGCTACTCCTTCCTCGCCATCACTTTTAGATCACTTGCTGTTCCCCTAGCCCCGTGGTCATTTGCTGATAGCTCAACTCCTCCCACCTCCTCCTCTCCCGTGCCCCTCCTCCCTCCCCAAACCATAGGTCCCATTGCTGTCTCCTTGACATTGCTTATCCTGTCTATCTTATATAGATTGACACCAAAAGAAAGAAAGAAGAGAGAGAGAGAGAGACCACATAAACATTTCCAAGTCTAACTGGTGTCCTGACCCAGAGTAGAGGAGTACCTGTCAAAAAGTGAGCAGGCCCTGTTATCTTCCATCAGGCTCATCCCCTTTTCTTTCAGGGATCCACCTCCCAGAACCAAGGATTTCTGGTTGCTGCACCTTAAAGTCCATGCATACAAAGCTGCAGTGTGTGGTTAGAGAGCGGATGCATTCTAGGCTGTCCACCTGCTCCCAGAATGGTCTTCAATGGGCATCTGCAGCACCTTGAATTACACTGCCCCACACATATTTCGCTGCCTCACATGTTAGCCTTGTTTCTGGGTACAGTTGGCCGGCTGATTACAAAATTGGCACCAGTTTTCCCCTATCAGCTCTAGATTTTCAGATATAGAGTATATATCATATATTACTCTTTGCACATGCATTGAAAAAAACCAGGATATTTTAATGTAGTGTTAACGAGTCTGACATGGAAGAGGTGAACACTGTCTTTATTTAAAGTAGTTTGTGTTTGTGGCCTCAATACAAGAACACTTTGTATTCAACACAAGAACAACCTGGCGTTCTGTGATGCTCACCCTCAGGCAAGACCACTGAAGACAAAATGGGTGCATAAGCAAATGTGGTGACGAAAGCAGATGGTACCCAGCCATCAAAAGATAAAGGGTCTGGGGTCTTCAAGGCTTGAAGTTAAACAAGCGGCCATTTAGCAGAGAAGCAACAAGCCCTCATGGAAGAAGCACACCAGCCTGTGTGATCATAAGGTGTCGACGGGATCAGATAGCAGGCATCAGAAGACCCAAAACAAACCAACAAAAAACATATTGTTGAGAATGAGGTGGGTCAGAGCAGAGACCCCAAACCCATCTGTCGATGATGGGACAACCCCTCACAGAGTGCTCACAAAGAAGGGATGAATCAACCAGGGTGCAGTATAGCACTGATGAAACACACAATTTTCCTCTGGTTCCTTGAGGCTTCCTCACCCCCCACTATCATGACCCAAGTCCTGCCTTTCACTGTGGGCTAGACCGGAGCATGTACACAGCTGCAGATAGGAGACAAGAGCTCATGACACACAGAATCCAGGAGCAGGAATGGAAGTAGCAATACCAGGAGGGCAGGAGGAAGGTGGGAAGAGGAGGGGAGGAAGGGAGAAACTATCACAATGATCGACACATAACCACAGCCCCAGAGGGACGAACAACAGAAACACAGAAACCGTGGGTGAAGGGGAACAGCAATTGGTGTAAGATATGAAAATAATAATAATGTATAATATATCAAGGAGTCACGAGGGGGAGAGAGGAGATGGGGTGAGGGAGGGAAAAAAGAGGAACTGATCCCGATGCCTCAATGAGGAAGTGTTTAGAAAATAATGATAGCCACACATGTACAAATATGCTTGATACAGTTGATGTATGGATTGTTATACAAGCTGTAAGAGCCCTCAATAAAATGATCTTTTAATTTTAAAAAAAGTAGTTTGTGTTGTTCTTAATATTAGGTCAAGTTATACTTCATATGGTGTCACATGGTGTTAAAAGATATATTTGAACAGTGCAAATTACATGAACTGGAAATTTTCCCAAAGTATCATTTCACCTTTATTAGGAACTGAATAGTAGGCAGTTCCATGATTGTTATCTAAAAAGAGGCCAGAAATAAGAATACTGTACAACAAATAAGGAGCCCCGATGATGTAATGGCTTATGTGTTTTACGGCTAACCACAATTCCAGCGATCCGAGCCCATGAGCTGCTATGCAAAGAAAGCTGTGACTTTCTGCTCTCGGAGAGACTGACTACCCTCGGACAGCCTGTGGAGAAATTCCTCCCAGTCGGACAGGGGCGCTATGAGTCCCAATTGACAACTGGTAAAATAAATAGAGATGCAAATGTTCTGAAACCCCAAATTCTAACTCATAATCACCCTATAGGATGAAGAATAACTACTCCATTGTGTTTCCCAACCTTTTAGTCTTTTAAAGGTGCAGAGTGACAGGTGGGTTCAAACCACTGACCTCACGATTGGCAGCTCAATGGAACCAACTAGCCACCAAGGGGCCATACACAGCTTCTTTGGGAAGATCCTTAATATTTTAATTTTTCCCAAATATTTCTTAGTATTTTGTCTTATCCTGCAGTTTGTGGGCCTGAATTTTTCTTATATTCAAAACGAGGATGACAAATGAATAAATCAGCCTACCTTAACAGCTCAAAATATAGTGGAATACTTTGTCTCAGGATCCAGAGCCCATGCTGGCGATCCAATGCAGTTTTCTGAATCAGCGCCCCAAGTAATCCCAGGAACAGGAGTCAAATCCAAGACAACGAGAAACAAATTTTGTTGTGTTGGGCTATGTTATTGGAGCAACTGAAACAGACGTTTTCTCTGTTCTCTTTCCAATAAGAGCTGCTTCTCTTTTTTGCTTTCCTTTCTGTAAAAGATAAGAGAGAGAGAGAAGTACCTTAATGACTTTGGAAAAGGGCTAATCAGAAACCAACAGTAGTGAGTACAATGACATTTGTAATAAAGCACAGACTGACCAGCTTCATTCTCAATAAAGAGGGAAGTATTTATGTACTTATTAAAGGTTTAAAAATAGCTAAGCCACAGCCAAACTGACTTAAGAGTTGGGAAATAATGAATTTGCAAATCATTATTGATTAAGCTGTGAATTCAAGAGCAGTTCTTAACCTAAGAAAATTTCTCAACCTATCTGTGTGTGTCTGTGTGTCCAATGAATTCAATTCGATTAGTACTTATTGAATACTGACTTAATTCAGGGTACTCTAAGAAGGTGAAAAATGTTCAGATTCAATCTTTTGCCTGATTTCTAGGGCACACATATTCCTTAAGCAATGTCAAGGGGCTCTTTAATCACCACCCCCTTCAGAGCAAGAGCCTAGGTCAGCTGCTTGTGCAACATGTTGTGCTATGGTGTGTGCAAGTGCAGTGTGCTTAGGTACTTAGCAGGAATGTGGTGCGTGAATGATTGGGATTCCACACTGCTTTCCCCCAGACAGTGTAGTAGTAGCGGTCGATGTAGGTTCTAGATACAGCTGCCATCAGTTAGAATGGCGAGAGCCAGGAGGGTCCATTTCAAAAGCAGATAGCAACAACGAACACCAGGAAGCAATATCTTGGAATTGATTGTGGCGGTGGTGGTACAGCTCGTATCAGTGTGACGGAACTATGAAATATATGACATGTGAATTGTATCTTGGTGGAAACTATTACAAATGAACAAGCTAAGAATAAAAAGTGTTACAGTCTCAGGAACTCACAGGGGTAGTTCTATCTGTCCTAGAAAGTCACTGTGAGTCAGAATCAATTGGATAGGGAGTTTTTTTATTTGATTATTTTTCTGGGTTTTTTTGTTTGTTTGTTTTAAAATCAATTGTAAAACATCATCCCATCATCACATTTTCAACACGGCTACATGTGGAAAATAAAATGACAATGTAATAAGGTGAACCTATCACAGGACATATTTGGCAACAGATTAGTCCAATGAAATATGTTGGTTGATTTCTTGACCGCTGATTCCATAAGTATTGATTGCTGTTACGAGTAGAATAAAATCACCAGCTCTTAAAAAAAAGTAAGCAAAAAGAAAGCAGCTAAGAGGGGCAGAGAATCCAAGCCCAGGAGTATTCCAAAGAGCTGGGTTGAGCAAGATTCCTTGTTGCCTCCGTGCCTCCTGGAGAAGAGCCTTGTGACTGCAGAACGTCCTTTGCCACTTAGTCCTCAGCTGTATTTCCTTGAGCACATTTTAAACCTACCTTGTCATCGTTTAATATAAAAACCCAAAATCGTATTTTGCAAGAACGAGGAGATGATTAAATGAAGTAACGACAGATAGAAATCAAATTGCATGTCATTCTGGCTTTGTTTTCGTGATAAATGGTCGTTCAATAAACATATGGTGACTTAATGAAAAACCAAAATGCAAGTCAGAGGCAGGTTCTCTCCCTGAGTTCAATGGAATCCTTTCTTTGCAATAGGAAGGAAATCCTGGAGAAGTGGAAGACAGTGAATTCTGCCTAAACCTTGAGCAGTCAGGGAAGGAGTGGACTCTTCCCCACTTGACTGTACCCGCCATCGTCCTCAGCATCCACATTCTATGAAGAGTGTGTTCTCTGGAGGAGTACTGTGGGTGCTGCCAGGGAAGTGCTGACCTGAAAATCCACAGCAAGTGGTTCAAACCCACCAGCCCCTCTGCAGGAGAAAGATGAGGCTATTTGCTCCCATTAAGATTTACAGTCCCTCAAACCCTACATAGATAGGGTCAGTGTGGGACAAAATCAAACCAGTGGTAGTCGATATTTCCATGACACTAGGAAAATGACGGCTTGATGTAACTCCCCAATGAGTTGATCACTTCAATGGCATAAATAGGTGGTGTCGGGAGGTAGTGGGAGCGGAGACAATGATTCCACACTATTTTTAAGAATCTTTTTACTACAATTCAACCACAAGTCATAGGTTAGAAAAATTGTATTTTCTATAAGATCAAAATCTTTATTAACAATTGCATTCCTTGAATTAACCTTATAGTCACTACTTTCCTTTAAAGTAAAAAGTATATAACCACATGTTAAATACATATATTTATTTAGTGACATAGCTACATATCATCGTTTCCACTAAAATTAACTGTGGACTCAACATGGGCCATTTATAAGGCATACTTTTTTATCCAGTGACTCTGTGAATTAGTGCCATGCTATCCTAGCTGAAGAGATGAATACAGCTCAGTTTCAGAATGCAGAATATCTCTCTCAAAGTCACACATTCAGCTCTATTAGATTTTAGGTTTTCTTTCTTTACCATATTGAACTAATGTAGATTCCAACTCCAAATTTCAACCCCAAAGGTACTTCCCACACGTCATGAAAATAGATTTTAAATACATTTTTTTTAAGTTAAAAACATTTTAAGGACTAGTTTTTGCCTTTCCCCGTGTAAAACTGGGTCTCTGGGTAGCCCTTGTTTTTCTCCAGCTCCTTGCAGGTGAACCCAAAGGTTGGTGGTGTGTAGCACCCAACTAAGGGCCTGGAGAACGTGCTGAGCACAATAGACGGGCCCAGGTAAGGTCTGCAAGTGTCCATGTATGACACCCAGCTGATTCCACTTAATTCGATTCTCATAGGAATGAACATCCCTTAAAAAGTTTACATCTTCCTGTACAAATATTTATTTATGTGGTGCATGAAAGATAAAGAAAACCTGACATGACCAACTGTTGCCGACCTGATTTACCTCAGGTATAAGTTCATATTTAAGCTATTTATAGGAATCTTTTTAAAAACTACATTCTTAGAAAATGTTTTGAAAGCAAAAATCATTAAGGCCTTCTGTGGGATAAATCAGATTACCAACACCAAAACTTTAGTAAAAATAAAAGTTTTGATCATTTTTAATTTGCCTATAAAAATTGAATACTTTCTCTGGAAATTAATAGGAAAAAAGATTAAAAATCTTGGAGAGGAGGCCCAATGTCCTTCTGCTACCTTAATACTAAACCTATAAATATAGGCACATAGATCTATTTCCCCATCCTCATATAAATATATTTGCA
>NW_022111309.1:5609237-5616518 GCF_000313985.2 Echinops telfairi | reverse complement strand
GGGGCTTAAGTGGAGAGCAAATGTTTTGAGAATGATGAGGCCAATGAATGTACAGATGCGCTTTACACAATTGATGTGTGTATGGATTGTGATAAGAGTTGTATGAGCCCCTAATAAAATGATTTTAAAAAACAAACAATGAGTACAAGAAAAAAAAAATCTTGGAGAAATAAAATGTGGCCATAGACTTACATGATGTCTTACCAGATGTAATCTTGAACAAGTAGCAACTTCAGCATATAACTTTGGAAAAAGTTCATTGTAAGTTTTGAGTTCATTGACTATCTCATATTGGGTGGGTGAGGGGGGCGAGTAACTGAGCTCAATTTAATTAAAAAAATTTTTAAATCAAATTTTGATTAAATCAAAGTGATCCCAAACTGTGTAGCTGCTGAGTTACAGATATATAATCTTTATCCATGACTGTACACACATTTGTGAGAAATGAGACCAATTAGTCACTGAGGAAAACTATCCAATGAAAAATTAAGTTCGTTGTGGGAAATTTTTTTTTCTTCCTTCGATCTGAAAATTTAACACAAGAGAAAGATCTTGCTCTATTTTTCAGCTGGAATCCTGGAAGTTTCTGTTTCTAACCTGGGAAGAATGTGGTTAGGGCTGAAAAGCCCCAGTCCTATTGTTAGACTCCCAGGCATTGATCCTTGCTTTTAACATCATAATGAAGGATGCTCTTTAGTGGATTATCTTGAGAAGGGATTAACTCCTTCAAGTCTTCTTAGGGGGCAAGGTGTTTTGAGCCCTAAATACACACCAATTGCCTGCTGAACTTTTCATCTTATTTTGAAAACTGCCCAGCTGGAATTCGAATTCTTGTCCATAGAGCTGAATTTTATTAGTAGCACAGTTTGAGTTGGGGGCAGCAGATGCTAAATATAAGCACTGTTCTTTTAATCTCACGGGGCCAAATGTTTCAGATATTTCACTGCGACAGGCATGTCAGGATAAGACTCAATCTAAACTTTGCTGTAAACGCTGCAAGTGCTTAAATGGTTCCCCATCTGGTGGGCCCATGACTTCAGCCTTCTAGACACCCTATCATGACTCTACCTTCAAGCTCCGCTGTGTGTAGATGCATGTAGACATATCCGCTTGACCACATGGCCTTGTCCCGCAGCTTTTAACATTGTTATCAATGTTATTTTAAGTCACACTCAAAAGTAGAATCCAAATGCGTAGGAGAAACACACACACACACCCATGCACATACTTGAAAAGAGACTAATTGGTCTATAATTTATAATCAAGTGGTTTCTTTAGCCTCTGCTTCTTTATCTCAATAACCATTTATTTTTGTCTGTCTGCTGCATTTAATACTGAAATCTGAAATCTTGCATTTGCTTCATATTCATCTTACTCCTTCTCTAACCTCATTTCTGTTATTAACCTACCCCATTGTATTATTATATGATTTGCAAGGAACACAGTTCATTTGAAATTTGTTCCATATCTACTTTTCTACTTAATTCAAACTTATCTTTTTTAAAAATTGCAACAACTTTTCTTTTGTTCAGCTTAAATAATACTTTTACCACCAGAAACACTAATTTTAAAGATGTTTGTGCACAACAACATTTTAAACTCACACGCTAATTTTTCTTCTAACTTTGCCCTTTGGACTGATTTTACTTTCATTAAATATCAACTACAGCCATTTTTAAGGAGGTATGGATTTTAAATACTAATACAAATGTGTAAAAAGTTTAAAATATACATAACAGAAATTTATTTATGCAAAAATAAAGCAAAAAAGGTTCTGGGAAAATGAAGTTTTGTAGTGTTTTGCAAAACAAAAGAATCCAGTTGTACTTTTCTTGTGAACAAAAAGTTCACATAAATAAAAACAAAATGTTCACATAAATACATAAATAATAATAACTGTATTCTGGCAACTATGATTTAATTGTAAATAATCCGCCATATTCTTTCAGTGTAAACTCTTTAAGGAGTCATGAATTTTATTTATACTCTCTCTCTCTTTGAGAGTCTTTTGTTTATTTGCTGTTTCGTTCTTTGTGAAATAACACTCCCAGAGGAAAATCCCTCTCTCTGCTTAAGGAATTAGGCCAGAGACAAAAGCAGGGCATTCTTTAAGCCTTGTTTTGTGCTAAGAGAAATGTTTGACATTTCTGTGGAGAGGTGTTTAGTTTGGAATCATTAGGTCTTAGGGACTCTTTTCTCTTTTTCGGTCTTTCAGTTTCTGTCACTGTTTTTTCCCCCCAGTGTTTGGTAGACTGAATAGAATTTACCAGGGTGTAATTAGGTTTCCTCCATTTGAATAGCAAAAATCCAGTTGTTTTAAATGGGGAAACCAAGGAGCCCCTCGCTCAGCAGGCTCAAACCTGAATTTTGCTCACTGGTATCCCTCTGGATAGAGCGAGGAGCAGAAGCAAAGGCAAGGAAGGAAAAGGGATGGAGGAAAGTTTACGTCCTAAGTGAAATCAGTATCCCTAGCAGCTCCTTAAACTAGGGTTCTTGACCCGCAGCCCTCCAGGTGTGGTCCTGATCAGCGAGATGGGTGGTTTTCTATACCTCCACTAGAAGCACTAACTAAAATGAGCTTTTACACAAGTTTTAATACTAGCATTTTTTTTTTCTTAAAAACAACACTCTGGCTGGCCTCTGTGCCTTCCCCAAATCGTTTCATGGTAGTTCACTGTCTGATTGATACTGGTCCATTCTTGACAAGGCATCGCAGAGCAAATCACTTGTTTTCTGTCAAACAGCTGAGATGCTTCACTAGATGATTAGCTTCACCATCTGACTGAGTGAAAGCGACAACATGATGTAACCCCCCAATTTTAAGGTGACATACATGGCAATATTTTTCCTCTCCTCACTAGATATGGCATTACTGAATGAACCGCTTTGATTTCTTCTGTGATATTGCTAATACAGGCTTTAAATACGGAAGCAACGGAGTCAAGAAACCTTGAGGGCTCCGGTCAAGAGTACGTCAGAGACCAGTGATGCCAACCATACGAACTGTTAAGGTTCCTTTCCAGTCCAATCCCACCTGGTGTTCCAAGTCTTGGTGGTCTCTGCCCATGGCTTCTGCCTTTGAGCTTTGCACACATGCCCCACCTAAGGCAACTTCTGAGCCTTACAGTCTGCATTCACACAACACCTCACAGGGTGGCAACGATAATGGACCATCTGAGCAGGTCCATGGCTGAGCCCTCTCTGCTGATATCCTTATTGGGAAGCCAGCTTTGCTGGCTGGCTGGCACTAGCACATTGGCAGATCTTGTTAGAAAGCAGTAACCAAAAACAAAAGTCAGAAATGTGTTTGAAAATCCTAATACCCTTGATTAAATGGATCAATACCAGATATTCACACCTTCAACTAATGGATTGGGCCATTGTGAATAATGCCTTCTCAACCTCCCCGCTCTCCAACAAAAAATACCCAATTGCTCTTCATTGAAATTGAGGCTAACATGTGAGGTGTGTCGAGTCACACGCCATAGAAAAGACATAGATAAATCTCAGACACTTTCAGGTAACTTAGGAATGTTTTCATCATGTGCAATAATGAACCTCTTTTTCCATTGAATTATCACAAAGATCATGTTTGTAAATATCAATTTCAGCACCTTAAGTCATTAATGAATGTAGCTAGAGTAGAATCCTCAAATAAACGATCATTTTCACGCCCGTTTTGAGATCCTGTATTGCAGATTTAGGAGCCCTGGTGGCGCAGGCTATGCTGATTACAAGGTCAATGTTTGGAAATCAACACCGGCTCTGCAGGTGAAAGATGAGCGTTTCTACTCCTGTAACAACTGACAGTCTCAGTTCTACCCTGTTCTAAAGGGGTGCTACGGGTTGGAATATACTTGGAGACAGTGAGTTTGGTTCTTTTTCATTGTAGAGTTATTGAAATTGATGTTCTACAAAGATCTCGAAGTGTGCATCAAAATTTGCAGGTCTACAGAACAGAGAGGTCTTTGAGAAGACATCTAAAGGTATGGAAAATAATGGTTTAAATCACTGATTCGTTAGGCATGGTAAAAGCCCATCCGTTTTGTTCATTGACGAATTGGGAGGAAGGGTAACGCGCTGTGCATTTGTGAAATGTCTGTAAACAAAAATGTAAGTATGTATGCATTCAGGGGTTATAGAATCCAAGCAGGAACCAGGAATCAATTTGTAGATCATTTGTCCTTTAGATTAATTGTTTCCTTAAGTGTTGCATTTTACTCACTCGTGTTTACTCTGGATAAGGGTCACTGCTTCGGCCATTCTCAAACGTTTCAGACTCCATCACTTTTCCTCAAAGTAGGATCTGAAACCTTATCTTTGTGCACCAGGGCATATAATTCACCTAGCTAGCCTCCAAGACTACCGTCCTGAGCCCCGAAATCCAGCGACTCTTTCTCAAGACTCTGACTACAGATAAGGAATTTCCATACCTTTACCTTGGTGTACGCTATTATATCCATGGGTATATTGGCAGCAATCCAAATCTGTATGCAGAAATAGTCTGTCATATATATATTCGTATATGCTCATGAAGGTACTCCCATACATCATCCCATACCTGTTTATCTTGCATATCTACCTACATACGCATCCCTAATTTCTTGTTCATTATTACTTAATTATATATATATATAATTGCTGATGCCATTGTTGCCTTTTATTCTCGTGCCATTCTTTGCCTTGATCGTGTGTCTTGCATATTGTATATTGCCTCTGCCTGCTTATTGCATATTGTATATAGCTTCCTGCATATTGTATATTGTATATTGCCTCTGCCTGCACTCCGGTTAGTACATATACTCTCTAGTTAGTCATTTTCCCTCCTTCCCTTTCCCATCTCTGGTAAACATTAGAGGGGGTTCTTTGACTTTTTATGGTACTTATAGAATATTTCTCTTTTGTGATTATATTTTTTCCATCTAGCGTGATATTCTCCAGGTTTATCCACGTTAGGAGATATTGCACAGGATTTTCATTTTCCAAGAAAGACTATTGTTCTTGCAGAGCATTGTCATGATTAGTTAATCACCGTGCAATTAATAGCTGGAAATAACCATGATCCTTAAACTTCCTACAAACAAATTGTCTTCCGTGGCCCATATGTGACATATTTTGTGATACAATGTGGGATCTGAGACATTGAACAAAATAGCATTTTTTTTAAGGCTGGACTTTTTTTTTTCTACAATGCCCTGTCCTCCCTCACTTATATGCAGATAAGGCAGAACAACTTGAAGCATAAAGATGTGAACGTGACCATGTTGCATGTTTTCACTTGATACCTAGCCATTCTAGTCCCTGTGTGAGGTCTAAAGTACTCAGGTCCACATTACAAGAAAAAGTGATTAACTTTTAAATTGAATAGCGGAAGCCTATGAGGACATGCTTTTGTAGATACTTTGTTGAACTATTTCTAGAAATAGTCAAACATCCTCAAGAATTACTGTAATTGCGTATTGGTTAGTCACCTAATTTAATTTGGACTTGCCACCATTACATGTCCTAGCACTTAACAGGCTGGCATGGAAGCCAATGGCACCTTTCTAACAACTGTAAATGTTGCTTTGGTTCCTCATAAGAGCAGCGTCTACAACAGAAAGGAAGATTTACCTCTTTTCCCCTCTAGATTTTGTGTAAATATAGAATTTAAGTGTTTTCTTTACAGGCACCAAAAGAAAGGTTTGGTACAGATTTCACCAAACAAAGCACCACACGAAGAGCACATTTTCCATTTTTGATGTGGATTTTAAGAGCGCCTTCGGAGACAGCATTTCCAATATGATTATCTCTTACCATTTTTATTTTTATATTATTCGTACAAAACAAAGACTATTTCCCCTTAGGTTCCCTGTCACTTTTGAAATGGAAAACATGATGAATTATGGCACATTTGCCTGGCTACCTTTTATCAAGCTCATTAGAGATGATGCATGATCTGAACTTTACAGAAGGGAAAAAAAGACGTGGATACTTTCTTTCTTATCTTTTCTGTTAACCTCTGAAGGTTTCCTGGTTTACTTGTTGCACAAACTGACTGCCTATTAAAAAGAGGGAAAAATGTATTTTCTGTTCATTCATGGCTTTCTTGTAAAATCGTCCTTAAATTGAGCTATCATTTCTCAAAGTATTATCTCTCCAAATTTCTAGCTGAGAATGATTTATTTCATCTTTGTATTATTATGGCCGTTAAATAAATTAATAATACAAATAAAATAAATAAATTAACGTCACGGACATGTATGGATTTTGTGTAAAGGCTATGTTTAACACAAATTTCCAAAGACATAGCCTTAAAGCAAAAGCTTTCATAGAAATGGTTCAGTTCACTAAAGCCGTATTTCAACCATAAATTTAAACAAGTCAATTTCGACTTTAACATCCTAATTATTTAGTGAATGTGCATTTTTAAAGGAAACATTAAGACTGAATTTAAAACAACTCCAATTTATACCAAATTAATTGTAAATAAGATGAAAATGAAAAAAAACTATTACAAAGTTGAAGACCATATATTCTTACCTCTATCTTTTTTAATTTACACTAAAACCTAGACAGTTTCTCCATGACAAAATCTATCTGAATTTTAAAACTTTTTCAAATTTTAATTCAACACTTATCAGAACAATTCATTCCTATCCTTCAGATATTAACCACTAACAGCAAATAAAATGCACATGAAAACTATATTTAAATATTAGATACAGAGCGAGAAATAGCACTGGGACTCAAAATGCGAAAGATGGCTAATCTTAGCAAATGTGAAAATATTTTAACTTCATTTTCTTCAACAAATCTTTCAGTCTTGGGATTGCTAAGTATTTTTCACACTATAGCATGGTCTGGAGTTTGGAACCACCAGCAGCTCCAGGGGAGACCGACTGGGCTTTCTACTCCTGTAAACGGTTCCTGTCTCTGAAACCCACAGGGGGCTTGCTGTGAGTCCGCATTGACTCCATGGTGGTGAGTGAGATGTAACATTGAGCTTCTCATATTAAATAGAAAGTCACATTCCAAAATCATGAAGAATCATGATACAATTCCCTAACCTGAGAGAATCGACTGGGTGGCCATTTACGGATACAGATGTTTTTCAAAATAACACCTATACTTTGTTTCTTTTATTAATCCGCTCACACATATAAAGTTAATGTTTTATATGTAAGAGGTACTCTGTAGTTTCAAACTGAAATCCAGATACAGTGAACCCTCGTTTATCGCGGTTAATCGGTTCTAGACCCTACCGTGATAAATGAAATTCCGCGAAGTAGGATTCCTTAT
>NW_022111309.1:5499766-5608999 GCF_000313985.2 Echinops telfairi | reverse complement strand
TCTGAAGGAGCGGGTGTAGGCAGTGGGTGCTGTTACGCAAAAACCGCGATAGAGTGAAGCCACGGAAGTCGAAGCGCGAAGTGGCGAGGGTTCACTGTACCTTTTTCTTTCTTCTCTCTCTTTCTCTCATTCATTGAGCATCAACATTCTTCTGTGTCAGATACTCTGCTGGTTTCTGGAACACTGTGGGGGCCGAATCAGACCTGGACAGTGACTTAATGGGCAGTCTTAATCTAACAGCGCTGAATCAGATTAAGGATTTAGTTATGCTCAAGACGAGCCCCGTTAAGGAAAACTGCAGGGGCTCTGCCAGCACATGGCTGGGCAAGTGGACCGAGCACAAGACTGGTGTGGGGGTGAGGACAAACTTCGCTCCACGATGTCAGGGCAACAGTGAGGACATAAGGGGGACAGACCCAGGGGTTAATGTCAGAAGAGAAGGAACGGGCTAGGGCTGAGGGGCTGACGTAGTACAAGATATTAGGACTTCTCTTAGAAGTGCATGTTCACATGATTTCAAATTGCTAAGTTTCAAGTTCAGTGGTACTGAAATGATGTAGCAAACAAAAGGAGTTGTTAAGAAGTGAGGCTGTTGAAAGAAAGGGCCAAATCCTGCAAAGCCCCAAAGGTGCGCTAATGTGATGCTTTTAAAAGCCTAAAAGAAAATCATAGCAAAGGCTCTGAAAGCTTCCTTGCAAGAATAGCAGAACCTGCCTCGTATTTGTAAGAGATCAATAGAGAAACCCTGTGAAGTTGACAAAGTGCACTTAAACCCATTGGAGAGTATCAAACCCGGGATCCCATGATCCCGGTCCTTGCAGGTGAGGAAAATAATTGGTATGTACACTCATCTATCCATACTTTGCAAATGAACACAAGGCTTCTCATTATTTTGTATGATTTTATTTTTACATATAGGTGGGATGATGTAAGTTAGATAGTCTGTAAACAAGAGCAGTCTAAGATAAAAGTTACTGTTAATGTCTGATATAGTTAAAGTTTATTTTGCCAACCTGGCCAATAAACACATGTGGGGTTAATTGAAGGGTGGGGGGATAAAGGGCTCGGTGAGCCTCGTCTTTCTAGTTCTTGCGTCTCTTGCTTTCTGATGGTCAGACCAGGCTGCCTTCACCAGTTCCCTGCTTCAGCTGGCAAGGCTCACTTCCTGCAAGATATCCCCAAGGAGAAGCCACATAGACCTATCCCTGATGCAGTCCTGGGTGCTGGAGCACCCGTGTGGAGACCCCTCCCAGCGCTGAGATGCTTACACATTCACTAATTCGGCTTTCCTCCTGCAGTCGGCATCATTGCGTCTGTTTTGTGAGATTGAGGAGGACTTTGTGGATTAGTGTTGGAAATATGAGTTCTTGGGTTAATGGTGGACTTGTGGGCTTGGGCAGCACTAGGTTGGAATGTTTTTTTGATGTGCACTTAACCTTTATATAAAACTCTCTGATACATGAGTTTCTGTGGATTTGTTTCTCTAAAATATCCAGACTGACACAATGTCTTTCTCTTTATTGTGTGCTTATTTTTTGTGGAGTGAACTCACGGGTTAAACTTTTTGAGGGATTATTTTATGTATCGGAGCCCAAAGAGTAGAATGGGATGTACATAGCAGCAAATTAAGTGGAATGCTGCAACTACATCATAGACATCACATAGAAAACTGTTACAACACACTATGTAAGAGTGAGCAGCCCTGACAGCATAGTGGTTACATGTTGGCTGCTAACCGGGAGGTCAGCAGTTGGAAACCGCCACCCACTCTGAGAGGGAAAGATGGGACATTCGACTCCCGTAAAGAGTTATTAAAAATGTCTCCAGCATTGAAGTCATATAAACACGAAACATGAGAAAAATACCACTGGTGAGATTCTTTTCAGGATTGACCAATAGTCAAACAGACCTGAAGAAAGCAAGGCCTTCCTGGCTTGCTCCGTAGTTGAAGAATACCCCTCCTTGTTACATTTGCTTTGGCTCTCCTCCACCTCTGATAAACCAGCTCCAGTCATTCCTTCTCCAACAGTGCCCATTCAAAGGCTGTGCCCATCCATAGGAACCAGGGCAAAGCAATGCATTCATTCTGGAATGTCTCCTTCCCAGAAGGAATGGAAAAAGTCACGGCAGAAACTTCCCAGTTTTGCAAGGTGGGAATAGTGAAAGGATCAAGAAAGGATCAGGACCTCGGTGGTGGTTCTAAAACGTAATCAAAAGTACTTTCAAATTAGTTGGTTAAGGAGTTTGCAGCAGACTGAAGCTGGAACACCTGGAATAGATATGTCACAGTTGCTGACTTAAGATTGTCAAAGACGAAAAGGCCCTCAGAAGTGTGCCAAGGCTTATGCGACAGAACTGAGTGAAAGAGAAAAACTGGTTGCCATGTGGAGGCCATGAGAGTACCTTGAACAGTGCATATATTTCTTAGTAGGAGTTGGATAAGTAATTATAGAAGGAAAGGAAAGGAGCAATTGACAAATACAGGTTTGGAAGATAGAAAAGTTGCTCAAAGACGGACACCTGAGCAACAAAGATAGACCTCTCATTAGCATTGTTATTTACAATAAAAGATCCCTTCTTGCTTTTGGACATTAGGGAGCTGAAATGGACCGGCATTGGCCATTTTTAATCAGAAAATCACATGACTTACTGTGCTGGGAATAATATAGTCAAGAGGAATGGTGTTGCGTTCATTGTCCAAAAGGAAATTGTAAAATCAATTAGGAAGTACAATATTGTCTGTGATAGGATTATACCTAACTGCCTTTAAGGAAATTCAATCAATACAACTATTTTTCAAATATATGTACCAACGGCAAAAGCTAGTGATGAAGAAATTGAAGAATTCTACTAACTGCTTCAAAGTGCACATCAGAAGAACCTCTGAAACTTACTCTTAATCATACAATAGCTAAGGCAAATGCAAGAAAGGGTTGAATAGAAAGTTTCAAAGGACATCTGGAAAAGACAAAGCGAAATAGTATAACAAAATATGCAAAGGCCTAAAATTAGAAATTCAAAAGATATGCTTAGCATATTTTAAATGGAAAGAACTCAAGCAAACCTTCAAAATTTGAATTGCAATATTAAAAGATTCTATGGGAAAAATATTGAATGATGCAAGAAACATAAAAAAAGATGGCAAGATTATACAGGGTCACTATACCAAAAAGAACGAGTTGAAATTCCACTGCTCCAGAAGGTAGCTTATGAACAACAACCAATGCTACCCAAGCTGTACTAAAAGCCTTCACCAAAAACAAGACTCCAGAAATAGAAGGAATATCAAACGAAATGTTCCAACAAGCTAATCAAGCACTAGAAGAACTCCTTTATCTATACCAGGAAATTTGGGAGACAGCTACTTGGCCAACTGACTGAAAGAGATCCATAATTATGTTCATTCTCAAGTAAGGTGATCTAACAGAATTCTCAAAATACAGAACAATATCACTGATATCACATGCAAGTAAATTTTTGTTGAATATCATCTAACAAGAGTTGCAGCAGTACATTGAAGGGGTGCTGCCAGAAATTCTGGCTGAATTCAGAAGAGGACTTGGAACAAGGGATATCATTGCTGGTGTCAGATAGATCTTACCTGAAAGCAGAGAATATCAGAAAGGTGTTTCCTTGTGTTTTATCAACTATGTCAAGGTACTCAACTGTGTGGATCATAATGAACTATGGATTAAGAAGAATTGGAATTCCCAATTCATTGTGCTCATGCAGAACTTGCACACGGATCAAGAGGCAGTTGTGTGAACAGAACACAGGATATTGCCAGGTCTCAAACTAGGAAAGGTGTGCCACAGGGCTGAATCCTTCTACTACACTTATTCAATCTGTATGCGGAGCAAATCATCAACAAGGCTGGATTATATGAAAAAGAATGTGGCCCCAGGATCGGAAGAAGACTTATTATATGTGCATGTTACAACCTTGTTTGCTGAAAGTGAGGAGGACTTGCAGCTCTTGCTGATGAAGATCAAGGATTACAGTCAGAATGGATCACAACTAAAGAAGATCAAAATGCTCACAACTGGACCAATAGGTAACATCACAATAAAAGGAGCAAAGGTTGACTGTGTCAAGGATTTGGCTTTACTCGGGTCCACAATCAATGCTCATGGAAGCAGCAGTCAAGAGAAAAAAGAGCCCTTACGCTATGTAAAGCTTCTGCACAAGACTTCCTTAGTATTGAAAATCAAAATATTTTTAGTATTGAAAACCCTAAGGTGTGGCTGTGGTATTTTAGTATTGAAAACGCTAAGGTGTAGCTGTGGTATTTTTCATTGCCTCATATGCATGTGAAAGTTGGACATTGAATAAAGAAGACCATAGAAGAATTAATGCATTGGAATTGTGGTGCTGGCAAAGAATATTGACAGTACCATGGGCTGCTAAAAGGACAAGTTGATCTGTCTTGGAATAACTAAGGCCACAGTGTCCCTTAGAAGCAAGGATGGCAAGACTTCATCTTGCATACTTTGGACATGTTGTCAGGAGAGACCAATCCCTGTATATCATATCACGTTTGGTAAAAGAGATGGGCAGTGAATAAGAGGAACGTCCTCAACCAGACGGACTGACACTGTGGCTGCAACAATGGTGTCGAGCACAGGAACAATTGTGAGGAGGGTGCAGGACCAGGCAGTGTTTCCTTCTGTTGTGAATTGGGTTGCTATGGGTCAGGACCAGCTCGACGGTACCTCACAAGAACAGCCATGTGACCCTAAGTCCTCTTACAGAGAACTCTCCTCTTGGGCCAAGTACAGTGAACCCTCGCCACTTCACGCTTCGACTTCCGCGGCTTCACTCTATCGCGATTTTTGCGTAACAGCACATGCTCTGTCATTACTGCCACTGATTGGCTCATACTGTACACGCTTCTGTCTGCATCGCTACGTATCGGAGCTACGTATCAGATGCATCTTTGCTTTTGTACAGTGTACTGTAATTGTTTGCGATTTTTAAGAAATTTTATCTAAGCCCTATGATGGCTCCTAAACGAGCTGCTTCTTCTAAGCCTTCTGACAATAAAAATAAGCGCCAGAGGAAGATGCTCACCATCCAGGAAAAGGTAAAACTTTTGGATATGATCAAAGATGGCAAGAAAATCGTGGAGGTTGCACGCCGTTTCGACTTGAATAAGGAATCCTACTTCGCGGAATTTAATTTATCACGGTAGGGTCTAGAACCGATTAACCGCGATAAACGAGGGTTCACTGTAATCTGTTGGAGGATTGAAACCAAGAGAGTGCAATGTAATGTTCTCACATACAATTATTCACCCAAAATAGAAAGTAGAATGGAAAGAATTATGTAGATTCTGCACTAAAACTCAACCAAGCAAGTAACATGGTCTTCAGTATTCCATGACACAAATCGATGATCCCGGTGTGGTGTCCGAGGTGCCTGAACCATTGTCCACGTCTTCAGGTAGTTAAAGTTAGTATAATGTCTCATGAGCTGAGGGTGGAATAAGGAGGGATTAGGAAATTACAGCAAGAATTTCACTTTGGATGCTCTGCAACATGAGTTCCCAAACATAATGAGCCAATTAGTTGAATATTAACTGTTTACAAATATGATTACTCATCAAATCTTGGGAAAATCCCTACATGAAGAGAGCATCCGGCCTCCAGCACAGCCGCGAAAAATGCAACGTGTTGTGATTGATGCTGAAAGAAACTTTTATCTGTGCTTAAGGTTACACAATCAAAATGAAAATTTTATTTATGCAGGCAGTTTCAAGTGAAGTTACATTTGTTCTTTCATTAGTATCTGGTTGTCTGAATATAAAGAATTATCATAATTCACAAGAGGAAGCCAAAAACATTGCTACGCTAAAGATGTTTATCTGAATATACAAGAGTACTTTAAAAAGCTGGTGCAAGAAATGTAATTAAGGAATAACAGAATTTTCCCAGGAACTTTTTTTCCTTTCTTGATTTTATTTAATTATTACTTCTCTTTTCATTAATCATTTTATTGGAGGCTCTTACAAATCTTATAACAACCCCTTATTCAATTGGACCGAGCACACTTGTACATATGTTGCCATCAACATTTCCAACCATTTTCTTTCTACTTGAGCCCTTGGTATCATCTCCTCTTTTTTCCCCTCTCTCCCACCCTCCCTCCCTTGTGAATCCTTGATCAATTATATATTATTGTTGTTGTTTAGGGTCTTACAATGTCCGTTGTCTCCCTACCCTCACATTTCTGTTATTCATCCCTCTGGGGGGTGGGCTATATATCCAACCTTGTGATGGGTTCCCCCTTTCTCTCACACCCCCCCATTCCCCTAACCTCAGGATACATGGAATTCAGGACAGATCAAACCCACAGGAATAGTAGTACTACTCCCACTACTGTTCCTGAGGGTTTGATCTGTCCTGAATTCCATGTGTTGAGAGCTCTTATCTCTCCCAGTGTGTGTACTCTAGTCTAGCCGGATTTGTAAGCTAGAACTGGGTCATGGGTGGGGTGCTGGGAGGCAGTATTCAGGAATGAGAGGAATGATATGTGTTTCATCGGTGCTATACTGCACCTTAGTTGAATTGTTCTTTCCTTGTAAACCTTCTGTGGGAGGATGTCCAATTGTCTACAGATGGGCTTTGGGTCTCCACTCCAACCCCCTTTTGTCTCATCAATGTAATTTTTTGTTTTGGATCTTTTGATACCTGATACCTGATTCCATAGACACCTCATGATCACACAGGCTGGTGTGCTTCTTCCAAGTGGGCTTATTTGATTCCCTGCTAGATGGCCACTTGTTTAACGTCCAGCCTTTAAGACCCCAGACACTATATCTTTTGATAGGCAGGCACCAACCATTTTCCGCACCACATTTGTTTATGCACTTAGTTTGTCTTCATCAATCGTGTCGGGAAGGTGAGTCTCACAGAGGGCCAGGTTATTAGGACAAAGTGTTCTTGTGTTTAGAGAGGCCTTGAATAAAGGCCCAAAGTCCATCTGCTATCTTAGTACTTATATAAATATATGTACGTTAGCCTCTATCCCTTTTACTATAAATTAATATATTTTATATAGACATGCCTGTAGCTCTCCCTCTATCAATGGCTTTTGCCTCCCACTTCTTGCCTCTATTTCCTTTCATCCTTTCCCTCATCCCACTGCCATGTTCACTCTCCAGTCAGTTCTCAGTGATTCCTCTCAGACACATTGCACTTAATCAAACCCACCAGGCATGACATACCTTCCTTGACATCAATTTTAGATCTCTGTTATTTCCTTGTCCCTGAGCTTCTTGGCTCCTCACTCCACCTCCCGGCCCCCTCCTCTCCCATGTCCCCTCCGGGACAGTTGGTCGCATTGTTTTCTCCTTGGGGTTGTTTGTCCTGACTATCTTATATAGATAGACATAGGGGGAAAGAAAACAAACCCACCATCAAACAACCAAAACAACCCAATAGATAGTTTCAGGTCTGTCTGCTGACCATTATGAGAGTTTTCCAATCAGGTCTGATGAGGTGCCTAGCCCTGTCCCCCAAGTCAGAAGTCTGTTTTCAGGATTCCTTGGGGACTTGGTTACTTTGCTCCCCTTGCTGCCCCGTTGCACCCCCTTTGCGTTTCACCCCACTGTGCCTGGGGCAGGCCGGGCGCACTTCCCGGGAACTTTTTGACAGTACCTTATATGAGCAAACTCGATGGGAATGTCTGACATGACATTTAAGATATTGATTTATTTGGCATGATTATAAAAGGCATTATGGTTATATGATTAGAGAATATAATCCAGGAAGCCACAATTGATTTCATTTCATAGGTAGTCTGCCTTGCTTGGCAATGCAACCTAAATTTTAGAAGATTATTCCATACTTCATTTAAAAAATCCTGTATTCAATATAAATATACAGATTCATCTGATTAAACAAAGAGAGCTAAATTATGTGACAAGGGTATTAGATAGTATCATACCTTCTTAACTTAAAAATAGTTTCCAATTTGAAAAAATAACTAGTGCATTCTTGACATGTAAAAGCAGGTTTCATGTCCATATTCTGTGTGGGGACTCGGTGTGTTTCCCTGAAGTCTATCTCCACTGGTGTATTGGTGGTGACATTTCTTTAATAAGCTGGGCTTGAGACACAGAAGAGGCCTGCTGTTTAAAAGTTGATGAAAGGTGATTGCTAGCTTGGAAATTAAAAAGGACTACTTTCATTTTTACAAACAAGATCCTTTCAGTTGGCCTGAAATGTATTAAGCAAGACAGGGAGACTATCTCTTATAATTCTCAGCAGATTGGTAATCTGACATATACTTCTGGAAAACCTGTACTTAATTGCTAAAATATGACTTCCTAGCAACTACAAGTGTGTTCTGGCAATGTCAAGTTAGCCCAAACCACATGACTCAACTTCTGCTTTAGAATTAAAATAGATGATTTATCCCAAGTCGAAACTGCACCTCCTACATTCTGCGAGAGCTCAATAGACAGCAGGCAGGAAAAGGGGATATTGTTAAAGCATCGCAGTGCCCCAGGGGTCAATGTCAGATGCAATCTAATTTAACATCTTTATTAAGGATCTCGAAGCGGGACTAAGCCACATATTAATGAAATGTGCAAATGATATTAAACTGGGAGCTGGTGTAACCACCAGTAAGGACAAAGAAATCATAGAAACACACCAAAAGAGGTTAAAACTATGCGCAGAAGATTATTACAGGGAAATCGTTTTCTTGGGATTGATCATCTTGAAGATGAGCTCTGAGAGTAAGAAATGTGAGTTGAGGCTGGCATCCCACTGGGAGCCAGGAGGAAGAAAAGAGGACAACCGTGCCAATATAAACATCACACTGTACCCACTTGTATAACTTTAAGACCAGAAACATTACCAGCTCTCAGTATTTAGATACAGGTCAACTCAAATATTAGTAGCTTAACTAAATGTGACACGTACAGCAATTCAAAGCAACTACTGATATTAAACTATCAATATACAGAAATGCTTATATAAAATAGCAGAGTAGGAAAAAGCAGAAAATAAGATATATGTCTGATGAAAAATAGACCAGAGGTTTCTACCAAGATACTACTGTTTAAATATATACTTTTTAAAAAATGGACAGATTTGGTTTTCAAAAGAGTAAAACAATGAAGAATCCTTGACTTTTTAACCACTATTACTCTGTGCTTCCCTCTCTCCTATTAAAAAAAACAAACAAAAGAACACAGCTGAGACAGCTCCAAAAATGACTTTTCCAAAGTTGTTACTCAAATAAGATAGCCTTAAGGCTGCATCTGACAACCTTCCAGGTGAAAGTCCTCCGACTGTCTATAACATCTTAAAACCAATCTTTCCTCCCTTTCTACCTCCACACCATGCCACCCACCTTGGTCGTTCTTCTCCAGTCATTTGATTTTAAAATTTAATATGAAACAAATACCCTGAAACATTGCTTTCCATGATAAGCTTTGTTCCGCCAATGCTGGACTCTCCAAAGGGACTGTTCTTCCTTAAGCTAACACACTAGCTACACTTAGAACAGAGCTGGAAACATGTGACTTTATCTTTGTCTCTTTGGTGCCTGCTCAACATAAGGTCACTTCCATGTGTCTTCTAATTCCATATTGTGACCCCTTCACCTGTTTGCAGGCACCATGAGGGGGATGAAAAAATGACAGTTCCTCGGTGGCCCAACCCAACTCATTGCCACTGGATCAAGTCTGACTCGGTGACTATTGGATAGGGTAGAACCGCTCCTGTACATAAATAGACTGCTGCCTCATCATCCTCTTTCAGAGCAGCTAGTGGATTTGAACCAGTGATCTTCCAGTTAGTGGTCCAAGATTTAACCCACTCTTTCCCTGGTACCCTAGATATGTGAAAAAGGAACCCGCTGACCTACCCTAGAATCCCCCACAGTGGCTCTTTCTATGTACAGCCAGACATCCATATCCAACAACCTGAAATGTAGCTAGAAGTGGATCCAAGCACCACTTCTCTTGGCAGTTTGTCATACTGCGGTGGTGTGTGTATTACTGTGGGGGTGGAAGGTGTTCTTTCAAATACCAGAGCGTCACCTGAAGTCATCAGGTTTCAGCAGACCGTCCAGACTAAGGACCGACTCTAAAGAAGAAATAGGCTGTCCACTTCTGCGGAACTGGCCCCTGAAACCCTTATAGGAGACCAGCATGGTAGCTGTGACAATGGGCTCAAACATAACGAGAGGGCCCAGGACCGGTTACACATAGCGTCACTGTGAGTCAGAGCCGACTTGTCAGCCCTGACAGCAACAACAAAATGAACTAAAGAATGGAAGATCCTGAAATTCTAATGTAGTGTGTGTGTGGGGCGGGGGGGACCCTGGGGGTAGGAGGGGGTATTCATGATTTTCATAAAATCCTAAAATGAAAATTGCCTAACTATGGGGTTGATGTCCTCTCTATTAAAATAATTTAGATCTATCCGTGGGCAACCAGAAGATTATGGAAATGGGACAATGGGCATGTGAGAGAATATTACAGATGTCAAATACAGATTGTAGTTAGTAGGGGTGGACATCGTAAATGTCTACAAAGATACCCTTGCTTTGAGAAAGAGCAATTATTTTAAATATGCAAAAATAAATTCCTAGAAATATGAGAGCATAATTCAAGGAGAGAAAAGTTTATTAAATCTAAAGAATTTCATGAAAGATTAATAGTAGTATTTAAAGACGTTAGACACCTGAAGGTTATCAAACACGGAGAGCCCTTACCGAAATACAACTTCTGTTAATGATTCTTAAACAGCAATTAATTAGATTATGCTTCTACACATGGAAGTATAACGTTTTCCATTCTACTATATCAAGCACATTGAACTCCACCCTAACCCCACCAAAGTTGTTTTTACAAAGTTAGAAAAGTATCATTCAATAAAGGAAAACGTAGCTTGTGCATCATTCCTTGTTTACACTGACAATAGTCTATGTGCACCAGAGGAGGTACTGAGAGAGAAACGGGTAACTTTGGTTTTTCCAAAGGGAGGTCAAGGGCAAGTTCTTGATGAATTCATGAGTAGAAGGCAAGACCCTGAAGAAACACCTGTCAGATAAGACATGGTCGTCGAGAAGCGCTGGATGTGCTTCAAGAAGAAGAGTGGGGCTGGAGAGGCTTTTTTAAGGTAGATTTCATGGTTGAGTGCTGACAGTCTGGCTGTGGGAGAAACTGAGTATGGAGATGGAGAGACGAGTTCCCCGATTCCACGACTAGCTCAGTTACGGCCGCATCATTCTCAACTGGATACTGCGTTGGACCAGGAAGTGGTCTTTAAAATTCTACACACAGTGCATAAGGGGGAAACAGCTCTGACAGCGCTCTTTTGTGGTGATGATGTTTTCTCATTTTAAGAAGCATACAAACGTCTTTTTTTAAAAACCCATCTACCAAAAAAAATCTACAATGCAGCTTTTCACTGATGGTACTCTTCCTCACGGAAATCCGTCAGGCAAAATGAGTAAGTCTACATCAATTTCATATTATAATAGAAAGGAAGTCTTTGTTATCCTATTTGTAAAACATCTTTCCAAATTAGATCCAAGAGAATGATCTTCAATGTGAAAAAAAGGGTTCATTCTTATTTCACATGATAAACTATTCTATACTTCCACAAATTTATTTTCATTTTTACCCATGATTATAACTATATCAATTTGAAGAATGTATTTCTGATCATTTGTATTTTTCACCTGTCAAAATCTGTTTTAAGTTTTTGACAGAGAAAGTAGTAAAACCACAAAATCTTTGTGCCTCATGGGAAGTTCCAGGTGGTGAAATTGGTTAGTGCTCAGCTGCCCACCCAAAGACAGAGTTTCAGCCCACCCAGAAGTGTCGCCGAAGAAAGCTCTGGTGATATACTTCTCAAGTTCAACCACTGTAGACCCGACACTTCTATTCTGGCACACCAGGGGATACCATATCATGGATTGGCGCAGTGGCAACAAACAGCATCCATAAATGCTTCTTGATTGACTCCTTTAGAATTTATGGATCGTGTGTATAATTTGCTCAAGAAACAATAGATCATATTTGTCCTTGAGTATAATGTGTATATTGAGGAGGATAGGAAATGTTAAGCTACAGTCACAGACCCTTGCTAAGAATCAGGGACCGGCTTTAGCAACAAAGGTTCCTTCTGGCTGATGAAGAGTTCCCTGCCCATCTGGGTGACTCTGCAGAACTTGACCTTCCGGGTGATGGCTCTGCGTCTCACTCTGATAGCAACACCCACCTCAGTAATTCTCAGAGCAGGCGAAGAGAAAGCTTAAACTTTTTCATTAAAGACGTTCGCCCACAAGTTCCACTGTTCACTTCCACTCACATTGCATTGACCAGCGCAACTCATCTCACTGCACCTAAAGTCAAGGGGACAGGGATGGTCACTTACTCAAGGGCCCAGAGGCAGGGAGCTATTTTAAAGTTAATATTTTGTTATTTGAAAAAAGGAAATAACATATTTCCATTTAATGAGTATGCATTATTATAAATCAAGTAGTTCTTTGAGTCATTCCTTGTAGACCTACTAATTTTATTGGCTATCTAGTTGTTGTTGTTGTTGTTGTTGTTATTGTTGTTGGCAGTTGAGTTGGTTCAGACTAATGGTGACCCCATTTAATAATATGAACATCAGCGTGTTCCTTGCTATAGTCATGATGGAAGCAAATAAAAGTAAAATAGATGGAAAACGCCATCAAAAAGAAAGTAGAAAATATTAAAAACAAGTTTAAATGTATCAAAATGGAGATCAAATGATAGGATGCTAAATTTTAACCTAACTGCCTGTACCACAATCCACTTTGCAGTGCATTCTGCATGATAGCAAGGCTAGTCACATCCCTGCTTCATGGTCAGAGAGGATTCACTGGGGCTTAATCCACATGTATTCCCCCTTCACTTTAAAAATCAAAAACAAAATGGGAACAGCTTTAAAATAGATCAAAAGGGAGATCAAAAGATAATATATTACATTTTAACTTAGTTACATCTGCCATAATCAATGTTCTCTGTTTGATAACAGGACTATTCACATCCATCAACTATGACTGCAGGGAATTCACAGGAGGCTTAATCCATGTGTGGACCCTGAAAAGGGATTTGGGGCTTCCACTTCCATCCATAGCCTTCTACAACCCAAGTGTGCATGATTTAAACTCTAATATCATTCCCTCTTTTAGATTTGGAGTTTTTGCTTGCTTGCTTGTGATCTTTGGCTCACACTGGCTGGTTTGCTTCTTCCATGCCAAACGATCAATCTTTTGGTCAGCAAGCAAGTTTTTAACCATTTGTTGCCAATATGAGCCTGTTTATTCATCAGGGTCTCTCACTGGTAGTGAACATATTTGTACTATTATTATTGTGGTTGGGGAGAATGTTTATAGAAGCAATCAGTTCTCTTTCAGTAGTTCCTGCATATTTGTTTTGAGATCCCAGTCTCAGTCCTCTCAGGGGAACAGCACTCTCCACTTCTACCGAGGTGTTCTGCTTCCACTTTCTACTCTTTCCCAATTTGTGAGCAAATGCTGCTATTTTGGCTCAGTTCCGGGCTTGAAGGCTTTCAGGTCCATCTTGGCAGTTCTACGAATTTCTATCAGACCAGAAAGCCTGATCTTTTGATGATTTTGTTCTGCATTTTTCTTCCCCTCTGTCCGGGACCTTCCCTTGTGGCCCTGGTCAGAGTGGTTGGGAATGGGAGATCCGCACCATCTAGGGTTTCTGGTCTGAGCAATGCAGCTGTTGTTTGCATGTCCGTCTGTCCTATGGATTAATCATTTCCTTGAGTCTTTGGTTGTTTTTGTTTTGTTTTTCACTCTTTTTCACCCTGGGCAAGAAAACAAGGATCGTTGACATTTAGATGGTTACTCTTAAGCTTTTAAGAACACGGTCCCTACTCACCAAATCAGAAAGTAGAGCAATGCCTTCGTGGGCTATGTTATGCCAATTGACCTAGATGTCCCCCAGAAGTGATGGTCCTAAACCCCCAAGCTACCAAGCTAATTGCCTCATGGTCTCAAGGTGTTTCTTGAAGAAGGGTTTATAACTTTGCCTCCTGTATATGCTACTACGTACACTGATAGTACATGCAAACACCTATGTAGAAATAGCCTACAACAAACCATTCATTTTCCCACACTTGCCTAAGCTGCGTGTCTACTTATAACTCTTGTGAACCCCCCACCCCCACCCCAGTGTCTTTCCTTGTATCGTGCCCTTATTCCTTACCGCCTTTCCCTTCACATAAGTCAATATGTGTCTACTCTTTAGCTTCTAGGCAAGTGTGGAACTGCTAACCAAAAGTTGATAGTCCAAACCCGTCAGCTGCTCTGAGGGGGATAGTTGAGACTTTATACCCCCGTAAAGATCGACAGCTTCGGAAACCCTATATAGCCTTGCTATGCAATGGAATTGACTCAGTGGCCATGAGTCTGGTTTGCTTTCTTGGTCTCTAGTTAGATTTTCCTTTCTTCTCCCTCCCACCAAAACCTGACAAAGTCCCTGCCATGGAGGCAATACCAACTCATAGTGACCCTGTGGGACACGGTAGAACTGTCCCCGTGGGTTTCTGACACCATCACTGTGTATGGAAGCAGAAAGCCCCATCTGTTGCCCACAGAGAAGCTGGTGGTTTCAAACTGTGGACCTTGGGGACCACAGCTCAATACTAAGCACGATGCTACCAGGACTCCTTCCATCAACAAATGTTCCATTGTGTATGTAAACCGTTTCTTGATTTTTTTTTTTTATAATCACAGCCTCATACTTTTTTTGTCCATGTGTGATTGGCTGATTTCAGTAAGCATAAAATCATCCGACTTCATTCATGTGGTGAAGTGTTTTGCAGATTCGTCGCTGTTCTTTAAGGTTCCATTAGATGCAATCTTCCATCGTGGGTGCCAAAGTCAGACAGCGTGGCTCCCAGGGTGCCAGTTGATAGATGCATGCTCTTATTCCAAACAAAATGTGTTTAACATATGTCTCCGGCAGTGCATAGTAGAAGACATGTTCTCGGAATCAGTTACTTTACTTAGGCTCAGGAGGATGCCTTCAGAAAGGGGGATCTGCTTTGTCAGGTACATGTCAGGCACAGAGATGAACGCAAATGATTATAGTGATGGTTGTGAGAATTGTTAGGGGTAATCTTCATAAATTTTCTTGAAGGACAAAGGATAATCAAGGAGGCTTCTTAGAAAGAGGGTTTTTTGTTTGGTTGGTTTTTGTTACATTGGTGAGAAAAAGGCCAGGAAAGTTTTGCCAAAGAATTTTGGTTCTAGACTGATGGCGTACCTTCTCGTTCTTGGATGGTAGCACGCACTATCCCTTGTGAGAATTTCAGCCCTGATACGGCCCCTTCATACTTCGTTTTGTTTCAAAAAGGCAAAGAACCTTTCAAAAGAACACCATATGAATCCCTCAGAAATGCAAAACTTTCCTTTTAATGTGGTTAAAATGGAAGGGGGGAAAATTCTTCAGGGAAGGATGAGAGAGATGGAAATACAATCTTTACACATGTACAGACCTAGAGGGAGAATATGCCAAGAGACAAGCTTCATGTGTGATATTTTTTGTCTGTGAATTTATAGCAGTAATTTTTGACTTATCATGATATGTACCATTGTTTGTTGATCCATTCATGTATTGATGTGCATTTAGGTTTCTCCCAGAGTTCTCATGTTGTGGATAATGTTTCTATGAACATGGTTGTACATGATGTACCTATTAGCTATGTGGCTCTTTTTTTCTGTAATATGTATAACTGCCAGTGAGTTAGAATTGACTCAAGGGTAGTGGATTTGGTTTGGATTACTGCACCATACTGAACCATATGATATTACAGCTTAAGGAAGTACAATACCATCTTCTACATTAGTTGTACCATATTACAGTCCCACTAGCATTGATTGTGTTAGTGGGTACACATTGGACTGTGAACTGCAAGGGCAGCAGTTCCAAACCACCAGCTGTTCCATGGGAGAAAGATAGGGCTTGTAAAGAGTGCTAGTCTCAGAAATCCACAAGGGCAGTTCTACCCTGTCTTACAGAGTCACTATGAAATGGCATTGACTGAAAGGTATTTACCCTCATCAGCATTTGCTATGTTTGTTTTGTTTTGAACTTTTCTACTATTGCTAGGTTGAAATAGATGGTTAAGAGTAGGGAATTGGGGGTCTGATATTTTTCTGCATTATCTTCAATGGCAGGGATTCTTTTTTATATATAATTTTATTTTATGTCCTCGTCTATCAAATAATTCAATTGTCTGGCATAGAATCACTGGCAACTCTCTGCTGATGGAGTGGATCCTTGAGCGAACTCAGTTATGGATGTCACCAATGACCTGCAGTGTGACCATGGTCAGGTCATTTTACCTGCCTGTGGCCCAGATTCCTGAAAGGAGAAAGAGGAATAAAAATTGCTACCTGCCTCAGAGGGATGCAGTGCTGATGAATGAAATAATTTCTGTAAAGCAGTTTGAGCTCCCTGGAAGAAAGGCACGCTGTAAAAACAAAGTGTTATTTTAATTATTATGTAGCACCTTTCATCTGAGAATCTCAAAGCACTTCACAAAACATGAACTCCTTAATCTTTCCAACACTCCTACAGAACAATGTCATTGTTTCCATTTTAGACAGGGAGTGAGGCATGGTGCAGCCAGCAAGCGGTTAAATGCCCAGCTCCTAATGCCATCTTTGTTGAATGCTAGCATTAAGGACCATCTTTGGGACTCCTAGCTCTGGGGCGGCTCTTCAGACTTCCAGGGATTGGGAACCACCCCCCACAGAAAAAGCCATCGAGAGGCAAAACTCCAGTTGGAATGGGGGCCCAGGTTAATACCTGACACAGAGGAGGGGGTGGGAGGGGGCAGAAGGTGATGACCGCAATCCTTCCCTTGACGGCAACAATAAGAAGAAAATGTAAGTAACGCCTGCCATCAATCCCTCAGCCTCCTCCTAGAGCTTTGGCTCAAATCTCCTTTTTTCCACCGGGCCTCTTTTAACTTGACACCTTTCAGGGGTATCTCTGTCTCCCAGCCAGAAAATGTCTCATCACCTTTGAATACAAAGGTAACAGTTGAGCAACCAAAGAATTAATCCGAAAAGACTGCATTCGAAGGAGCTTTCCCCTACTAATACTGTTTTTCCTGCTGAATCCCATGAATGTTAGCTGAGACAGGTGGTGCTAATCCTTCTTCTAAGAGGCAAGGGAAGAATGTTAGCTATTCTCCGTAGACTTCGGAGAAGAAGAAAAGGGAGGAGGAGAACCAGGCTGTAGTGTGGATAAAGTAGGTTCCATCAGCAAAGTCTACCAACCACCACTCCAACGACGATTCTTTCCAGTACCCAGTCCGTGAGGAAACATCAGGTCGTCTTGAGTTTGAATCCGTAAGCTCGGAGGTCATTTATTATGACCAACATGTCAGGCTGTCACTCCATCGCCACATAAACTGACACGCCCCCAACTTCCTCCCGGCTCTGACCTTTCGTTCCCTTCGATTAGCAAACCCACTCCTTTGAGATTAAAATCACTCAAAAAAACCACAACAAACCTGTGCCGACCTCAGAGATCTTCACCTCCAGGCCTCCGCTCCAGCCCACAGCCTGCCTCCCTTTTGAGCTTCCTCCACCTTGGCCGCCACTTGCAGTCATCGAACAAGAATGCGCTTTGGACCTTAATGAATGTAGCAGGGAATCGTTGTTGTTTGTCGCTGAGGAGCGATTCCCTGGGCATCAGAAAGAAATGCACCAACTTCATGATTGTCGCCATTGTGTCAATTGACCCCATGGAGGGTTTCCCTGCCCCTTGCTGGCCCTCTACCAAGCATGATGTCTCTCTCCCTCCAGCCAGGGATCCCTCCTGAAGCTACTCTCTTATTTACCAGTCGTGTGTGTAGTCTTGGGCCCAGTACGGGACCTCTCTAAGACTTTTATTGATTTATTTTGCTTGTGAAACAAGAATTATACCCTTACATTGAAAGCTGCTTGAGATATAATGCATATGTCTGGTGGTTCCCAACCAAGATTGATGCTTGTCTTGTTTCCTAAGGCCGCCGTAACAAAAAGTGCTACAAGTGGGAGTGGGTGGTTTTATGAAACAAATTTTATTTTTTTTACAGCCCCAAAGGCTAGGAATCTGAACTCAAAGCATGATTCTAGTGGGGAGATTCTCTCTCATTGAATTCAGCTTCCAATAATCAGCATTTCAGGACTCGAACTTGGGTATGCATCTGTATCCATTTTCCACCCTCCTCTTCTCCCTCTACGAACCTCTACTCCGTTATTGACATACCTTAGACGTGACTGGGTTTAGGATTCACCCTACATTAGTATGACCTCATCAATATAACAAACCAAAATTCCTATTCTCAAAAAGATCCACACTTAAAGGACCAAAGGTTTAGAGGGGTACATTCAGCCCCAAACAGTGCCTTTGGCCTAAAGGATTGCTAAATGCTGAACAAATAACTGCAAGCACATATCAAGCATTGGAAAACGAAATATATTCACAGTGTCTGGAGAATCATTCCAGAGAAAGTTCTCAAAACATAAAATAGAACTAGGCAAGGCTCTGACAATAGGAATCCAACAGATGGTCCCACGAGAGGCCCAGAAATAGGTAGAGCAGGCAATGATCAATGCTTTTGCTTGCAGACAGTGAATGCCAGGAATATTTGAGAAGTAAAGAGCAGAAAACAGGCTCACAATAGGATACTCAGATTTGAAGAAATTGAGAAATTAGGGGACTGAGCTAAGAAATTGCTGCAGGCTTAAAATGTCTTTATCGGGGTGCCTGCTAGTAAGCATAACAATACAGTGCATGCATATTTCAACAGAGCGTCCTTTCCCTCACACAATCCCTCCTCCTCATGCCAAGGGTATATCAAATCCCATGGTCCAAAGCCTACTGAATGTATATGTTGCTCCTTCTCTGTCATCTTTTATTGTACAGAGTCAGATATTGAGCTTGAAACTCATAACTGAATTAAAAGCCCCATGCGATACCAGACTAAATTTGCTCCATAGACAAGACGCAGCTGAGCCACCCAATTGCCCGTGGCATTGCTGAACACTCTGTCAGTTACCTTCCACTCCACAGAGGAGAAAGCAAGATTGGGACTAAGTTGTTGAAATACTAGTATATTATCCCTGCAGGAGCAATAGGATTGAAAGGCACTAGCTAGGGCCTGGGACGGGTTGCATGGGAGTCAATGGGAGCAGCAGTTAAGACATCAAACGAAATATTGCATTGGGCAAATCTGCTGCAAAAGATGTCTTTGAAATCAGTTAAAGCTTAAAAAAATGACTTTGATATTTAACCTGCCTCTGTCATTTCTTTCCTTTTTCTTTCTTTTTGGTATCTGTCTTTTCAACCACCTCATATGCACACAAAATCTGGACAATGAAAAAGGAAGCCGAAAGAATTGATGTGTTCAAATAGTTTTGCCCAAAAAGAAAATTTAATCTGCATTAAGGAGCCCCGGTGGCAGTGTTTATGTGTTGAGCTGCCATCTACTAGGTTGGTAGTTCAAAACCACAAACAGTTCCTCAAGAGAAGGATGAGGCTTTCTGCTCCCCTGAACAGTTACAATTTTGGAAACTCACAGACCTATAGGGTCAGTGTGAGTCAGGACCAGCTTGATGGCAGTGAGTTTTTCTGATGTAGCACCATCAGATGAATCCGTGAGTCTTAGAAAAAATATAACTGGCACAAGCTTAGTAAGATCTCATGTCACCTAATTTCTGCTCCTCATGGGGAAAGACCAGTCACTAGAACAGGCGGTTCTGTTTAGAAGAGAGTTAGGGAGGGAAAATGAGGAAAACTCTCAGGAATGTGCATGGACACAAAACCACAATGAATTCGGACGTGCTACAGCTAATGAAAAGGGCACAGGACCGGGCATCATTTCATTCTATGATCTATGTGGTTGTTGTGAGTCAGAGATAACTTGATGGCAACTAAGAACAATAAAAGAGTGCACGGAAGACCCACCCGCTCTTCCTAACTGGAGGAAAAAATCCAGAGTCTGAGGAGATGGGAGACAAGTGCGTTCAGTGTGGAGTCCAACCGATCAGCACCCCTACCACTGACTCTGACACACCATGGCCCATCCCTGGTGCTCATGGGTGGGGCTTCCGTGCTACCACTGCCACTGAACATGCCACTTCCCAGACATTGGTCTTCCACCTCAAGGTTTTCACTGACAGGAATTGTCACCTAAATTTCAATGGTGTATATACAGCCCTCCAGGACTATATATTGGGTCGCTAGCCACAAAGTCAACAGTTCAGACCCACTAGTCACCCCAAAGGATCAAGATGAGTCGGTCTCCTGTAAAGATGTAAAGTCACAGAACTCCAAAGGGGAAGTCCTACTCTGTCCTACAGGGTCCCAATAAGTCGGAATCAACTCAATGGTAGGGAATTTGGGTTTTGGTTATCCATTGGGCATCTCATATCATCATTATCCCTCTAAACTTCGATAAGTGTTTTCAAAGATCGCCTCCATATGAAGTTCAAAAGGAGATTTTGAACATGTGTGTTGAGGATTAAATACACTCACAATCATACCTCAGGGCCCTTGGGAATGCGGTGGAACTCCACATGAGCAGGGCTAGAGGGAGAAGACGCCACCCTCACCAGAGCTCCTTCCATAGCCATGACAGCGTCCCGGTCAAACGTCAGAGGGCAAGACTTCCAGCGTCCTCAAGGATCAAAATCCTTTCCTCTGATGCCCCAGTGCGCCATCAGCCTCCACAGCATGCAGAATGCGTAAATAAGAAGGGATTGAATAAAGCATAAAGGACTATATGAACTGTGCTTTTGTTGTTGTTAGTTCCCATTTAGATAACTTATATTAGCTTTAGGGTAACATTAAATTGATTCATAACCTCGCCTGCCTTCTAAGGACTAACAACAAATGTGGGCTCCTAAGTTACTTCCCTCAGAGGACTCTCCCTTTGTTGTACTGCATGCGTGTGCCTGTTGTTACAGGGCTAGAAGCTTTGCAGTAGGTATTTCAGATACCAGCAGCCTCACTCATGGTGGAGAGGGTTTAGCGGAGCTTCCACACTAACAGGCACTGAGAAGAAAGGCCTGGCAAGCTATCTCTGTCAATCCACCAATGAAAACCCGAGGAGTAGAATACCATCCACCTTGATGAGTGGACATCGAATTACTGGTGGAGTACATTGTCTTTGGAGAAACAGAGGGTTCAGTGAGAACCAGAGACCCTTAGCGAGATGAATTGCACAATCATTGAATGATGGGCTCAAACGTATTGAAGATGGAGAAGAGGGTGCAGGATCAGGCAGCATTTCATCCTGTTGTATAGAAGATCTCAGTGAGGCAGAGCCAACCCCTTAGCAGCTATCTGTTCCCCTAAATTAACTGAGCTCAGTTAGAAGGGGGAAAGGTTATTTCTGTACATCCAAGTACCAATTATAACTTGAAAATTTACTATTTATATCCCCCAATTGAGTCAGTTATTAAATATTTACACAACAAAACAACACTGTTTTAATGTTAGATCCATTTCCATGGGGGCATTTGGTTGCTTGGGATATTTTGATTTCTAGTGGAATTTCCCCCCAGTATTTTAAATGTTGACAGCTGTGGACCTTCCAAGTGCAAAGTGCATTTCACCTGCTGACCCAGTACTGTGAACGGGTCGGCACTGCTCAGCCACTTACTTAAAGGATGGATCTGTGTGGGGCAACTCTCTTCTCAAAGAAGAAATTAGGCTAACCTCGGGTGAACTGGGTGATATTGATCTTAGATGAGTTTGCTAACAGACAGCAGTCACAATAATTGGTTCCATTTATCCAGCATTTACTACAGGCCAGGCTCTGTGCTCAGCCCTTCGCTTTACACAACCAACAAGAAGAACATCAAATCCCACCTTTGAAGCTGTAAGGTTAATCACACAATGAGTAAGAGGCAGAGGGGGGCTTTAAGCACAGGTCTGTCTGCTCACCATTTCACTCATTCCCAAAGGAATATTTATCATCCTCGCATCTCCACGTGGGACTGAACTTGGTTGGAACTTTGTCAAAGACAAGAGATGTCTGATTTTTTTTCCCAGTCCAGGAGATGAATTTTCTGTTATAATTCATAAACACTAAAAATAACAATTGAGTCCATGCTAGCAGAATGGGTAATAAAAGAATGAGGCAGAGGAGCATGGGAGTGGGGACAGGGCAAGGAAACATCATTTTTTATCCTTTTATTTTTTCAACATTAAATTTACACAGCCAGAAGGAGTGTATCAAACTAGAGAAGTGCTCCATCGCTCAGATTTGGAGTTTTAAAACGTCACTGAAAATTAAGATGTTTTTGTATGAAATAACTTTTCTGTTAAGTTGTGTCTGAACATGACCACTGGAATTTTAGAATTTACTATAGGGAGATTACAAAATGTAAATGAACTCTGTCTGGAGAATTGGAGGCTGTAGGGTTTTCTGGGGAGTATGATAGGAAGTTGAACCAGCTATAGCTTCATCCCAAGTAAATTAACCTCGGATTAAGGGCCAAGCTTATTCATGCCAAAATGTGCCCCCAGATGTTTCTGTAACTCGGCCATTTCCAGCGAGTGAGATTTTATTTTTTTTTAAAAAGAAAAGAAAAAGATCTATAACATTTCCCATTTGCCAAATACCACTAGGTTAATTAGTATGTTCTTCAACACTGCTCTTTTAAAATTGAAAAATTTCTTTCCAAAAATGAGAAAAAGAATAATTACTTGGTAGTCTGGACCCCGAGTGCTTATGTGCTTAACAACTTTTATTGGCCTTTGAAATTCTCACCTCCGCTTGGGGACAATTTTAATTGTACCCTAGATCACTGAAAGTCTCTTTCACACACTCTGTTCTAGAATATGGAAAGGAGGCTTCAAGGGTGGCTTTCTTCTGTAACGGGCACTGTGGATACCTTCACGGGAAGATTGCTCCTGCCTCTTTGGTTTTCAGAATTTAGAATTGTGGCTTTATTTCATAAACTGGCATAGACAGCTGAAATAGCAATGGACTTATCCTGGGATCACTACATAGGCTCAAAATGGTGCCTGGGAGCCAGGAAGCCCTGCGTCTTAGGGAGAGGGCTACGCAGAGCTGGAAAAGGGAGAAGGTGGTGAATACCTAACACTCGGTCTTGAAGAAGACCCCAGATTACAAAGTTAGCTGGACACGATGCTTCCTTCGTGTCTCTTATTTTGTCCCTGGTAAGAGATTTCCTCTGCTGGACCTCATGCAATCAATGATCTATGAATCTGTTGTTGTTACTGCTGTCAGGTCAATCCCAACTCCTGTCTCAAAGGGACCCCAGTTTGAGTCCAATCAGACATTATTCAGTTCTAATCCGTAGGGTTGCCTTTTAGTTGGTTTGGGCGTGATTTTCAGAAGCAGGTCATCAGGCCCTTTCCCCTCGTTTATCTCAGTCTAGAAATTCTACTGAAGCCTTTCCCCAAGGGGAGGCTCTCTTAACAATCTAGTGCTGCTGTAAAAGAAATATCGCAAATAGGCTGCTTTAATATAAGTTTATTCTCTCACCGCTTAGGAAGACAGCAGTCCAGATCCAAGGCGCCAGTCCCAGGGGAGTATTAACCCTCTGTCAGCTGTGGGAGGAGCTCTGGGAGACTTCTCAACCTTTGGGAGCCTCGGTAACTCTTCACGAGCCTTGGCATCAATATGCCCCTACGTCTAGGAGGTGCTCAGTAAGGAACTCAGGTCCAAAGAGCATGTTCTGCCCCCTGGATCTGCTTTCTTGGAGGTAACGAGGTTCCTTTGATCTCTGCTCACATTTCAAATCTCCTGTAAATCTAAAGAGATGGACTCAAAATGCAACCTAACTCTGTGTGTTCTGCCTCACAAACATCTTAGAGGTTAGGATTTACAACACACAGGATAATTACATCAAATCACAAAATGGACGGGAATTACATAATACTGAGAAGTCTGGTCTAGCCAAGTTAGCACATACTTTGAGGGGGTTACAATTAAATTCATCACAGTGACCCTGCAAGTATCTGAAATACTAATGGCATCATGTCCAGCATCGTAGCCACATACAAGTCAGCACAGTACAGTGGTGCACTGATGGCTCTATTCCCTGGTAAATTTGGTCAAGAAAACTGACAGGATCAGTTTCCTTCACCAACATACCCACACTACGTAGCATAGTGCCCGAGAACTGTAGGAATGCAACATACTAGATGAAAAGAAAATTTCAGTCATTCAATGGGCTCATTTTGACACCTAAAAAGTATTCCCCCATTCTGCAAATATGTATTAAGTCGCCCTCTGTGTGCCAGGACTTGCACCACCGGGAAGAGGTTAAACAACACATGAATTTTGAGGAGGCAATCCAGACTCCGTCTCTGAGCTTTTCCTGCAAATCAAGGGGTCCATGTTCAAAGTTAACAGGCTCAGCTTTCAGAAGCACAGAGGCAGAAAGAAGAGGAAACCATCATGTCACAGGCAAGAAACAAGTAACACAACTCTGAAGGAAGAAACGAGGTTCTCAGATACAGAGCACAGATCCTCAGCTGCCTCTATCTGCAATCTGTTTATAACTGGAAGAGTGTGCAGAAAGACAGTGGCTGACAGGTGTGCTGCTGTCTGGCTGAGGTGGGGCTCCACAGGTGTTCAAAGTTCTTGATTGCAGCTCCTCCATGGAGCTGGGTCCTTGGGGAGTTCTCATAGCCCTAACAGCTGATTTCTTCTCATTACTGGACCAGGTCCATGGAAGCAGATGGCGGTGCCTTTTATTTAACCCTTTGGGGCCTTGGCCTGAGAGGTGAAGACACCATTCTGGGAAGACTTTTGGTTCATTTCCACTCAACCATCAATTAGATCCATGGCCTTAGGAAAATCATTTCTCTGAGCATCATTGCTTCTGCTATACAATGAGGATTTTAACGTCTGTCCATTCTTGTTTTGTAAGCCTTTTATGATAAAAAGGACAGTAGAAATCTTAAAGCATCCACTCTAAGTATAGTGACTATAGGAGAGGATTGCGTGGAGAAAGTGTTTTCCTTCACAACTTTCCTTTCAAAATGGAGATGGTAATGAAAATAGTAGCGATGTAGGGAAACAGCTAAAATACCATATTAATTGGAAAGGATATAATTGATGCACTTGTATACTCATGCAGGAGATGATTAAGTATTTATTTTGTATTTGTCTTTTAATCTCTTCAACAGATTAAAGAAAAATTGAAATTGCGTGGTGGCTTAGCACCACACACAACATTTTTCTAAGTGAGGCATTGAAGAGAATGGTTGGATATCAATAAAATTACGTATCAAGAGTGGTGTAGCCCGAGTATGTGTAGCCTTTATTAGAAAAACATGTGAACCTAAGTGAGTACGGGTCATTTTCTTATTCCACTATATCTAAACACTGCAAGCTTGTTGCACATGTACTTAAATGACATAACCCTACACAACAACATACCAAATGGAATCTTTAAAGCAGTAGTTCTCTGAGTATGGTCTCTTTTCCAGCCCCAGTTTTGCGTGGAACATCATTAGAAGTGAACATTGTCAGCTAAATCCCACGCTGCTATATCAGAACCTACGGGGGTAGCCCCAGGCACCTGTGTTTTAACAATCCCTCCAGGTGTTTCTGAAGCACCACTGCTACAGAGCTTTCTGGGGCTATTAAGATGCTTGCAACAAAGATGAGGTCGATTGAGACTCAGATTTAGTATGTGGTCAAATCCCTCAAGAAAGATGAAATGAAAAGGGTTAATTTCTCATCCTGTAACAAGGAAGGTTTTCACGGGGGTTTGAAAATACTTTATATACTAGAATATCGTCTTGGTTATTATGCTTTTATAAGTCTTTAAAATTAATGTGGCATTCAAACCTCTAGTAGTGCTTGTATAGAAAACAAATCATTATCTGAAAGGAATTTCCACTTTTGCTTCACTCTAACACAAAGCTGAGAGATTGCCAAAAGTATTTTTCTTTAACGCATCATATAGGTTTCTACTTCTATCCAAAAGCAGGACATTCTTATGAAGTCTTTCATGACCTGTAATGTCATAAAAGACAGAAGCAATTACTATTCATTCACATGGGAGAATCTTTTGAGCATTCCCAGACTCAAAAACTAACCTACCAAATCACACCAAATGACACATAAAAGCTAAAATTACATTAACACATAGAAAAGGCATAAGTAAGATGAGGACCCGGCATATATAAAGGAGTCTTCCACTCCTCTGTGAGTTTTTCGTCCTGTGGTGCTTACGTGTCGGCATGACGGTGGAAGCTATGCCATGAGGATTTCAAATACTAGCAGGGCCACGCATGGGATTCAGTGGAACTTCCAGACGAAGAACACACCAGGAAGAAGAAACAGGCAGTCTGTTCTGAGGGGTTAGCCGCTGAAAACGTTAGGAACCGCAGTGGAGTGTCATCAGAGGATGACACACTCAAACCATGACTAAAATGAACTGCCTCCTTCAAGTGGACACACTCCAGAGTGGCTGGTGGACTAGAACTGTTGACCTTGAAGTGAGCAGCCCAACATCAGTGGCACCAGGGCTTCTTTCCTGAGTAGAGTCAACTTTAAAGGCATTGAAAGGGTACAGCTTTCAGGAACTTCCTTTTCTGATAGAGCACAACTCAAAGGAGAAGAAAGAGCAGCAAGCATCCACTACTAATCATAATGTGGGATTCACAAATTATAAATCTAGGGAAAAGGGAAGTTTGTTTCAAATACATGAAACACATAAAGATTGGTACCCTGTGCATTAGTAAGCTGAAATGATCTAGTCTTGAACATTTCAAATTGGGCAAGCATATGGTTTACTGCACCAGGGCTGACAAATTCATGAGGAATAGGAATGCGTACTTCATCAAAAAGAACATTTGAAGATCTATCTTGAAGTACAATGCTGTCTTTGATTGGATAATATCTATATGCCTGCAAGAAAGATCAGCTAAGGTGGCTGTTATTCAAATTTACGAACCAATCACTAAAGCCGGTGATGAAGAAATTGAAGAATTCTACACATTTCCACAGTCTGAAACTGATTGAGCATGCAATCAAGATGCCTTGATAATTACTGATGAAAGGAATGTGAAAGTTTAAAAAAAAGATAAGGATCAATAGTTGGACATGTGACCTTGGTGATTGTGTTAGTCTGGGTACATTATGAGAAACAAATCCACAGAAACTCATGTATAAGGGAGAGTTTTATATAAAGGTTAAGTGCACATTAAGAAAACATCCCACCCCAGTGCTGCCCAAGCCCACAAGTCCAACATTAACCCACATGTCCAACACCAGTCCACAAAGTCCTCCTCCATCTCACAAAACACATGCAATGACACTGACTGCAGGAGGAAAGCCAAGTCAGTGAACATGTAAGCATTTCAGCGCTGACGGGGTCTCCACACTGCTGCTCCAGCACCCAGAGCTGCATCGGGGTAGGTCCATGTGGCTTCTCCTTGGGGATGTCTTGCAGGAAGTGAGCTTTGCCAGCTGAAGCGGGGAACTGGCTAAGGCAGCGGCACCCTGGCCCAACTATCACAAAGCCAGAGACCCAGAACTCAAAGGGGTAGGCTCACCAAGCCATTTATCTCTCCCCCCTTCAATTAACCCCACATGTATTTATTGGCCAGGTTGGCATAATAAACTTTAACTATATCAGTGAAAAAATTATACTGGGGATCACATAGTAGAATTCATTCACTGAAAATATATTTTTCAACCACAAAAAGAATGGCTGTACACTTGGACTTCACAAGTGAAATACAAAGGACACAAATCACCAACATCTATGGAAAGTGACAAGGGGGAAGCTCAATATCATCAGCCAAAAGAAGACCAGGTGCCACTTGTGGAACAAATAATCAATTGGCTTATATGCAAGGTAAGGTGGATGCCGAACGAATTACAGCAAATCCATGACAGCCAAAAGTTGATCTTGAGTATATCCTATCTAAATTTAGAGGCCAATTCAAGAACGGATTTGATTCACTGAACACTTGCTGAGTTGTGAGATGACATAAAAGAATCACGCACCAAAAAAAGCAAAAGGCCATTTTCAAGACAGGAAGATAGTTGTAAAAGAGTTGTAGAAGTATAGCTACAGGGAGTTGCCAGAAATTCCATCCAGATTCAGAGGAGGATCTAAAGCAGACTTTACACGGATATTGGCTGAAAGCAAAATATACTAGAAAGATGTCTACCTTTGTTGATCATAACCAACTGTGGATGACACTGCAAATAATGAGATTTCAAGAACATGTAATTGTGCTCATGTGAAATCTATACTTCTAAAATGGGAAATCGGTCATGGCTGCATTCTTTCATCATGTCTCCTCAATCTGTGTGCTGAACAAATAACCCGAGGCTGGACTCCATGCAGAAGCCCATGGCACCACGGTGGAGGGAAGGCGCAATAATGGCCTGTGACATGCAGGGACTCAACTTGCTTGCTGGCAGCAAAGGAGACTTGAAGCATTTACAGAAGATCAGAGATTACCTCCTGCGTAAACAAACTGCTACATTCATACAATGGCATAGGGTGCATCTGTAAACAAAAACAATGACAATTCTCCAAAATATTGTGAGACATGGACAAAACTAAAGAGCATTAGTCTTAACAAACTTATCAATCTTACAAAGATAAATATTTAATAACACCACTATTATAGGGGGGGAAACAAAGAAAAAGAAAAATGGTTTTTACATCAAAAGAGTAGACTTTGATAACTAAGAGGAGGCCAAGAATAGGCATGAGAACAGGGAGGAGGAGGTATGGAATACTAAGGAGGGAGGGGGGGAGGAGGGGAGGGAGGACCGTAACCACATTTAAGGAGGTTTTAATCGGACATTGCTGGTGCTGAGATGGGCTGTGTAACTACATAGAGTGTGCTTCTTTAAAAACAAGTAAGATTTCAAATCCCTCCAGAGTCCTCTTATTGCTCAGACCTGAGCATTGATCTGAGCGACTAAAAAAAAATGAAGGAAAGAAAAGTAAAACTGAAAGAGATGTGGAGTCTTCGTGACAAACAAGTGTATTTCAAATGTATAAAAACGTACCGTATCCTTCATTTGTGGATTCCAACTCAGCATAAAGAAAACAAAAATCCACACAACTGGATCAATAAACAACATCATGTTAAAAGGAAAAATGACTGATCTTCTCAAGAATCTCTTTTTAGAGGGACCTGCAATCAATGCCCATGGAAGCAGCGATCAAGAAATCAGGTGATGCATTCAATTAGACCAGTGGTTCTCAACCTTCCTCATGCCCCAACCCTTTCATACAGTCCTCCATGTTGTGGTGACCCCCCAACCATAAAATTATTTTCGTTGCTACTTCCTAACTGTAATTTTGCTACTGTTATGAATTGGGCAATCCCTGTGAAAGGGTCATTTGACCGCCAAAGGGGTCATGACCCACAGGTTGAGAACCACTGAATTAGACAGTCTGCAAAACACCTCTTTAACATGTTAAATATCAAAGATGTCACTTAAAAGACTAGTGTCTGACCCAAATCAGACTATTGTTTTAATCACCCCATGTCCAGGTTCATAAGGAAGAGTAATAAATACAAAGAACAAAGAAGAAGTACTGTGTTTGAATTAACACAGATCTTATCTGAAAGCAAAAAATGCCAGACGGATGTGTACTTGTGTTTTGTTGACCAACAATCAGAAGAACAAACAGATCTGTCTTGGAAAAGGGACAGCCAGAATGCTCATTGGCAGCAGCGAGGAAGACAGGACTCTCTCTCATGTACTTCGGGCATGTTTATAGAAGTGACTAGTCCTTGGAAAAGGACCTCGGGGACCACACACACACACACACACACACACACACACACACACACACACACCAAGCCCCTCAATGCAACCATGGTTGCAACTGTGGACTCAAACATAACAATCGCGCAGGTGAGCAGGGCCAGACTATGTTTTATGAATTCCCCAACCTCTAACAGCAACACAGAAAGTAGAACGTATGCGCAGTGTAGTTCTCGGGGAAGGAGCTTAGCAATGACACGCTCATTGCTCAAATACCGAACACCAGTTTTGCTTTTTACCCCCCAAGTGAGAGTGCTCCCTTCTGGTAGTGAGCAGAGGGACAGACAAAGGTCTTCCATGACAGTGAAGGGGCATATAGCAACCTGTCAAGAATCAGCATAGGCCTGTCTGAATAAAATTAGAAACTAGAAATTGAAATGGCAAATGAATTAACAAAATACAGACCTTAAAATGACAAGTTCTTTATTGAAGTACTATCAATATCAGACAGGCTTAAAATTTTTATTGTTTTTATAAACTTTGTAAACTAATGTCGCAAGCAATGAATATGTTGGCTGTGAAACACACAATCGAGAAAAACGTATCCTAAATTCTCAATGCAAATGTCAATAAATAGTCATGATAATGATTTTGGTTCCAATCAAAGCCAAAATACTCAGCTAACATCTCTGGAGTTTTTGTACTTAAGTGCCAAAGCAAGAAAAAGAACCTATTAAATGAAATGCTCCTTTTTTTTTCTTTTAAAAATCATTGTATTGGGGGCTCGTACAGCTCTTATCACAATCCATCCATCCATCCATGTGTCAAGCACATTTGTACATTTTTTGCCCTCATCCTTCCCAAACCATTTCCTGCGGATGTGATTCCTGTGCCCAAGAAGCCCAACTCAGGAGGCAGGCTCAAGATCAGCTGTCTCAGTCCCAGGCCCCGCCAGTGTTTCAGACGCTGAAAGGTGATACGCAATTCCAGCTTTTGGTTTGTCAAAATCTCTCAGAGAATTTGTCCCCAAGTTATTCTAGGATCCTTTTAGGGACCCAGTTGTTTATTTTATTTATTCATCAGAAACCTTTACAAAGGGGCAATTTCTCATTCTTTTGCGATTTTAGCCTGGCATGTTTACTGTTATGAGCATTCACTGAATAGAGACACAGGTAAATCAATGGATGCTAATACTGCGAATCCAACAGATGCAAATGTGAAAATAATGATGACCACAAAGTAAGCAGCTGGCATTATGCCTAAATTTGTTTCGCTTTTTCATGCAAATGTAAGCAGATCTCTGCTATGTGTAAGAGCCCAAGTGGTGCAGTGGTCCAAGTGCTCAACTGTTAACTAAATGGTCAGTAGTTGAACCCATCAGCTGCTCCATGGGGAAAAGATATGGTGGTCTTCTCCCTACAGTGTTTACAGCCTGGGAACCTTTAGTCAGAAGTAAAACTCTGTTCTTACAGGGTTTCTCTGAGTTGAATGGGTTGCAGCCATGCATTGTCAGGGAGCTGCCAGAAATTCAGGCCCAATTCAGAAGAAGGCATGCAACAAGTGATATTACTGTTGATATCAGATGGATATTGATTGAAAGCTGAGAATACCAGAAAGATGTCCGCTTGCGTTTTATTGACGATGCCAAGGCATTTGACTGTGTGCACCATAAATTACTATGAATAGGCTTGAGAAGAACCAAAATTCCAAAACACTTAATTTTGCTTATCCATGCTTGTCCATGGATCAAGAAGCAGTTGTGTAGACAGAACAAGGGAATACTCCATGGTTTGAAACCAGGAAAGGTGTGCATCATGGTTGCATCCCTATTCGATCTGTATGCTTAGCGAATAATCGGAGAAGCTGGACTATAGGAAGAATGCTGCAACAGGACTGAAGGAGGACTTATTAGCAACCTCCTTGTAATCACTGTCATGGACTCGATTCCGACCAGCACCAGAATGAGAGCTTCTGAAACATATAGAGCTTCCGAGGCTGCAGATTTATACAAGAGGAGCTAAACTCAATGGCAGTGGGTTTGGTTAGGTTTAATCCTCATGCCAATTTTTATCATTTAATTTTTTTGTTGAAAATAATGATACAGATGATGCAGTGAAAAATGAAGCATGCTTGCATGAAACATGAACTAAATTCCTAGTGGCCAATAATGCTGCTATAGATATGCCATTGCAGTAGTTGGCTTTTACTGAATTCCCTATGGATCCTGAAATATGATTTTGTGTTTAATTCCTCCACCAAACTGTCAATACTCACCTAGTGTAAACAATGTCATGTTTTTTGTCTCTTGAATGTTCATTATAATTGTATCTAATGAGCCAAACCTTAGGATACAGGAAAGGTCAATTATTTTGGACCTTCCATTGAATTAACTGAGAACTTATTCGAAAGCTGTAGCTACAGCTTCAGAAATTAATACAAGAAATATTTTCTCGTGTGGAATCTGAAAAATGAAAGCCGGCTGCTGACCTATGTTTCTCATGAGTTATCACTTTCTGTCTCACATGAGGCTGTAGGAGATGAGAAATTATCCTCAGAATTGTAGGCGTTTTCCCATTGAAGAAGAAAAAAGCAGATACCATTATTCACTGCGTTGAACAGTTGTTTCTTAAATCGATGGAAACAGTCGGTGTTCCACAAGCATGTCATGGGAGCTGACCAAGCAGTGTGAGTGGTGTGGTCAACCCAGTAGACAGAGAAAGCCAACACAACACAATCTTGCTCGGAACCATTTAAAGATCTGGTAACTTTCTCACATAAGGAATTAACGATTCTTTAGCACAACAACCAAATTATGAGAGAGTATAAGTTGTGAAAAAATAAAAATACTTTAAACGCTAACTGGAAATTAGTCAATAGACTGTAAACTCAAACACCCACTCCCATCCAGTCAATTCTGACTCACAGTGGCTGTGTAGAGCACAGTAGAAGTACCTCCGTGGCTTTCTGAGACTGGACATCTTTAGGGGAGTAGAAACCTCATCTTTCTCCCTCACAGAGGCTCTGGAGTTTGAACTGATGACGTTGCAGTTAGCAGCCCAACATGTCACTTACTGTTCCACTCAAAGTGAGTCCCAAACTCACTTCCACATAGTTGATGCTGACTCATCCCAACCCTACAGGACAGGGTAGAATTACCCCCTGTGAACTTCCAAGACGATAACTCTTTATAAGACTATCTCTCGTCTTTCTTCCTTGATGCAGCAGATAGTTTTAAACTGCAGAACGTGTGCTTAGCGGCCCAACTCAGACCCACTGTGCTACAGGCTTCCACTGTGCCACTTGGGTCTTCAAATAGAACATAGCAGCCATAAAATCAATCTTCAGATGAGGAGGTGATGCCATGGGCTCAAATAGAAAGCAGGTGTTTTGAGAATGATGATGGCAACACATGAATGTGCTCGACACAATTGATATATGTATGGATTGTGATAAGAGTTGTATGAGCCCCTAATAAAATGATTTTAAAAAATAAATAAATCTTCAAATCTTTCCCCATAATTATGATGGCATACATTGCATGAGAAGATATCTGTGACATATTTCAGTAAAAAATAAATTACACCAGCATATTTCAATATGACTCCGTATTTTTCTTAAAATGTGGGGTCTGTATATATCAGGGCTTTAAACTAATTCATCCCAGTTTAGCAATGGCCAATGAAGCAAATCCAGAATGAACTTGAATTTGAAAATATAGGTGTTCCAGTCCATCTCCCTCTCAATCTACAATGGCAATGTTCTCCAAAGTGTTAGATGAGGTCATCTTTGGATATTAGATTATTTCATTTTATTTCTTTATAAAAGGTATCATCATTAGGTATTTATTACTTTGTGAAGGGAAGCATTTACAGTTTTATATTTTTAATGAAGTACTTTTTTCCCCCGAAGTCAAAGAAAATACCACCAAGAGTGGTCTTTTAAGTAGATCAGTTATTTCTCAGTGAGGAATCTTTGTACATGGGAAACTCCCCATGCATTTAGCAGAGTTCAATGTGTGCTGTTCTTACAATTACTTTTGCTTCACTCTTGGAACTAGCAGTTCCCAGGAGGCTTTCGTTGTTTCTTACTTTCCTTTACCTAGGGGTTAGTATAGCTAACTGCGGGATGCTACAATTACACAGGCGGAAGGCAGTTCCCAATTTGTAAACAGAAACAGAGTTTAAGTCCTAAATATGTATTGATAAAATAATGGTTTCCATCACAAAAATACATTCTTCCATAACAAAACACTCTGCCATTGTTTTTTCCAAAACCTACTGAACACGTGGAGATAGTCATTATAATGGGGAATAATTAATGGACGCGTAGCCAGCCTACCGCTGGCATTCAGAGCATTGACTTGGGCTCCCCCATCATTGCTTCTCCATATCCCCACTCCCACCATTTTTAATTACCACCTGAGAGAGTGGCCTCTTATCCTCCGGGGAGAACTTCAGAACAAATGCTGGAGGTGAATAATGAAAAAATGAATTGGTATATGAGTGCTCTGAGCAAGTGGAAGGCATTATGGAGTGTCAAAGTGGAATTCTGAAGAGGTAGGCTTCTGGCACTGAAAGCTTCAGGGACATATCTTGATCATGGACTAAGTTTCCAAATCCTAGCTTGGAAGCCTTAGCTTGTTTGGGACATGCCAGGAAGTGAATTAGAGTCACCAGATTGCCTGTGTGTTTCTTTCCCCGCCTGACCCAAGCACGCAGCCCTCCTTTAATTTTTCAAGGTTCATTTTCTGCTCACAAAACGGGAATCGTGGTGACAAGAATAATGGCAAGTTACACTTGCCTAAGCTTTACCGAGTCTAAAGCATTTTATGGACATCTACCTGCTTGTCCTAGAAACTCACAGGAATTATGTAAGCTTCCTGTTTCTTCTCACTTTTAGAAAAGACAGAGTCTCAGGTTTATTAAGCATGAATGAATGTTACTTCAGTCCTTTGTGGCTTCAGATCCATTTCCGTGACAAAGCATCCTCCATTTTCTCCAAGGATGTTCTGCAAGTCAGGCTAGAGGAGCAGAGGAAAACAAGGAAACCAATTACACTCCAATGATACTTCTTGCTGTCTGGCATCGAGAATGAGAAAGGAGAATGGAGGAGAGGAAGTACAAAGGCAATTCCGGAAATCCCCCAACCATCCCTGCTGCCTTGGTCCTGTGGATAGACTTCTTGGAGTCAAAGATCTAATTGAGAGGCTAGGTGAAAACTGGATGGTGAGAAGGAGACATGGAATCAGCAGTATAGACAGAGAGCATATTCACATACTTGATGACATGTTTGGATGGCAGAGCCAGTTAGCGGAGTTAGTAAAATGCTAACGGCAGATGGTGGGCAAAATGAAATGCTGACTGTAAATTTAGGCAACATTTAACGAAGCCATATGTGATGTCGTACCTGCTAAGAACTTGCTTCATGGTACGTCCCATTATGTTCCTTGTGTGTAGCCTTATAAATTGTTAGACCTCTATGATCAACCCTACTTTATAGACAAAGAAATGGAGACTCAGAAGCATTGGAGAATTTGCCCATGTTTACGAAGCTTTTAGGTGTAGTAATGAATTCAAATCTAGTTCCATCTGTTGCAAAACGTTTTAAACTTTCCTCAACATATCACTACTTGTTATGGGGGAGAAAAAGCGTGTAAAGCCATACCCGTCACTATTTTGCTTAAGAATTAGCCTCCATGTGTCTTAAAACAAGCAGCCGTCTAAGTGGGGCATCAACCAAGTCCACAAGGAAGAAGCTCACCAACCTGTGTGATCCAGAGATTATAAAGAATAAAATCCAAATCCAAAAGAGGGAATGGTATCAGCTTACTTGACAGAAGGCTATGAATGACAGTGGAAGCCCAAAATCCATTTGCAGGATCTCCACATGGATTAAACCTCTGGTACATTCCTTCTGACGTAGTTCATGAATGTGAATGGCATGTCTATCCAATAGAGAGCATTGTAAAGTTGATTATGGCAGATACAGTTAGGTTAAAATGTAACCTCTTACCATTTGATCTCCCCCTTGACCCATTTTAAAGTTGTTTCAGTTTGTAATATTGTCTGCTTGTTTCTTGATTGAGGTGTTTTTCTGTCTTGTTTTGTCACTGTTGTTGGTTTCTTTTGGTTTTGGTTTTGCTTCCTGATTGTCTTTTGTATGATTTTCTGTATATGAAATCCAAGTAGGTTAGTCTGTAGAAACAGTAACTAAATTAATAATTACCTAGGGGCATGGCAGCAGAGGATGGGGAGCTAACGAGTATGAGAAAGAAAAAAATGTTATAAAATTGATTGTGGAGATGATTGCACAATTCTTAATATGACTGAACCACGAAATCAGATGTATGTGAATTATATATCAATAAAATTATTTTTGAAAAAGAATCAATTTATAATCTTTGCTCTAGCAAATGACTTGAGGCTCGTTCAACTATTTGTTAGTCTGGTGCCTGGCTTATTCCAAGTACCTTCTTCTGTGCTACTATGTTCTAGTAATTAACTCATCACATGTTTTTTTTTAGTATTACCATATGACACCTCTGGGGTCTTTTATGAAAGCTTCTTAGTTCATGTGCTATATTCATAAAAAATGTAGACTTACTAATCTAAACCACTATTTTGAAAACTGTGAATCACCACCCTTCATTAGGGATATCAATTTCATTGTTTGTCTATCATTTAAAAGTTCTTATAGGATGGAACAGAAACCATCATGTGGATCACAGCACTAAAGTAGTCATTACGTTGGAAACTTTTCTTTCAGTTACACACATGCATTTGTGTTTCAATGGAAAATATATTTCTTACTGTTAGTCATATCCAACCTTTTCAAAACCACCAGCCAGAGCTAAAAACTGTTGAAACCAGCCAGTATATTGAATGTTGAAGCCAACCAGTATATCTTTTTATTATCCCATCTCCATTTAAGCACAGGCTGCTATTCAATTGGGTGGACTATTATTTCTAATTTTGAGGGCAAGTTTAGAGCTTGTTGATTCTGAATACTGACTTTTAGAATTGCAAATGATGTTCTGACATTCTTAATATGAGTGCCTAGCCCTTCATTTATCAATGAATTATCAGATTGCAGGCTGTCTGGGTAGCACAATTCCACGACTTTTGTAAAGGAGCGAGAATCTTTCATTAGTAATGCACTCGTTTATTCCTTTCCCAAACACTTTTCATCATGTGGACATGGTCTGAGCACCTTGAATGTTAATTAGCCACTTAGATAATGCTGAGTATTCCTGTGGGGAAAATGTATTTTATGACTGAATCTGGAGGAAAAAATGTTCAGAAATGTCTCTTTTCAGTGTGATTTAGGCAGAGTTACCCCTAGAAGACCATGCAGAATAGAGGGCTCCAGGTCAAACCCCAGGCAGTCTGACCCCATCTAATGGGATTGAACCACGTTTTCAACTGAATATCTGAATTATGCCACATCATAACCTATCCACGTGGAAACGATGGAATTTTTACTGATTTTCTACAATATATACTCAGGAAATTTTGTTTTGAAGTGAATGCATATTGTCAAGAGGAGGAGAGACTGAAGTCAGAGTGGTTGGATTTGGATTTGATGAAGAGGATCTTGTAAAAAAGGAAGGAAATCACAGTTTCCAGAGAAAAGTTCTGTTTGCAAGTGGGCCATTACCACTCCTTGGTGTCAAAGCAGACTAGATAGAAGATACAAACTCTCACTTCTTCTGGGGAATAAAACAATCCTGTGGCTTTGGATAGATTGTAAAGCAATCATGTTTAAGATGTCTTTTAATTCACAACTTCTTCTCTTTTTAATATCCAGTATGAATTCAAATTAGTGTGAAGGAAAAGAAACACATACACACACATTTCCATTCACTTGGGAATACTTGCCCCTCTCCACAATGACTGAGCTGACTTTTTGTTATTGCACCTTTTTTTTTCATGAGAAATCCTTCCAAGGTACAACCTGATTGATTGTAGATTGTTGCACTCAAATATGTGAGGATAATAAAAACCTAGCTTCTGTAGCACAGGAGCTGAGTCCTCACCAATATTATGACTATTTGCAACAACAAATTTGGGATTAACTTATTTCCATTGAGTTGATTCCAACTCATTCTGTCCAGTGGAGAGAATAGGGCTTCCCCTTTGTGTTTCTGAGGTTGTAAAGCTTTACCAGAGCAGAAAACTTCATGGCCCACCTGAGGAGCAGCTGCTGGTTTCAAACTGCTAACCTTCGGTTAGCAGTCTAAATCGTAATCCACTAAACCACCAGGGCTCCTGCATAATTTGGAATTAATAGTATGGTTATATCAAACACAGAAACGCTATATATTTTAGAGCAAGGAGTTGCTCTAAAATGTTGAAGGATCTCACATTTTAAGTGGCCTCAAAAGATTGAGGATTTCAAGGTTGTGAATACAGAGTTAATTCCAACAGCTTTAAATATGTCCTAGGAGATGTCTCCCCGCTGCTCTTACACACTGGTGAGCGACAGAGGAGGGGACCAGAAGGAAGCTGCTACATCAAAGAAGGACCACGCCAACGCCTACTATGGCCACTTCATCCAAAGTTGCATCCTCCCATCCCTCCTGAGTGTGTCAAGAAGGCTGGAATAGAACGAGGATCATCAGCCTTAATAAATGGTTTCCATTATACTGGCCTTTCTGTTTCTGACTTTAAGACATATTACCTGATTTATCTTTCATACGCTGAGCAGGGTGTGTGGAAGATGGGGAGGAGGTGATGGTTATGATTTATTGTTTTGTTTTGTTTCTTTCTTGTGTAGGCCCCTGGACTCATAGTCAGTGACATGAGGAAACTCTGGTTATCTTACGCTCTAAAACATTATAAAAGACAAGCTATACCTAAAAGATAATGAACAGAAAATCTACCTCCAATTATTCTAAAATCCATTGTGCTTTAGGTAAAAAGTTCTTCAGTAATCAAGGTCCTTACTAACAATTTTCTCACCTAGAGATAGATAATGTCAACAAAAAATAAGCAACCATTCACTGAAGCTGTACTCTCTGGTTGCTTGCTAAGTAGGATCATGCTACCGCCAACCAGTATGTATAAGGCATCCACGAGCAATCTCAAATATACTTAGTTGATTCTCAACAAGTTGGTCTTGCAATTACCACAGGCCAGGTTAGCAGCAGATCCTGACTTCTCACGTCAATGATCCCTCACCACCACCCGCTACGGTCACCTCGGCCATCCATGAGTTGCAGTGGGCAGGCAGCAAGAGGATGACTAGTTGGGTAATTTCATTTTAAGAATATTTAAAAGCTTTTGGCTCTTTGGCATCCAAAGAAAAAGCAGAATTATTGAACGACTCTTGACCCCAGCTTATCAGATGACGCTGTAATGTTGTCAAGGTCTCATTGCTGAAGACTTCAAAGAAGGCTCATTTAACAAATATTCACCACTGATCTTTGTGAACTCCAGAGGATTCAGGACAACCAGTGAGGCTAGTGGGCCAAATGTAAGAAAAATGGTGGCAAGAAAATACATCTGATTAGCAGTATATGTATGTTTTTGCTTTTTTAGAATCAAAGATAGCAAACAAAATAAAGTAGTTTCCCATACAGTTTTGTCTATAGAAATCAATAATTCAAGGCCCATCATTTTAAAATCCCAACTGTTATAGATGTCAGCCAGTATCTTGATAAGTTGCTCCTAATACTTTGTAAAATCAACATTTTATTTTTCAACATTTTTTTAAAGTCCTATTGTTTTTGGAGAGAAGATCAATTGTTTATTCAAAAAAAAGTTTAAGTATGTTGTTGAATTAAGTTTATGTTCAGGGCTGTGTATATTAATATACTAAGTACTATATACAATGTGTGTGAATATTAGTTTAATGCTTCGTGGGTTTTATGTGTGTACATGTTTGTGTGTATGTCCACAAAATAGTTACATTTCAAGCACCAGCTGTATAGTCTCCCCATATTCTTTCTGTTGATTCAGAGCACCAGGGTGGAATACTGAATGAAGGACTAAGTTGGCTTGGGCTGAGTTCTATTTTTTGTTTTTTTCTGGATTACTTCAGAAATCATTGTGTCTGATTGTAACGAAGGGATTTTGTTTGAATAACTGAAATATCTAATGTGTTTGATCCATATTTTTCATTGGTACTACTGAGAGTGCCTGCATAAATGTTTCATACCATATTATCTGGATCTGTAGAAGGTCAAGTCTGGACCACTCAACTTTACTGTCTAAATTTCAATTTTACAGCAGCCCCACCTGCTAGCATCTTCTATATAAATGGTGACACCGGAAGAGTCAGTCTTTAGGATGATATGTACCTAAATGCCATCTTTCTACATTACAGATAACCTAAAGTCTCAACTCACATTTTGATTTTTGTTCATTTTGTACACTTTTGAGAAAATGATAAAAAAGAAAATGACCAGTGTATTTATGCAAATGCTTAAGGAACTCATCCTACAGTAAGATGTTTAAAGAAAAAAATTTTCTTCTTTATTTGGCAAAGATCATTTAAGTTTTCTCAAGAATCTTTCTCCCTACAAAGCCCACTGGGGAGGATGAGAAGAAAGGGCAAACATTACCTTGCCCACTTCCAGAATTAGAACGACTGGAGGTGAAACGACCCTTCTGATGAGTAAGCTTCTCTCAGATAAATGCTGGAAGTGCTCACTCATCTAAACCAAGACATTCGGAAGACAGCTACCTGAGACAGCTTTCTGGCCAATCCACTGAAAGAGATCCCATTTTTTACGTGTGTGCCCATTTAAAAAAAAAAAAAGATCAAATGGACTGTGTAAATTATGTGACAATACATCAATATCCCATGCAAGTGTTGCTGAAGATAATCTGAAAATAATTGTAGCAGTACTTGACCAGAGAATTGTCAGAAATTCAAGCAAGATTCAGTAGAGACCATGGAGCAAAGAATCTCATTGCTGATGTCAGCTGGGTCTTGGCTGAAAGCAAAGGAAATCAGAAAGCTATTTACCTGTGTTTTAATGACTATGTAAATGTATTTGACAGGATGGAGTATGACAAATGATGCATAATAATGTCAGGGATGGAGAGGTATGGAATTCCAGAACACTTAAGTGTGCTTGATGAGCCCTAGTGGTGTAGCAGGCTGCTAACCAGAACCATGAGGCCAGCATTTGAACCCACCAGCAATCTGAGGTAGAAAGATGAGGCTTCCTGGTCCCATAAAGATTTACAGCCTTCAATACTCACTGGGGCACGTCTCCTCTGTCACATAGAGTCACTATGAGGCTGAATCAAGTTCATGGCAATGAGTTTGGTGTTTTTTAGTGTATTCATGTGAAATCTACAAAGTAGACCAATAGAGTTGTTCATACCGAACATATGGAAAACCTGTAGTTTACAATCAGGAAATGTATCAGGATTGTAACAGTTCGCCATATTTATTCAATCTGTATGCTGAGCAGATAATCTGAGAAACTAAACTATATGAAGAAGAACATGATACCCTGATGGGAGGAAGACTCATGAACAACCTACAATATATTGATCACACCCCCTTGCTTGCTAACAGTAAAGAGGACTTGAAGCACTTACTGATAAAGATTAGAAGCAAGAGTCTTTAGCATGGATTATGGTTAAACATAAATGAAAATCCCCAAAATGGCACCAATAAACTTCAGGATAAATGCAGAAAAGATTGCCCCTGACAAGGATTTCATTTTACTTGGACCTACAACTGTTACCTATAGGTGCATCAAGCAAGAAATAAAAAATCATACAAGAAGGCTTAAAGAATGTCAAGGAAAAGTCCACTACTTGTTCATTCAAAGTTTCCATAAACATTTTGAAGCTCCCTCACACTGCACTGCTGCAAACTCCTAGAGTTAGAATATTAAAGATAAAAATATATTCAGCATATCTTACACTGAAAGAACTAATGAACATATTCAAGCCTCAAGTTGGAATAATGAAAGATATTGAACAATGCAGGATATTGAATGATGCAGCAAAATATTGAATGAAACAGGAGGCATATCACAAAGAACTAGTGGACATTCCACCTTTTCTAGTGGTAGCATAAGAGCAAGAGCCAGTGTTACTGAAAGAAGTCAAAGATGCACTTAAAACATTAAGCAAAAACAAGGCTCAAGGAATTGATGGGGCAACAAGTGAAATATTTCAACAAGTGCATGAAACACTGGAAGCACTCATTCGTGTATGCTAGGAAATTTGGAAGACTACTGGTTCTCCAACTGCCAGGAATAAATCCACATTTTCACCCATTCAAAAGAAAGGTGACCCCTCAGAATGTTCAAATTATAAAACAATATCTTTATTACCACATGCAGGTAAAATTGTGCTGAAGAGCATCCAACAAAGTTTGCAGCAGTACATTGACAGGGCTTGGGCCAGATTCAGAAGGGGACATGGAGTGAGAGATATCATTGCTGATGTCAGATGGATTGTGGCTAAAAGCAGAGAATGTCAGAAAGAGGTTGGCTTGTGCTTTATTGACTATGACAAGGCATTCGACTTTGTGGATCATAACAAAGTACAGATAAACTACAGAAAATGGGCATTCTAGACTACTTTATGGAACACACTTGTACATGGATCAACAGACAGTTGTGCACATGGCACAAGGGAATACTTCATGGTTAAAAAAAATCAAGAAAACTGTGCCTCACAGGTGTATTCTCTCACCATGCACATTCAACTTGTGTGCCGAGCAAATAATCAGAGAAGCTGGCTTAGATGATGAAGGATGTCGTATCAGGATTTTAACAGCCTGCAACATGCAGATGACACAACCTTGCTTGAGGAGGACTTAAAGTAACTGCTGATAAAGATCAACAATTACAGCCTTCGATATGGATTATATGAAGAGGTAGCCCCCACAAAGCTGATTACTTTCAAAGCTATGTATTTAAAATTTTTATATAAAAACAAAGTATTCTCCATTACACTTTAATACATTTGTTTGGAATCTGACTCCATTCTTGGAAACATTTTTCAAACTTCTTTTTTGCATGGCTGCCAGCACCTCCCTCATTTCTCTCTTCATCTCTTCTCTGTCATCAAATCCCTGTTCTCCTGTGTCCTTCTTCACTTGAGGAAACAAAAAGAAGTCACACAGAGTGAGTCTGTTTAAGAAGGTGACGGATGTCGAGAATGAGGTTTGTCATCAATCAATATTTCACCTGTTTTGAAAAGAGAAAACTACTTGGACACTTGAGTTTTTCCCATAGCTCTGTCCTTGTTAGCTGTGTTCAACATCTCAGCAGTTTCTGCAGCATTTCTACCGAGCAGGAAATACAATTTCACAGCTGCACACTGTTCTCTTACATCAGCCATCACAAAAAAGAGGTTTGAGCGTAACTACTTTTACTCAAAAAAAAAATCACTGTAACTAGAAGGAACCTTCCCAGGCATGCCACTGGGTGCACTAACTCAGAACAAGGTGCTGGATGTTCACCCAGAAAGAAGCATATGTTCTAGGAAAGGCCCATTCTGCTGAGTTTTTTCCAGTTTGGGGGGATTCCCCCTGGTACTTTAATGTAAAGAAGCCAAAATCCTCACCACGGGACCAGTCGAGAGCATCATGACAAACGGAAAAGGTTGAAATTGTCAAGCATTTCATCTATCTTGCAGCCAGTCTATAGTCACGGAAGCAGCAGTGAAGCGATTACAAGAAGCATTGTGTTAGGTAGATCTGCGACACAGGAACTTTTAAAAGCGTTGGCAAGCAAGGATGTTACTTTAGGAACTAAGGAGCGACCGACAGGCGGCCTGGTGATTTCAATTGCTGCATCTGTATGAGAAAGCTGGACAACACGTAAGAAAGGCTTGAAGAGACTTGGTGTGTTGGAATTACGGTGCTCAAAAGGAATATGGTATAAATAAATGAATAAATAAATAAATAAATAAGATACACGGACTTCCAGAAGAAGAAACAAATCTGTCTTAGCAAAAGATCATCAGAATGCTTCCAGGAAGCAAGCCTGTGAAGACTTCATCCCACGTGCTCTGGACAGGTTGCCAGGAGATAATTGGAAAAAGACCTCAGACTGAGTAGAGTAGAGAGCCAGAGTGAAGAAGACCATCCATTCGATGGATTGTCACAGTGGCTTTGACAATGGGCTCAACCGTACCATCATTTGTGAGAATCGGGCAAGCCTGGGCAGTTTTCTGTTCCGTTGCTAAGAGTTGGAATGAACTCAAATGCACCTAACAACAATTGCAACACAGCCCTGATGAAAGCACCCTGGTGGCGCAGTAGCTCAGCACTTGGCTGTTTACTGAACAGTTGGCAGTCAAGTTTACCAGGAAAGGAAGATGTGGTAGTCTGCTTGTGCAAACACTTTGGAGCCCCGAGAGCCCTATGGAGCTGCTTGACTCTCTCCCAGTCAGCGTCGACTCCACAGCAATGAGCGGAACGGGTCAGGTCCCGATTATACTCTGAGAAGATCATGCAGAGCTAAATATTGAGTGTGATCGTTTGAAGACATTCTTGTGTTTCCTGGTTGCAAATAGATCACCACAGCAAGGTGAAAGAAACAGAATTAGATAAAATAGAGTCTCCATTACGGGAAGCTCTCACTAAGCAGAGTTGCCTAGCTACTCTGGTCTCATTGATAAAGTGGAACTTACATCGATAGGTAATTTGTTTTCCTTATTTAGTTCTTTAAAAAACATAAAGTACATGGCTGCTCTCTTTTAAGATGCTGCTGCTGCTGCTGCTATTACTGTTTCTGGTGACTGACAAGCCCTTTCCAATGAAGGCAGCCTACGTGTGCCGAGGAGCGCCATTCCATAACCGTTCCATGAAACCGATGGCCATGCTTGTCTTCCTTGGCATCTTTGAGTTGGTGCAAATGCACCAAACTGCTGGCTGGTCATCAATCACTTAATAATTCCCCACATTCAGTTGTCCTTAAGATGATAAAATTGAGAACAATCACTGAACATTGTTCAAAGGTTGAGTTCAAATCAACTCCATGGGTTTGTTTTCGTGTCTTCCCGGGCAGGCTGTGGTTTCCAGGGCCCTCCTGACTTCCTCCTCCTCCAAGGCTTCTTTTCTTCCTGTAAAAATACAGAGCCGTCTCATAATAAAGACTTGTCAAAGTCAATAGTAAACATTAAGGATAGAAGTTAGAAATCCACTTAAGATGAATGGCAAATTCTTCCCCACCCCACTCCAAACTATTTTATTAGGAGCCAAGCCGGACATAATGCCATCCGTACTTCCATCTTATCAAGCAGTGTGGTACAATCGCTCCCCCAATCAGTTTCAAAACGTTTTCTTCCTACTTGAACTCCTTGATATCAGCTTAGGCCCCACCTCCTCTGGCTTACAGCGCCCCCGCCCCCCACCCCCGACAAAAAAAAACCAAAAACTTATTCTATTTGTTGTCTCTATAAATTCACCTATCCCGATTTCATATACCAAAAATCATAGAAAACACCTAACAGAGTGTCAAGAATGCTACCAACAACGACAAAACACAACAGAAACAAACCCCAATATAAAAAAAAAAAACCCCACAGACTATATTAAAACCCAGGCCAGGCACAAAGTGTATCAGAAGGGAGCTAAAGTGACAAAATTTAATCGCTCAAGTCAGATTTATAATTTCTTTAAAAATATATGTAAATTATACTTTAGTAAAAAATTTAAAACCCTTGTGTGCATCAACAGGCATGAGAAAACAATTCACAGAATGGGAGACAATATTTGCAAAGTATACATCCGATAAGATGTATCCTTTTTAATTACTATAGTTGTCTCTCTAATACTCTCTGTCTGATCGCCAGGTTAATCCCAAGCCTCAATGATGGGGAGAGGAAAATCACTAAAGTAGTGATTTTCCCGGTGTAGATTCTGCAAATATATTTTGATCGTTCCCTGTCATCCATAGACTTCTGCACATGAGAATCTCACATTGTAAGTGCTGATACTCTTCCCTCCTCTGGATTTGGATTATATCATTTACAGACCTTGGATCATGTTTCTTCCATGTGGGCCTAGTTTGCATTTTACTTAGATCGCTGCTTGTTTGAAACAAGACATTAAGACCCCAGATACTATCATTTCTGATACCTGGGCACGATCTAATTTCTTCGCCACACTTTGCTGTAGCACTCATAACCTCTATATTCTCTTCATAAGGGCGAGTATCGAGTAAGGCCATGTTGTAAGAACCAATTGTTCTTAGATTGGAGCTAGGATTAAATGTTAGCCTCAAATCCATTCCTGATTCTATGTTTGCTTGTTTTTTAATCTATTTCTGGTCCACATTAGAGACATCCTTGTAATTTTATGGTAGAGAATCTTTTAAATCATCTCCCTGGAGCATAAGGACCTTCGGTTTATAGTGTCATTAATTTGTTCATGGTAATAATTTTAAAACACTATAGAGAAGGAGAGATTGAACAAGTGTAGATTAAAACAAATTGCAATCCATGGATTGTTGTACAGAATAAATCCCTATGTAACTGGGTGCTATTTACACACATAAAAATGGGAGTTGGTGGTTGGACAAAGCTTACCATAATATTTATTGACAATGTCAGACATAGGTCTGCAAGAATAATAGATGTCTTAATACAGCAAGTAGGGCATTGAAGCCATAACTAAATGTTAGCCTGCCTACAGACAGTTCAATACTCTTGGCACAGCTGTCTTCTGCTTCTTCATACACTATGTTCTTTCAGTCTTAAGTTCTCAGGTTACAGGTGTGTTTGAGTAGAGCCTAGTTCACCTAGTGGGGTTTCCACATCACCTCTCTCTGATACGGCCTTTGGAGTTGTGCGACTTGAAGATCCAGGGTTCATGTCCCAGTGTTCTATGGCACATGGGCTGAGTCCCCAGAGGGTGTACAGGAACTTGGACCAATGTGGCCTATTAGGAACATAGTACCAGACATACTCCCTGCTTAGGGGCCTTAAAGGTGTTGTTAGTCTTTTTATTTTTTTCCCTGATAGGAAGTTGTTCCTCCCCCTTTTTCATCCAACAAACATGTGCTTGTCTACTCCAAGATGTGTATGTTCCGGTTCCCTGCTCCTGACTTGATTTGCCCATCAGTATCCTCCATCACTCTGTTGGGAATATCTGCCAGTCCCTGAGGACCTTGCCACATCTTTGCTTAGCAGCCACTACATCAACAGTTCTCAACATGTGGTCGTGACCCCTTTGGGGGGTTGAAGGACCCTTCCCCAGGAGTCACCCAATTCATAACAGCAGCAAAATGACAGTGATGAAGTAGCAACAAAAAGAATGTTATGGCTGGGGGTCACCACAACATGAGGAACTGTTGTAAAGGGTCGCAGCATTAGGAAGGTTGAGAACCACTGCCCTACATGGTCATCCTCCCCTCCCCACTTTTCAAAAGTCTGATCCCAGCTGACATGCGAACCCTTCCACCAACGTGACCTTCAAGCTGCACATAGAGAGGATGATGCATGGTCCATGGGCACCAGCCAGGCTCTCTACCGAGCTGTCTGGCTGACCTGGCCAGCAGACTGGAAGGCCTGAAAGCCTAAGCCAGCTCCCATCCTGGTGTACATCCCTACAGCAGTGACCTCATACAGTATTTGTCCTTTTGTCCTTGACTAACTTCACCCAGCGTCATGGTTTTCAGACCTCTCCATGAGGTTTCATCACTGTTTTTTAGAACTGAGTACGTGAATGACAATGTCTGTGATTAATCTGGCTAGTTAAGGTTTGAAAGTCGAGGAGACTTTATATTACGTTAACTAGCCAACACCATTTTTTCCCTTCCTCTTCTCCTAAGCTTTAGAGTAAAACAACTCTAAATTTAAATTTACACTGACTCACATAAATTATCCATCTGGAGCTCAATTCTGATAATATGTCCTTTGGGGTCATCACCTGCTCTGACTTGACTTTAGGTCAATTTATAAATTCAAAATAGGGTGTTATGACTCTTTTAATGTAAAGGATTAAAAGTTGTCGGTGTCTTTACCTTCACACACCCATGGCTCACAATCACACTCCTGAGCAGATAATAGCATTTTGTCTTCACACAAAAATAGCTTACAACTTGTAAGATGACCTCAGGACAGCAGTGGGGGAAAAAGCATATTATAAGTTTACAATCAATAAAGAAGTAATGGCTTCTTGATGTGCTAGACATCGCTTAAGTACTTTCTCGGTATTAACACATGGAATCCTCTCCACACTCTCTGTTATGGTTAGTTGCCATATGCTGACACATAGTGACCTTACAAATAGTCACTGAAGTTAGAGTGCGCTGTGGTAGCTTTGATGTCACTCTATCTTATTAGGACTTTTCTTCAGTTTGCTGACCCTCTACTTTATCAGCTATAACATAATTTCTCAGCAATTGGTCTTCCCTGGTGATGTATCCTAAAGTAAGCAAGTAGAAATTTCACCATTACTGCTTCTAAAGCACACTCTGTCTGTATTTCATCTAAGATGGGGTTGTTTGTTACTTGGGAAGTTTATGATAGATTTAATATTCACCAGCACCAACATGATCACCATTCAAACACATCAATAATTCTTCATGAGCCTTCAACCCAACCCAATTCAACTCACTGCCATAGACTTGATGCCAACTCATAGAGACCGTATAGGGTAGAATTGCCCTGTGGGTTTGCAAGAGTGTGTGTAGAAAGCCTCGTCTTTCTCCTGTGGAGCAAACTGGTGGTTTCCAACAACTGACTTTGCACTTGGCAGCCCAATGCATCACAAGTATGCCTCCAGGGCTCCCCTAAAGAGCCTTAGAGGTAACGATTAGTATATTACATGACATTGCTAGTTAAAGGTAGAGAAAGAAAAAAAAAGGTGCATGTGAGTGTTTCCTGGACTCTGCAAAACCCTGGTTGTTATCTGCAGTTGAAGGAGACAATCAAGGGTCAGCTTAGCACTGCTTAAGAAGGTGTTCCTCCTAGGTCCCTTTGTAGACCCAATAAGCTCTTCACTGTCTTGTACACACATTGATGTGGGAGGACCAGGGTCCCAAATAAAGCCCGCCCAAATCTCAAAGGAAATGGGATCCTCGTGCCCCAGTCCATTGCTTCCCACATAGGAAATTCCTTATTAACCTCCTCGTCTCCAACAGCAATTTTACCGGTACTGCTGTCAAAAAGGAGCAAAATCGATGACTGCCCACTTAGCCTGCCTCTAAGATGCTGAAGCTGCAGGGAACAGTGACATGATTGAAAAAGAAATGGCAGTAGGGGAAGGGCGAGGGCTCTCCAATTAGTCATGGACATACTAAAACATAGCTTCTCTAGACTGGAGGGTTGCTTTGCTTTGTTTTGCCTTTTAATATAAAACAACCGTAGAAATAAAATTGCTTACTGACATGCCATACAAGTTCGACCAAACAGGCAAGAACAAAACATCTGATACTGCTAATTTGCTACTTCTTGGACATGGAAATACAGATTTTATTACAACATAAGATTGAGCTTCCTTGTAATCAAGAAAAACTCTATATTATATCCCTTTTTTTTTAAGATTTGCCATAAAAATACCCAGTCCAATGTGTTGTAGGGTAAACCTGAACTATGTTCAACTTACTGAGCATTCAGTGTATTATAATAATAAAACTAATTAACATTTACAATGCATTTATTCATTTAGCAAACATTTATTAACGGCATATTATGAGTACAAAGCCTAATACCAGACATTAGAAAGATGACAAAGAAAAATGGTTTTTCTACTAGCAAGCTCAGTGTATGCAGTAAAAAGCATTATGCTGTGTTTTAATTAAGTGAGGGTTGGGAATATCCCATGTAGCCAACTCACATAAAGACCTATATAGCTTTCAGTCTTCAAAGCTGCCTAAATGAGGGTGACCTCAAACAGGAGTTTATTCAGGATCAGTCAGCAATATTCAGGCATGAAAACATGTGTGTGTATTCCTGATCCATCAGGAATTGTGTTGTTTACCTTGGTTAAAACTATCTTAAATTAATTTAACCCTCCCCAGAAAAATAACTGTCTTAAATTACCCAAATCAACACTGTACATCTTTTATGGTGCTTTTCATTTGGTTTGGTGGCTACACATTCTCATTTATATTTGTTCGGAGCCCTGATAAACAGTTCTCATCTCATGCCTACGGGCTCAGGTAGGGGCCGCAGGTACCCCCTACACCTAATGAGTTCCTTCCCGGTCTCATACACTGATATTTGAGACCCACTACCCCAGACAGATCCAGCCAGAGCTGACGTGACATCCTGTCGTAGGTGAGGGCTAAGTCTGCAAACCAGAACTTAGATGTAATGTGCATGTGATATACAGTTCAAGCTCAATATTAGAAATACTTCCACACAGTTACAAGACTGTACACCATAGGCTTCATGGAGAAATATGAACTGCAATAACTCTTCATGGAAGAGGGAGAAATTTACATATCAGATCTGACTTGGGATGGGTGTTGGGGGAGAGTTCTCATAGTTGAACTGATCAATGGCTTCCTGATAAGTGGAGAAAATTTACTGAAGTTATTATTTCATTCTGTTTGGATCAATAATCAATGCCTATGAAGCAGCAATCAAAAAATAAAACAATGTCTCACATTCGGGCAAATATGCTGCAAGTTACTTCTTTAAACTTTTGAAGAGCAAAGATTTCACTCTGATGATTAAATGTGCCTGATGCACGCCATAATATTGTTCCAATACCTCCTATATATGAACCTTGGGCTGCAATCTGTATGGTTTACAGTTCGAAACCACCGGCAGCTCCTCAGGAGAAAGACTGGGATTTCTACTCCCTTAAACAGCTGCAGTCTCAGAAACGCACTGAGGGTCATTATGAGTCAGCTTTGACTCGATGAAAGTGAGTTGGGCTTTTTGGGTTTTTTTGTTTGTTTCCCTATGGATGAGGAATCTGGACACTCGGAAATGGAAAGCAGACAAAGGATTGATGAAGGAGAAGGTTGGTGTGGTACAGAACAATGGGTATACCATAGACTCACAGAAGAAGGAATGCATCATTCTTAAAATACAACCAAAATACTACTGAAAGTGAGGATGGTGAGATTGTGGCTGACTTTATATACATCATCAGGAGAAACTTCTTAAAACAGACATCATGTACCATTAGGCAAAATATTTAGAAACAATAATCCTGACAGAAGTATCAGAATATGCAAAGACATGAACATGAGGAAAACTATCAGATATCTGGGGAACCACAACAAATTCCAAGTGCCTGGAATCCACACAACTTTTCAAGTATTTTTGAAGTTCTACTGGAGCAGCAACCTTTGAAGCTGTCAGAGAAAGTAGAAGCCAGATTGACAAGGTCCTGGAGCATCCGTGAATGCTGTGTATAAACAGAATGTCAGAAGGTTACATTAGGAAACAACATCATCTTTGTGTTTTTAAAAGTTACCATGATCAACAATACAAAAGTTGTATTCAATGGTGGGATTCAACTGGTTCGCACCTCGCATTTCACATTAACAGAACTGATTATCTAATTTTTTGTGAAGTTGGCAAACCAGTTGCTGAAATGATGCTTATAATCAGGGGGCTCTCTAAGGTGGGAGGGTGAATGTAAATCACAAATTTATATTCCATACTCTTTTTTAAGCTGTACCTCTTTACTGTTTTTATTTAAGTATTAATTGTATGAATTAGTAAACTCCCTTTCGGTAATCATGTTTTTTTTACTTAAGATGGTCATTAGGGAAACAAAGTGGTTATTAATTTGAATTTTTGTTCAGTATTGTTATTACTGTTATCGGTTATTATTTCTCAGTAAGAAGAAATCAGAGTGCGCACGAAGAAAATGTAGGGGAGGAAGGAAAATTACGGAAATAAATACTGTTGTTTCTATCAAGTACAATTGTATCACATTCCCTATATGAAGCATGACCAAATGCTTTTAAGATAAATCTCTCGAATAGAACATTTGAAATACTCCTTTAGTCAGTAAAGGTAATTCAAAATTTGGGAAGGTTCAAAAAAGCATAAAGTAATTTCAAAATGAATGTATTCATTTACTAGATGAAAAGATAACTTCTCTGTGATTTTTTAAATTATAAAACCAAATGAATTAATAAAGAACAGACCAAAGAGTGGGACCATGCAAGGGACTTAGCCAATCCAAACAAAACAATCCTGCAGCAAGATGTGAAGAAAAAGCAAACATGTCTATAAAACCCACGGAGGTTAGTGGATTCAGAGAAATATTCCACTATCTGCAATTTCCATTTCCTCTTCATTATAATCTGGCATCTTTATCTGAATGCTTTGACTTAGCATAAATATAAGGAAATGTTCAGAAAGGCTAACTTTAATAATTTCAGTGCCCCAAATTAGACCAGCTGTATATGCCATCCATCCTTCATCTTTCAGTTTGCTCTATGCTAATCTCTTGCTTGTTGTGAGCATCCTGAAAGCTATACCCTGGAATTTCAAATACCAGCAACAATGTCCTAGGTAGGAGAGGTTTCCATGGAACTTCCTGTAAGACAGACTAGGAAGAAAAACTTGGTGATTACATCTGACCTCTGAAAATCAGTCAATGAAAACCATAGGGACCACAACAGACTATTGCCCCACTCACGTTGTACTTGTTATCAGGAGGGATCAATCACTGAGGGAGGAGATTGTGTTTGGTGACGTAGAGGGCCAGAGAAGACAATATAAGGTGGAGCGGCAAGACAGCAGCAACGGTGGCCTCGAAATACTTGTTTGAGAATAAATGATGTAGAAATAGGCAGCATTTCATTCTGTTCATAAGTGGCCATGAGTCATGGTTGATTTGAGGGCAACTATCTACTTCCCTGCCCTACATATCCATCTATTTATCTATCTGTTTCAAATTGTACCAATATCTTAAAAATTGTCAAAGGTCAATGGCATGCTACAATCGTACGATTGTGACAGATGACTGTGGTTTCCTCTCTCCAGCCATCCTTCTCTGTGCCTTACACGAATCCAATTTGCTTCAGATATTGGAGAGTCATCTCCTTCAGGGAGAAATCCCGTCCTATAAATTCTACTCCCTTGTCAAAACTTGATTTGGGATTGAGAGTTGTGGCATGCTGACAAAACAGACAAGAAGACAGGAAAAGAAAGGCCCTTCATTCAAACATTATGAAGAGCTTCGTGGTGTCCGCTGGAGAGCGTTAAAGTAGGAGTGGGGTCCCTCTGAGAGCGGAGTCCTTCATATTTGAGTGTGGATGGGGTCTCATGCGACTGCACAGGTTGCACGAGCATGAAACTAACCTTACTCGTTTTGTTCACTTCTTTGAATAGGTCAAAAAGCAATAGTGATGCAGTTTAAAAAGTTAGCTTGCATGTAAATAAATAATATCCATTTATTAAAGCCATTTGGTGCTCATGCTTTTATGACATTTGTTGATAGGTCTTCCATTTCATACCTGCTTAGGAAGACAGCTAGCTCACGTCGCCCATATTCTATAGCTCTGTCTTTGTCAAATCCAAGACTTTTGGTTTGAAGTTAAAAGATGTTCGTCTCACTGTTGACATTTGTCTTCCTACTCGACACCTCCTGTTTTAAGTAACGATTTTTAAATTATCCTTCTTTCCAAGTTTTCTTAACTTGATATGCAATTTATTCAAATAGTGTTAGCAAGTAGGTGGTGAAATCACGGAAACAGCCTTTTTCTTCGAGCCTAGCTCAGAATCATTGTAATAAGTAGATAATGTTAGATTAGACACTGAAGGGTGACGAAGAAAAACATGGCAAATGACTCCAATGTTGGAACCAAATTACATACAATGTTACTCTAAATAGTGAGCAAGTATAACAAACATCAGCTGGGGTCACCCTGAGAAGTAGCCATCCCCTTTAGAAAAATTTTTGGGTGGTAAATTTCTAAAGACTTAGGTTCTCAAGTAATTTTTTTTATGTCTGAATTTCTGTCTCCCCACTCCTCAATACTTGCAAATTCACACACATAGTACTTCTTCAAACATTTTTTCCCCTAACTATGCCAACACACCATTCCAACTCAGTCCTTTTGCCTTGATCTCCCTGAAGCTAATCGGATACGTATCGTTGTCTATAGGCGGGATTCTCTAGAGAAGCCAAGCCAGTGACACTTATGTTCTGCTAAACATGGAGTTACCATGAGTCAGAGTAACTCATGGCCACTACAGGACTGCTAACTGCGAGGTCAGTAGTTCAAAACCACCAGGCACTCCCCAAGAAAGATGTGGCTTTCTTCTCCCATAAGATTTGCAATCTCAGAACCCCTCAGGAACAGCTCTACTCTTTCCTATAGGGTCACTGTGAGTCAGAACTGACTCAATGACAATGAGCTGAGTTTGTTATCTATCTATCTATCTATCTATCATCTATCTATCTATCTATCTATCTATCTATCTATCTATCTATCTATCTATCTATCTAACTATCTATCTATCTCCTAGCCAGCCATTTTAAATTTCCAGAAAAGATCTTGGTTCTTTGAAATATTCCACTGCTACTCTACATTTGGCTATCCAAATAATCATTAATGTCTCTGCTAAGAGTTCAGTCTCTAGCCATTTGAATGATGTAATAGACTGAGTAAGGGTGTCGCATGTAAGACTTTCTCCACATGCCACCAGAGTTTCTCCAAATCAATTTCACAAGCGGAAGGAAATCATAGCGATTGGATTTTCTCTTCACATGCCTTGTCACTCATCACCACTCCAGCTTTACATCCTCCCAAGCCAACCTTCCCGCAGAAGAAAGAAGTGTACAGACAGCTTGGGTTTTAAATGCAAATTCTATTTCACTACACTTTAGTTGGAACAAGTAAAATAAGCTCCTTTATCTATTTCATAAAACTTGATTCCATTTTAGTTTATTTGAATCTCCATTTTTCTTTGTTTCTATAGAAACAAAAATCAAATTCTAGCATTTAGTATCCACACATGTGAAATTTCAATGTATAAAATGGTCTTTCTCTATTGTTTTAATGTCTATCGAATTAAGAAATACTGTTGAATCCAAGTTATTTATCATAAAATCTGTAACAAAAATAACTCTGCTACCCCACATAAACACAACCACAAAGACAATTAAACTACGTTTTATAATCATGCTCCTGAAATGACTGATGCCATGAAATAAGAAAGCACTGTAGATGGCATTTTGTATAAAATCTTTTGTATTAAGTTGTTTCATTTTTTAAATTCCAGTTCTATAATAATTACTTTTACCTATTTGATTTGTTATTTTTCCTGGAGTCTTAAAATTATATGACAATTACCACATGTGACCACCACACTATTTAAAAGGAGGCATGTGGAGATGTGAGGCTGCCAATGGGTGATTTCACTAAAAGAAAGATGCAAATTCAATTCTGAGTATTTTTGAATTTGCATTATATATCTTATGTTGTGAGAGTAGAAGAAAAAAGATTTTAATTAAAATTTCATCTCACCATTTATAAGATAGATGATTTCAGACTAGGATTGAAACTCTACACATTTCAGCTTATTCATCCATAAAATGGGGACACAATCTAGTTCTTAAAATTATTACAAAGAAAAATGGGTTACTACAATTGTCACCACTGCTTATCAGACATTTTATAAACATGAGCTAATTTAGCCTTCAGAATAACACTACAGAAAAGGTAGTAACACCCTCATTTATCTAGTAAAAAAAACAAGATTTAGGAGGGTAAGTCATTTGTCTAAGAACTGGGATTCAGAGCTATATCCCTGGTTCAAAACTTCTGCTCTCATAACTTCTGCATTCTATTGACTGTAATAAGATGTAGGCCCATTTATGTTCCTTCTTAAAATGTGATCCCTAACCAGCATCAAGATCCTCCCTCCCGAATCTCTTACAAATTCAAATTTTCAGGTTCACCCCCAAACGAAAAATCAAACCGACTGCCATTAAGTCAATTCTGACGGTTACTGACAGAATAGAACCATTCTCTGGGTTTTCTAAGGCTGTAGAGTTGTATGAGAGGAAACAGCTTCATCTTTCTCCTGCAGAGCACTGGTAGACTCGAACTGCAGGCTTTGTAGTTAGCAGCACAATGAGTAACTCACTACACCACCAGGGCTCCTTCAGGCCGAACCCCGGAGTACTGAAGGACAAACTCTGGAGCTGGGGTTCAGCAACCTGTCTTAGCAAAACTCAAATGACCGTGAAGCATGTGACAAGTAATGGCTGCAATAGAGGTTACCAATAAAGTGCTCAGTGTAAGCACAGAAAAACAAAAATATCCACACGGACTGCCACGAAGTCAATTCAGACTCACAGCAACTCTATACAGGGGTTCCCAGGTTGTAAATCTGCATAAGAGCAGTTAGCTTCATCCTTCTCCACTGAATGCCTGGTGGTCTTGACCTTGTGGTTAGCAATCCAGTGCTTACCTGACAGCACGCCAAGAGCTCCTTCAAATAATGAGTTAAAACAAACAAACAACAACACACCCCACTGCCATCGAGTCAATGCCAACTCACGGCAGCCCTGATTTAAGTACAATCTTAAGTGCAACAAAAGAGAAACAGCATCACCTGGTGAGATGAATTTTAGATGGGCTTTCCTGGGAATTTGAACAGGTCTTTGAAGACCCTTGAGCCCTAGCAAACGAATTGAACTGACAACTGCAGTCAGAGTGGCTCGCAGTTTTGAACTGCTACCCTGGTAGTCATCCAGTGCATAACCCAAGCTCCAGTAAATTACTTACAGCCTTGTGAATCCATGGGGGGGAGGGGGGGGGTCCAGTTTGTCCTGCAAGGTGGCTATACGTCAGAATGAACTCCACGTTAGTAGGTTTGGTTTTTGGTGTTTTGTTTTGTTTGGCTTTGCTTTTGTTTTCACCAAGTGATAGGATTCTAACAGCTTACAATAAGGCTAACGTGGAAGAGTGGGCAAGGCAAAGAGTTTCATCAAAGTTAATCGCTGTCTGCTGGCCAGAGTACAGGAGCTTGGAAGACATGAGTGATAAGGCTGAAGATGCCACTAGAGTCAAGTAGGGTATGGGAGCAGCATCTCTGGGAAATCTAGAAGGGTCTAGTGATGTTTTAGGAGAGAAAATAGGAACTTCATGAGAACTGTGCTTTAGAAATAAAATCCATTAGCAGCTTAGAGAGAAGTGGGCAAGGTCCGGAAGACAAGCTCAGAGTCTAGAGCAGTTCTTCTCAACCTTTCTAATGCCGTGACCCTTTCAGACAGTTCCCCATGTGGTGGTGAACCCCAACCATCAAATTATTTTCGTTGCTTCTTCATAACTGTAACTTTGCTACTGCTTTCAATCGGGCAGCCCCTGTGAAAGGGTCATTCAACCCCCAAAGGGGGCGCGACCCACAGGCTGAGAACCTCTGCTCCATATCACCCATGCAGCCAAACTCTGAATTAAGCTCCTGTGAAAAACTGATCGCACACAGTATGCTAATCTAGGCAACTGTGATAGTTACATCACCTGTTCTCAATGTGAGACTTAACAATGAAGGGGTGGGGTTTAACCTGTCAATCAGGTCACAGCTTGATGACCTCAAGTGGAGGTGCTAAGGGCATAAATAGCTGGCTGGAGGCAGGACACGCTTGCTCACTCCCTGCGAGAATTTACTGATAATGGAGCTATGCTGACGCAGCCTGAGCCCTAGGAGTTGGAGTAGCCATGTGGAGACCCCTGCCAGTGCTGAGATGCTTGCAACTCCACTGGATCCACAGGACTTCCCACCCACTGGCCTGTGATCTTCCTGCATTCGGCATTGTTGCATGTGTTTTGTGAGTTTGAAGAGGACTTTATAGATTGGTATTGGACATATGGGCTCATATCAGACTTATGGACTTGATCTGGACTGGGCTGGGAAGTTTTCTCAATATTCAATTGCTCTCGTATAGAAAGCTCTTTCTTATACACATGCGAGCGTCCATGAATTTGTTTCTCTGGTCTACCCAGACTGACACAGCAACTATCAACGTAGGCATTAGACTCATGGAACAGGCTGTCAATAAGTGATTGCTTTATTCTCTGCTGCCAGGATGTTTGTCAGTGTTTTGTTTTGTTTTGAATAATGAGTTACTTCTTCAAAATGCATTCTTTTCTGTGGCAATGTATCAAGTTTAGAGAAGTTTAGAAGTTGTAACCTCAGAGCATCATTAACCTGCTGATATAAATTGTTTGAGACTGTGTGTGATCTCAATGTGTATTGTCTATGAATTGAAGCTGACTACAACTGTTCAACTCTTTTTCCACCTCACTGAACAAAATGAGCACTTTCGCATGTGATCAAACCTTATTTCAAAGCATTAACTTTGATTATTATATAATGTTGTAGCTCATGGATAGTCTGAAGTTTTCACAATGCTCAGATGCCCATCCTTCTATAACAAGATAGTTTATGGGCCTAAATCTCTAATTATCTTCATAGGTAGACTATTAAAAGTAGAAATAAGGGTCTATGAACATCCATATCATTAATAATCATATTTTATGTCCTAAGGTTGGCTTCCAGAAGTTTTACTGTATTTTATACTTCAAAGTTTTAAGACATACATTTTATCATAACTCATCAATATTGCATATTACTGTTTAATATATTTAATACATATGTTTAGTACAGTACATTTAGAATTGATACAACATAACACCATTTCAGCATCGCCTGGGAGTGATTAGGCTGACAGGTTGAGAGTATAATTCCCAAAAGGCTATTTTCTGATACATCCATTGTCAATCTGTAAGTTCCAACACATGCTATCAGTAGCTATCAATAAATATCCCAAACTATGAGAAAATGCTGAGTGAAATGTGTGAGGGACCAAAAGAAAGCACCATAAGAACTATGCAACAATCCATAAATCTGGCTCTGGAGCTACAGCAGATTCATTTATTAACTCATTCATTTTAGTAAGATTCAAGGTGATAAATTTGAAATAACATACAAAAAGGGCTCCATTGATTAGGAACAGAACACTGGGTGCGGATAAGATTTTCTTAATGCACGAGAGGTTAAGAATGATCGCTTTCTATATTAATTGGAAGAATTCTCAATAGAGTCAGTGCACTGTTGACAAATGAGTTTTCCGTTAATTTCAGGGCATCTGAAGGGAGTGGTACACGCTTTAAGAACCACTTTTCCTCTCATTTATCAGTACGATTAAGCTATATTTAAAATTGCTATTCCAGTTCTTTCTTAAAATTAAATTCAAAATGAGATCAAATATATAACCACTTTATCCCATTGATAATCACTAGGTAAGATTGGAAAATATTTTACCACATCTCTCTCAGCTGGTCTGAGGAACCTCCTACTAGAACACAACTCAGTTCAGATTCCATTTCTTCTGTGAGTATTCTCAGTCTTTCAGGTTGAAGTAGCAGTTTTCCATTCCCATGACTTCCATTCATCTATTTCTATTATGCCAGTTACTACGTTGCCTTGGGCTTATCCGGCTCCACGATGGTCTCTCCAATTAAATTGTGAACCCCCTGGAACCAGTGGCCATGGGTTTGTTGATCCCTACAATGGAACATAACTTGTCATCGATACATTCTTGTTGAATCAACGTATGGATGCCCTGAAGAAGGGACACCGAGTTCTTTAGGGTTTGCAATAATCTAACCAAAGGATGATGGAGATATGAATTAAGATGGTATTGGGGGTTAAAATAAGGAAGGTTAACTTTGGTCAATTTATTCTCGCCAACATCAATCAAAGTTGGTTTATTTTGAAGAAACATAAGCAAATGAGGAGAGCAAGTTTGAGAGACTACTCAGTACATTTTACACCTTCTTCCTTTCTAACACAACTCCAGATTTTAAAACTACATTTTCCTGCTTTCCTTGTAGATAGAAGTGGCCATGGGATTTTGTATTTACTTGTAATAGGATGTAAGCAAAAACTGGGGGATACTGATTTCAGGAAAATCCCCTGTAAAGTTGGCAGATGCCCTGGTTGCTATGTCTTCCTCCCCATTCTTGCCTGAAATGCAGATGCGATGTCAAGTCTCTTGAGAATGTAAGAATGAACATCACACAGTCCCTTGCATCAGTCTATCTATCTCACAAGTGTGAGGGACATTGTGAGATAAGATTGACAGAATTTACAACCAAACTTGGGAATACCTTAGATCTTAGAGGTCAAACAAGAGACAAAGATAATGGTGAAGTTCTGAGGTTCTAACCCTAGGAGAAGTTTATTTTCCTGTACAAACGAAATCACTGAAACAAAGGGAAAGGGACAGGCTAGCTGGATAACTGGCTTCCAGAGACAGTTGTCGGGCTTTGGCCTCTGTGTGCTACATTGGAAGACATCTAGGGGGAGAACGCAAGCTCAGAAGAAAAATTATAGTGGTCACCCTTTAGTGGCAGAGATTACATGAATTGTGAGAATAGATCTGTTTACCTAAAGAGAGCGTATTGGGCAAAAATACAAAAATAAAAGGCAGGGGGAAAATGAGCAAACACCTTACAAAACTGAAAGGGGTCATCCAAATTAGGATGAAAACAGAGATAGCACCCCAAGAAATTAGTTTATAATATAAAGTGGAGAAATAGAAGGATCGGTCCTAAAATGTCATTGGATATGGTCCTTTAAAAAGTCCGAGATGTCAGAAAAGAATGCAGCTTTGGTACCCCAAGAATGGTGAGGGGTAGGGATTCGAAATTGATGAAGTGTGGCCCGTGAGCATTTTAAGGCTGTAGACGATGAAGAGGAAAGAGAGGTCAGTAGCAGAATGGGGTAGCAGGCTAATCATCCCCCCTAGAGTAGATTAAAAATATACTTTAGTTGGATAAGGAATATGACACCTTAATGCCTAATTCAATATTCACTGAATGCCTACATTTAATATGTATGAGAATATCAAGTTTAAAAATCTAACAGTACATTTTGAGCTAGCTAAGCTTTTGGCAGCAGAAGTTTGTTTTTAAGACTTCGAACATCCTATGAAATCCATAATGTAAGAATACTTTCTAGAAACAATATACTAGCAGCTTGGAGTTGAGGCCATAGAAATCCACAAAGATTTTACTATGGCCTTGGTATATATTTATACTTTTTCACCTTCCTCTTTTCCGTGGTGAAAATTGAGTGCTAAAAACTGCCAAGATCAGCATTGCTTCGTACTTGGCATGAGTTCACTTTCTCTCCTAGATCTTTACCTTTAACACAACTCGTTTTAAATCTGCTTACATAAGGTAGGTAAATATGGTGAGCCCATCTCATACTGGCTCCCCCTATTACATCAACCCACTCAGGGAGGTCCTGTAGCGTAGGGCACATGATAGGAGAAGAGTTCAGAAAACTCTCAAGGATCTACACAGATACTCATATGTATGTATTTGACTCGTGCCAAGAATTGTGGGTATATAAAGTACCATCACCACCACATTTAGAAATAGCCCCCAATTTTTCTTTGTGTCAAATATTTTACATACTGCACTCTACTTCAAAATCACTATCCCAGTTTTAAGACAGTCTGGTGGTACTGTCAGATCAACACTGAGCTGCTAACTGCACGGGGAGCAAGCCTAACCCACAAGCTATTCCCTGGGAGAAAAGGAGCCTGTCTGCTCCAGTACATTGCCAACCTCAGAAACCTGTGAGTCAGAGCCTTCTCATGGGTAGTGGGTTTGGGTTTGGTGTTTTGGTATCCTGTTTTACAGGATAAATGATAAAATATACTGTCCACATCTTAGTGACTTGCCAGATAATAGAAATAGAAAGCATGAGAGCAAGTTTGCTAAACGAGGTATGTTTGATTGGAAAATCCAAACTTAATGTAAGTGGTTGGGTACCCCCCCAAAAGTGGAATCATATGGGGCAGAGTGGAGCTTTGGTACTATGCATTTTTCCATAGGCAAGCATCTAGCAACTCGCTCCGAGATAGTGCATGGCGTAGTGCACTCTAGGAAGGTTCTCTCTGGTCACAGTGAATTTTCTCATAAAATAAGTTCTGCTCAAACCTCATTTTTTGTGTGTGTGATGGTTGATTCAAGAGAACGTGAGGCTGTGAAATTTCGTTTCCTGCTCTGGAAAAATGCCACAGAAACTGTTGTGGTGTTGGACGCAGCTTGCAAGGACAGCACTATGGGAAAACTCAAGTGCATGAGTGATTTTCTCATTTCAAAAAGGTGAACTGTCGATTGATGACAAGCCTTGTTCTGAACGTCAGTCAACTTCCCCCAAGTATGAAAATGTCCACTCCTAGTGCATTTGAAGTTCGTTCCACCAGATCAGACTGTTAATCAAGCTTTCTATTTAGAGGTTGTGAAAAGATAGCATAACAGTGTGCGACAAAAGGCCTGATTTGTAGTAGACTGAGGACTGGTTTTACCACCACAACAATGCACCTGCTCACACAGCCATCTTGGTGTGCCAGTTTTTGTCAAAGAACAGCATGCTTCTCTTAACCCACCTCTCTTAACTCACCTGACCTTGGCTCAGTGTGACTTCTTTTTGTTTCTGCGAATGCAGAGGGACATGAATGGAGAGTGATTTGATGACGTAGAGAAGGTGAAGAACAAAAGGAGGGGGTGGTGCCAGCCATCCAAACAGATGAGTTTGAAAAAATGTTTCCAAGAATGGAATTGCAGATTTGACAAATGTATGAAGGGTTATGGAGAGTACTTTGAAGGTGATAAGGTTGTTTAAAAAAAAAGTTAAATACATAGCTTTGAAAAAAATAATTCCAGGGGTTTGTTTTTTTCAGAACTCATGTCCTACAAGAACTGAAAAATGCATTGCTCTAAATAATGATTCAAAATAGGGATAGTTATTTTGTATTGTTCTTATTAATTATACTCATAGGGAACTGAGTCTTAGAAATTTGCCTAGGTAAATAGTCAGTATTCAAGTCCAAAAATCTAACTCTAAACTTTGTTCTTTCCATTACTTTAACTTAAAACATAAACCACGTTCATAAAAATCTAGCCTCTTTTGTGACCTGTTAGTTTTATCACACAGTTTTGATTATTTTCTTTGTTTTCAGTTATCTATAAAATAGGGTTTTTTTTAATTGAAAGTATGACGTGGATCTGGGGAACTTGGGGAAAATGAAATAGAAAACTGGAAGATCAATACCCGAAGCATCAGTTAACTGCAATGGACAGGTACTGGCATTCTGAACCAGACAATCATGAGCTACTGTGCTAGCAATGACAAATGGAAGAGGAATGACATTCTATTCACCAGGGAACACATTTCGTCAAGGTCTATCCTTTAATGCAGGACTGTCAATGATAGAAAAGTATCTACACATCTACGTGGAATGCCAGTTAACGTGACTATTATTCAAGATTATGTTCCAACCACTAATACCAAAGATGAAAATATTGAAGATTTTTACCAACTTCCATAGTCTGACTTTGATTAAACATGCAGTTATGATGCATTGATCATTACTACTTATAGGAAGGCAACTATTGGAAACTAAGAAGACTAAGAAACTAAGTTTGAAATATGGTCTTAATGATAGAAATTTATAGGAGATTGCATGATAGAATTTTTCCAGACCAATGACTTACTCATTGGAAATACCTATTTGCAACAACATATGTTGCAACTCTACAGCTGGCACTTGCCCGGTGGAATACATAGGAATCAAAATGACTTAACCTGCAGAAAGACACTGCAAATGCATCATGTCAATGCTTGCAACAAAATCCGGGTCCAAATGTGAGGACACCATCAATAGCTCATGTGCAAGTTCAAGTTAAAGCAGAAGGAAATTAAAACAGGTTGAGGAGAGCCAAATTACTACCTTGAATACAAATTTAGAGACGTTCTCAACAATATCTTGACACATTGAAAACCAATGACGGAAAGACCAAATGAGTTGTGGGGTGATGTTGAATACATCATAACGGAAGAAGGAAACCCGTCATTAAAAAGCCAGGACAGGAAAAAAGGACAAAGTGAATGTCAGCAGAGACTCAAAGCCTTTCTTAAAATGGGTGCATAAGCAAATGTGGTGAAGAAAGCTGATGGTGCCCGGCTATCAAACAGTATAGCGTCTGGGGTCTGAAAGGCTTGAAGGTAATCAAGCGGCCATCAAGCTCAGAAGCAACAAACCCCACATGGAAGAAGCACACCAGCCTATCCAACCACGAGGTGTCGAAGGGATCAGGTGTAAGGCATCATCAGAACAAAACATCTTACTATAGTGAATGATGGGGGGAGTGCGGAGTGGAGACCCAAAGCCCATTAGTAGGCCACTGGAGATCCCCTTGCAGAGGGGTCTAGGGGAGGAGATGAGCCAGTCACGGTGCGATGTAACAATGATGAGAAATACAACCTTCCTCTAGTTCCTAAAGGTTTCCTCCCCGCTCCCACTACCATGACTCGAATTCTATCTTGCAAGACTGGCTAGACCAGAGGAGGTACACTGGTACAGATAGGAACTGAAAATACAGGGAATCCAGGACGGATGAGCCCTATAGGACCAGTGGTGTGAGTGGCAAAACAGGGAGGGTAAAGGGAGAATGGGTAGGGAAGAGGGAACCGATTACATGGAACTGTGTGTGACCTCCTCCCTGGGGGACAGACAACCAAAAAGTGGATGAAGGGAGACGTCGGACAGGGCAAGATATGACAAAATACCCATTTATAAACTATCAAGGGCTCATGCGGGAGGGGGGAGCGGGGAGGGAGGGGGAAAAATGAGGACCTAACGTCGGGGGTTTAAATGGAGAGAAAATGTTTTGAGAAACGATGTACAAATGCGCTTTACACAATTGATGTGTGTATGGAGTGGGATAACAGTTGTATGAGCCCCTAAGAAAATGTTAAAAAATAAAAAATAAAGTAAAGAAAAAAAAAAAAGGTAGAGTAGCTAAAGACAGAAGATGCCCTAGTAAAGTATTATAATGAAATGGGCTAAGACCTGGAGTTAGAAAATCAAAAGGGAAGAACGTGCTCAGCATTTCTCTAACTGAAAGAAGATAAAGTCAGCGGCCAGTTGCAATGTGGTGAAATTCTGTTGACTGACACAGAAAGAAGAAAGGAATCAAGTTATTATAGGGGGGAAATTGGTTGGCATCCAGCCATTTCAGGACATAGCATCTGATCAAGAACTGGTGTTACTGAAGGAAGAAGTCCAAGCTGCCCTGAAGACCTTAGGAAGCAACAACGCTTTGGGAATTGATGGAATGCCAATTGTGCTCTTTCAACAAAGGAAGGGAAAACTAGAAGCACCTGACTGGTGTACTACAAAATATTTGGAAAACAGGGCCAACTGATGGGAAAAGATACAAATATGCCCATTCCAAAGAAAAGTGATCTATAAGAATGCTGAAATCATCAAACAATATCAATAATATTGCACGCTATAAAGTTGTGCAGGACGTAATTCGCGTGCGGTTGCAGAAGTACACCCAAAGAAGAACACCAGAAATAGAAGCCAAATTCAGGAAAGAGCTTGGAAATAGATGTCCTATTGCTCATGTCAGCTGGATCATGATGGAAAGAAAAGGAAACCAGAAAGATCTTCACTTGTGTTCTATTGACTGTACACAGGCATTTAATTATGTGGATCATAAGAAAGTCATGGATGATATTGGAAAAAGGAAATTCCAGAACACTGAACTGTACACTTGCAGAACCAGTACATAGACCAAAAGGCAGACTTTTAAATATAACAGGGAAATACTGCATGGTCTAAATCCAGGAAAGATGATAAAAATCAGAAAATACAATTATTAAAATCAGGAAAATGATAGCCTTTCACCATACTTACGTAATCAGTATGCTGAGAAAACAATTCAAGAAACAGGACTTTGTGAGAAGAACTTTGCATCATGATCAGGGGAAGACTCATTAAGCACTTTGGTTATGCAGAAGATACATGACTTGCTGAAGGTAAAGGGGAGGCGGAGCACGTAGTGATGAAGATCAAATAAAAGCAAAATTCCCCTTTGAAGCAAGAATGGTGTTATTTTGTCTCACATGCGTTCAACATGTTTTCAGGAGGAGCTAGCCCCTAAAGGACATCATGGTTGGGTAAGCAGAGGGTCCGTGAAAAAGAGAAAACCCTGAAGAAGATGGATGGTAACAGTTGTTGCGGCCATGGTCTCAAACAGCAGTAGTACTCGTGAGGACTGCTCAGAAGCAGGCGGTGGGGTGTTCTCCTGTGCACGCGGCTACCGTGAGTTGGAGTCCACTCAAATAGCACCTAACAAAAGATTCAAAGAGCCAGGAACCCACATTAGAATGGGGTTTGTGGGGTCATTTAACCAAGTGTCTGGGGCAATCCTTTTCAGACTCAAACACAGAGCAATTCATTTTTGGTTTACTATTTTGAGGCTCAAATGTTTAGGTGTGTTTGCCCCCTTTGGTATACAGCGAGGAACAGAGGCATAGGATGCAAATAGCAAATAGAATGTTTTTCTGACAGTGTTTTTTTGGCTAGTACAAAAGTAGAAATATCAGAATGCTCACAAGCAGAGTTGCCTGAGATGTTTATATGGAACATGTGATAGTAAGAAGCTTGCAACATGTATGTCTATGCGTTTCTTTGAGTAGTTGTCTGAACACGCTTTTATTGTGAACTCAGAAAAACAAGACTCAAACTCTGACAAGAATTCCATCCCTGCCGTGTCCATTCATCCGTCCCAGGACCATGCATCTCACAGGCATATCCCCTTCTTTCTGTACTTGAAGGAGTAGCTGATTCTTTAAAAAGTGTATCTCAACCAGAGACATTTCTTTTCTTTTCCATTCCTAAAAGGACATATTAGAAACCACATATTTCATTATTCTAAGACTGCAGACAAAGGACTCCATGTTGTCATAAAAATATGTAAGAACAGGGCTTTCTATACAAAACCAGTGACCAACATCTCATTCAATGGGGAGATACCGAAAACATTCCTCCTGTGAACAGGAACTCCATACGAATGGCCCTGACTGCCACTCTTATTCAATCATGTACTCAAAGTCCTAGGCTATGAGACAACAACAAAAAAGTGAAAGGCAATCGAATTGTTGAAGAAGAAACAAATCTCTATTTTTGAATTTATATGATTCTATACATGTAAATGCTTGAAGGCTTGACAAGAAAACTGTTGGAACTAATTGAAAGATTAGGGAGCACCAAAGAACTAGAGGAAAGTTGTGTGTTGCATTGGTGCGATACTGCACCCTGACTGGCTCATCTCTTCCCTGTGACACTTCTGTGAGGGGATGTCCAACTGTATACAGATGAGCATTGGGTCTCCACTCCATGCCCCACTCCCATTCACAGTGGGGATGATTTTATTCTCGGTCTTAGATGCTTTATACCTGATCCCATCGACACCTCCTAATCACACAGACTGGTGTGCTTCTTCCATGTGGGCTTTGTTGCTTCTCAGTTAGATGGCCACTTGGTTATCTTCAAGCCTTTAAGACCCCAGATGCTGTATCTTTGGATAGCCGGACACCATCAGCTTTCTTTACCACATTTGCTCATGCACCCATTTTGTCTTCAGTGATTGTGTCGGGCAGGTGAGCATCACAGAATGCCATGTTGTTTGGTGTTTCCTTCACCCCACTATCATGACCTCAATTCTACCTTACAAATCAGATTAGACCAGAGCATGCACACTGCTACAGATAAGAGCCCACAACAAAAAGAATCCAGGAGAGATAAACCCCTCAGGGCCAACAATGAAAGTAAAGATACCAGGATAATTAGGGGAGGCTTCGGGGAGAAAGGGAGAATCGATCACAAGGATCAACCTATAACCCCCTCCTAGGGGGACGAATAGCGGAAAAGTGAGTTAGGAGTGATGGAGGTTGATGTAAGATATGGAAATAATTAATCTATAATTTATTAAGGATTTGTGAGGGAAGGCGGGCAGGGGAGGGAGGGGGAAGAAATGAGGGGCTGATATTAGGGGCTCAAGTGGGAAGAGAACGCTTTGAAAACGATGACGGCAGCATATGTGCCACTGGATGAATGCATGGATTGTGACAGGAGATGTAAGTGCCCCCAATAAAAGTATTTGGGGGGGAAAAGAAAGGAAGATTAGGGAGCATGTCAGGGTATAAAATAAACATGTAAAAATCAACTGGATATCTGTCTACCTGGGAAGAGAACTCAGGAAAAGACAAGCAAGAAACAAAGAATAATGATGAAACTGTGAAGCACCTCGTGGCGTGGTTGGACTTAGAGAGCAGTATACTCAGTGAAGTCAGTTAATTACAAAAAGACAAATTTCATATGAGATCAATATTTTTAGAGAAAAATCAAGACAAACATTTGATTTGCCTTACCAAAGTATACCCACGTTGGTGGTTGTGGCAGGCAGGGTGGTGGAGCAATGGGCTAGAGGGCAGGTGTGTGTTAACTTGGGTGAAAGGGAAGGTGCAAGGAGAGAAACAAAGGGGATCAGGACAAGCTTTGGGGAGGTTTGATAAATAGTTTCACTTGCTAAATACAAAACTGATTATCTGGAATATAAGCTCAACACTCATTCACAATAAAAAGATTTTTGTTTTGTTTTGAACTATGTACTTACATTCAATTTACCAAAAGCTCTTAATTTGTTGACTTTGAGGAAATGGTGAGATTCCCCCAAAATCCATTTTATTTGTGTTTGAGTGCATTTAGATAAAATCACTACTTAGTTTGGTTTTTTTTACTGCATTAATTTAGCTCTAATAAAACTTTCACTTCTAATTTTATGCCACCTCAGTGAATTTAAGGGTAAGATATGATCAAAATGTAATTGTCTGTCTTTTATTTTATAGCTATAGACTTATGGACTGCTACTCTTTATTTATTTTACTTCTAAATGGATGGCTTAATTCATTCTAAATATTTGCTTCATATTCTACCTACATAAACTCAAGCAGTTAAGGTAAAAGCTAGTAGTGAATAGAATAATTCCTAAATGAGAGTCAATTTAAGCAAGCAGCTCAGGAAAAAAGGGCCAGGCATTCCTGAGAACAACTGGGTCTTAAAGCAAACCAAGCAGTCCATGCCCTAAAGGAGAATAGACCACAGAGACTAGAACGACAGACCATGAAGATTGTAGTGAGACGTGATCCCCAAAGAATGTTCTTTGACTGTCTATTAAGTGCCAAACAAAAAAGTTTGATGGCCAAAAAAACTTTAAGAAGCACTCTATTATATCCATATCGTGTTCTTCAAGTCTTTCTGGTTCTCTTTAATGTGCTGAAAATTGCAGTAATATCCTGGTCTACCAATTTGTCCTATTTTGCTGACCATTGGGGGTGTCTCCATCTTCTCCCTATGGTGCACAGTGCTTTGATGAACATAGGTGTGCGTATATATGTCAGTGCTTTGGCTCTGACTTCTTTGGGGTATAGACTCAGCGGCAGGTCTGCTGGGTCATAGGATATGTCCATTCCAATTGTTTCAGGAAGCGCCATACTACTTTCTACGTGTTTGCTTATATTTACAGTCCCCTCAGCAGTGTCTGAGGTTTCCGATCTCTCCACACCTTCTCCAGTTTTTGTTACTTTCTGTATTCTTGAACTGCGCTTTCAATGCTGGTGTAAGACGTCTTGTTTTGATTTGCCTCTCTTGGATGGCTACTGATGGCAAGCATTTCTTCATATGTTTGTTAGCCACCTGGATGATTTCTTTGGTGAACTGTCTGTTCATGTCCTCTGCCCATACTTACAGTGAGATCATTCACCTTTTTCTTGTTAGGGGTTGCAGTTTTCAATAGATATGAGAGATTAGTCCTTGTTTAATATGTCCTTGCCAAAAAAAAAATCTGGAACATTCTGATTGTACGTTTTCCAAGATGGATCTCTTTATTGTTTTGGCTGTCCATGGTACTTTCAATATTCTTCCCCAATACCACAGTTCAAATTCCATCAGTCTTCCTTATTCAATATCCAACTTTCACATGAATATGAGGCCATCGAAAAAACCACGACTTGGCTCATGTCCACTTTATTCCTCAAAATAAGCTCCACATTTTCCAGCACTTGAAAGAGATCTTGTGCGGCAGACTTACCCAATCCAGTGCACCCTTTGATCTCTTGACTGCACTGCTTGTGGAGGCGAGCAAGGTAAAATACTGGGCAGCTTCAATCTTTCCTCTGTTTATAATTATATCACCTACCTGTGCAGTTGTGAAGACTTTAGTTTCTTTACATTGAGTTGTAATCCATAATGAAGGCTGCAACCCTGGAGGTTCATCAGCAAGTGTTTCAAATTCTCACTTTGAGCAAGCAAGGTTCTGTCATCTGCATATCTCAGGTTGTTAATAAGCCTTCCTCCCATCCTGATGCCACACTCTTCTTCAGATAAGTCATATTCTCTGGTGATTTGCTCAGCATACAGATTGAATAAGTATGGTGAGATGATATAACTCTGAGACACACCTTTCTCTATTCTAAACCATGCAGTATTCCCCTGTTCTGTTCATACAGCTGCCTCTTTATCCATGTACAGGTTCCCCATGAGCACAGGGAAGTGTTCTGAATCCCATTAGTCTCAAGGCTATCCATAGTTTGTAATGATCCCCACAGTGGAATGCCTTTGCAGAGTCAATGAAACATAAGAAAACATCTTTCTGGTAATCTCTACTTTCAGCCAAAATACATCTGACATCAGCAATGATATTCCTTGTTCCATGTCCTCCTGAATCTGACCTGAACCTCTGGTAGCTATAATATTGGGAGCTATGCCACCAGTATTGCAATTACCAATAGGGTCGCCCATATAGACAGGTTTCATGGAGCTTCCAAATTATGAGAGGCTAGGAAGGAAGTACAAGCAATCTTACTTCTGAAAATGAGTCCTTAAAAATCTTACGGATGACAACAGAACATTGTCGGATTTGATTGCTTTATCTATCTCATCAGGAAGAGGGTCAAATAGTTGGCGAAGTGGAGGAACAATGAGAATAAGAGAAATCTTCATTGCAATGGACTGGTGCAATAGCTACCATGATGGGCTCATGTTCATTAGTCAGCATTTCCCTCTGTTACTCATATATCACCAGGAGTTAGAGTCCACTCGAGGACCACTAATAACAATAGTCTTGAAAGGAGAGTAGTGTGCTGTTAAAAATATGATTGACTAGTGTGCAGTTTTCCACACTGAGCGATCCATGGAATGATTGACAGCCTAGAATCCACTTTGAGGATCTGTGACAAGAACAATCAAGACCCGCTGGAAGAAAAAAGTGGGGACTTCTGGTCATCTTCTATGACATTGATGCTAGTGTCTCAAACATGTCATTTTATAGACTCTTCACAATAACCCCATATTATTGGTAGTCAATACTATAAGGTGACTTCAAAGTGCATTTCTGAAATCCTATTTAATTTCCATTTTTCCACAAACTCTTTCAAGTATGCTGCATTTCTCTAAATTTCAGAGGCTTTATACGTCATTTCAACACCAGTTGTTTTCTGTAAGACCAGCACAACCTCTGGCCTACTTAACCAGAGTCTCAGGGGTGTGGCCCAGGTACATGTGAACATGTATGCTAAATGGATGACTTTGTTGCACAACCATGGGTGAGAACCACAGAAATAAATGATTTCTTCATGGTCACATAATGTTTAAGTGAAAGAAATTGGATTTTGAGTTCCGTGCTCTGACTCCAAAGACGAATGCTGTTTTCACTATAACATACTGCCCATGAGTGATTCTCTGTTCCAATATGCCCCCAGGTAAAAACTTGAAAATTGTCAGAAGGTACACATTGGTTGGGTGATAATATTTCACCATCGTGGTTCGAGGTAGAAGAGTAGCCTCTAAGATTTCCAGGCAAACAACACAATTCTTTAGAAATAAAAATCAATACATTAAATTATCCATTGTCTTCTTGTGAAATCACCTAGAGAAATAGGTCTTCTAAGCACTGCACAATGTATTATCAAATAGGAATGCCTTTTCCTTGCATTAGAAAACCGAGGTATTGTTCCATTTCCCCAGAGGATTCTGAGGCCTTTTTAATGTTTGGCCAGTTGTCCTTAAAATCTACATGAAATTATAATCTCAAAGATGAAATAAGTCCTTTCTTTGAGGTCTTTAAAAGCCATGAAAACTTTCCTTTTTCACATGACGGTGAGTGTTCCAGTTCGGCTCCCATTTCTGCAATAAAGCTGCCTGTTAAAAAACTGTCAACATTTATTAACTCCTTTGCTTCCTCTGGAGACAGACAGCAACTGGATAGATGCCCTGTTTTGAAACATGGCGCCTGTCAAATTGTGGGGCTTCAAACTCGGATGGATGGGAGTTAGTGCAACGGGACAAGCTGGCCCTTGTTTTGCTTTGTTTCCAAAGCCGTTTTCTTTCCTATGCACACAGACCTTCCTGGTTCATTGCCAATGTCTCTGATAATATGGAAAATCAACTCCAACCTGACCCCAAACAGATATAAGACCTTTCACTTAGACTACTCACTAAAAGGTAACCCCCACCTCATCTACCCCTGTAACTGTGCAAAAGAACAGCAAATGCCAAAACCTGAAGGAAGCATGCTCCTTCTGCTCTACAGAGGACGAAGGAAAGTACTAAGCAAAAAGGAGGGGAGAAGACCCGAAAGAGATATTGACTGGTCCTACCACATTGACAGGTCAAGGGCCTATTTGACGATACAGTGTGCATATTTTAGTAATAGAAACTGTTCACTTAGTTAAGCCTAATGGCTCTTCAAAAGCCATTAAGGGGTACTAAGTAATTTTTTTCCTGTGTCCTTTTTAAAAAACCACATCCCTTTATTTACAATGCATTCTTTCACATCAGAAGGTATTTCTATAGGAACGGCCCCACTATTTAGATTGGGAATTTTACAGAGTTTGGAAAAGAATAAGAGTTGGTGCTATACCTAGGAAAACTGTGGTTAGGTTTTTGTCCCATAAAAAAAATATGTCTTTTTCAAATTAGCACACATAGTAAAAAAATGTATTTACTTAGGTACACTTTAATGGCTTTTGAAGGGCCATTAGGCTCAACTAAGTGAATAAGATCTATGTCTAAGATACTCACAATGAATCCCCGAATAGGTCTTTGGCCTGCAAGTACAATAAGACCAGTCAATTGCTCTTTTGGTTATTCTTCACCACTTTGTGCTTAGTAATTTTTTAACTCAATTTTGTAGTTTCCAAAGGATGCATTTTAAAAGTAGTAGAATGAGTGTTTTTATTATTATTCACATCATCTAAGCCAGTGCTTCTCAACCTTCCTAATGCCGCGACACATACAGTTCCTCATGTTGTGGTGACCCCCCAACCATAAAATTATTTTTGTTGCTACATCCTAACTGTAATTTTGCTACTGTTACAGTTCGGGTGACCCCTCTGAAAAGGTCGTTCGACCCCCAAAGGGGTGGCGATCCATAGGTTGTGGAACCGCTGATCTAAGCATTTTGTGTCACTCCTAATAACAGAATCTGAGAATATATGGTGTGTTTCTTGTTGTTAGCTGCCATCAAGCTAACTCCAACTCAAAATGAGTCCATACGCAATAGAACTAAGTGCTGCTCTCCCCTGAGCCATCCTCATGATGGGGCACAGAGCATTGTGATCTGAAGACTTGCCATTGGATGCTTTGGGAAAGTTAACCTTCAGGACCTTCTTCTTAATCCATTTTGGTCTGGAAGCCCTGCTGAAACCTGTCCAGCCTTAGAGCAATAGTCAAGTCACCAAGGACAGACGAGCTTAAGCCACACAGGAGGTGCACGGCTCAGGAATCAACCCAGGTCTCCCCCCTGAGAGATGAGACTTGTATCGTTGACTTACCACTGCCCACAAGAATACTTACAATATTCATTAGAGTCAAGAAAATGTCCTTCATAAAACAATCACTAAATATTGGAAATGGAGGATGGCTTTTGCTCAAGTGTTTTTAGCTATGCATAAAAAGGGGGGAGGGTAGGATTAGGGTTGCATATATAATTATTTAAAGAATGAAATTATAAATATAGAGATTACTTGTTCAATCTTCTTAGAGGAACTAAGAGGCCAGTAAAGTTAAAAAATGACTTGCCCATGATCTCAGAGCCACTAAGGAGCAAAGGGAAGCAGAACAACACATCTTGTCCCATTCTTGGTCCTGCCACGGCACAGCATGTCATGCACCAGAACAAGAGAACATCCAATTCAATTAAAAACAATTTCACCAAGAGATTCTAGACCCACAAATCATAACCGAGCTCTTAAGGGACTCACATCTTATAGCACAAACGTTTTATATTATTTTATTAATGACTGAAATTGAACTCTAAATCTCGTTCAATTCAGGTACTCCGTAAACACACTAAAATCACCTTGGGCTTTCTCCTAGACCTCCATCCCCCCTCACTAACTCTCATATATTGCACCTTCTCACTCCCCTCCAGCCCACAGGAGCTGCCCGTATTCAAGCCCTACAACTTGTGCCTGGACTGCAGGCAGACCAGGTTCCTAACAGGCTTCTATCCGCCTCATCACTAGTCTCCACACAGCTTTGAATGAACTCGTTGACTCTGATCAAGTCTTCTTATATTCTACTTTGTGAGGCTGAAGGAACTTCAGTGGTGAATATACCTTTATGATCACACCTCTACTTTCCTCTCCAATCACATTAATCTTATTACTCTCCTTCTGATTTCCTGGACCCTGGCACTGACTGTTTGTAGCTCCTTCCACGTGTACTCCTTTTGTGTGATTATAGATTTCTATGACTCTGATCATCCTGTCCTTTTGCCAAAAATGTACTCTTACTCTTCAGACTAGAAATCCTGATAGCTCCAATTAATGCTCTAAGGCTGAGTAAAGACATCACCTGTCCCGGGAAGCCTCTCCTGTCACCCCCTCACCTCACCACTCCTTGCCTCCCCTCACCAATTAGGTTCTCCTCTGTAGGGCTTCCTTATGGCCCACCATCACTCTGTTTAGAGTGTAATTCTTTGCTTGGGATCTTCATTCTGACTCTAGCTCTTTGAAGGTAGAAACCATGAGATAGTTAGATAGATAAATGATAGCTGATATAGATGGGTAGAGAAATAGATAGATAGATGATAGACAGACTTAGGTATATAGAGATGCATACACATGTACATAGTCCTGGTGGTGCTATGAGTTAGGCATAGGGCTGCTAATGGCCAGGCCAACCATTCAAACCCACTAGCCACCCCTCAGAAGATGAGGCTGTATTCTCCCATAAAAGTTCAAAGCCACTGAAACCCTAAATATAGCTGCTCTAAATTGCAATCAATTGGATGGCAGTTTTTAAAAACATTGTTGAACGGTTTTCTGAATCGAAACATGTCCAAACAAAACCGAAAACTCACCGCCATCAAGTTGGTGCAAGCTCAGCAATCCTGTACGACAGTATTGAACGACCCCTATGCGTGTCCAAGACAGTGACTGCTTGCAGGAGTAGAGAGGCTCATCTTTCTCTGAGGAGAAATCGTGGTGGTGAACTTCCACCTGGAAATTAGCAGCCCAAAATGCAACTACTATGCCACCAGGGCTCCTTTGACACATGTCATCGGATATTAAAATTTTCCTGTGATGCTTTCAATAATATGATTATTATCTCTAGTGATAAAGTACACAGCTGTTTTCTCCTAATTTGAAGGGTTATCAAAATCAAGGATGGAGGCGTGTGTTAGCCTGGGTAGACTAGAGAAGCAAATTCGTAGACACTCATATGTGACTAAGAAAGAGGTTTACATACAAGAGCAATTGTATATTGAGAGAACATCCCAGCCCAGTCCAGATCGTCCATAAGTCCGATATTAGCCCATATATCCGATACCAATCTATAAAGTCCTCTTCAGACTCACGAAACACAAGCAATGACACTGAATGCAGGAAGATCACAGGCCAGTGGGTGGGAAGTCTTGTGGATCCAGTGGCACTGTAAGCATCTCAGCACTGGTGGGGGTCTCCGCATGGTTCTGTCAGCTCCCAAACTCCAAATGCCTCAAGGTAGCTTCTTATGGCTTCTCCTCAGAAATGTCTCGCAGGGAGTCAGCAGAGAGAGAGTGTCTCCGCTTCCAAGGAGGAAAGACAGGAGTTCTCAGAATTCTCAGGAGAAGGCCATGGCTACACAGAGGCCTTATTGGCTACACAATGATTGACAGGCTAGACTCCACCCCTTCACTCTTAATCCTCACATTGACACAAGATTATGTAACTACCACAAGGCAGTAGAAGGAACTGCCATGCCCCGGAACCTACTGTTTTGCATTAGTGCTGCACTGGTAGAGCTTTGCTTCTTCCATGCAGGGGATTCAACTTCCACTTGTGGTCAATGCACCCTTTCTGCAACTGCCATTTGTCTGTCAGAAGAGGCTTAAGGTTGCTTGGAGTTGACACATTTTCAGTAGAGCTTCCAGACCATGATGGACTAGCTAGAGAGGTCTGGTGATGGACTTCCAAAAATGAGCCAATGAAAATCCTATGGATCTACGGCCAAGGTAACACGTAGCTCTGTTGTGTGTAGGACCATCAAGAGCGGAAGCTGCCATGATTCATCACTACAATAGAGGGCATCACTACAATAAATAGCAGTTAACTAGGATGGTAAACTCCATTTTGCACCTGGAGGTTACATACTTTAACCAAGGTCACAAAGTATCTATCAGAGTCAGGATTAGAACTAGATCTCTCTGAATGTAAAACTGCATCCCTCCTCTCACACCAAAGCCATACAGTGTTATGTAGTGCCTATTGTATTTAGAGATTATACAAGCATTTAGCCATCTGGGAAGGGTGTGTGTGTGTGTGATGTTTAATATATGTGAGATTTGCAACTCTGCTTATAAGTATTATATTGAAGTGAGTTGCATTATTTCTTATGGCTTTAGAGAAAAGAAACCAATAGTCAAAATAGAGATATAAAATGCCTTGGCTCTGAGCATTGTTCACCCCTTTCAAGGCAATCAGCCATGGACAGTGGCTTAGAGAAATCCCCAGATGAATTCTATTTCCCTTTCTCCTGCATCCAGCAGAGCATAGCTTTGCAATTCTCCTTCCACGACCTGCCTGTTGTTTCTTTTGTTGACATCATCTCATTTTAAAATACCATTTTTATGAAAGGTAATGTTACATGGTAGAAAACCATAAAAAAATTCATGGATAGAGTTGCTATGATGAAAATGCATTATTTCAATCGTTTCATTATTTTTACCTATTACACATTTACAGGTTTTGTTGTTTATATGGATATGTTTTATAGGTGGCTCTGTTCAAAACATATTACTTTAACATGTTGATCATTGAGAAATTCAATTCAGTTCCATTTACTTTTTTGCATAAAGAACTCTTTTCTAAAGAGATAACCCTGGCTTGTTATTAGTATTCTTAATCTTTTTTAACAAAATGTTAGTAGCTCTTACAGAGAATTATATAAAATTATCATAAAGTTTCATGAATATTATTTGCTATGGGTTTAGTTTCTGATCATCTAACAACCAAGATCTGGTAGAAGATCTATTTTTCTCAATACTTACTTTATCACTAAATCTTTTATCTCTAAACCTTAGTTCCTGGCTCCTAGAATGCAAAAAGGCTATTTAGAAACCTGAGCTCATGCATATGAATGGGTAGACTCTGGCTAAATGAAGTGGCTGAAAAAGAACAATTATTGGAAGACTTTGGGGCAGCTTATATTAGTTTCCTCAGACTGCCGTAACACAGGATCATAAACTTGTTGTTGTTGTTGTTGTTGTTGTTGTTGTTGGGTGTCGTTGAGGTGATCTGACCCTGAGCACCCCTAAGGACAACAGAACAAAACACCACCCACTCCGGTGCGGTCCTCACAATGATTTCCATGTTTAAGCCCATTGTTGCAACCATGGTTGCAATCCATCTTATAGAGGGCCTTCCTGCTCTTTCACGGCATCTCTAACTTACCACATGTGATGTCCTTGTCCAGGGACTGGTCTCTCCTGATAACTTATCTCACCATCCTCGCCTCAAAGGAGCATTCTGGTTGCAGGCCTTCCAAGACCAGATTTTTTTTGGAGGGGGTCCTTTTGGTAGTCCATGGTATGTCTGATAGTCTTTTCCAGTGCCATAATTCAAATACATCAATTCTTCCTTGGTCTTCCTTATTCAGTGTCCAACGTCACCTGTATACGAGGTGATTGAAAATATGGTGGCTTGAGTCAGGTTTCCCACCTAAGATAGACTAGGAAAATAATCCTGGATATTTACTTCCAAGTATTAGCCAATTTAAGCATTATGTAGCATACTATAATATTATCCAACAGAGTGCTGGCCAATGAGTCGCTTAGGTTTGGGGACACTTAAAATCTATAATGGCTGCAACAATGACCTCCAGCATTCCAATGTTGGTGAACATGGTACAGTCCTGGGAAGTGTCTTGTTCAGTTGTTTATGAAATCACCATGAATCAGAGCTACCTTAACAGTAACTGACAACAACAACATAAAGTCATAAGCTATATTAATTAACAATTCATTAATTAATTAATGACAATGTTATTTATCAGGGTTTTCTTTCAGTGTTAGGTCTCCATAAAGAGTATATGCAGTGACAGATCTCATAATCACATAGATATGGACGAAATCAGGAAATAGACAAAGTTTTTGAAAGATCCATTAATAAGTTTTAAGGCAAAGGAGAAAAATGCTGCAATGGTCAGGAATGGTAAAGAGAGCATCTTTCAGTCTTTCTTCATCCAAAACAGTGTCCCTGTTACCCTTCTTGAAAGAATTCTGTGCTTTTTGACTTACACCGTAGTAAAACAATAGTTTCAGCATCCGCAAGGGACTCAACTCAGGTTCCTTCTGAATGTTCTTTTGAGTTTGGGGAACAAAAAGAAGTCTGAAGAGGTAAGATCAGGGCTATAGAGTAGATGGAGTAACGTCCTCTGAAGTTCTCATGGGACAGCCCTGCTTCCCTCAGAGAATGAGCAGAGACAGTGTCATGATGGGAAATTTTTGCTGCAGTTTTCCTGACATTTTTCACCAATGCAACGTTCATCTTCCTGGAGGTTTCTTCATGATCAATCCCTGTGATTATCATTATGTCCTTTGAGGAATGGTGTTGAGAAGATGCCTTCGGAAAATCAGAAACCAGTTGCCAATACCTTCTGAGCTGACCTCTCTGTCTTTCATTTAAGCAGCCCAGCCAATCGCTGGGGAAGGCACTGTTCTCAAGAGATCATTTTTCATGTGTAGGTTTAACGCACCCTCATTTGACTAAGACAACCTGCTGCCTTGATACCTAAAGAACTTGTCTGCCACAGGGCACTGATGCCAGAGAGCTGGTTAGACACGCGTTGTTCGGAATAAACCTGTGAATGTTGGAACTAGAAGCCTAATTCCAATGCTTTTTTACTTACCCTTGTATGTGTGTATGCATGTGTGTATGTATGGACTACATGTATGTATGTACATACATGCATACATACATGTATGTATGTCTATCTATGTATAAGTCTATTTAGAGATATATACAGATGAGAGAGGGTCACAAAGTTTGTGGGGAATCAATTAAAATTTGCCGTGAACATTTTTGCAGCCCTGCATGTGTGAGTGTTTGTGTGTGGACCTGTACATCTGTGCTAATGGCCTCCAAAAACCACCAAAAAGTTCCATCCTGTTTTCTTTCCATTTCCCCATACACTTTTTGAAATTCCCTCCTGTGTGTGCATGTGTGTGTGTGCATATGTGTTATTGTCTATAGATAGATGGTGTTCACGGATGCGTCTGCGTCTGACTCAGTGGTACACTGAGAAAGAAAACAAAGCACTGTTATCCTCGAACTTAGTGCTATATTTGCCTGTGTTGCTGCAGCCGCTGTGCCAATCCATCTCAGGAAGGGCCTTCCCTTTCATTGGCTCTCTTCCTTACCAAGCATGACAACTTCTCCAGGAACTCATTCTTCCTGATACCACGTCCAAGGAACCGGAGAGGAGGCCTCTCCATGCTTGCTTGCAAAAAGTATTCTGCCTGGACTTCTGCCAACAAAAGCTTGTTTATCCTTCTGGCAGTTTTTGCTGTATTCAGTAGTCTTCACCAACACTGCCAGTGCATCGATGCTTTGGTCTTCCTTATTCAGTGTCCAGCTTTCATATGCGTATGAAGCATATGCATGGAAAATCCCGCGGCACAGTTCAGGTGGCCCTTAGATTGCTAGGTCTCCCTTCCTAAGTGCCGATCCGAATGGGAAGTGGTTCCAATGGCCAAGATTTTGGCTGGGAGTCAAGCGGTTAACTGTTAATTTGATGTTGAGTCTACTGTGAAAAATAACCCATGCCCTGCCAACTTTTCAACAAAACTACTCTTAACAAAGGTGGCAATGTACCCAGCTTAATGTCCACCAACCATTAGTCATTTGCTTTGTTTAACTTCTAAAGTAGTAACTGAATACTAAGTGCCTTGGGGCCAAGATCCAAAAACCATTGGTCTTTGTTTGCCTCCTGAGCCTGGTCCACTGGTTACCACATTGTAAGCGCCATTCTGATAAAGCCATTTGAGCTACATACATTTGGATGTAATCTAAAATTCAAAAATTTCTTTGTTGTTTTTTTAATTACAATTATTGTCATGTGTGAAATCGAGCGTCCTCAATGTCTGCCCCTGACAGACAAACACCTAAACCAGTGACCATAGATTTACCACATTTGGTCTCTTTAGACCCATTAAAAGCAATGTGTTTAGTAATTTTCTGGTACCTCAATGCTGTTTTGAAAGATATGTATCTCCAACTACCATTCCTCTCTTAAAGTTAAAATGGCCCTTATGCTTGTTTTCAATTAATTAATAGACAGACTGTTTTATATAGGTTGCCTCCCAATTGAAGGCTAAACCGGGAGTGGGGTGGAGGGAATGAAGAGGGCATCATACCAGAAACTCTACGGAGAAGGAAGGCCTGTTTTGAAAAGCAAGACAAACCATAAAATCAAGTAGAAAACAATTACTTAATACAAACTACAAAAAGAGAGCTTGAGTGGATCTGGTTGGTTACTGGTCTCTAAGTCTTCAAGCTGAGGGAAAGAAGCTGAGATGTTTCAGGGCTGTCAAAAAAGCGTTGAGCTCAAAACGAGGCATTCTCGGTCAAACTCCTGAGGGAGAAGATGGATGTTTGCCCTCTGCAGCCATAAGGACGGGGCTGTTGGTCTTCTTGGTTGCCATCCAGGCAGCACCATCTCATAAGGACATTACACAGATTAAGTGTGAAAGAGTCTCCGGTCCTGCACCATCTTCATGCCCTTGGTGCACTTTGGTTTGGCGAGTGTGTAAAACCATGTCCTTGGTTTGATATGTGTAAAACCGTGTCCTTGGGTCTTCCTCGTGTTCACTGATTCTGGCCCAAATATGATGTCCTTTTCTAGTGATTGATCTTTCCCTATGATCTAGTTAAAGCAAGCAAGCCGCAGTTTGGGTGCACATGCTCGTGAGGAACACTCTGCTTGTCTTTCTTCTCAGAATTCTTTGTTCATTTTGCTAGCAGTGCCTGGAATACTATGGAAAGCCTGTATAACTATCTTTCTTTGGGTTGCAACTGAGTGAACTAGGTCGCCCCAGCCCCGTCTGTGAAATGACTGAGTTTGTCAATGTGAAGTGAATTCAGGATGCCATCCACTGTATACATCGGAGAACGAGGCTGGAAGGATATTTGAACCCAATCTCTTCTTTCACTTTGAAACACTTCAAGTAGCCAATTAAATGTCTAATTCTTCTCTAAACTGTACAAACATAAATCTCCTTTATAGTGAAAGTATTGAGGGAGCCAGTGATCTCTTTATACAAATGTTGTCCTTTTTAATGGACTTTATTAAATTATGATATTTTTCCAATGCAAAGTCCATGTCCAAAGCGTGCAGAGAAAAGTCCATCTATGTGAAAAGTAATAAAAAAAGATAACTTCTCATTTTATTATTTAAATCACCCCAAATCAAGAATAGTATTAGAGACAGAGGTATAGACATGAGAGATGTCCACTGTAAATAATTCTTGGTAAATGGGAAAAGTAAAAGTAGTGATCTTATATTTTAAATGGACCACATATTGGTGTCACATAGTAAGTGCTCAATAAATGTTTCTCAAGGGAAGATTTGTTAAGCCGGTTTGCTCAGAAGGCATTACATTTGCCTGCAAGTGTAATGTCACCACCTGTCAACAAGCTGGATACTTTGGTCAAGATGTTCTATGGAAGTTTCATCCCTTAGCGATATTTAAAATGTAGCAACTTAATATTTAAAATGTAACAACTAAACAGCACATTTTTCATCTTAGCTTTCAGCAGGTTGAGCAGAGCATACCTTTGCCTACTTACTACATTAGACGGTGTCCAAAACAACTAGAATTATTTGACATGCCATATCCCCTTTTGCCATGATGACCTTCCACCCTTACTGTGGCATTGTCATTCTTAGGTGGCACCTGCTTAGTTTGCCACCCAACAGCTCTGCTTGGGCCACGCAGCAGCAGATGGCTTGAGGTAGGATGTGTTAATGGCAGTGATTACTTTATGAATAGTGACAGCTGATCAGGGACATAATAAAACAATAGTGGCTGCCATCCTGGAAAAAGGTGCTAAATAGGGGTGACCTACTTAGTGAAGGCTGTACCTCTCTCTTGAACCTCATTATCTATTCCAAGGGGGTGCACTGGCTGGCCAGGCAATGGCAGGCACCAACACACCAGAAAGAACCAAGCCAGTTCCTGCCACTTTCATTGAAGGGGTGGGGAAGATTGTACAGTTTTTAATATGGGAGCCATCTGGGTAAATGCAATGTGCCCTCCCAATTGTATTCCTCATTTGCCATCTTCTGAGCTTGCAGGGGCCTGATTTGGACACTCTTGTCTCATGATTCACAGCTTTGAGTCGGAGTGTAAATCACTATGGCAGAGTTTGATGACACCAAGTTTTGTATCTCGTGAACTTATATTTCAGAGAGCCAGTGATATTCAGAACAAATGTATCTGATTTACACCCCTTAAGAAAAGCGTAATAATGAAAGCTACTTCAGAAACACACTTCTTAGGGTTCTGCAGCCATTCAGTGGACTGGACACACAGGTTAGAAAGCAATGAGGTGAACTCCTTAATTTCAAGGAGCATTATAAGCTCATGAGCAAGACCTCATATGGAGAGAGGTAGCTATAATCTAGAGTGGAGAGCTATGAGTTTCTGGATTACTATGAGATTTGTTTGGAATTTGACAAAATAATATCACCAATGTTTTTAATGATATATATTAAATAGTATATATGAGAAAGTTTTAATATGTTAATATTTATTAAATATATTACCTATTATATAATTACATTTTATATATATATATATCATTTTAGATGCACACACATACTCAATACAATAGAACAATATATTTCCTGGTCCTGTGTTATCTTCATAACCATATCTCCATAACAGACATGAGGGGACTTCAAGAAGTTCATGGAAAGAATTAAAAGATAATCAATTTCCACAAACTTGTAAGGCCCTGTGGCATAGAGATTGACTTGATATGGCTCCTTTAAGCTATAATCTTTGTAACACTCTTCAAACAACTGAGTGGAATCAAGCCAATAAGGCGTACAGGGGATTGGTCAATTTTGCTGTCCTGCTGGATCTAAAATGAGGCATCTCAGAAGCAGGAACTGAGGAATCTCAGTACCATCAAGAAAGAGCCAGGAGGAGAGCACTCCCTCTGGACCCCCGGAACCACTGTGTGCTGAACCTCCTTGATCCAGGGCATAGAGGGTTGTCACTCCAGAGGAGTGGCAGAGGAGGCAAAACAGCAGCACAAAGATCATGAGATCAAGTAGGCTGCCTGGCCCCCTGATCAAGAAACCTGAGTGCCTTTGGACAAGAAGCTTGCTTGGAGAGAGGAGTGCTTCCTTGTACTTAATTGGAGGAAGCTAAGTTTGCACATCCACAGAACCAGGGCCGGCACCCTCAGGCTGCAGCACATGGTGGGATGGAGGTCCTCTTGGGAACGTATTGGTAGTGCTACAGGCAGTTTGCGAGTAGCATGGAGCCTGAAGAACAAATATGTCAGGGAAGAAGTACAGCAAGAAGGCTCCTTAGCGACAAGGAGTCTTAGACTTACATACCTTGGGCATATTGCCAGCAGAGACCAGTCCCTGGAGAAGGACATGGTGTTAGGTAAAGCAGAAGGACAGCAAAGGGGAGAAAGACCTTCGACACTATGAACTGATGCAGTTGCTGCCACAGTGGGCTCCAGCAGAACCACTGTGAGGATGGTGCAGGGCTAGGCAGTGTTTTGTTTTGTTATACGGAGGGGCCCTAGGAGTTGGAACCATCATTGGCCCCTAAGAACAACAACAAAGGAGATTTGTAACAATTGCTAAAACAGGGCCAAGACCCAGGGCTCATGTGGTTAAGAAGCCTGCGGGCACGTCTAAGAAGAACTCTTTCTGTTCTTGGATTCTTGTATTCTGAACGCTTCTGATCTTGAATTGCAATCTGTTAATGTCCCTGATAAACGTAGTAATCCTGAGCACGGTTGTGAGGTCTATGTAGCCATTGCAATCGATTATTGAATCTAACAATGGAGTAGGCTGTTGTGGGAGAGAGAGTAGGTGTCAGAATTAGTAGTTTGAGGGTGGAGGCAAGTCTGATGTCCATCTCAGCCTTGGGCTGAGATTGAGTTTGATTCTCCCTCTCCCTGGTGAGGTCAGAGAAAGTCAGGCACGGTCCCCACACCATTTTCACAAGTCTCCTCATATGTGCGAGAAGAAAACATGACTCAAACTAAACTCACTACCCTTGCGTGGATTCCAACGCATAGCATCCCTGGAGGACTGAATAGAAAGCCCCATCTTTCATAATATTCCAGTGAGTTTCCCTGGTCCTAGTGAATTTACTCTGAATTATTAACATGCCTTCTGAAAATATGGAAAGGTGTTTTTTTTAACTAATTCAAAGGAACATGGGGTCTTCAGTTGTTCTGTTGAGGCTCATGGTCGGTTTTGCCCTTTAATTTAGTATTTTTGTTGTTGTTGTTCCACACAAGCAGAAATATATATATAATGTCCCCAAAATTATACTCTATCACAAAATATTTTCCACTATCTTTGGGAGAGAGGTGAAGTAAAACATTGCAGTAGGTGGAGCAACATACATCTGCACGTAATACTTGGGTGTTCCTAAGTTATCTGCACGTAATACTTGGGTGTTCCTAAGTTATCTGCACGTAATGCTTGGGTGTTCCTAAGTTATCTGCACAGAATGCTTGGGTGTTCCTTCTCCGTCTGACTTTATGACCCACAGGTCTCAAAAGGCCAGTCCATAGCATGCTAAATTAACTGGAAGCTTCGCTGCATGTGTGATCTGCTCCGAATATTATCTTTATAAGTCTTAAAACAAAGAATAAGTGAGAATTAACATATTATGTCTGCCCGGAGATATTCAAAGGCCCTAGAATATTCCAGTGATTTTATTTAACTTGATAATTAGTTTACACAGTGTGGTGGGTACTGTATTGCTTTAGAAATGACCGTTTTTCTTCTAAAAATTGGTTGTGGTATTCAGTCTTTCCATTTTATGGTTTATGAAAATTTTGACATTAATTAAAGCTCTTCATTTAATAATATGGAAAAATATATGTCTTTCCTAATTGAATTTCATTTTTTATGTTCTCACTTTTACAGTTTCTTTTGTTTTGACTCGTGTGCTCTGTGGGATTGTGTAAAACAAAGAGAAAAGGGGTTTGAGATGTTTGACTGGCACTTTTTAAGAATAAGAGGGGTTTTAGTTATACAATTTTAGAAAAAAATTATTTTAGTGTTTTAAAATGTATAATACATAACGTGGACACTGAACATCTACTGATTCAGTCAGAAAATATTGGCAGAGCACATTCTAAAAACAATCTCGTATGCATCAATGTACATCTTAGAGAAGATAAATGATTACACAACAAAAACAGGAGAAATCACAAATAGAAGATAAAGAAAGATGGAGTGATCAGAGGAAGTTTCTGAAGTGACATTGGGCAGAGACCTGAATGGTGAGGCTGTAGGCCTCGAAAAATCAGGTGAAGAAAGTTCCAGAAAGAATGTTAAGCATGTGTTGAGAAGCAATGGAGGAGCTTTAGAAACAGCCCGAAGGTCAATGTGGTCACAAGATAATGAGTGAAGGTTGTAAGAGCTCCTTAGAACCTGGGTTTAATGGAGACTTGGAGGAAATAACAAAAGTGAAAGCGGTTCCTAACCAAGCGCATGGGGCCCCTCCGTGTGATCTTAGTTATTAGATCGAAGTGGGTAACATTGCTGTGACGCAGCAATGAAAAACCACTTACAGAGGAGATTTTTTTCAAAGATCCAGATGGAAGAATCGGTGTCTCAATGACCTTAAAGCATGGTAGCAATGCAAGTAAGGTTCATATACAGGGAAAATGTTTGGTAGCAAATTTTAGGAAATAGCTTCATAACGATTGTGTTAGTCTGGGTAGGCTAGAGAAATAAAATTCATAGACACTCAAATAGCCCAACAATGGATTCAAACACACCAGTGATCATGAGAATGGTATAGGACCAAGCCACACTATGTTCTAGGAGTCAGAGCAGGGTAAACAACAACAATCGTTTTTTTTAATTCCCTTTGACCTCTCTTACCCATATCGATCCTCCGCATTTGGTTTTGGGGAGTGCATAAGGCATGTGTATGACCTTACAGGCAGGGTATACTAATGCTTTAGGTGGGATTGTGAAATGCAATGTTATTATAATGTGTTTTTGTTGTCGTCGTTGGGAGAAAGACTGGGCTCCCTACTCCCATAAACCTCTACAGTCTCGGAAACCCGCAGGGGTCACTCTGAGTCAGCATTGACCTGATGGCAGTGCATTTGTTGTGTTCTTGGGTTTTGGTTGCTGTTTACTGCCATGGAGTTCATTTCTGCCCACGGCGACTCCACATGTGTCTGGGTAGAATTGTTTTCTACAGAATTGTCAGGATTATATCTTTTGGAATCAGATCACCAGGTACGTCTCCAGAGGTGCATCTAGATAAACTGAGAGCACCATCTTTTTAGATGGGTTTCAAGTGTTTACGTGTTTATCCCATGACTCCCCTATGCATCGGATATTCTAAAATGGGATTACTTTCTCTTCTGCAATGTTATTGGCGGTTAACCCTGTCGTTACATACAGTCTTAACCCATTTGTTTAACTGCTCTAAAGTTCTGCCTGTCTAAGTATACTCATCCAATTGTATTGTAGTGGGCATTTAGATTATTTTTAATTTACTGGTTACTACTAGTGGGGGGGTGGATCTTTTAATGAAATACTTGTATGTGTGCTTCCCAGTGTCTGCACAATGATTGATGTGTCTCTGACGGTGTCGCGTGACCTCGCACCTGCATGTGCGAGGCATCCCATCGTCTTCTCTTTGTGCCTTCGCCATCCAGACAAACATAAGCATTGCTAACATTCGTCTCTGAGTTCATGCTGAGCATTCTGAGGAAAGACCACTCATGACCACCAAGCTATAGAGTTCCAAGAAGAGTTACCGTCCCCCAACCTTTGACTCCTACCATGAGTTGAAGATGATCCTCCAGGGAAGCATGGGTGGAAAGTAGTTTTGCTTTGTGAGCAAACTGAAAATTGGCCCTTGAGCTGAATTGCCAAGGGATTGTGTAACCCGTGAGCAGACAGCACGGGCTCTGACGGCGTGAGATCCAGAGCTGTAATAGAAAACATTGACTTGGCCACAACTAAACAGCTGAACACATGTTAGCATTTGCTGCCAATAAGTTTCCTAACCAAGAACAACATAAAATCATAGGAAATCCTGTTTCCTGTCTTCATGAACTTTCTGTGCATCTTCAGTGCCCTGGTCTTACATCCCAAGTAAAACTACCACCACCAAAAATAATTCAAACAAAAAAATGTGTTGATTCAAAAGTCCTCTCCTGCTCACCATGAACTGCCCTATCATTACAAAGATGAATGTCTAGTCCAGACGACACCCTAAAACATTGTTTTATTCTTTATGCCAGCTGCTATTTAAAGCTGGTTTTTTGGGGGAAAAATCTAATGTGCTATATGATTGAATTGGTAAAGTGTGGCCTATAACTGGTATAAAACTTTGAATAGCTAAAAAAATTCCTTCTCTAGGATAGCCTGGTTTATTGGCCACACTTGTATATTTTATCATGTTGAACAGACTTCAAGATGAAAGACAGACTGGATTCTGATTTTCCTCTTCAACCCTCCTGACATCCATGCTACTTTCATTCAACAATAAGTAGAGATACACCTGTGTATTCTGAACCAAGATCCTTCATTAAATATACCCACATAGCAGGTAATTACTACACAAGTAAATGTATACCAGATAGTTCACTCTTACACAAGTTCACTGCCATCAGAGTTGATTCTCTTACATAGAGACCCTACAGGACACGGTAAAACTGCCCCCTGTGAGTTTTCAAGATTATACTTCCCTACTAAAGGAGTGAAAAGCCTCATCTTTCTCTGGCAGAATAGATGGCAGGTTTGAACTTCTGACTTTGTGGTGAGCGGCCCAATGCATGATGCCTATCAGACAGAAACTAGCAATTAAAAATATATATATCTCCAAAAGCAGAAAACGAACCGCTCTGGTGCTTTTACACCTAGTTTCCCTCGTCACTTCCACTGGGGTCCCCCCGCCCCCTGACTCAGACATGACATCAAGAAGTAAAACCCGAATCTGAAAAGTTGTCGTAGAACTTTTTCTGAAGGCTTTGTAATGAGTTTCAGAAGGATTTCTTTTTTGCAAATGAACCGCATGTGCTCACACTGCCCCTTCCTGCACTGGGCGGGGCTCGTGCATTCCTCTTTGCCTTTTCCTCCTTCCAAATCTATTTCTCGCTTGTTTGTTTTGGCTCTTTCTCACTTTCCATTTTTCATCATTAGTTCTTTATGATCTTGTGTTTCCCTTTTGCTCCCTGTCACGGCTGCCAGACCAGTTTTTTTCCTCTCTGGGCCCCCACATTTCCCTTCACCCATCGAACATGAGCCGGCTCCCACCCTTGCTCTGGCAAGCCAGCTGCTTCCTCTTTAAAACAGAGACTCATCTCCCTTCGGTGAAGTTCCTGGGCATCCAAATGCCTTCCTCAGAAGGGTCGGTAATGGCATGAAGGATTACAGAGGGTTTAAAAGACAGATCAACAAATAAAATGGGAGTGGACCTCTAATTCACATTTGAAGCATTCTGAAAAAAAAAAAAGAGAGAGAGAGAGAGAGAAAATGGTTTCTGCTTAATTTTTTTCATTCTCCTTGGCTCCATGTGATGTGCTCTTTCGGTACTCTGTCCAGCATGGCATCTGAAACCCCCCACCTTGCCTGTTTAATGTTCCTGGGGCCTGTGAAAGTGGCCTAAGAAACACCACCAACGTGGATTTCATATGATGAGGTAGTGAAAACATGCCAGGAGGAGGTGAATCCTGCCAAGTCAAGTCAGCGCATTGTGATGCTTTCACTGTACCCAGGAATCTTAATCCCCATCGAAGCTCCAGTGTGCCCTTGAACTCATAGAAATTATTGGCAAAGCCAATGTCATCAGATGAGCCCTGCTGACAGAGCAAAGAGCTCCCTGAACAAAACAACCTGTTTCCAGATGCCCCGAATCGTTCAAGAAAATGAGGGGACCCTTGTGACAGGTCTCAGCTTAAGAGAGCTGATTCATTCTTCTTCTGTCCCATAACTGACGAAACCTCATGTGATTCGGGAGTTTCATCTTCCCAATGAGCCCTTGAATACCTTGGACTGAAGGTCTGATTGATTAGCCAAAGAGGTTTGCATAGTACCGCTGTGAGTCTATTAAAATGTTTTCTTCTAAACCTGATCAACTTCTTTCCTCTAAAACCATTTTTAAGATACAAAATTTCCAACCAAATCATTTTTGTCACTAGGAAATCACCATCTCCACTGGAAGGAAATGGAAGAAAAATAAACCTGGTACATTGGTGATCCATTATCATTTGTGAAACACATCCCGATAAATATTGCCTGCTGTATATTTTAATTTCACAGTCGTGGTAACCATGTAAGGCGGGAGATCGAAAGTTAGTGTTCACTGATGATAAACCTTAAAATGTTCTGTTCATTAAAAAATGTTTCTTAGGGAGCTCCAGTTAGATCCTATTTTCTAGACTTTGGGGGTATAGGAGTTCTTCGATAGAGTGTCTCAAAAGATTGTTTTATCTTATTAGGAAGAGAAAGAACCTTGGTGGGATAGGGGTCATGTGCAGGGATGGGTACCGAAAGGCCGCAGTTTGAAACTAACAGCTCCTCCCTGGGAGAAAGACGCAGCTTTCTACTCCCATAAAGTTTCACAGTCTCGGAAACACGGAGGCAGCGTTCGTCTATCGCATTGGGTCACTCGATGGCCGTGAAACTGAGCGAGATTAGAAAGAGAGAGAGGAGGAAGGTCAGCTCTTGCTATCGCGTTTTATTCTTCAATAAGCTCTGGGAAAATGATGTTCAGGGTCTCCCCAGTAAAAATTAACGACAGCCATTTCCTCACCTCCTAGGTGGTTTGCAGACCCAGAATTATAGAGTCCCACAATAGTCCTATACACATGACTCTTAGCAAGGTTGGAGAGCAGGTAGACCTGAGGTCCCAGAGCATAAATAAAACTTCCCCGAGGATGATGCTAACATTTGCCTCAACTTGCTAGTTGGTTTCTTGACTACGGATTCTTCCTGACTCCTGGTTTCTCTTGCCTGACATTCTAATATCTGCTGGACCTAGTGTTCACCTGTCTCCTGTCTCTGATTCATAGCACACCCTGATTTTAACAACTTTACTCTGAGATATTGGTCATGAGGCAACTCCTGACATCTAATCTCCGTTTGACCCTCAGGATCTCAGAAAATACTAACCTGAGCTTCACTTGATCCCGCCTGTCTACATGTCTTGCAAAAGTTCCAAACACACTGCCCTCAAATCAGTGGGTTTCCAAGACTTCAGCTGTTTGCCAGAGTAGAAAGCCCAGTTGTTCTTTCTCAGAGCTGTTGGTGATTTTGAACTACCGGCCATGCAAATTGCAGCCCAATGGGCAAACACTAAATCGCCAGGGCTCCTATATGTCTGCATGTTTCACCAACCCTGAAATCAGGCCAGAAGCTGGGCCGTACAGTGGTCCTAGGGATTATGCATTCACGTTGCTCTGCCAAAAGAGAGAGCTCTGAGTCTCAGCTGAGTTGGGGGAAAAGTTACGTTAGTGAAATAACACTCTCTTCTTCTTCTCCAAATGTTGCCCATTGTACATCCTGATTGACAACGTGTAACATGAGCCCTAAAGAGCTGTCCTAGTACTGCCACTCTTAGGAATTGACCGAAGGAGAATTAAATTTTAAAAAGGCATCATTTTTATAATTCCTACCAAATGACTGGGTAGGACTATGCAAATGTGAGGTGTTTGTTGTCCAATAAGGGAACTAGATGGCTTACTGTAGTTGATACTAAAGGGCATGACACCCTTGTGCCGTGGGATCCTGCAAATGCAATTGGACTAGGCCTAAAATGGGCATAGCCCTCAACAGAAAGTGAGCTCTTAATACCATCAAGAGAGAAGAGTCAGGAGGGGGGCCGTGGCGTCAAGATCCCTACGCATCAAGGAGACAAAGGGTCGTGACAAAAAAAAAGATGCCATAAATATGGCAGAGCAGTGGTAGCTACAGAGCCAGGACACCAGCCAGAGACAGCACAGTGGGGTTCTAGGCCCATGGAGTCAGAAAGCTGAGTGTCCGCCTTCAGGCCAAGGTCTATGGGTGGAGTAAGAGACCTGTGGGCGTTTTGGTCAGCAGAGTCAAAAGCTTTGTAACCCTTGTGTAAGCAGGACGTAGTCCTTCAGGCCTGGCTAAGAAGATGCTGTCCTAGATGAAGAACTGTATTCTGAGTATTACTGATCTTACATTGTCCCCTGCTAACTTGCCTAGGAAACTCCGTGATTGTGAGGATTGTCTCGGAGACCTGTGTGGCCACTGCAATGGATGATCCAATAGCAGCGAGGAGAAGGTGAATGTGAGAACTGGTAGAAGGTTTGGGAAGTGGAGGCATGTCTGACGTCCCCTCATAGGAATTGGCCTGGGGTGGCGCTCCTACCAGTAGTTCTCGTCTCTCTCCCTTGTGAAGTTAGAGGAAGTCCGAGGCTGCCTTCATTTTATGTCTACAATTTTTCAAAGGATAGTTCTATGTTTTATTTGCATCTTCTGTAATCTATTCATGAATATAGTAGAACATGCAGGGAGAAAAGTTACGGAAACTCCTAAGTCATTTGCAGACATTTTGGGGGAATGAGTGGCTGAGATGAGAGACTCAGAACCATAATTTTGGGGAACCCCAAGGTTCAAAAAATGAACCCTGGTGGCAGTTTGAACCCACCAGCAGCTCCAGGGGAGAAAAATGTGGCTCTCTGCTCCCTTAAGATTTAGTCTCAGAAAGTCAAAAGGGCAATTCTCTTTGGTCCTATAGAGTCATGGTGAGCCAGAATTGAATCAAGGATACTTGAGTTTTGTTTGGGGCATGGAGTTCAAAACAAACAAACAAACAATTGTTTTACCTCCTACTTTGATGAGTAGTTCCTGGGATCTTGCAGCTAAGGGCAAAAATGTGGCCATTCCTCATCAGTCACAGAAAGAGAACTAGAATCAAATGTACATAGAAGTAGATACCATTGCAACTGCTCTGGAAAAGGTCACTTTAGAAGATCTTGGGTCGAGAGGGATAGCCTGTGGGGAAAGATTGAGAATCATTTATTAAACAGGCTTGTCAGTTGGCTAGAGACGGACGGAACCCTAAGACTATGGCCCTTCATCACTCTACAGGTCTACAGCAGAACTCTCCCATGGCTTAATATTCAGACAGATGAGGCTCTATAAGGTAAACCATAACAGTAGGAATCACATACTCCTTAAAGCAATCAGCCTCTGGATTTCATAAGGGCAGTATCTACCCAAGGACAAAGGAGGCGGAAGAGAAATGAGAGACCCGGGGTAGATATAGAATGAGCAATGTCCTTTGTGGAGATTACAATCAGTGGCATGAAACAAGATGTGTATTGATTATTGAATGGGAAGTTGATTTGCTCTGTCAACTATTCGTGATAAAAATGTCTTTTCAAATACTCATGTGAGCATAAAATTTCATCTCTAAGATGAAAGAAAACCACTCAACTGCTGCAAATCATGTATCCTTTAGGTAACAAGAAAATAAAGATCTATACATGAAGACAGGTGGATTTGCCTGGAGTCAGCGATACTTGAGGTTTGGAACCTCTTTTTTGGCCCTAGCAGTTTTGTTTTTTTATTTATTTAAATTTTATTAAGAAAACTCTCAAAATTATAGATGGTTCAGGACTCACAATGCTTATATCACCCACAGTAAGTAAATCAAGGATTTATGCTTAATGATGGTTAAAGGATGCCCCAGAATACGCCATGAGTTAAAATCTTGCAGTAATTTAATAATGAAAGATGCTGGAATTTTCTTAAATACCAAATGTCTCAAATACAGAATACATTGTCCCATCACTCTTCTGTCAGTTTGTCATACTGTGGCGGCTTGCATGTTGCTATCCTACTGAAGCTTTGTCACCAATATTTCAAATCCTGGTGACATTACCAGAGTGAAGAAGTTTCATCAGAATTTTCAGACAAAAACAGATAGGAAGAAGGAATAGCCAGGCCACGTCTCAGGGATTAGCCATGGGATAACAGAGTAGAAGTGGGATGAAATATAGGCTTGGTAAAGTCAAAGCAATCAGCATACCACTTGGTATAATATCAATACCATAAGTGGAGCTTTCATATCAATCAACCATCATCTGAAATCAATGTTGTTCATTTGAACCTTGTGCTTGTCATTTTGTTTGAATTCCATTAGTACTTTTAAATTTTGATAACTGTATGAGTCATAAGCTCAAGGAGTATACCCCTGTTGTCATGTTTGTACACACTTAATAATAGGCTATGAAATAACTGAAATTTAGGTAGAAGGTCAGAAGGATTGACAAGAGCAACTCCAGAGAGATGAGACAGGAATTTTAGGGCAAATTTGAGGACAAAACATCTCAGAAAGTATGATGAGAATGATTACATTCCAATTCTACAGCCAATGTAGCTAAATTAACAAGTAGACACTGTGAAATTGGTGTATGTTTGGCTGTATACATTTTCAAGAACAACAAAATAAACACAACTTAGGAAAAATAGAAAGGAGCTCCGATGACAACCGTGTAGCCTAAGGATCCCAAACTCCTAACAACTCTGGCCTTAAATCTTGTCTAATGTATTGCTTCAATGTTTTCAAGTTAGCCCCTTTTTGAACAGGAGCGTTCTTCGATGGACAAATCATTGGAATCCTAGTATGTGGAGGAGACTGTGCTTGAATCGAGGGGCATTGATCACTTACTTGCTATAGCTAACAATATGGGTGGAGTGATAAGGACATCGAGTTCTCCAGGTGAAAACACAGAAATTGAAGTAAAAATCATCTCACTGGGGTAACGGTGAAGAAACAGCCAGGGGCCACATCTGACCCCCTCCTGCTCATGTGGTTGATTGCCATAAGGCACAAAGGTCAGACGTACCGCCACCCTTCATCCTTTCACCCTGTTCGACACCAACCACCCCTCCCAGGGCGCGCTGCTTTTTCCGCACACCTACTTGTCTTCTGCATTTCATCGCTCATTGCCTTGGACACGGAACTCACAGACAATATGATTATGGGTTTACTAGGGAAGACAACAGATTACAATTCAGGGGAGAAAATTGCAGGATAGAGTATTTCCGTCAGGACATTTTCTTCTCTACTGTGCAAGCAGGCAGGTCTCTCTCTGACCCTCAGTCTCTTGGCCTGGCCATTACCCCGCTCAGGCCAGATAACAGTTATTTTAAGGCTGCCAAGACATGGCCAAAGGGCATGTCAGTCCTCTATAAACCTCCACCCCAAAGCATTTAGTTATGTGGGTCAGCTAATGTAGCTCCCCCAATTAAATTCCCAGAGGTATCCTACCCCACAAACCAGCCTCCTGCCCCGAAGTATTCAGGTTTATTTGATGTGTGTGCTGGGAAGTCCGTCAGTAGGTCTCCCATCGTGGTTCCTAATTCTGCTGCTTGTTTTGTTGTTGCTCTTCTTGTTTTTGCCGCTGCTGTTTCTCTACCACTCCCCTAATATCATGGTCGTCTCCTGGATCAAGACGCTTTAAAGTGCAGGGACAGCTGGATCCAAAGAATGTGCTCCACTCCTGACTCCTGTTGCTTGATCGTAGTGAAATTCCCCCTTCCTGCTGCTGAGATGGCTCCTTTAATACCCAGAAGACTGGCAATCACAATGAACCCCACTAATAATCATAGCTGAATCATATAATCCAGTAAGTATATTCTCCTATCTTCATATACAGACTCCTCAAGAAAACAAGCAAACAAACAAAAACACAAAGGTCATTTGGTAAGAGTCACCAAGGCTGTGGCTAAAAGATCCATACTAAAGAGTCCAAAACATTACACATTGTTATAAACATTTATAGCATTTCAAGAAATATATGAAAGTTGGTAAGTTGCTAAAAATTACATTCTTCTTTAAAATTAAAAAAAAACAACCTTTGGAACAATAGTTTGTTACAATTGTGGTATAAACTGTCTCATCTTCTATATTCCAAATGGCAGACTTCGTAACCAAGTCCCTCTGAAGCTTAACTTGAAAGCTATTCTCAGCAAACCAACTAATTTTTTAAAATATTGGACTAAGCAGAAGGAGGGCAGATTTTGGGGATACACTCATAGGGAATATACCCAAGCTAACGTTCACAACACACACTGCTTGACTTTCCAGCTCATCTCTTTCATTCACAGGTAATCAGGCTGCCCTTAATTAAATAATCCCAGGGTACCTGGCAGCAGGACCATTCCCCAGAGAGATGTTCCCACGCTGTTACATCTTCCACTAATTTTGACTCTCAGGATTTATTCTTCTCTTCATCTGCTTCAATCAAACTGAAGCAGATCTAAGATAATTTTCTCTTTGATTTGGGAGGAGGAGAGGTTCTGTTTTATAGCGACAAAAAATCTGGACTCAGCTGCTGGTTCCTTTACCGTTTTGTCCTCATCCCTCAAGGAATGAGTTCAGAAAGGAAAAGCCGTTTAGGCACCATTGATTAATAGAATATTAGAGGCTCAATGAACCTGAAATATAATCTTGTCCAAAGAGACCCAAAAAGATTAAATAAAATTAAATGTAATCCTCTGACTATATTAAGAAAAACCTTGATAGAGCTTCTCAATCTAAAATTTTACTTTCCAAATATTTATTGAAATCCATTTTTTACATAAGACATTAAACTAAGAGCTATATGAATCAAGGAATTATTCTTCCTAATATGCTTTTATTTTTTTCTGAAACAAGTAAACAAAAACATGCATCTTCAAAATGAGGCAGTCCTTGATTGTCACCAATCTCAATAAGATGGATGTGAAAAAGGAAAAGCCGTCTTCACTGAAATATCCTGGAATTAAACTCAACCCTTAAATGAAGAATTCCAGGTTTGAGTTATGTCAAGTCACTTAAATGCCTCTAAATCACAGATTCTCAAAATCATTTGTCTGACAGGCTCCTTTTCCAAAAAAAAAATTACTCAACACCCCAATGGCAGTTAAGAACTGTTTTTTGGCCATAGCCCATAATCCAGAATAAAGTGTAGATATCTGCTTTTGCAACCCTCTTGGATCATTCCAGCATCCCCCAGGGGGCAATATGCCTGCTTTGGGAACCACTGCTCTAAATCAACAGTGTCCACCTAGAATGATTTGATACCACCTACCAAAGTTTGGGTCTAAATCTGAAGCTACCAAATTGAGTGAAGCTTTACCACACAAAGTGGAAGAAACGGTCGCACTGCCCCACTCCCACCCCCCAACCCCCTGCTGCTTTCTTTTCCGGGTGATTTCCGTGTTCCGCATCCCTTCCCCACCCTGTGGGACCCATGCCTAATAAGATGAGTGTATCTTCTCGTTTACAATAAGTAAAGAAGGGAAAGGGCATTTCGTTAAGTCATTGCCATTTCAGAAGATCTGAATATAAGCAATTGTCCCACTTTACTTCTTTGTAGCGTAAAATAAAGATGTAGTTTATCCCTATATATCTTTGTGTGTGTTTGTGTGTGTGTTGCCATGAATTGTTTTATATGATGCTTCAATCCGTGGTCTTGTAGTTCCCATCAAGTAACTAGGTAGGATTCATCAAGTGAGATGCTAAAGGATTGAACAGCTTGCTAATACTAAAAAGAAGACCCTGATATTCTTCTTGGGGTGAAACCATGCAAATAAAGTGTCTAGAACGCTGAAGAGGGAATTGGACAGTTTTGCCATCCCACTAGATTTAAGCCATCCCAGAGGGAGGGGGGTGGATCTCACCACAACCAAGAAGAACTAGGAATGGAACATGTTATTTGGACCTGAGAACTCCATGCTGAGAGCATCCTAGACCCAGGAAACAAAGAGCGTGAGAGAGAGAGCTATAACACAAGAGATGGTGCAAGGCAGCACGAAGCAGCCGCAGAGAAATGGTGACGAGACAAGCAACAGATGCAGGAGAGGGGCAGGAAATAGCATGACGGGGGTGCTGGTTCAGAGTGAGACAGTGTCCGGCCTCTTGTGGACTGAAAAGCACTTCATACGTGCACCCTGAGCACTTACTGGTGGGCTGAAGATCTTTGTAACACTTGCTGGACCCAGATAAAGGCCAAGGGGCCGCTGGACCAAGAAGCCAAGGGCAAAGGAGAGGACTGCCCAGGGGCATAATTGAGAAGCTGTTCTGACTGAACAACTGCATCCTGAGCCTTTCCTGGGGGATTGGACAGTTTGCGAAGCTGTTACTTCCCTGCTAAACCCCTTAACTGTGAGCATGGCCTTTCGGCTGAGTTCTATGTAGCCATTGCAGCAAATGATCGAACTTCTCTGGTGAACTTGGTTGGTGCTGCTGAGAAGGAGTTGGACAGCAAACTTCAAGATCAGTGATTCAGCACTCCCCCCCCCCATCCCAGCCACTCCACTAGAGAAAGACGGGATTATCTGTATCTCTACAGATTTACAGTCTCCAGAACTCTACATCAGATCACTATGAATCTGAATCGACTTGCCGGCAGTGGATTTGGTTTGGAAGCGAGAGGACAGAGTGCCATGGGAGTGACAGTTGTTGTTGGGATTGGTAGCGAGAAGGGTATCCGCTATCTGCCTCATAGGAGTCAGGCTGGGGTTGTTGATCTTGATTCGCCTTTCCTCTGGGGAAGTCAACAAGGAGATCTGATGCTGGCCTTACCACATCATTGTTAAAGTGTTCATGTTTCATGCCTTTTCCTGAGGATGTGTCAATGCATCACATTTGGAGTCATAAAGTGCCAAAGCAGCGGGGAATAGCATAGAAGGAAAGAGTCCCTGTTGACTACAACCAGAGTCAGAAAGAGAAGTAGATGGAATGTATCTCTATTATTCATAGTTACAGATAATTTTCTGAGAATACCAAATTAACAAATGCCAAGTTCTTAACCTTCATGGAAATATGCATGGGGTTAGGTTCTTGTGAGCCTCAGGTTGCATTTTCATCAAACAATCAATACATAAACTTGTTATATGTGCATTTCTATTAAAAGACACTTTATTTAATATAGACCGTGACTCATGAACATTGAGCTCATGGCCAACAGCACAGGAGCTCACGCCTGCACAAAGCTTATCTAACAAGCATTTCCTCTGTAAGGCACATCACAGACTTCTTGCATAGAGGAAATCTAGACAGCTCTTCAACACTATACTAGTGGTTCATTGAGAACCACAAGTTCACAACGTGCAAAGTTACCACCCCTCCCCCAGAAAAAGTGACTAGCTTTTGGACCCCAAATGATACTCACCACAGTGAGGTGTAGAACATTGTCTTTGTGTGCTGTTAGGGCAATTGACTTAGCTGTCCCTGGAGATGGTGGTCTTAAACCCCCAAGTCTCCAATGACTCATTTCTACTAGGTGCTTGGTTATATCTAAGGAGTTTTCATAACTTTGCCTTAGTTTGCGCTACTAGATACATGATACATTAACAGAATACTCACTTTGGGGGGGTTAGGAGGGGAGAATAAAGAATATCACAGACTCAAGGAAATAATTAGTCCAAATTGCTAGTGGACCACGTAGACCACAGCCTCCACTCCCCTGGGATTAGAAGAACTAGAGAGTACCCAGTTTCCACTGATGAGCTCCTTGCTCAGGGCAACAGAAGATCCTGGGAAGAATGGAAGAAAGTGTAGAACACAATTCAAAATCATAAAAAGAATAAAACTTGGCATTGGAGAAAAGATGTGGTCCTGGTGACACACACTGTTCAATCCTAAAGGACCTCAGAGTGCTTTTTCCTGCTTTCCCCACCATATCTTCCTGTGACCAGGGGTGAGATTTCCCCTCATCCCATAAATCCAGAGACTGGGGATGCCCCGCACTCCTCTTCTGCCTATTTGGCTGGGACACCCCACCCACAGGCAGCCACTTCCCAAGGATACCACACCTGTAGCACCCATATGATTGACAGGTCACATACTCATTGAACACAAGACCTGTGCCTAAAACCTGCATTATCAGAGGTATACACACAGGTAGAAGGTATACTGAGCTCCTGCCTCTCCTACAGGATAGCATTACTATAAATGGGGTGGCAAGCAGTGTTGCTATAATGCAGTGTTGTGGCAGTGTCCTTTTGTTGTTTTTTTGTTTTGTTTGTTTTTTTGCCTTTTTGTCTTTTTTTCCTTTCTTTCTCATACCTGTTCTTCCTTTTTTTTAAAAATCAATTTATTGAGGCTCATACAGTTCATCACAATACATAGATCAATTGTGTAAAGCACATCTATACATTTGTTGCCCTCATTATTCCCAAAATTCGCTTTCCTCTTGGGTTCTATTTTTACCCTCTTTCAATGTCTTTTTCTTTAATGTTGTCAGCTTCTTTCTCTCCCTCCCCTTTATTTATTTTCTTTTCTTCTTATTTTATTCTGCCCTATGTGACAAGAAAGGAAGACATTGTTTCCCCACTAGTCCATCATACTAACCTCACATTCAATCTACCACCCTAGCCAGGGAGTGCAACCACTCACTCCAACACAACTAGGCCAACAACTTGATGGATAGCTCTGTTTATGCTGCTTTCAGCAACTGTTCCTGCCCACCAAGCAGAGTTCCATGCCCACATTCATACCAGTTGTTCTACCCACCCAGACAGGAGGAGAGTGGCCGAGTACTGTCAAACTTAGGTCCAAAGTAGTACTCTGACCCTGACTGCATACATATACAAATAAACCAGAGTGTACCAAACCGATGCACAACAAAAACCAGAACACAATAAACAAATGCCAGAGCAATGAAAGAAGGGAGAAAAAGGTATCCATTCCATCTCAGCCTGCCATTGGCCAGTTAGTCTTTGGCGAGGATGCTAAGGCAGGCCTGGCTGGCTGTCTGATGATAAGGAAATTGGTTGAAGAGAAATGGAATATCCCTTGGAATAACAATTCATTTGCAAAGCACTGCAAAAGGAAAACTACTTTTTTGCAAAGGAATCATTGAATCCTTAACCTAATTTCGACTTTAACATCTCTCATCAAAGAAACTTGCTTCTCAACCTGAGCTGCAAGTTGGGATTAAGCTAATGAAGAGTATCTTTCCAGAGATATAGATGCTTGGTAAATTTCATGACATTTCTGTTATATATCTTCAGTTATATATCATGGTCTAATTCTAGAATTCTCTCATATTATGAAAAAATATTAACAACAAAAAGTGGGAAACAATCAGAAGCTTTAAGGAACGGATATGATGCATCGGACATTAAGGACAGAAGACCAATATCTGTGGGAGGACTTCCAGGTCATCATTCATGAAGGAAGCAAAGGGTCATTAGAAAGACAGGGGAGAAAAAAAATCAAAGTGGATATCAGAAGAGACTCTGAAACTTGCTATTAATCATACAGTAACTAAAGTAAATGGAAGAAAAATTGAAATCAAGGACCTGAATAGAAAATTTCAAAGGGCACCTCAAGAAGACAAAATCAAATATTATAATAAAATGTGGAAGGATCTAGAATTTTAAAAAACCAAAAGGGAAGAACATGCTCAGCATAGGTGAAACTGAAAGAACTCAAGAAAAAAGTCAAGGTTCGAATTTCAATATTGAAAGATTCTATAGGCAAAATATTGAATGATGCAGGAAGCATCAAGAGAAGATGGAGAGAATACACCGAATCAAAAAGAACTAGTTGACTGTCCACCATTTCAGGAGGTAGCATATGAGTAATAACCAATGATACTAAAGAAAGAAGTTTAAACTGCACTGAATGCATTAGCCAAAAATAACGCTCCATGAAAGAATACCAATCAAAATGTTCCAGAAATCTGAAGAAGCACTGGAAGCATTCACTCTTTTATGCCAGGAAATTTGGAAGACAGCTACTTGGCCAACTGACTGAAGGAGATCCATAAGTGTGCTCATCCCAAAGAAAGGTGACCCAACAGAATGTTCAAAGTATTGATCTCTGTCATTGATATCACCCACAAGTAAAATTGTGCTTAAGATAATCTCAGCTGCACATTTACAGGGAACTTCCAGAAGTTCAGGCCAGATTCAGAAGAGAACATGAAACAAGGGATATGATTGCTGATGTCCATTGGATCTTGGTTCAAAGCAAAAAATACCATAGATATGTTTACTTGTGTTTCATTGACGATGCAAAGGCATTAGGCTTTGTGGGCCATAATAAACGATGGATAACCTTGAGAAGAAATGAGAATTCCAGAACACTTCTGTGTACTAGTTGTGTAAATGGAACAAGGGCACACCGCATAATTTAATATCAGGAAAGGTGTGTTTCAGGGTTGTATCCTCTCACCATACTTGTTCAATCTATATGCTTAGCAAATAATCAGAGAAGCTGGATTATATGAAGAAGAGTGGAGCATCAGAACTGGGGAGGGCTTATTAACAACCTTCAGAATGCAAATGATACAACTTTGCTTACTGAAAGTGAGGAGAAGTTGAAGCACTTGCTGATGAAGATCAAGGATTATAAGCTTCAGTGTGGATTAAAAATCAATGTTAGGGAGACCAAAATCCTCACAATTGGACCAATGGGTAACGTCATGGAAAATTGAGAAAAGGTTGAAGTAGTCCATGATTTTGTCTTACTTTGTCCAAGGATTGTGGATTTGATCCACAATCAATGCTTATAGAAGCAACAGTGAAGATATCAAAAGTTGATTTGCCTTAGGTAAATCTTCTGCATAAGACCTTGTGGTAGTACATAACCTGGTGTCAATTTGAGGATTAAGAGTGTAGGGGTGGGGTCTAGCCTGCCAATCAGGATATAGCCAAGGAGGCCTCTGTGTGGGCCTGGTCTTGTCCTGAGGATTCTGGGAATCCCTGTATTTCCTCCTTGGAGGTGGGAAACACTCATTCTCTAGACTCACTCCCTGTGAGAATCTCTACTGATTCCCTCTGAAACATCCCTGTGGAGAAGACACATGGAGAGAGACAGATGGAGCCAGACCTCTGGAGCCAGAGAAGCAATGTGGAGACTCCTGGCAGCACTGAGATGCTTACAACACCACTGGATCCACAAGACTTCCCACCCACTGTCCTGTGATATTTCTTCATTCAGCATCATTACATGTGTTTTTGTGAGTCTGAAGAGAATTTCATACATTGATATCGACATATGGGCTAATATCAGACTTATGGACTTGATCTAGACTGGGCTTGGATCTTTTCTCAATCTTCAATTTCTCATGTATATAAAGCTCTTTCTTATACACATATGTGTCTCCCTGGATTTGTTTCTCTAGTATACTCAGACTAACACAGACCTCTTTAGAGTACTGAAAAGCAAGAATGTTCTTTAAGGAATAAGATGCGCCTGACCCAAGCTATGGTATTCTCCATTGCATCACATGCATGTGAAAGTTGAACATGGAGTAAGGAAGACTGAAGAAGAATTAATGCATTTGAATTGTGGTGCTTGAGAAGAATATTGAAATTACCATGGACTACTAAAAGGACAAATCAATCGGTATTGGAAGAACTAAGGCAAAGTGCTCCCTGTAGGCAAGGCTGGCAAGACTTCATCTTACATACTTTGGACGTGTATTGTCAGGAGAGACCAGTCCCTGGAGAAGGACATTATGTTTGGTAAGGTAGAGGGATAGTGCAAAAGAGGAAGGCTCCCTAAGAAAAGGGCTGACACAGTGACTGCATCCAATAGGTCCCACATAAGAGCAATTGTGAGGATGGCACTGGACTTTGAAGTGTTTGGTTCAGTGGTGCATAGGGTCACTAGGAGTGGAAGCCAACTTCACGGCACCTAAGAACAACAACATTAGACCAGAATATAGACCAAGTTGATAAATAACCTTGTTTATTCTTAAATGGGAAAGGAAGGAAAAGAATGGGCGTGTGAGGAAAATTAAATAGATTAATATAATTTTGTCATAGTAGATTTTAGGAAACTGGGTGGATCTAAACATCAGGATAGTCCATCTCAAGATAATTCTAAACTTACCCAGAGGCAGTTTAAGATTCTGACCTTTAATGATTTAATAGCAGCTGCTATTCCTAGGGTCTTTGAAGATCCTTCACTTGGGGACTGTTTTTGCTTCACAGAAGAAATACTAATCGGAAATGGTACAAAATCATGATATGATACCGTAAGTAACAAAGAAAAATGTTTGTAATCATCTGTAGTCTATTTTTGTTTCCAAACTAGTTAAAACATCAACCCCCTTTTCTATTAAGAAAACAGATTTCCAGTTCAAGATTGTTCAGTCAAACATGTCTACCTCTTTATTTCTCTCTAAATCACATTGACTTGACAAATAGAAAAGGGTGATAGAATTATGAATCTATACTGTTCTGGGGTGGGAGGGAGTAGAAAATGGAAACAGTTAGATCCTATCTTTCAGAGACAACTACTTTCAAGACCTTGTTGTATATCCTTTCAGAACTTTTTCTTGGCAAATGAAGTTTCCAAACACAGTTATTGTTTTAAAATGGAGTGTACGTATTTGTGTGTGTTGTTTCTATTGTTAACTGTGCATCTGTTGTCCACAAATATCAATAAATATAATGTTTTGGCATTAAAACTGTGGTTAAGAAAGCTGACAATCTAGTGGCAAATTTAGCAAAGGAACAGAAAAGAGCAGATGCAAATACCATGAGTAAGAAGTTAATGGGATGAGATCACAGAATAAGAAACCAAAATAAAAAGGATAGTATCAAAGTTCTATGCGAAACTGTACTCTAATAAAATTGAAAACCCAAGGAAAATTGGCACATTTCTAGAAACACTCTACCTAACTAAAATAATGCAGAATGAGAGAGAAAAATATGGACCAAAGCATAATAAAAGAAAGAATTATACAAAGCATAAATATTTTAAATTAACGAACAAATAAAAAACTTCTCAACCCCAAAAGGGAAAAAAAAATCCAGCTTCAGAAAGTCACTGGTGAATTCTAACAAACATTTAGAGAACTGGCATAATTCTACTCCAACTACTCGAGAACATTGAAAGGATGCGATACTCTTGAATTTATTTTATGAAGCAAGTACAATAAGCCTTATACAAAGCCAGGCTAAGACAACCCTATATAAAACAATTACAGACCAATATTCTTCATCACTGTAGATATCAAAATCCTTAACATAATCGTATTCAATACTATATCAATAATAATAATAATAATAATGCATCATGACCAAGTAGAATCTCTATTATGTATGCAAGGGTAGTTCAACATTAGAATACAATCAATGTAATCCATTAAATAAATAAAACTAAGGAAAAGAATCATATGATTGTGTTAATCAATGTAGAAAAGGCATTTAGTAAAATCTAACACTCATTCCTAATGTTAAAAAAAACTCACCAAAATAGGATTAGAAGAAAAAAGTTATCCACATTATTAGCGGTATATACCCAAAACAAAAAGCTAGCATAATTCTCAATGGGTAGAGACTGAAAAACTGTCACATTGAGGATAGGAACTAGATAAATGCCCTCACCTACCATTCCTATTTAACATTGTATTGGAAGTTCTAGCCAGAGTAATAAGTCGAAAATTTGTAGAGTAGTAAAACTTTCCCTTTTGCAGATTTTCTGATTCTATACATAAGGGACAAAAGAATGACAAGTGACCGAAAATCGATGGCAAGGAAGGTATAGGTGGTCTGGTAGGGCTTCATCATGGGCAATGTAACCAAGAGTAATTACTGAAACCCAAGTGAAGGTTGAACACGATAGTGGGACAAGAGGAAAGTTAAAGGAAATAGAGGAAAGAAATAGGAGGCAAAGGGTATTTATAGAGATCTAAATACAGGCTTGTACATATGTAAATATATTTATATATGACGGTGGGGAAATAGATCTATGTACATATATTTATAGGTTTAGTATTAAGGAAGCAGATGGACATTGGGCCTCTACGCAAGTACTCCCTCAACACAAGAACACTTTGTTCTAATAATCCGGTATTCTGAAATGCTCACCTTCCCGACACGATCACTGAAGACAACTGAGTGCATATGCAAATGTGGTGAAAAAAGCTGATGGTGCCCGGCTATCAAAAGATATAGCATCTGGGGGTCTTAAAGGCTTGAAGATAAACAAGCAACCATCTAGCTGAGAAGCAACAAAGCCCACATAGAAGAAGCACACCAGCCTGTATGATCATGAGGTGTTGATGGGATCAGGTATCAGGCATCAAAGACCCAGAACAAAAAATCATATCATTGGGAAGGCAGGGGAGTGCAGAGTGGAGGCCCAAAGCCAATCTGTAGGCAACTGGACATCCCCTTACAGAAGGGTCATGGGGAGAAGATGAGTCAGTCAGGGTACAGTATAATATCGATGAAACATACACCTTTCCTCTGATTTTTTTAATGCTTCCTCACCCCACTATCATAACCCTAATTCTATCTAACAAATCTGGCTAGACCAGAGCATGTACATGGGTACAGATAAGAGCTGGAAACACAGGGAATACAGGACAGATAAACTCCTCAGGACCAATATTCAGAGGAGCCATACCAGGAGGGTAAAGCGAAGGTGGGGGGAGAAAGGGGGAACCAATCACAAGGACCTACCTATAACCCCCTCTCAGGGGGATGGACAACAAATAAGGGAGTAAAGGGAGACATCAGACAGTGCAAGACATGGAAAAATAATAATTTATAAATCATCAAGGGTTCATTAGGGAGGGGGTGGCGGGGAGGGAGGAGGAAAGTGAGGAGCTGATACCAAGGGCTCAAGTAGTAAGAAAATGTTTTGAAAATGATGATAGCAACACATTTACAAATATGCTTGACACATGGATGGATGGATGGATGGATGGATGGATGGATGGATGGATGGTGAGAAGAGTTCTATGAACCCCCAATAAAATGATTTTTTTTAAAAATCTCAGAGCCGTGCCAAGAAATCTACTAGAACTAGTTAAAAGTGTCTTCAAAGTAGCAGTAAAACTTAAAAATCAGTCCGCTTTATTTACACAGCAGAGACACTCTGTAAAGGAAATAATAAACAATACCATCAATATCAGCTACCCAAAAGATAAAATATTTTAGAATAAACCTAAGTAGAGATACAAAAAAAAATTGTACAAAATACTACAGTGCCCCACTACAAGAAACTGAGACCAAAATAAATGGGAAAACACACTATGCTCATGGATAGGAAGACTAAACATTGTGAAAATGTCAATATAAAGCAATCTATGGATATAATGCAATCCTGATCCAGATTCTATCAACAGCATTTAAGGAAATGGAAAAAACCATCACTAACTTCATATGGAAAGGAGAGAGACCCCATACAAGTGAAGCTGTATTGAAGAAGAATAACAACGTAGGAGGTTTCATACTTCTCTATTTCAAAACCTATTATGCAGCTGTGATATTCAAAACACCCTAATAATTCTACTGTGAAAGACACACCTATTAGTATAATAGAACTGAGAACCCAGAAGTAAGCTGTGAACACCTCATTTTCAACCAAGGGCAGTAAATGGGAAAAGTCAAGTCTCTTTAACAAACGGTACTACTGAACTGTATGTCCATTTGCATAAAAGTGAAACAAAATACATGTATCACACCGTATGCAAAAATTAACTATATATTTTATATGCAAAATATATATTACGTGCAAAAATTAACCATTTGCATAAAAGTGAAACAAAATGCATATATCACACCATATGTAAAAATTAACTATGTATTTTTAAAATCAAAGAAAACATAGGGGCAAACAGGCACCAAAATTCATGGCATAAATAAATTATGTGCAAAATTTGCACAAAACTAGACCAAAAAAAATCCTCTAAAAATTACTTGTGATCACCAAAAGAACTCTGCAGAAGAGTGAAAACGATGAATTCATAGTTTGGAAAAAATATTTGGCAATGGCATATTTGACAAGAGAATAATCTAAAAATATATAGAAAACTTCAATATCTCAACAAAAAAAACAATTTAATTTTAAACTGGCTCATGGCCATTATACCAAAGACATTCACCAAAGAAAATATTGAGGCAGCCAAGAAATAAAGGAAGGTAAGCTCACAATCATTTAACCATTAGAGATGTAAAAATCCAAAGATCGGCTATTCAAGCAATAATGGCAATGTTCAGTAAGGCAGAAAGCAAGAAATACTGCCAAGGGTGCAGAGAGACTGGAACCTTCATACGCAACTGGTGAAATTATAGAATGAAGCAATCACTGTAGAAAACACTATCGAGCTCCATTATAAAGGCCATTCTACTTTATCCCTTTAACAAATCAAGCTGGAAAAACTGAATATCCACGTGCAAGGGAATGAAACAAGCCCCATATTTCATATCATACACAAAAACGAACTCAAGATGGATCAAAGACTTAAATGTAAAGCTTAGAATTATGAAGTTTATCAATGAAAAATAGGCATACATGACACAGATACACTATCACATATAACTGAAAATACACACAACAGCAGAAGAAAAACTAGATGGTTCCTGAAATTACAGTTACATGCTTCAAAAGATTTTACCAAAGAGTTAAGAAAGAATCCACTAAGAGTGGGGGGGATTGACAAGAGTATATAGGACAAGGTAAATTTATAAGTTCACCATCTCAACAAGAAAAAGGTAATTTCATTTTTAAATGGGCAGGGACCATAAACAGACACTTTACCAAGGAAAATATTAGCCATTTGAGAGATGAAAATCAAAGCAACAATGAGATATCATGTCAGGCAATCATTAATAGCAAAGTTTTTTTTAATGACTACTGAAATATTGTGTTTCATATACTAAATTTATGACAAACTGTTGTAAGTTACAAATAAATAGATTTTTAACAGTTTAATTGCCACTTAATCCACATATCACACAATTCAACAGTTCAATCATATTAAGAATTCTGTGATCATTACCACAATCAATTTTAGATCGCTTTCTTTTTTCGGCCCCATGGTTAAATCACTTTTAAAATGAGTTGTATAATCACCATCAGTTCTAATGCTCCCTCTCTCCTCTCACATGCATCATTTGCTCCCTCTGCCCTTCACCCTCCCTCCACCCGCCCACCACCCCTACCTCCCTCTAAATGCTTGCATCCGTTCTTATCTCTATGCATATATTCCTTCTGTGCTTCAGAGTTTGTTTGTTTTTGTTTAAGTGATGGCGGGGTGTTGAGACATGGGAAGGACCATACACTGCTATGGCAACCACTATGAACAATTGTAAAGTGGAAAGTTTGAAATAGAAATACCATATGACCCAGCACTCCTTCTCCTTGGTATATATTCTAGAGAAATAAAAGCATGACCCAAATAGACGAATCCGCATCCAGGTTCACCACAGCATGTTTCACAATGAGAAAAATATGGAAACTACTAAAGACTCCTCAATGGAAAAGTGGTTGACCCAGTGATGGCACACACACACAAGGGAGTACTACGCATCACAATAGTAGTGTGACAATAGTAGTGAGCTCAGTAGATGTGGGAGGAAGAACGGAGTATAGTCATGAATATGTGTATGGGATTTGACAGAGGATATTTGTCTATGGCTATTTACCTTTGCTGCAAACATATCAATGAATGTGAGGAAGCATACATGGGGGACATTCATGACAGCTTCTCAGATCAAACCAAACTCCTTGAAGGAATGTGCTGCAGGGCCTGAGGGCTGAGAACCATAGCCTTACCCTCACCAAGATGTGTTGGTATAACGCAGTCCTCCAAGGAAATTAAATACTTGTGAGCAGTCAGCTAAGGTGCAATCATTGTCCAAAAGAAAGAATATATAAGATGCCAGGCTTCCTGATCAAAAGGAGACTGATATAACCTGGAGACTCTGGGCTTTTAGTCACCCTTCAGGTTTGCCGCTGAACTCACACACACGTGTGACTCGATTTTCATCCCAACATTAGACAGATCTATACAAGGAACAATAACACGAATGAGTGGTTCACACTTCAGAATAAAGAACCATTTGAGATTAAAAGAGCAGTGCTTAGGGTTCAGTATAACAATAATGAAACCCACAACCTTCCTCTAGTTCTTAAACGCTTCCTCCCCCCAACTACCAGGACCCCAATTCTGCCTTG